>NC_081304.1:16399826-17024826 GCF_030435805.1 Mustela lutreola | reverse complement strand
TTGATGGCTGCACAACTGTACACGTTTACTAAGAATCTTTAAATTGCTTTCTTATAATGGGTGAATTGTATGGTAGGTAAATTACACCGCCAAAAAGCGGTGTGAAATTTATGAACATGAAACCAATAGCAACGAGGGTGTCGAGTTAGTCAGTCTCAGCGGTGCTGTACGTACTTTGAGAAGAGGGGGAGAGCTTTCTCAGAGTAGAAAGCCTGGCTGCTGGCTGTCCGGCCTCTGCTTGAATGCTTTCAGTGCGAGGGGGCTCAGTCCTCATAAAGCAGCGCATTCTAGTTTGGGATAAATCCCTCATCCTCAGAAAGCTGAAATCTTATCACTTGCTCTTATGCCTTTTTTAAAAGATTTTATTTATTCAAGAGCGAGCACAAGTAGGGGGGTGGGAGGGGCAGAGGAAGAGGGGAGGCAGGCTCTCCGCTCATCAGGAGCCCAGGATTTGATCCCAGGACCCTGGGATCATGACCTGAACCAAAGACAGACAACCCACGGAGGCACCCAGGCGCCCCTCTTGCTGTTATCCTTCTGTGCAGAATAAACCTCATTGCTTTGTCACGTAACATTTCTTCACGTGCTTTAGGGCAGTCATGGCATTCCCCCCAAGTAATTTTTCTCCCCTATGAGACCCCCAAAGACTTTTTGTATGTAAGGTTTCTAGCCTCTCACATTCTCCTGGTAGCTCTCTGCCACACTTGCTTTGATCTGTCAGCATCCTTCTTAAAATGTGGGGGCCAGTGGTAAGCCTGACAATCGGTAGATGCCAGCCCAGTGATGTGGCTAACAGTTTGAATCCTGGAGTTAAGTTCTCTCGAGTTCAAATCCTCGCTTTGCTAAAGGTCAGCTGTGTGACATGGATAAAAATACCAACCTCTCTGAGCTTTGCATTTTAAATCTAGCCTTATTTCTTCATCTTGTTCACCAGGAATCCTCAAAGATTCTGTCAGGTACTTGGCCAAAAATCAGTATATAGGATGCATAGCAGTGCCTCCCTATACCAACTGATCAACATGGGAAGTGAGGTTAATTTGCCCAGTGAGTACTTTGGCAGTTAGTAACATCTGCCATGTTCTATAAGGGCTCAAGACCTAGCTGAGCACAGGTCAACATCAGACATGCCAATCTAATTTCTGGAATTCACTTTCTCAAATCGGGGCAATATGTCCCTGCCTCCAGTTTCCCCCCACTCCTTGTAGCTTCCTGATTTCTCAGTATTAACCAGTAGGGGTTCTGCAATCACACTAGAAAGTTCTTGGATATATTTAGCTGGAATCAGGAGAGCTGAGACCAAGTACAGCAGCAGGGCTGTCCTTGAGCACTACATCATCTGTCGTGGGTCCCAATTACCCTATAATCATGTTTGTTCACCTTTCCAGCTTGACAATTATTCTCTTTAACACAGGAAATGGAAGGAACTAGGGAGAAAGGAGGCTTTAGCTTTCCCCCAGTCTTTTATTAATGTCTTTTATTAATATCATGTCATCTGCCTTGAACATCTCTTCCTTGTTATTCTTGCCTGGAAACAAATTTAGCTTTTATTTTTTTTTTTAATATTTTATTTATTTATTTGACAGAGAGAGATCACAAGTAGACAGAGAGAGAGAGAGAGAGAGGGAAGCAGGCTCCCTGCTGAGCAGAGAGCTTGATGTGGGACTCGATCCCAGGACCCCGAGATCATGACCTGAGCCGAAGGCAGCGGCTTAACCCACTGAGCCACCCAGGCGTCCCCAAATTTAGCTTTTAAAGGCTGCCTTTGTTACACGTACATTTTTATCCCAAGCCCTCCTTCTTCTGGTGTTCAATAATAATAATACCACCACCTAATGTTTCTTAGATACTTAACCGTGTTCTAGTCTCCGTGCTGTCTTACACGTATTTGTTTCATTAGTAGACATTTCCAAAACCATCCATTTGTCCTTCAGTTTTTCTCATTCATGTCCTCTTAAAATCTGAGTTTAGCCCTGGGCTCCCAGAGAAGCCACTTGGATTTCTTTAAAAGCTGCTACTCGGGTGCCTGGGTGGCTCAGTGGGTTAAGCCTCTGCCTTCGGCTCAGGTCATGATCTCAGGGTCCTGGGATCGAGCCCTGCATCGGGCTCTCTGTTCAGCAGGGAACCTGCTTCCCTTCCTCTCTCTCTGCCTGCCTCTCTGCCTACTTGTCATCTCAGTCTGTCAAATAAATAAATAAAATCTAAAAAAAAAAGCTGCGGCTCTTCCCTTCCTCCTAATTGGGTGCGTCCTGCCTCTTGGGAAGTCCCTGTCCTCCGAGACCTGCAGGAGGGGCAGCGTCCCTGGGGATGGGGGGATGATGCAAGGTCCTGACCCAGTGTAATTGATGGCTCCTTACAGAAGGGAGAAGCTCCCATTTAACTAGGGAAGGATGAGGAATGGGGAGAGGTGGGCTGGCCTTAGCAGTAGCCATGGGAAGGAGTCCAAAGGTTAAAGTCTAGAAAGCTTAGCATGGCAGGAAGTGGAGAGAAGAAAGTCATTCCAGAGGGAGGCTGTGACAGTGTGACCTCATCTGTGAGGGCTCATTGTGTGTTGACTTCACTGGGCTAAGGGGTGCCCAGGTAGTGTGAAAACAGCATTTCTGGGCCTATCTATGAGGGTGTTTCCAGAAGAAGTTAGCATTTGACTCAGCAGACTGAGGAAAAGTTCATCCCTACCGGTGTGGGCCGGCATCATCCAATCCACTGAGGGCCCGAAGAGAACAAAAAAGTGGAGGAAGGGCAAATTCTCTCTTTTCCTTTTTTCCCCTAATTATTCTTTTTGTTGTTGTTTTTTAAGATTTTATTTATTTATTTGACAGAGAGAGAGCACAAGCAGGGGGAGGGGCAGGCAGAGGGAGAGGGAAAAGCAGGCTCCTCGCTAAAGCAAGGAGCCCAGTGCGGGGCTCAATCCCAGGACCCCAGGACCACAACCTGAGGCAAAGGCAGATGCTTAACTGACTGAGCCACCCAGGCGCCCCTCTCTTTCCCATGTTGAGCTTTAACATCCATCTCTCCTGTCCTTGGACACGGGAATCAGAGCTCCTGGTTCTTGGTCCTTGGACACTGGGACTTGCATCAGGCTGACCTCCTTAAAGGCCACTGACTGGCGCTGGCCACCAGCTTTCCTGTTTTTCATCTTACAACAGCATATAAGAGCATACTCAGCTTCCGTGTAAGCCAGTCCCCATAGTAAATCTCCTCTTATGTGTCACTATATGTTCTACTGGTTCTGTTTCTCCGGAGAGCCCCAATACACTATCATTTCTCTCCCTTTCTCTTTTTTAAAGATTTTATTTATTTTTGAGAGAGAGAGAGAACACGTGAGCAGGAGGAGGAGCAGAGGGAAAGGAACAAGCCAACTCTGTGTGAAGCTTGGAGCCTGACACAGGGCTTGATCCCACAACCCTGAGATCAATGCCCTGAGCCAAAACCAAGAGTCTGGGCTTAACCGACTGAGCCACCAAGGTGCCCCTGTCATTTCTCTTTTTAACCATGAGAGTCAGAAATGAGTCCAGAGGAGTGGTTGTCTCCCCTACTTCCTCATCCTGCTGAGGACAAAGGCTGGCAACAATCAGGTAAGACGTTCCAAGATGCTCTACTTTTAAGCGGAATGAGACTTTCCACTTATTTCCCAGAGAGCCAAATTTCCTCCCCACTCCTAGATTTTGCCACTGTTCCATTCTGTGATTTGCATTAAAAAAAAAAAAAAAAAAAAGATACAGCCTTCCCACCGTGCTGTCAGTTTTGAGATAAAGGACTGAATTTTTGCAAAATCCTCCTAGGGGCTAGCACTGGGTGGGTCTTCCACAAATATTTGGTGAGTTAATGCATGCTCTCAAGGTGCTATCCTTAGGCTCTTCTGGCCGGGTAGCGTGCAGAAGAATCCCAGAACACTGTCATTTGCATTTCTTTCTCCCTTAACTGGCCCTAGAAATTCTCCACCATGCATCCATTCTCAGATGTGTGGATTTCCACACAAGCGTTTTGCACACAAAATTGTAAAATATATATTTCTTGTCCATTTGACTAAAGACCCCAGAAGAGACTAGCACCCAAAACAAGCAAATGTTTCTCTTCTAAGGTTCCCCAACCCAAAGCAAACATCTTAGATTAAGAATGCAGTAGGCTGGGTGCCTGGATGGCTCAGTGGGTTAAAGCCTCTGCCTTTGGCCCAGGTCATGATCCCAGGGTCCTGGGATTGAGCCCCACATCAGGCTCTCTGCTCAGCAGGGAGCCTGCTTCCTCCTCTCTTTCTGCCTGCCTCTCTGCCTACTTGTGATCTCTGTCAACTAAATAAATAAAATCTTTTTTTTTTTTTTAAAGATTTTATTTATTTGCCAGAGAGAGCAAGCGAGTTCACACAGGCAGAAAGGCAGGCAGAGGCAGCGAAAGAAGCAGGTTCCCTGTCGAGCAAGGACCCCGATGCGGGACTTGATCCCATGACCCTGGGATCATGACCTGAGCCGAAGGCAGCGGCTTAACCCACTGAGCCACCCAGGCATCCCCTAAATAAATAAAATCTTAAAGAAAAAATGAATGCAGTAGGCAGTTAATAAACACTTGTTACTAAATAGGGGACAGCAATATGCAAAAGTAGTCAATCAAAACGAGCTATGTTGGGGCGCCTGGGTGGCTCAGTGGGTTAAAACCTCTGCCTTTGGCTCAGATCATGATCCCGGGGACCTGGGATCGAGCCCCACATCTGGCTCTCTACGAAGCAGAGAGCCTGCTTCCCTTCCTCTCTCTGCCTGCCTCTCTGCCTACTTATGATCTCTGTCTGTCAAATAAATAAATAAAATCTTTAAAAAAATGAGCTATGTTATAGATAATCAACAAGTTCTCTAGAAAGCTGAATCTACCGTGCTCTGCATATAGAGAGAGGAAGCCTCCATCCGCTAGAGAGATCTCACCTCTAATCAGGCTTCCAGGGGATAATATTGCAAGTAGCTCAGGATAAGGTTGCACTTATCTGCTACTCTTGGAACAAACCCGCGAGGGATTTCAATTGGGCGGCAGAAGAAGGCTGTCCCAGGAATAAATAAACACACCGTGAACCACTCCTGAGCGAATCCTCCACACACGGCTAATGAAAAGTTCGCCATCAATGAAAACCCGATTGGGTTGCTGTGTTTTGCATCAATGATGCTTAAACACAAGCTCCAGAATTTAGATGGCCGGGAGCATCTCTGCTGGCTAGGTGGGGTGTTGCCCAATTCACAAATCATTTAATAAAGCTACTTAGATTTTTTTTTTTAAAGAATTTGGATGACCAATTAACAAGGCATGGCTCCGGAAACTATAGATTTCAAATTTCAGAAAAATTGGTGAATTTCGACGACTTGAGTATCTTCTCATTAGGGCAGACAGCCTCAGCCTCCGAACCCTGGCTTACCAGGCTTGCTGTCGAGATGGGCACTGAAAGGAGTACAATATAATGTTCTCCGTGATCTTGCCAGTTATTGAGACGTGAAACAAATCCACCTCAGCCCCTCCACAATCCTCTTTAATGAAACAGCTCAATTCTCTGTGTATTAATCTTCTTACGGGCCCTGGGGGGATGAGCTGTCTGGGGGTGCTCACTCTTGCCCAGCTGGGTTGGGTGGGTTTTGGCTGACAGAAGGTCCTCTCCGAAGGCTGGTGAGACAGAACCAAGTCACACGTCTGGCTTCTCTGACCCCTCCAGCTGGCAGATGTGGCTTTCTCTCCAACCCCACTCCCTCTATGCATCTTCTGAGACAGAAGAGGCCATTGTGGGTCACAGAGATTTTTATTTTCATTTTACTTTTAATTTTTTAAAAATTAAAAAAATTTTACTTATTTATTTGACAGAGATCACAAGCAGGCAGAGAGGCAGGCAGAGAGAAGGAGAAAGCAGGCTCCCCACCGAGCAGAGAGCCCAATGTGGGACTCAATTCCAGGACCCCGAGATCATGACCTGAGCCAAAGGCAGAGGCTCAACCCTCTGAGCCACCCAGGAGCCCCGGCACAGAGATTTTTAAAGTCAAAGGGCCTGAGCTGGAATCCTGCCTGGCTCCACACCCAACCAGCTAGGTGATGCTAGTTTTCCGAGGCTCAGCCTTTCCATCTATAAAATGGGTACAATAGTATCTACCAGAATCATTTGGAAGGATGATGGACGAGGGGGTGATTCCTCTTTTGCTCCCCTAAGCTTTCCAGAACTGTATGTGTGGGCGCTGGCTTTGTCAGGGGCGCACAATTAGGACTGGACCACGATGACCAACAGCTCTCAGGACCAGCCTTGGCAGCCTCTGCTTTGACGCAGGGCCGTCCTGCAGATGGCGCTGTGACCCGGCGAACGCTCCTAAGAGGAACCTGGCCGGAGAGACTACACCTGGGATGGAGGGTGTGGGGGAGAGGGGATCCAGCCTGGGTTTCTCCTTCCTGTAAGTCCTGGGTGCATGCCCCAGCAACAGGTACCCCAGGGTCACATGTAGCTTCTCATAGGGTCAGTTCCCTGTTTAGCCAGGGACCCTCTATTTCTGCTTCTCTGCCTTCCCTGGAGGATGGAGCGGCCAATCTTTCCCTCGTGGTCCTGCCCTTTGACTCCTGTGAACCACTGCAGCAGGTGGTGTGTCTGCAGCCCCTTTCAACCCCTTCGGGGCATCTTAGCACGTAAGAGGACTCCCCTGGGTCCCATCCATCTTGGGGCGCCGGCCACCAGCTCTGTTTCTGGAAACAGCCTCGTTCTGACTTTGTTTCCCCTCAGAGATGGAGTGAGGATCTGACAAAGGATCTAAGCCAGTAAAGGGGAGAAGATGCCAGGACCCCCGAGTGATGCTGAGAAGACGGAGGTCCAGGCTAAAGGGCGGGCTTGGCTCCAGCAGGGGTGGGATTCTCCTCTTACCACCCAGCATTTCTGTGACGGGGGGCTCCCTATAGGGGAATGCCCAGAGCCTTCTTCCCTGCCTGCACAGAGAAGGGGATGAGACTTGCCCTCAGTGAGATGAGTCATTCCATAGGCTTGGCAGAGTGCCCAGCACTCAGCGATATTCAAATGATGGTGATTAGTATTCAGAGAGGAGCAGAGGTGATGGGGTGCGGTATCCGACCAGAGAGAGGACACGGACCGCTAGTGAGGGAGGCCCGACTGGGGGAGGAAAGTGACAGTGGAGGGGAAGGTTTCCTGGTGACCCTGGAGAGCTATGGTGGGGACCACCCTCCCTCTGCTGACCCCTGGGGCAGCCCCACTGGCAGGGAGCTGGGCACAGGCAGGGAGCTGGGCACCGGGCAAAGTGAGCCAACCATCTGGCCACCTGTTTTTGCACCAAAAATAGATGGTGGCTGAGGTTTGGAGAGCCGGACTCCTTTGACCACAACTGGCAGTGGAGGCCAAGGTCTCCGGGAGAATGCCCAGGCCTGATCAGCAACGTTCAGACCTGCACACTGCAGCAGCCAGTGAGCGCAGGATCCAGCCTCCTGGAAGCCAGCACAGAGGCCCGATGCCCAGGGTGTGCACTGAGCCAACTGCAAATCGTGAGAGGACTGAGACCATCCCTGATCTCCTGGTCAGGGATCCCGTCCCCCAGGGACACAAACTCCTCTGTGTCCCATGAAGACACCTCCCCACCATGACCGTGATCTTTATCACACTGAGCTGTAGGAAGCGCGGGCTCTGAGGCCAGACTGCCTGGGTCCGCACCCTGCTCCCACACGCGTGAGCTGTGTGAGTCTGGCAAGTTGCTTAGCCCCGCTGTGCCTCAGTTTCCTCAATGGCAAAATGAGTCGGGAGCATTCATAGAGTTAATGTGTGTCAGGTTGCAGCAGGGCTCAGGAGTGAGCGCCCCGCCGGTGGGAGGCGCTCTGACACTCAGAGAAAGGGTTCTCCCCTTTTACACCCTATCTGTCTCTGTCTCCCTATCTCCTTGCTGATGGTCTCTCTCCCTCTCTCCCTTTGCTCTTCCCTTGCTCATGCAAAGAGCAGACATGGCAGGCTGTGGGGAGGGCAGTGTGGAGCGCACAGTGTGAGTCCCGCACCTGCCCACAGGGTCTCCAGGGCGCTGAAGACTGAGCCAGCCCAACCCCCACAGACCACAAGGCTGCCATCATCTTAGGCCTCCAGGGAGAGCTGGTGACCCTGAGGGAGGGGACATTCCTTCCTGAGAGAGGGGGCAGCAGAGCTCAGAGTCAGGCTGGACTGAGTAGGGCTGCTGGGTAACAGCACAGCTGTCAAATCCAGGAGCTCCTCTTCTGAGAACAGCGTGCTGCTGCCCTGCTAATGAGAGCCGTCACTCACAGGACACCACGTGCTGGACCAGACACCGCCGTCTCTCCTCAGACAGGGGGACAGGTGTCATGGGGGCCTGGGAGGTTCTGAGAGGAAAGTTGGGATCTTCCCTCTCCAGTCCTGTCACGTCTCCCAGAGTCACACAGAAATGTCCTCACACACCTCAGTGCCTTTGCACGGGCCATTCTCGCTGCCCAACCTGCTCTCCCCTACTTCAGGCCTCCTCCATCTGACAATGTCACATATATCCCCCAGGCTCAGTTCCCGAGGCATGTCCTCTGGGAAGCCTCCTTCAGTACAACAGGAACGAAGGAACCCCATCCTCCGCCGCGCTGCTCTGATGCTTCGCATGTAATTCCCCCGCCACAGTGTCAGGGTGAATGGTGGTTATGTGTTAAGGTGCTCGTTCCCTCTGCCACAGACAGTGAGGTCTTGAGATGGAAGGCCTCAGCTTTCCCTACATCCCAGGGCTGAGTACACAGTTGGCGTCTAATGAAGGCATGCTGAGGAGCAGATCGTCATTGCTGTCCTCATCCACCTCTACACACAAGTCTTAATGCTGAGCAGGATTCAATCCCTGCTTGATGTCTGGCCTGCAGCAACAGGTTTAGAAAGCCAACTGGATAGAAGGATCTAGAATGAGGAGGCCTTTTTTTATTGAGGACCAAATCTAAGCTCCTTTTTCCTAATGAACTAGGAGATACCAGTTTGGAATTGTCTTTAAATGTACATGAGGAGTCTGAGCTCAAAACTAGTTGAGCCTCTTAGTTCCATCTGAGGTGACCCACAAACCTTGAACAGGACCCACTGGAGGCAGAAGTGAGGCAGGACTCCCCAGGGAAGACAGCCAGGCAGATGCCTCACCGACCTCAAGGGGCAACATCAAAAGAGCAATTTCATTTCAATTTTGTAGTGCAGAAACGCAAAGTGTTCTGCGTGTCGGCTTTTTAGGCAGAGGAGAGAGAAGGTAAAATGACTTTAACAAATGAAGTTAATTAGAAAAGAAAAGTTCCTTCCATCCTATGTGGTGGCCAGTGGAGAAAGAGAGACAGCAGGGCAGAAAGAAGAGGAAGGGGAAGACAAAGGAAGGTCGGAGGATGTGAAGGAGAGAGAGAGAGAGAGAGAGAGAGACAGACTTGGTGGAGGGGCAGAGAGAAACATCAAGAAAGCCCAGAGAGTTGGTGGAAACACACACACACACCCTCTTCCAAGACTTGCTTTTTAATTATTCTAGTGTTTTTTTTAATTGCTTCTACCCATTTAAGGGGGGCAATTTTGAAAGCATTTCTCTTGTTTTCTGACTTCTAGAATGAGAAGCTCCTAATGAGCTATCTCGTGCCATTCTTAGTATTGATCTTTTTTTTAAACCTGTTTTTTTTTTTTCCTTCCGAAAACTTCTACAATCTTCTTTTCTCTTCATATACACCACCGCAAAATTAGTGTGGGTCTTCAGTCATTCATTCATTCATTCACTGGTGTCCACAGTAGGTTTTATTTTTATTCTTATTTATTTTCAATGGGCTTAAAAAAAAAAAGATTTCATTTATCTATTTACCTATTTATTTGGAGCATGAGTGGGAGGGAGCAGAGGGAGAGAGAATCTCCCGCAGACTCTCCGCTGAGCCTGGAGCCCAACGTGGGGCTTGATCTCATGACCCTGAGGTCAAGACCTGAGCAGGAGTCAGTTGCTTAACCAACGGAGCCACCCAGGAGCTCCTTGGTGGGTTTTTAAAAACCTGGAAATGTAAGTCCTTCAGGTCTGGAAAATATTTTTGTATTACTCCTTTGTCCATGGACTCCTTTTCATTTCCTCAATCCTGTATTTCTCTGTTGGGCCTCCTAGGTGGATCTTTTACTTTCCCTGTTTTTTTTTTCTCTCTTCTTTTCCATTAATTATTTTTTCCAACTTTCTAAAAAATTTCCTTGACCCTACCTTTCAAACTCTCCTATTGGCTTCTCTCTCTCTTTTTTCCTCTTCCTTTCTTTCTTTTTCTTTTTCTTTCTTTCTTTCTTTCTTTCTTTCTTTCTTTCTTTCTTTCTTTCCTTCTTTCTTAAAGATTTTATTTATCTATTTGACAGCGAGAGACACAGCAAGAGAGGGAACACAAGCAGGGGGAGAGAGAGAGGGAGAAGCAGGCTTCCCACTGAGCAGGGAGCCCAATGTGGGGCTCGATGCCAGGACCCTGGGATCATGACCCAAGCCGAAGGCAGATGCTTAATGACTGAGCTACCCAGGTACCCCTTGACTACTTTATTTCTGCTATCATATTTTCTTTCTTTCTTTTTTTTTTTTTTTTAAAGGAAGATCTATACCTAACCTGGGCCTTGAACTCAGGACCTGAGATCAAGAGTGGCTTATTCTACTGACTGAGCCAGACAGGTACCCTTCTGCTATCAGATTTTCAATATTCAAGGGTTTGCTCCTTTTTACCTCCTGATCATTCCCTTTTAAAAACTTTTTTTGTGGGGATATAATTTATATACCGTAACATTTTAAGTGTGATTCAATGATTTTTATTAAATCTACAGAGATGTGCAACTATTACCACAATCCAATTTGGATTCTTGCTTTTAGTATGGTCTTTTATTCTAGTTTCAGAGGTGAAATATCTTCTCCTGTCTCTCTGAAGGCATTGATGCCTGTTTCTTTGATGCTCTCCCTTTGGCTGTTGGTCAACAGTTTCTGCCTTTCATGTTGGAGACTTTCCTCAAGTTCTTGGTCATCCTTTTCAGTCCACTAATATTTAAGAGTAAGATATTAAAAAGCCATCTGGACACTCTGTGTGCACGGATGTCATTTGTCAATTGAAGAGTTTCACCATAAGAGTTCTACGAGGGCCATTTTGTTGAGATTCCCCAAACGTCAGTAACAGTGAGTATTTTTTTAGGGGCCACTCAGTTTCTCTAGAAAAGCATCTACCAACCTCTCCAGGGCTGGGATGGATGAGTAGGGTGGGCTAGTGATTATCTGGTTGCCAATGTCCTTGGAGAACATGGCGCCGGGGACTGGGAGCACAACCATTTGAAGATCCACTTTTATGTCACTTTCCTGTCCTCCCTCTGGTGCTTCCCTCTTCTACCATTCTTGCTGATCGGGGCACAAACCCTCAGTTTCTCCTCCTGCTATGGGGAGGGGAAAGGTGGTCACTTGGCTCTACTGAATGGGGCGGGAACTTGGGGTGTCTTTCTACCGACCCCTTGGTCTTCAGTGGGGCAGAACCTGCCAAGTTTCCAGTTCTACAACTCATCCTGGTCTTTTGCAGTCCCCAGTCCTTGCCATACTTGTGTCTTGCCAAGAACCCGCAGCTTGAATTGGCTCTGCTTTCCATAGCATCCCCCTGTGTAAATACGTGGTATTCAAATTTCTCAGCTCTGATAATTCTTCCACCTGCTTTCCGTCTTCCAAAAATCTGTTGACATCTTTTGTCTTCTGCAAGTTTTTTTTTTCTCTCTCTTTCTTTTCATTCTTGTGGGCTCAGACATTTTTAAAATTCCTTAACTCACATTTCAGTGGCAGTTCAGAAAGAAACAATGATAAATCCATGTGCTTAATTTGTCAGCCTTTACCTGAAATGTGGGATTAAAAGCCTTTCAAGCTTTGTTTTATTTTTTTCAATGTTTTTGCAACCAGAGACATAAGGAGAAACAAGAGGAGGTCTCCTGTATTCTATACTAAATATGTTATGGATTCTTGTCTTATCACAGCAATCTTTCTAATCTGGGTCACTGGTTCTTTGAAAAAAAAAAAAAAAGGTGGAAAACTGAAGGCACTCTTGAGAAAGGATATCAAATGGAAGGATCTTGGATCCAGGGAAACTGTGAAGATGTTGATGTGGTTTAACTGGGCAGAGAGTTAGTTATTCAGTGGAATTCATTTTCTTTCAAAGTGATTTTTTTCCTGATACATCATGTTGCACTGTCCTATTTTATTTTGGCATGAACTTCTGTGTTGACGTAGAAGAGTCATCCTAAAACTTGAGAGGGAGGAGAAGTGGGGGAGAGACTAAGCCTGTGTGAATCAGGGTATGCTAGGCAATGCTACCTTAACGGATACACCCTGAAATGTCTTAACACAGTAACGGTTTGTTCCTCTCTCACTTCACCATCTTATTGCTGCTTGGTGGCTCCCTCCAAGACGTAGCCTTGGGACCCACACTACATTTATCGGTTTGTTATACTGTCTGGAACACATGGCCTTCCAAGGTTCTGTAGAAAGGGATGGAGAATTAGAAGACTGTGCTTTTAAGGGCCAAGACCGGAAGTGATGTATATCTTCTACCCACATCCAGTGGCCAGAACTCTGCTAGGGAGGATGAGAAACATGGGCTTCCCGGGCACTCTCAAAGCATTGTCTCCTCCATCTGTTTACCAGGTTTCCTGAGGTGGGTTGCCAATATTCTTGGAGGGAGGGGAAATATGGTCTCCATGTCCATAGTGCCTGGCCAAGAGGTAATAATGTTCAGTTAAAATAGGAGACCACTGTCAGTCATAAAGAGGAATTCCTTGACTTTCAGGGAGTCTAACATTAGAATGGGCAAGTGGGAGGTGGCATCTACACTTACGGATTTTTAAGAAAAATTATCCTGGGAATTGATGGATCTGCCCACATAAGAGATGAACTGGATAATCTTTTAAGATTGCGCCTAATTCTGGGATTCTATTCTCAAATACTCAGGCCTTAGAGTTTGTAAATCAGGACCGCCAGGACTGGGGGTTTTGTGAAGCCTGAAACTTATATTACTTTAGGTAACTTCTATAAGAAAAATAAGTACCTTCTATAATTCAAAAATGGGTACAGAGTTTGGAAACGGCCTTTGCCGGCAGAAGGCCTCAAGGGTAAACTTACTAGTTTCCCAGTAGACCCTCCTCCAGCCAGGACAAACCAATTGTTCCTTTGGAACTAATAGATCCCAAGCATCTTCCCCGATAGGCTCACTCTTCCAGATTCAGGATCGGCCTCAGGATTTTCTCCAGCTTTTTTAACTCAGCAAAAATTGTTGAATGCCCGCCACGTGCCAGGCTCCGGGCTGGGCCCTTCATCACCCACTTTGTTGCAGGGCTGAGCAGGGGACCAGTTCAGGGGACATCGGTCCTGACCCCAGGAGCTCCTGAGTCCATGCCGGCAGCCTCAGGGCAAAAGAGGAGGAGGAGAATGGGCACAGAAAGCCTGATGGGAGAGTAGGGCCATGTGTGACTTGAGGACGCGGGGAGTCATCTGTGGACGTCAGCCCCCTGTGCTCAGAGGAGAAATCTGTGCTGCTCTCTGTCTTGCTTTGAGAAGGAAATGTTCCTGCAGAAACTGCAGAGACCTCAGACCAGCTGTGTCCTCAGCCGTGTCCCGCGGCCCCTTCGACAGACACATCACTCCTCTCGAGGGGCTGGAGCCTGGAGTCCAGTGCCACCGTGAAGAGTCAGCCGTCTGGGCTATGACACTTGGTCCTGAGCCCAGCTGTCAGCCCTGTCCCCGCGATTGTCCCTGGCACTGTCTGGGCCTTCTCGAGCTGATCGAACCACAGTGTCTGGAAAACTCCAGACCAACCCTAGGTTGCTGCATACACCCTGTCTTCTCTTGGAATTTGCAAACAGTAGAAAATCCAACTAAGAGTGGATTCTGAAGCCCTCTCATGAGACCAGGCCACAGGTTCCCTGGGTGACACTTGCAAGTCGCCTTTTTCTCCCTGGGCCTCCTTTTCCTCTTCTGTAAACTGAGAAAATAGCCCCTGGGAACGAAAATTCTTGTCACTGTGGTCAAGATCAACAAGGGACATCAACAGGGACATCTCACAGTCTGTCCTTTGCTCCAGCGGCACAGGGGCTACACAGGGGTCCCAGCCAGTCAGGTAGCATGGAGATAATCAAGTGGGTCCAGGCTCTTGGAAGCCCCAAGAGCTTTCTGGCTTACGATGTTCTCGCCCGGTTTGCCTGGAGATCCTGGCAAGCCTAGGGGAAGGAATAAAAACAACCAACCTGCTTAAAGTGCTTAAAGCGATTTGTCTGAAAATTTTTACATCGAGATGCACTGTACTGAAAACAGCATTTTAAAAGGCTTTCTAATGAAGCAGATGCAAAACAACTCACGTTAGAGAAAGCTCCATCCCAGTGCCGTGGGGAGAATGCAGGGTTTCTCAGCCAGGGGGGAAGCGGGGCCCGAAAAGGAGGTGGGGGAGGCATCAGGGTGGAGAAGGTCTGGGAGGATGGTTTGGGGCTCCCCGCCAGGGTTCCCTGTGATCCTGGTTTGTACCGGAAAATTCCAGGGCCATGCTCCGCTGCTGCTCATGCTAGATCCCTCCCAAACTCGGGCCGTCTTCTAACTTGGGGTCTACATGCCTACCAGGGTTTCCTTGGGAGGCTTGAGGAGATGCCAAACCCACTGATCTGCAAAATTTCATGTGGGTGGAAAAAATCTCACGTGGCTGGTCTTGAAATTTTTTCTGGGAAGAGGGGCCTGAGCTCTCATCCAGCGTTCCGTGGGTTCAGGACCCGGAACAGAAACCCTCACTCTAGACTGTGCTGGCGGCAGGAAAAGGTAAAGGAAGGATCCCTGGCAGGAAAAGGTAAAGGAAGGATCCCTGGCAGCCCACTCCCCACTTTAGAGCGTAGAGCTAGCTACCCACAAGACAGTGGGGCCTGGAACCTCAGAAAGCATTTTCCTTGAGGAGGTCTGCCCCTGTGGATGTCACTTTCCCTGCAAATAGCCAGAGTTTTCTTCAAATGGACTAATTCACAGGCTGTTTGGCACCCGAGGTGAATGCTGGGTGCTGGGGACATGACGAAGATTAGACATGGTTCTTCTTCTTCTACTTTTTTTTTTTTTTTAAAGATTTATTTGTTTATTTAAGAGAGAGCAGGGGGAGGGGCAGAGGGAGAGACAGAATTCTCAAGGAGACTCCCTGCTGAGGAATGGGGGCGGGGAGCATGCGGGGCTTGATCCGAGGACCCTGAGGTCTCCACCTGCACTGATATCAAGAATTGGACACTTAACTGACTAAGCCCCCCAGGCGCCCCCTGGATACTGTCTTTGTCTGCCCGTGTCTGATTCCCAGTCCAGGAGATGAGGTGTCCAGAGAAATGACAATACGAGGGGTGCCCGGTGGGCTCAGTCAGTGGGCTGTGTGACTCTCGATCTTGGGGTTGTGAGTTCGAGCCCCACATTGGGTATAGGGTTTACTTAAAAAGAAAATCTTTAAAAAAAAAAAAAAAAGAAAGAAAGAAAGAACCATACCAGGCCATCTGTTCTTTAGGAAAGGGAGAGGAAAGGTTTGAGCCGCACTGAGGGAGGAAAGGTTCACTTAGCCTAGAAGCCGGAAAGCCACCCAGAAGGTGTGTGGCATGATCCAAAGGGTCAGATACAGGGGGTTGTTGAGTCTAGGCCGGGCAACCTCTGAGAGCCTCAGTTTCCCTTTTAAAATACAATAAGAATCATTCACAGAATTGTTGAGAGTCCAGTGAAATCACGTTTACACAGCACGTCGATGGACCAGAACTTGAAGTGGGATTTGGCTTTTGGAAAAATCTAGGGGCAGCAAGGCAGCAGGGGTAGAGGTGAGGCTCAGTGGCCGTGGTGGGAGGGAAAGTGGGGAGAGGTTCTTTGTGCCGATTCAGCGATGCTTTTGTGCTATGACTTGGAGAGACTCACTTTTGATGGCCCAGCAGTGTGTGGATTCAATGACTCAGCAATTTTGGATTCGATGATATAAAGTGAGAGGACTGTTTATAAACCAGGGCTGCGGAAGATCAGAAGGTGTTTGTGTGTTTGTGGGTGAACTCGCTGGGTCATTGGACCATGCTAATGGAGACCTCCCAACACCCTCACCGTGGGGCTGCTGTCACCTTCCGTCCTAGTGCACTCCTGCCCTACCCCCCTTCTCACTCAAGCCTTCCCACCCCTACCCCCCTTAAGCAATGACTGTCCTCAACATCCTAGGTTCAGCTCCTCATTTTGCAGAAGAGGAAAAAAGCCCCTCAAATAAGGGGCTTGTTTTTCTAGACCATAGAACAGGCTCCCGCATCCCCTCAAGGATGCCGGATGAATCCAGTCACGAGGCCTGGCTTAGCTGCCATTTGTTGCCCTCATGATCTTGGGCGGGGGTCCTCAGGGTCAGGGTCAGATTGGTGATAAGCTGCGTGTGTCCACGTGCTCCCCAGTAGTCACATCCAGGCCATTCTCCTCTGGTCTTTTTCCTCAGTGACCCAGGCCGCATGGTTTCCCCTCAGGTTGAGCCCGTGAGGTGGGAGGCCCAGGCCCCTTCAGGGCTCTAGTTCAGGCCTTGGGAGGTGCGGGAGACCTGGTCAGGGTGCCGGGTCACTGCAGTGCAGTGAGGAACCAAGCTCTCACTGACCTGCGGCCTGTGGCCTGCCTTGCTTCCTTTGGGGACACCCCTGCGAGTGGGACTGCTAAGTCAAAGGGTAACCCTAGGTTCAGCTTTCTAACTGTTGAACTGTTTTCCACAGAGGCTGCACTATTTTACACCCTTACCTGCAAAGCAGGAGGGTTCCCTTGTCTCCACATCCTGGCCAACATCTGTTCTTTTGGAAACCAGATTCTTTTTCCTGACAGCTGTCCCCCCCCTGGGGGGCCAGCTGTTCTCTTTATATTCTGACCTCACCCTCCCCTCCCCCCTCCTTCTCTCTCCTCTCTCCTCAGCCCAAGTGCTGCTGCAGGAGCTCAGACAGCCCTTTTCCAACCTGAGTGCAGGCATTCTAGTAAATTCCCAGCTGGTGCTGAAGCTACCTTCTCAGAACCACTGTGAGAACCACAGCTTGAAGGTACCACTTCCCACATTTTGTGCTCCGAGGTCCCCGCTGGGTTCCTTCCCTTCCTCATTTGCATAAAACAACAATTCCCCTCACCTCACTTTTGCCTCAAATAGCCCTTCTCCCAGATCTTCTTACCCAGGGGGCTGTGGGGTAGGCAGGGGTGGTTGGAAAATGATTGCCCTAGTTCCTCAGTTCTTAGACCCTCAGCCCCTCTCTCCAGCCCCGTCTGGAGCATGAACGTCCCCTGTTCTGACCCTGGAAACAAGATGGACTTTTGCTGGGTCCCACACCATTGCAAGAATGGCCGGCCCCAGAGTAGTCTTGGGTCAGCTTCAGTCAACTTTCCACTTTGAAGCTGTTCTTGGTGAGGGACTGATATTTTATTCCGTGCATTAAATGCCTGACAAGAGTTGAGTGTGGTGAAGGACTGCCATGGGAACACCTCGCCAAGGCCTGGTGTGGGGGAGAGAGAAGGCAAGCCCTGGGCTGGAGGGCTTCTCAACCCAGCCCCAGAATCTTCCGGTGAAGCTCTGTCCAAGGTACCCACCTACTTGCACTGTCCTCCCAGCTCTCACCAGCTCCCCCTCCCCTCCTCAGCTCTCCCCTCCCCAGGCTCTAGTATGGAGATCTTGGCCAAACCTTGGCCTCTGGATTTGGTGAATAGTTTCTGACATCTCAGCTCCAGCTCGGCTGCCCATCTTGTAGACAAATCACTTCTTTCTGGGGGGTCTCGACTTCCTCTTTGTGAAACTAAACACTTGACTATAGCCATAGTTTTCAAACTGAGTTCCATAGGGTTCTGCTGAGGGTCAAGTGTACTCCAAGTCTACCACTTCTGCTTCGTTGGAGTGGTTTCACCTGTATTTACCTTACACCTAGAGATCCGATGTCAACAAAATCATTGGCCTCGAGGACCTTGAAGATTTTTCCTGCTCTGGTTTTAAGGTCTAGATTCTGTGATTCTTTGACCTCTACGTCATTTTTTTAAGTCCCAGCCCTCGTGTGACCTCAGCCTTGAGTTTTTCCTCGATTTCTTGAAACTCAGTGCTCGGGAACAAGTGTTTCTCCCGGGGCGGAGGTGGGAGGTGGCAGGCCGGGCATGCTGGCTGCTGTTCTAGTCACTGACCGGTCCTGGAGGGTGTCTCTGGGCCAAGCAGATGGGGCTGGCTGGGGTGAGAAAAGGAGGTTTGAATGGATACCAAGAGCCTTTTGGTTATGTGTGTGTGTGTGTGTGTGTGTTTTCCACTAAGAAAAGGCCATCTGTGAGGGAGAACGAACCCATTTCATCATCCCTATGATAGGTTTGTGGGAAATGCCAACAAAACTCGCAGGCCCAGTGGAGGTGTGAGAGCAGGGATCGAGTGGGAAACCCCACCCCCCCCCCACCCCACCAGGAGGGTCTTTCCTGGATATCAAGTTGTTCTCCCACAACTGAAGTTGGTGTGGGACAACCAGGAGGCATAACCAGCTTCGTCCTAGAACATCTGAACAGCAAAGGGACGTGCTTCTGGCACGCTTCTCTGAGAGCCAAAAGGAGGTAGTTAAGACAACGAAACTTGCTGAAATGGAGGAGCTGAGTCCATTTCTCTTGGGGAGAAGTAAGCAAGGGATTCGGATGGGTGGAAGGGAGCCGTCTGTTACCAGGCTCAGGGACACATATCCTCCTTCCAGGAAATGTGATACACAGGCATTTAGATTTACAGGGAGAAAGAGGTAGGACTCTTAGTCATTTTACAGACCTTGAAGCCATGCCTGGGGCTCAGGCTGTAAATTGTGGAACCATGGCCAGTCCAGAGGCACGAATATTCAAAGGGAAGGAGGAAGGGAGTGATGTGACAGGATTGTGTGTGCGAAGGGAGTGCCCAGGCAGTGGGGGGAAATGGGCAGCCTGCAGTGGGGAAAAAGCTCCCACCCAGGAGACTCAGGTTCTAGCCCTGCGCTGGCATTCCTTGGTTGCATAAATTTGCTCAAGCGCCTTTACAGTGTACTAGAAAGGGCTCTGCAGCCAGATAGAGGTGGGGTTGAATCTCAGCTCTACCAATTCTCAGCTGGATGACCTTGGCAACTTATGTGAATTCTCAAACCTCAGTTTCATGATCTGTAAAGTGGGAATAACCACCATGGGTGTCATTGTTTGTTGCCCACCTAAACGCTCATCTCTCCTTTCTCCTTAGATTTTGTTTAGGTGTCACATGCTCAGAGAAGGGCCCTTCTAGCAACCTCAGTGGATAAACTAAAATTGGTCTAATCTGAGCGTGGTCATGTCGTTTTCTTTTTGTTATCTCTTGGTTTAGCAGTGGACCTATGGTTCAATTTTAACCAATGAGATATAAGAGGAAGGCTACTGGACTTCTGGGAGGATTTTTTTTTTTTCCTCTTAAGCCAGGAAGTCCCACTCTCATCGTCTGCCATGAATGAGGTTGGGTGAGGATGTGATGCTTGGAGCTGTGGCAGCCATCCTGCAACCATAATGTGTTAAGCCTGAAAAAGCAAGGCTAACGTATCAAGGATGGTGAAGAAGAAAAAATAGAAAGAGGACAGAATCCTAGGGGAGTTTACTGAGCTGCTTCATCAACCATGGATTGCCTATCCCTCCAGACTTCTTATCTGAGATAGTGACAGATCTTTATTCCACAAGACATTAGCAAGTACGCTGTTACCTACAGCTGAAATGTTCCTCCCTATAACGCAGCAGTCTCACGAGGTTGTTATAAGGGTCAGCGAGATGTTAACATATAGGAGATTCCAAGCCCAGGACTTGGTTCAGAGTAGGTGTTTAATACACATGAGTTTCCTCCCTCTTCCCTATTTTTGTCTCTTAATTTTAGATTTTTCCTGCTCTACCAACCTTGTTACCTACAGCTGAAATGTTCCTCCCTATAACGCAGCAGTCTCACGAGGTTGTTATAAGGGTCAGCGAGATGTTAACATATAGGAGATTCCAAGCCCAGGACTTGGTTCAGAGTAGGTGTTTAATACACATGAGTTTCCTCCCTCTTCCCTATTTTTGTCTCTTAATTTTAGATTTTTCCTGCTCTACCAACCTCTCAAGATTGTGGTAGAAAAGCAAATGAGATAATTGTTATTTATTGCTGCAAAAATGCTCTAGTAACCACAAAACCTCAGCAGCATATCACAAGAAGCATTTCTTTAGCTCACCGATTTGGTTGTCTGTGCTGTGGGCTAGCTACTCCACAGGGCTGGTGGAGGGCGATGGGGCGGCTGCACCACGGAGGTCTTTCTCCACAGGGCAAACTGGGTATGAGGAAGCAGAAACACACAGCATTTGTTCCAGTCTCTGCTTCCTTCCTGTTGGCTGGCATCCCATTGGTTGAAGCCGGCAGCGTGACTAAGGCCAGCATCAAGGGGTCGGGTAGGTGGAGACGCCATGCCCACATGGGCAGGCACAGCCAACTTGCATAACAAAGGGAGTAAGGAAGAGTTGGACCCGGTGTTTTTATTTAAAAATTTTTTTTACAACACAGCTATTATGATAATATATAGGAAAAGACTTTATAATCTGTAAACGATCTACAAATAATAGTGATGGTGTAGAGAATAGGCCATGGAGGAGGAAGGTTACCTACAAAGTCCAGGACAGGCAAATCTATAAAGGCAGAAAGTAGATGAGTAGTAGCCCAAGGCTGATGGGGTTGGGGAGTTTGGGAGGTTGACAACTAAGATGTGCAGGGTTTCTTTTGGGAGTAATAACAATGTTCTAAAATTGATTGTGTTGGTGGGTACACAACTCTGTGAATATACTAAAAGCCATTGAATTATATCGTTTAAATAGGTGAGCTGTACGGCATGTAAATTATATTGTAATAAAGCTGTTTTTAAGAAGACGGGAAGGGAGGAATGATTCCGGATTAAGGAGGGGAGAGGTGAAGAGAGCTAGGTAGAGGCCATATCCCCTGTTTCCCACAAAGCTGCCAGGACGCGAACATGGGTGACCATTAAAAAAACAACTTGTTAAGGTTTTCTCTGTCACCCTTGGAAAAAAATCTCTGATTTTATCATGGATTCTGTTGGGGGGGAAACCACCCTGTGTTTATAGCCATTTGCTGCATGGTCACTTTGCAGGAGAGCAAGCCCCCCTCCCCGCCCCCAAGCTGGGACCTCAGTGAATGCTGGGAAGTGGAGACTTTTCAGAGACATCACACTAGGCACCCAAACATTGGCCACTACTGGCCACTACTGGCCTGTGGAGGGGAGGAAATGTCTTTTTTTACCCTCTTGGAAGGGTCCTTGGCTGGGTCTGCCTAGGAAACTGACAGGATAACAGAAAACCTTACAAATTAATTTAACCTATGTTCTACATGACACTGGAGCCATCAGGAAATGAAGACATGAGGGAACGTTCCACCTGAATGTTTTCTTGCGAGGTTGAATGAAGAGTGGACAGTGTGTGGAAACAGAATATGTCCGACAGCATGAGCAACGGTAGTAAGCTGGGAGAAACTTACCAAGGTCTCCTGGTGTACTTCTTTCTCCGTCTTCCTCCTTCTCGGAGGATAGAATGTTCCTTCTCCTCTGGGTATAGAGAGGACACTTGCCGTGAGAGGGTTTTATATGACCTGGGAAGTTCAGCCTCCTGCTCACGCTGTTTTCTAAGACTTTCTCCAACACCTTCAGCTTAAAATATTCATCATGCCAAGATGCTGTAATCTGGGGATAGCATGTCCTGAGCCCTGTCCCTTGCCTCCAGGCTGGAAGGGGAGTTTATAGAGGTAGGTGTGTGGAAAGTGAAATGTTAGAGCGTGAGAGTGACAACAGGGCTAGTGGGTGGGGCCTACGGGGAATGAGGGAAGGAGGTTGGTTATGAGCTGGAGAAGAGGAGCTTTAAAAGCAATGTAATAACCATTTTGGGAACCAGACAAGTGTTAACTGCAAGGGGGCCATGTCTCCAGGCTCTCCTGTTCATTCTTTGAACTTGAGTCCTTAGGAAGAAAAGTTGCTTTCAGGGAAAGTGGCAACTGCCCCCAGCATCCCAGCAAGTGCATGGATACCTGGTTCAGGCTGATAGGAGCTTCCCCTTTCTCTAGAACACCTCCTTCTACCCCCTTTGGCTGCCCAACTCCTACCTGTCCTGCAGGACTCAACAAAGACACCTCCTAGTCCAGAAAGCCTCTCCTGATCCTCTGGGAGTCCCTTTGTGATCAATGCAGTTCTCTAGCTGAATGCTTATCATGCTTAATTGACTTGTTTTTAGATTAGACTGTAAGCTCCCTGTCCTAATAATGCCAGAGAGCTCAGGTTGGCATAACCTCTGGCTGGGAAAGGAAGAAAGGAATGAAGGAAGTGGGGGAGGGGGGGTGGAGGAAGGGAGGAAGTCGGGCGGGAGAGAGGGTTCCACTGAACCGCAGTGAACAACTGGTGGGTCTGGCATAGGATGGCCATTACCGGGACATGCCATGACCATTCTGAGCTTTGACCAAGCATTGGCATTGCCTTGGTCCCCACTGCTCCAACACTGTGGTCTGTAGACATCCCGGGCCTCCTGGAGTGATTCAGGGAAACTGGAAACAGTGGCCAAGTCTGGACCCAGGGCTTGTTGCATGGTTGCCTGGGTCCAAAATAATGAATCATGTTCCATAGGCTGGGTTCCCTGGAAGCGGAGGCTGAGACAGTTTACTGGGGATCAACACATGTGAAAGGAAGGGAGAAAAAACAGGATTGGGAAGAGGGGGAAGTGGAACTGTGAGGCCTAACAAAGGCTCAGCCAACTCCAGGGGAGCTCTGGAGTGAGAAGCGCCTGTCAGCGTGTTCTGTATCCAGGCAACATGGGGGTACCCTTGTGGACCCTTCTTGATCAGTCATCTGAGGAAGCCTGCCCTGGGGCCAAGAGATTCTCTGCAGCTGAGAGACCCTAAAGGAGCTGAAGACTGGGGACTCTGTGTTGGGTCTTCTCCCCCTCTCCCCTCCCCCACAGCTAGACAGTAAATCCTTGCTTGAAGGGAGCCCAGGCAGCACATCTCTCTGCCCACCATAGTCTGACAGTCACTGAAGCTATAAGTTATTGAGTCCTTATGCCAAGATACACAATTAACATCCTTTATAAGTGAGGAAACTGAGACTCAGAGAGGTAAAGTAACTTGCCCGAGGTCACACAGCCAGGCCAGGAAGTAGGGGAGCTAGAAAACCAGGCAAGCAGACTCTAGAAGACACATTCTTTTTTTTTTTTTTTTTTTAAGATTTTATTTGTTTTGGAGAGAGAGAGAGCTTGTATGCAGGAGTCGGGTTGGATGGGGTGGGGGGGGGAGGGGCAAAGGGAGAAGAAGGCTCCCCGCTGAGCAGGGAGCCTTCTTCTCCTTCTGCCTGCTGCTCCCCCTGTTTGCGTGCACTCTCTCTCTCTCTGTCTCTCACTGACAAATAAATAAAATCTTTAAAAAAAAAAAGGGAAAACTCATGAAAAAAAATACACATATACATGTTGGAGGTCTGGTGATCACAAGTGACCTTCTCCCTTTAGCCTGGCCATATGCTTCTCACTGTCCCTAGTGGGGGTGGAAAAAACTGGGTCAGTCCCCTCCCCCATCATCAAGTGATCCTGCTGAGAGAAGGGACAAGCCATGGACATAGCCTCCTCTCCAAACCCCTTTATGCCCACTGAGCTGGGACTTGGGAAGCCCACCCCCCCATCCCCCCCCCCCCCCACCGCAGTGCAGTTCCAAAGATATCAAAGTCACCCTGCAGAGACAATTGCTCACATTTTCACACTTTTGCAGGAGGGGCTGCTGGAGGCCAGGGATGCTGGGGGCTAGAGGGGGGCCTGGAGGCTGAAGAGCCTTTCTCAGTCCTGAGGCTCTGTCCTTTCAACTCAGCCTTCTGGGCTGGGCTTTGATTTGCTCCAAGGTGAAGGAATGATTAGGATGGTTCTTTCCTGGGGCTCAAAGATCTTTTCCCAGGTGCAGGCTCTTCCGCTGGTACTGATGTACCCTAACCTGCCCATGTCTGCCGTTCTCCAGCACGATGAAGGGGCAGAAAGACCCCAGGTCCCCTGGCTGTTCTGGGGCTCCCCCTGGGACTGGGGTGTTGTGGGGATGGTGCGGGGAGCACGCTGTCTGATTTGCCTCCCCCGGGCTACAAACCCAGCCCGGGGTGCCACTCATTCTCTGAGCTTCGAGGTTTGTCCTCGCCCACGGACCCCCTCCCAGGCTAGTGTCCGCTCCATCCTCGGTCCCCCTCGGGGTGGAGAGGCTGTAGAATCCATCTGGATAGAGAGCGTGGGACGGATGTGCTGTTTTTAGTTCCGTGGGAGAAGTCACAACAAGGGGTTGTAATTTCTCTGCAATTTCTCTCCTCGATGAGGCATCTGCTGGCATGCTGCGAGATGCTCATCCGAGCACAGGGCCTAGGTCTGGATCCAGCTTCATGGGTGTGGCCGGGCCTCGTGACCCCTTCTGCTTCCCAGAGGCACTTGACTTTGCTCTGAACAAGGGGAGGAGTTTAGGAGCCCATCATCCACCCCCACCCCCCCCAACCTCTGGCTGACTCACATGGCCTCAGCTCTCTTTGCCAGGAGCAGCAGCTGCCCACGCCTCTGTTACCTGTTGTTTCGTGCTCTGTCTGCGCCATGCGCCCCTGATGCCGCCCCGACCCCCAGCACGTCCGGTCAGCTCGGTCACCACTCTGACCATGTGCCTGGCCGTGTGCTATGTGCCGGAGATCTAGAGATGAACAGGGACCGCCCCCGCCCTTGGGAAGCTGACCGTGCTGGTCGGAGGGGATGCTTGTGCCGAGACAGAACATGCGGGGGGCCTTGGAGCTCACAGAGGGAAACTCATCTTCCTAAGCAGAGCCGGACCTCAGACCACCAGGGTTTTGCTCCAGACCAGCCAAATACAGGGGGAATGACATTTGAGGAGAAATGCTTTTAGATTTTTTAACAAAACGTGTTGCTACATTTACCTGACGATAGGACTTTCCTCCCACGCAGAAAGACACCTGGTAGGAAGAACGATTATGTAAAATAGGAAGCTTCCAGGTACCTATTTAACAATAGCCTGCTCCCCAACCTCCCTAACCATATAGGGCACAACCAAGCTGATCTTTGTCCTTGCCTGGGGCCTCAGCGTTGCCGGTGACAGTCCTGGTGACTAAGAATGAACCTGGGAGCAGGTGTCACTCCAGCTGAGTCTTGATGGGCCTGCAGGACCTTGCCAAGTGGAGTTGCCGGGGAGGGGGAGGGAGTTCCAGGGGAGAGTTGGTTGGAGCTGTGAAGGTATGCACCGTTTCCAGAAGAACAAACGTGGTTTGGTTGGGCAAAGGCTTAAGGGAGAAAGAGCAAGGGGTGGTCCTCAAATGGTAGATGGGGCCAAATCCTGAGAGCTTTGATGCCACACCGAGGAGGTCAACAGCTTCCCACCTTCAGGCCTTTGCTCATCATAGACTACTCAAGCAAGGCTAGACTGGGGTGTGGTGCCAAAGGAGCAACACATAAGAAGGCTCTCGTTCTCAGAATCGTGCCAATGCTGGGCTTGCCCCCTGAGACTCAGGGTCCTTTGTGCCTTTCTTGCCTCACCCTAGATCTGGCCCTGCTCAGGAGAGAGGTCACATTTTGTAAGCTTTTGTATTCTGAGGGCCTAAAACAGTCTCTGACCATGGTAGCAGATCAATAAATACTTGTGGAATGAGGGAATGAATAAATGGGTTTTTCATTTTTCTGTCTGGAATATGTTTGCTTTCCTCATGGCCAGTTGAGGTGTGTCCATCCATCCTTCCTTCCTTCCTAGACTTTATTTATTTGAGAGAGAGAGAGAGAAAGAGTGAGAAAGAGCATGAGCAGAGAGGCGGCAGAAGCAGAGGGAGGAGCCGACTCTCTGCCGAGCAGTGAGCCTGAGGAGCTCCATCCTAGGACAGATGCTTAACTGACTGAGCCACCCAGGCGCCCCGAGGTATGTTACTTCCTTTCAGGCTGACTTCGTCCCCACAGCCCTTCCAGATTAGCCCTCCCCTGAGTCCTTAGGTCTTATGTTGTATGCACATCTCATCTCCCAACCAGACAGTGCTGATCTATCTTGGAGACAGATGTAGACAGTAGGTGCTTACATTGGAGGCAAAGTCAAATCTCAGAACCCTTCCTGGGCAGGCTCAGTAGTTCTAGAATATTCTGGGCCCTTGGATGGGAAGGACCAGCCACCCCTGCCACTGCTGCTGAGCAAATCTTTGGGGTGTCCTTCCTTCCCTCCCCCTTCCCTACTCTTTATGGGGCCAAGACTCAAAAGTCTCCAAACTTCACAGTACTCCCCACTTACCCATCCTGCTTCCTTTCCTCAGCCCCTTTGGATGCTGCTCCTGTAGTCACGAAGGCTTCAGAGGTCTTCTGAGACACCCCCGCCTCCTTGCCTTTCTGACTGACCGCACTCCTCACCAGGTGTGGAAACCATTGGCTCTTGGCTGAGAAATGAGGTTAAACATGAGCACTGCTGGGCTGTGGAAGCAGGGGGATGATTAATGACGCTACTCCAGTGGAGGATCTGTTTCAATCAGGAAGTTACTCTTGCTGCCCAAAGAAGCAGACTAGTTCCCTCCCACACTCACTTACTGCTGAACGGAGGATGGTCATGCAGCGTTGTATGGGTCGTACAGTCACGAGGGGCCCAGGTGGGACAGCTGCACCCATGCACCCAGAAGGGGGCCACTGCCCCTCGTCCATCAGAACTGGCGTTCTGCAGACTGTATCCCAGAGCACACCAACTTCTCACGAACATTCCTGAGAAAGAATGGGGGCTCACGTGAACTTTGAGCGGTTATAGAGGCTGGGACAATCTGCAAATACTAGCAAAGAACTGGAGACAACACCAAGTCTTTTGTACAGTGAAGACAGCATGGAGCCCCCAGAGAAGTTCCAAAGTCTGCAAAATACAGAACAGGTTGGACTTCAGCCAGAGTATCTTCTCAGCCAGTCCTGACCATACATTTTTTTTACCAGCTGCTGTGCTTGTTAATTACACTTGAGAGGCAGTATAGGGCGCTGGCCATGAACTCTGCCATAGTCTAGCTGTGCTCCCTCAGGCAAGTTTCTTAACCTTGCTGGAACTTAGTTTTCTCATTTACAAAATGGAGAGAATAATCATTTCTACCTCATAAAATTGTAATGATTAAATAAGCCCTTAGAAAAGGGCCTGGCACAGAGTCGATGTTACAGAAGTATTGGCCAATAACGATGATCAAAACATTTTCTGCGTAATTAACTGTATTGACCTCTCATTCTAAGCCTGGAAGAGTTCCATCATTTAAAACATCAATTCTTTGTCCTTTTCATGAAGTCCAATTCAAGAACATTTCTAGATGTTATGGATACCTGGGCCAGAAGGGCCCTACATGACTTAGAAAGCCAAGGGTTTGGAGCCCAGAAAGGCAGGCCAGGTAAGCAGCACCCTCTCCTTCCTAGATCCCAGCCTTTTAAGGTCCATGCCTGTGTGCTTGGGTCCGAGTCATCTAGACACAACTCACCCTGGCTGAAGGCAACTCTGCGCTCTGCTTCATGATCTGAGTGTCTGCTTCTCTTCGCAATGGTGGAGAACTTTATCTCCCCTACTGGGAGGCACTGGCAAAGTAGAAAGAAGAAAGGTTCAGTATTTGACTGGGATATTTTTTCCCCCATTCTCTGGTGCAGGAATGGGAAGAGCAGGTCCAGAATGGTCATCACTGCTCAGGATCCAGGAGCTGGAGCAGTGTGACATCCCTGCCAAGCCTGGCAGCTGTAGGTGAGAATATAGTAAATGGAGAGGTAAGAGAAGAGGCACATGGGGATGGGGTGCTTTGAGCGTGTTCTGGGCCATGCTGACCCTGGCCTGGGCAACAGCTCTAGGGGAGCAATCTGTGAGTCCTCGGGCCCCACACCCCTGCAGAGCTCCCTTCCTGGGTACCTTGCATCACAATCCTATTTGCTGTATTGTAACTATTGGTGGAGAGGTATGCCGGATTGTGGGGGCTGCTGATTGGGTCTGGCCCCAAAGCCTTCCCATACTTTTCCTTATTGATCAGACTTTGCTTTCCTGGCACAGTAGCGAGGACCCTGCGTCTCCCATCTCATCCCTTTGGACCACTTCAAATTCGGACCCGGTGATGTTGGACAGCTCCGTCCACCTCAAGCAGCTGCCTCCTGGCCTTGAAGTCCAGGAAGCTGGCTCAGCCCTTGCACTGGGACAGCCTGGAAGGGGAGGGGAGGGACAATCCTTAAGACCTAGGGAACAAGGATAGGGTGAGAAGTGCTCCAGCCCCCAGTCCTTCAGGGGTCAGTCCTGCTGTGTACTCCACATGGCCTCTGGGGCTAACCAGCTGGAAGCTCACCCTTCACTGGCTTTCCCACTACCCCATTTTACTCTCCTCATGCCTGCTTCCTGCAATCACCTCCTGAATGAGAATTACCTGCATAGAATTTGTTGCTGACTCTGCTTTCTGCGGGAGGCCCGCGCAGATAGCACGTGACTACCTGACTTGGCAAAGGTGATTGGTCCAAAAGACAGGTGTGTCACCCAAGCAGGCCAATCAAAATCCTTCCGTTGGAGAAAGGACCGCTCTCTTCTGCCAGAGCTGCTAAGGTTGCTAGATTCAGGTGCTTGGGCCCTGGAGAAGGCTATGGCTGTGGGGGGAGGGAGGCTGCTGTGAAAGGAAGAGAGACAAGCAGAGACAAGAGAGGTCTGGGGAGAGTCTTGGCTTTTTGAGCCCCTAGTGTGAGCTCCAGAGTTTCAGTTTCTGTTGCTTTTCCGCAGCACTAGGAGCCTGGAGCCTTCCCCGCAGAAGAGGCAGTCAAGGTCCCAAAGCTATTGTGAACTGGGGTTCTGTTACTTGCAAGTGGGAGAGGCTTGGCTAGTATCCTCCTTCTGTGTGCCCCATAGGAATAAGATCTCCCTGAGCTCACGGAGTCTCCACTTTCCCTTAGATCCTAGGACGGTACCTGAAAGCATCAGGTGCTCAGGAAATGGGGTTGAACAGGTGAGTGAATGAGTATGAGTAGACCCTGGTGTGCTTTTGTTGTTCCTTCTTCCTGCCGTCTGCTGGCTTCTCAGGTGTTTTCCTATGAAATGGGACAAGATAATTAGGCTTTAGATTGTGTAGAAATTAAGAGTAAAACATTCATTGAGTAGATGATTCAGATCCCTGGTACAAGGGAAAAAAAGGGGCAATGGGGGGGAATTAAATGTCCTTAGTACTTACTACAAGCCCAACTACATACATTATTTCATATAATTTTGATAATAAATTGTGCTTATCTTAAAACTGGGTGGGTATTATGTCTGTCTTAAAACTGTGTAAACTAAGGCATGGGGTGGTCAAGCCCTTAGCCAGAGCTTTTATAAACAGTAATTGTTACACCTAGGGTTTTTTTTTTTTTTAAGATTTTATTTCTTTATTTGACAGAGAGATTACAAGTAGACAGAGAAGCAGGCAGAGAGAGAGAGGGAAGCAGACTCCCTGCTGTGCAGAGAGCCTGATTCGGGACTCAATCCCAGGACCCTGAGACCATGACCTGAGCCGAAGGCAGCGGCTTAACCCACTGAGCCACCCAGGTGCCCCGAGTTTTTTTTTTTTTTTTTAAAGATTTTATTTATTTATTTGGCAGAGAGAGAGATCACAGATAGGCAGAGAAGCAGGCAGAGCAGAGAGAGGTATAACAGAACCCCAGTTCACACCAAAGGCAAAAGTTTAACCCACAGAGAGAGCCCTGAGGCAGGGCTCAATCCCAGGACCCTGAGATCATGACCTGAGCAGAAGGCAGAGGCTTAACCCACTGAGCCACCCAGGCACCCCTACACTTAGGATTTGATTGAAACCATCCTAATCGATACCTGGTGGTGTCTTTTTGTGGTTTTAATTTGCTTTTCCTAATGTCAAGTAAATTCTCATGTGTTGATTTGTCATTTGTATTTCTTCTTTGGTGAATGTTTCTTCAATTTTTTTATGCAGCTAATAAAATGGGTTGTTCATTGGGTTGGTTTTTTTATTGGCTTGTTATGAGTTTTGAGATTTTTGTTTATGTTCTAGATACCTGTCCTTTATTAGATACAACATCTGCTTTGCTGATTTTCTCTCAGTCTGTTGCTTGTCTCTTCATTTTCACAGTAGTATCTCTCTCTCTTTTTAAAGATCTATTTATTTATTTGAGAGAGACTGTGAGTGGAGAGAGCGACAGAGGAAGAGGAAGAAAGAGAAGGAGGCTCCATGCCCATCATGGAACCAAAGCGAGGCTCAATCTCACATCCTGAGATGAAGACCTGAGCCAAAAACAAGAGTCAGAGGCTTAAGCAACTGAGCCACCCAGCTGCCCCACACAGTAGTATCTCTTGAATAGCAGAAGATTTTTATTTTGATAGGGTTCGACTTAACAACTTTTTATTTTATTTTTTTAAATTTTTTTGTGCCCTGACTCTGAATTTGAACCCAGATCTGTGGGCCTCAAAGTCCTTCTTGTATTACACCTAGCACAGTGTTTTCTCAACATCTATCTTGAGACCAATATCAGATGGGCACCACCAGAATCACCCAAAGAACTTGCTAAACATACAGAATCCTGTGTCCGCACCCTGGGGAATCTGCTTCTGTGGCCCCAGTTTGACCTGGAAACCTGTATATTTAACAATTTCCTGTATGGGTGATCAGCTCAGTGTCAAATAGGTTTAATGCAGGGTGCTTGGTATCCCTGAGCCTTTAAACCTGGTTATTTCTTGGCATCTAGGTGGGAAGTACAAAGTGCCACTGATGGTGGCTTTTCTTGGTCTGTTTCTTATTGTGTCTCCTCACCTTCCTTCCTCCCCAGCTCCTTGACACAGTAGTCAACATTCAGCAGATGATCAAGACATACTTTTGAAGTAACCGACCTACCCTCCACCAGCAGGGGGGAGAGGCAGCCCGACTCCACAGCTGGCACTAAGTGGAACCAAGTAGAAACTATAATTACTGACCTCGGTATGAAGTGCTTGTGTGCAACCCCCTTGAGCTGTGGGCGGCCACTTAAGCTGGTTTCCTCAAACTCCAGCCCAGCCAGAGGGTTCCCCACCTGGAGTGACTGTTATTTTAAAGTACTTCCAAGATTGGCTCATTGGAGTTGAGAAGGACACTCTTGCAAGCGAACAGCTGTGCCAGTCTCCAAATAAAAGAAAACTGTATTCATTTGCAGTGGGAGGTGGGGATGGGGAAATGGAGTGTGTATGGTTTAAGAGCAAAACAAGTATCTAGAGCTTTTAGCAACTTTCACTGACCTGTCAGATTGTGATCTGCTTTCCCTGAGCAGGTGGAGTTGCTAGTGGGCAGAAACAAAGTTCACCTTCAAACCATGGGCACCAAAGAGGGTAACAGGTCAGGGAATTAGGATCTGTTGAACTGATCCTCTGAGCCAGGTCTTTATATTTCATTTAATCCTTTCAATAACTCATAAGGTCGATATTATTATTCATATTTTGCAGATAGGAGAAACGGAGGCTCAGAGAGGTTCTAGAACAGCCAGGAAGTGCGGAGCCAGAATACAGAATGTAAGTGAAGCTGAGCTACTGTAATAAAGAGGTTTCAACATACAGTAGCTTAAAGAATGTTGATGTTTATTTCTCATCTAATGGTCCCAAGCCAGTAGGAGAGCTCTGCTCCAGGCAGTCACTCAGGGACCCAGGATCCCACCATCTGTCACTTCACAAGTTCCTATAAATGGGATTGGCAATTTTTTCTGTAAAGAACCAGATAGTGAACATTTCAGGCTATGCCAGACATATGGTCTCTGTTCTTGCTATGCAACTCTGTTGTATCATGAAAGCTGCCATAGACCATATGTAAACGAATGGGTGTGGCTGTGTTTCAATAAAACTTTATTTACAAAAACACTTCATAGACTGGATTTGGCTCAAAGGCCATAGTTTACTGATGATTTTGCTAGAACAGTGGTTCTCAAAGTGTACTCCTAGGGGATCCAGCAGCAACAGCAGCATCTGGAAACTTGTTAAAAATGCAACTTCTTCTTCTTCCTTTTTTCCTTTTTTTTTTTTTTTTTTTTTAAGATTTTATCTATTTACTTGAGAGAAAGAGACAACATGAGCAGGGGGAGGGGCAGAGGGAGAAGCAGGCCCTCCACTGAGCAGGGAGCCCGATGCTGGGCTCTATCCCAGGACCCCGGGATCATGACCTGAGCCAAAGGCAGACACTCAACTGACTGAGCCACCAATAAATGCACCCCAAAACGCAGCTTCTTAAGCCAGTCTCCAGACCTATTGAGTTAGAATCTTCAGGAGTGGAACCCAAAAGCTGTCTTCTTTTCTTTTCTTTTTTTTTTTTGACAGAGAGAGAGAGAGAAATCACAAGTAAGCAGAGAGGCAGGCAAAGGGAGAGGGGGAAGCAGGCTCCCCGCTAAGAGAGCCTGATGTGGGGCTCGATCCCAGGACCCTGAGACCGTGACCTGAGCCAAAGGCAGAGGCTTAACCCACTGAACCACCCAGGTGCACCAAGAAAGCTTTCTTTTAACAAGCCTTCCAGGTGATTCTTACGCATTTTGACTTTTAAGAACTCCTGTTCTAGAGTCCTGTCTCTCAGGCCCTAGGGAGTTTTCAAAGTGCTCAGTGGCCAGACAATGACATTAGAGCCTCTGGGATGGGATATGGGCCTCAGCATTTTTAAAGCAGTTTCTCAGGTCCAGCCAGCATTGAGAAGCACTACCCTAGAGCCCCCTTATTGTCTGCATGGTGAGAGTTGGTTTGCAACCTGACCTACCACACAGCTACCTCTCCGAGGGGAACACCCTGCACTTCCCAAGGTCTGGGATTTGCTTTTTCCCTTTGTCTTACCTTGCAACCCCTCAATACCCTGGCCCTTTCCTGGGGACCCCATGTGGGGTTTCATGATAGGGAGGGTCTTGATTCCACTTTGTCAAGCAAACCCATCTCAGACTGGAGGAAGGGATGACTTGGTGGTGGGTTAGAGGATGTGCAATGGAAAGAAATCAGGAGGAAGAGGAACAGGAGATGGAGGGGGAGGTGACAGAGCAGGAGGAGAACTTAGATATGGAGGCCACTAGCACAGTGGCCTGTCACTGGGGCTCAGTGAGGCCAGTTCCCTTCCCTGCCCAGACAATAGGGTGACAGGGAGCAGTCTCCAGGTATTCCCGTCTTCCTTTATAAGGCAAATACTTATATAGCGCTTACTGTTTGCCTGAAAGTACTGTTAAGCACTTTACATCAATTAACTCCTTGTACGCTCACAACAACCCTCTGAGGTATGGGATATCATTACTTCCATTTTCTAGATGGAGAGACTGAGGCTTTATGAGGTTGAGGTGACTTACACAGGGTTACATGGTAGTAAGTAGCAGGAGGAGGATTCGGCTCAGGAACTCGGGCTTCAGAGCTGAGCTGTTAGCCACTATGCTCTGCTACCTCTCTTCATAACAGCCCCAATTATCATTATTCCCATTTCACAGATGAAAACACTCCCATGTAACTTGCTCAAGATCACAGAGCCAGGAGGTAGTGGAGGCAGGGGTTGAATCCAGGTCTCTCCACCACCAAAGCTCTTGGATTTGCCAGTTTGCCCCACAGCATGGTTTCGGTCCCCCCTCCCGAGTCCCCTCCATCTGTCCAGCGGGCATATTCTGGGTTTGCACGTGTGGGGCTGACTCACAGGGGAGCAGGAGAGCCCATCCTCTGGAGTGGGAAGGCAGACTTTATTTCTGTGCAGAGCCATCTTGGGTTGATTCTGGGAGAGCTGCCAAACGCAGCAGACACATTTTCCCCCAGCCAGAGATGCTGAGTGGGTGGGCCCCCGGGGGGCCTTGTGACACCAACTCCTCAGATGAGTCTCAGCACCCAAGGGAAAGACGGGCACGCCTGCTTCATCTGCCTTAACTACAATCTCTTTCCCTGAGGGGATTTACTGGTTCCAGTTGCTAAAATCTCTTTCTCACTTCCTGTCTGCTCTGGTCCAGAGCCAAAAGAAACCCCAAGAAGCCATTTGTTCCAGGCTTGTCTTTAGGCAGCTGAGGTAATCCTAGTTATTCCCATTTTACAGATTCAGTAACTGAAGCTAGCTATGGCTCCTAATTGGACTGTCCTCTTTACGTCAGCCCTGTGACTTCCCAAATGTCCCTGATGATAAGAGTCAACTGGGGAACGTGTCAACTATCTGAATCACTAGGTCTCTGCTCTGGAAAATTCCAACACAGTAGGTAAGAGCTGGGGCCCAGGACTCTGCCCTCTGCCCTCTCCGGCCAGTTCCACTGTGTCCTCCAGAGGGTGTTTGCCAAGGGTCATCATAGATCTCCCAAGTGTCATCAGATATATGGAGATCTTACCTCCACTTCAGCCAAATTTTCCAGATACTGAGCAGCTCCCTACTTGTTAAAGGTCTCTAGCCCATTTGTTTCCGGTCTGTGCAGAAAAAACCAAAAGACATTGGAGGGGGGAGTTTGTTTCAAGGTGTGATGGTTTTAAACTATGCATGGAAATTCTTCAATACTCCATCAATAGCGGTAGAGCCTGACACCCCCCCACACACTTAAGTGTGAATGGACTTAATGACTTCTTTCTAATGCACAGAATAAAGTGGAAAAGGCAATATTCGACTTTTCAGACTAGGTCACAAAAGGTGCTGTGGCTGCCTTCTCTCTCTTGGATCACTTCTCTTTCTTAGATTTCCTTCTTGCTCAGGAAAGCCAGCTGTGCCAGGTTGTGAGGACACGCAGGCAGCCCAGTGGAGAGATGCTCAGAAACTCTTGCACAGTGAGTGACTGAGGCCACCTGCCAATAGCTAGCAAAAAAGCCTTTGACCAATAGTAGATAAACCATCTTGAAAAGACATCCTCCAGCCTCAGTCAAACCTTCAGATGACTGCAGCCCAGACCAGAGTTTTGTCAGTACCTTCATTAGAGAGTCTGTACCCGAAGCCCCCAGCCAAGCTGCTTCTGAATGTCTGGTTCACAGAAGCTGTGAGATAATAAATGTTTGTTGTTGTGAAATAATAGAATACACACACACACACACACACACACACACACATATGCACGCATGCACGCACACACCCAGATATGGAGAACATGCCTATATGCCTCCATTTCCTGGCACAGAGTTCCTAAACCCTTGCAATGATGTAATTGATAAGAACACTAGGAGTATCTTTTGGTCTAACATTTGGTCATTGTCCCTGGTTCCCAACACAGAGCTCCTAAATCTCTCAGAATTTCCTGGGTGTGACAGGAGTCTCTTTTGTTTTAATGAGGTGTCCCTTGGTAGGGGTCCTGGATGGTTTTAAGATGGGAGCTGGTCACCAGAAAGATGCAGCCATGATTAGAAGAAGGGTGGAGTTTTTAGAACCACCTCCATCCTTTAGGGAGTGGAGAGGAGCACAGTGACTTTATGAGATGAAGACTCCGTAGAAGTCCCCAGAGCGTGGGGTTCAGAGAGCTTCCAGGTTGATGCACACATCCATGTACCGGGAGGGTGATGCATCCCGCCTCCACGGAGACAGACACTCCTGGGCTCCAGATCCTTCCTGACATCATGCGCTGTATCTCTGCCTCTACATGTCCATCTGTGTCCTTTCTTTTATCCTGTATTATATAATAAATGGGTAAACCTAAGTGTTTCCCTGAGTTCTGTGAGCTGGTCTAGCAAATCCCTGAACCCAAGAAGGTGGTCGTGGGAACCCCAGTTTATGGCCAATTGGTGAGAAGTACAGGTGACGGCATCGGGAGCAGTGGAGGGATCGTCTTGTGGGTCTGTGCCCTGAACCTGGGGGGGCTGAGACTCCCTCCAGGTGGATGGTGTCGGAATGGAGTTAAATTGTAGGACACCTATTCCCACCCATTTAGTGAAGTGTGATCAGGAGTGTTTCCTATACAGCTTGTTTTAAGCTACCAAGTTTTGCGTGGTTTTAAAAAACATAGCATTAGCTAACTAATACACAAGATAAGTGGAAATCATCCTCCACCAGCGGAGGGTAGGTGAGGAAACCGAGGCAGGAGGGCTGCCCCAAGGTCTGCAGGAACCTGGGGGGCAGGGACCCAGTATTTGGAGGGATGGGGACCAGCACGTGCTGGCCCTTCCCTTTGCTGTTAGCGTTATTATTCTCATGAGGTCACTGGGGCTGGGGCAGGTAAGATCATGGGACCAAGACTGCTGTGCTGGTTGGTGCGGGGGGGGGGAGGGGGCAGGGCTGGAAGCCGGTCTGTTGGTCCTTGCCTATTGTCTCTCCGCTCTTCCCTGGTGCCTTGATGATCTTGGTGACCTTGGGCTTCCAAGGGCTTTTCACACAGAATCTGTCCTTGAGCAGACAGACCCTGGCACTGGGTGCTGGGATACAAGGCTCGTGAGCACCTCAACAGTCCTTGATCTGTGGGGTGCCCAGAGTAGACAGGCTTTTTGCACTAAAGACCTACATAGTGAGCAAGGATGGGGACTTGGCAGCCTTGCCTTTGGCCCTTGTGCAAACTTGCCGCGGCCCTTGGCAACCACCACCACCCCGCCACCCTGCCACTACCTTGCTTCCCCATCTAGACACACAGAAGCCTGTTTGCAGCCACGCTGTCCTCAGCCCCTGCCCTTGGCCTCCATCCCCTCACCTCCACCCACACAGATGCCAGCAGCAGGAACTTGGTCAGGAAACGTGTGCTCAGAGTGATGAACCTTGACACCACCCCGCCACCTGGAGCCTCAGGCGTGAGGCCCTCACCACTTACAGCGACATGATGGGGATGCATAGGTGGAGAGGTGAACCTAGCCCTCATCCAGGTGCTTTCCTGGATGGTCAGGTCAGGGGTACAGGGCTGGGAACAAGGGACTTGGGGGGGGGGGGGTCTTGGGAGTTTGGCTGCTTAGCTCTTGCCAGAAGTTTCTTGCATCTCCTGGGGCCTTGCGCATTACTCTTGGCACCCAAACTCTTTTCTATATCTCCTTCTGCAGGCCCACAGCTTCCATCCCAGCCATGACCCCAGTGCCCACCTCGGTGCCCTCCCCACAGCCCACGCACTCACCCCCTCGGGCCCAGCCAGGCTCGCTCAGTCCCCGAAACTTCCTGCAGCCCTACTCTCTTCCTGAAGAACTTGCGGTTCTCCTTGGTGCTTGTGAGGAGCCTGGCCTTCTCCCGGCATCCAAGGCCCTCCAAATTCTACTGCACCCTCCCCCTCAGCCTCTGGGGAGTCAGAGCTCCCCAGGGCTCATCGGGATGAACCCCGCTCTGTAGACACCCGCACTCCCCTGCACCCGTCTCCCACAGTGGGAGGACAGGAGAGGCAGATGGATGGGGAGTCTGCACAGCTTGAGGGGCGAGGTGTGGGGATAGGCAGGTAGGGCAGACCCCAGGATGGACAGATGGACAAGGCATCCAGCTCTCCCCTTTCCTGAATGGCCACAGGAGGAATGAGGTCACCGCGCCATGCCTCTCGCAGAGATGCTGAGAGTGTGAATGAGAACAGCTTGTGAGGGGCTCTGACGAAGCGGCCTGGGGAGGAGACCTTTTGTAACCTTCCGGACCTGGCATTGAACCAGAGGACAAATCACATGACCTGAGTTACTCTGCCCTGTTAGCTTTCCTGGCTCACATCCCAAATGTTCTCACACTCTGCAGGGGCTCTCTAATCTGGTGAGGGGGCGTGTCAGGGGAGGGCGTGAGGGTTCCGTAGCTGCATTGTGTATATGACATCTTATGGGTACGTGCGCCCATACGTTTTGTCCTAGAATGTCCATGGCTTCTTGAAGGGGTCTGTGGCCCATTAAACGTGCTATACTTGTCTACCTTGCTTGGTACCTGGCTGTCTGGACCAGACCCGTGTGAATGTTTACTCCCAGGAAATCGGGTTCTAAGTTTAAGGACTGTCAGCATTCACCCCAAAGAAGTGGTCACCTCTTCACTTTGAAACCCTAATCCTGGCTCTGGGAGGCATGAGATCAAACCTGCCAGGCAGGGGCATGCACTCCTTCTCTTCCTCCCTGGCCGACCTCGGTTTCCCTGGACCAGCCTTCTGTTACTGTCACACCCCACACTTCAAGGAACATTCCCAGCAATATGGAATTCACCTGCCCCATGCGTGTACCCCAGGAGCCCTTTCTCCAGGATTTTCTTGACATTTGAATTTAACTGCATGGACTTCTGCTCTGGAGTTTTCTTGTGTTTCCGGGACCCACACATCGTTCCCTAACGTGCTATACAAACAGGGTCATTCCTGTGGTAAATGGCAGTGATTATGGGCAAATGGTTTCTGTTTTGGTCTTGTCTACCTTCTTCCTTGATTCTCCTAATCCTGAAAGCTGACATCGGGGTGCTCATGAAGACGGAGCACAGCAAAGAAGGAGGCAGATTAAGTGATTTAATGTATTGAAAGTACTGAAACAGGGTCTTACCCATTGTATGCATTAGCAATTATTGTTGTATATTTAAGGTTCTATACTAAGATGAAAAAAAGATGGACTCCCTAATTGTATTTTACTTCTAAGACACAATCACTGACGATCTGTTCTAAGGGTTTGTTTTCTGTCCCTCATGAGTGAATCCAGTCAACCAGCTTAAGACCGGAGAACACTCAGCTGAAGCCCATGGTTTGCTGTTTTCAGCCAGCTGATGACTTTCATCTTTTATTTTTTTTAATATTTTATTTATTTATTTGACAGCTAGAGATCACAAGTAGGTAGAGAGGCAGGCAGAGAGAGAGAGAGAGAGAGAGGGAAGCAGGCTCCCCGCCGAGCAGAGAGCCCGATGCGGAACTCGATCCCAGGACCCTGAGGTCATGACCTGAGCCGAAGGCAATGGTTTAACCCACTGAGCCACCCAGGCACCCGATGACTTTCATCTTAATTCCTATTAAGTTTTAAGTATTAAGTGTGAAGTATTAAGTTTGTGAAATTTGTTTCTTATTACTGGGCTCGGGCTTTTATTCTCCTGTTTTTGCATCAACAAACACAACGTATTCAAACAACCATACCAGCATAGTGTATGTACATAAATAAATAAAACCACAAGCCAAGTGGAATGGCAGTGCTTCAAAAATGAGACTGTTGGCAATGGTTTGTGTCACTTTGTGACTTCTCAGCATGTTTGCTGTTGGAGGTGCAGAAGTTGGAATTTGGTGAAGGAAAATCGATTTAGGAATGTCAAAGTCCAAACTATGATGATGGCATTGGTTCAGAAGACAAAGACCAGTGAGGCCGAGACCTTGGGTTCAGGTCATGATCTGCTTGTCGAAGGGACAATTTGTGACCAGGAAGTTGGAGACAGTCATCCTTCACCTTAATAGCAGACCCATTCCAAGAGAGTTGGCTATAAAGCTAACCATTCACGGGGCACCTGGGTGGCTCAGTGGGTTAAGCCTCTGCCTTCAGCTCAGGTCATGGTCTCAGGGTCCTGGGATTGAGCCCACATCGGGCTCTCTGCTCAGTGGGGAGCCTGCTTCCCCCTCTCTCTCTGCCTGCCTCTCTGCCTACTTGTGATCTCTCTTTCTCTCTCTCTCTCTGTCAAATAAGTAAATAAAATGCTTTAAAAAATAAAGCTAACCATTCATAATGTGAATCATGTAGTTTTTTAAAAAAAAATTCCATTATAAAGTTAAGCTGGTCTTCTATAGGAAAATGGATGGGTTTGACAAGTTTGGTGACAGGTACGTCTATCTCATGCTGCGATTGTGGTGAGAGAGGTTGGAGAACAGTTTTAACAATTATCTGTTCCTTCCTGTAGCAGAGGGTTAGTGGGGGGGGGATTCTTTTTTATTTTTTTATTTTTTTTAAGATTTTATTTATTCATTTGACAGAGAGAAACCACAAGGAGGCAGGCAGAGAGAGAGAGAGGGAAGCAGGCTCCTTGCTGAGCTGAGAGCCCGATGCGGGACTCGATCCCAGGACCCTGAGATCATGACCTGAGCCGAAGGCAGTGGCTTTAACCAACTGAGCCACCCAGGCGCCTGGGGGCGGGGGGATTCTTAAATGGAATTGTGAGTTCTGCCGTGTACTCTGTGTAAGAAGTTCTAGGGGGCAGCGGACCCTCAAGGCTGCCTTCTCAGTGTGGCCTGAATCCTCCTCCACTATTGTTCTCTGGGAGAACATCTTACATTATAGCTGATAACTAACGAACGTCCCCATTCTGCATCCCACACTTCTTTGTTCAGTTTTGTGATTGGGGTGAGTGAGAGAGCGTTGGAATTCTTCACTCTTCTTACAATTAGGGATTCTGTCATCCTGGTATTCTCCAAGACTACCAAGCCCAACGTGGGGCCTGAACTCATGACCCTGAGATCAAGACCTGAGCGGAGGTCAAGAGTGGGACGCTTAGGGGCACCTAGGTGGCTCAGCAAGTCAAAGGTCCGACTCTTGGTTTCTGCTCAGACCATGATCTCGGGGTCGTGGATCAAGCCCCACATTGGGCGGAGAGTCTGCCGGAGATTCTCTCCCTCTCCCACTCCTTCTGTCCCCGCCCCCCTGCCACATGACTTCCCTCTCTCTCAAAATAAATAAATAAATCTTAAAAAAAAAAACAATTAAGCACTTAACCAAGTGAGCCCCCCAGGCACCCTGATATTCTTATTTTGATGTCTAGATCCCAGAAATTGGAGAGGACGCAGGTGACTCTGAGCAGGTGTGTCTGGCAATGAGACACCAAGGGAGGACTGATGCCCACAGAGGATTTTACCTGCCAACAGGTTGGCCCTGGATGTATACAGAAGCAACTGAGAGCCTCAGTCAGGGGGTACTGTCACCAGACAGCACTTCATAGGACACTGAATTCCTTCCTTGCCTCTCGTGGTAAGGTCCTAGACTTTCTGCTTCTGGAATGACAGTTGCTGTAGTGATGTGGACCTGCGAAATGGACAAGGGACAGTGGCTATTACAACGTCAAGTGGAGTTTGAATCATACAAACATTTGTGAATGATTCTTCTCTTTCCACCCCGTGTTCCTGTCACACCAGTGGCCATGTGAGCTCAACAATGCCTCCCAAGCTTCTACAGGTTAGCCTGGCTGCCACTGTTCTTGTAAGATTCTGGAGTCTCCAAGAGGTTTCAGACTGAGGAGAGCCCAGTCTTCTGGTCCCGGTCAGGTCAGGGTTTCACCACTGGCCTGTCATCATTATGCTTCCTCAGTCTATCTGGGCTTCTTCTGCCTCAAAGGACCTCAGAGTCTCATCAAGTCTTCGGGTTAGGTGGTTCCAGGAGCTCACGCCTGTTTCCTCTCTCCCGGATGCTTATACCTTGGTTGCAGCTGACAGAGCAGGCTGCCACGTCATATTATCCCAGAGGCCAGCGCATGTAAGATGTACAGTGTTTCTCTCTGAAAGCACCTTAACTCAAAAGTTCTAGAAAATAAACTATTACCTACCGTTATGCATCCTGGAAGCTCATATAATGTCAAATTAATTTACTTCAAAGAAGGTGCCATAAAATTGTTCAGACCCACTCAGAAATCCATTATAAGGGGCCCTGGCACCAAAAAGATTTTTTATTATTTTCCTGATCATTAGAGCCTTACATGTTCATTACAAAGAATTAAGAAAATACAGAAAAATACGTAGAAAAAATAAAATCTCCCAGAATCTTACCTCTCAGAAATAACTACTATTACCATTGAATAGACCACCTTTTTTTTTCTGTGCCTAGCTATTTGCAAAATTCGGTGGTACTACGTATACGGTTTTGCATTTTGCTCTTTTTCCCCCACTTTGTACAACCAGAGCATGTCCCCGTGTCACGATCTATTCTTCAAAAACACCATTTTAATGACTACATAATATTTCATTGTCTAGTTACAGGAGGATTTAGTTAACCCATTCTCTATTTGTAGGCACTGAGGCTGTTTCCTATTTTTTACGATTCTGAATGATGCTCTGGTGAACATTCTTGTTCAGGAAATCTTTATCTGGGTTTCTGGTAATTTCCTTGGAAGAAATTCTCAGAAGGGAAATTACAGAGTCTCAGCTCTGCTGCGCGGTGCCCCTCTCCTCGTTTCGAGATGCCCGGGTAGGAGAGTGGCTTCCGTCACCCCCAGTGAGCGGACTTTGCTGCCTTGGAGCCCTGAACTGGAGGCTTCTGATGATGCCCGCCTATGGGAATTCTGATGCCCGCCTCCCCAGGCTATTTACCTGAACCCACTCCATGCAAAGCAGAACTTCCCCCCGCAGGAATCACTTCATAATTAACTTAGAGACTAAAGCATATTTAATTAACCATGGAAACCCTCCCAACCATCTGCCTCTGTTTTTATTTTGAGGAAGATGGCAGATCTTTTTTCCTTTAGTTCCCTGTTTTTGCGGCTGGAGCTCATTTCCAGTACCTCGGTTCTTGCACAGGGCAGGGTCCTGCTCTGCTGGTGGTGACCCCAAAGTGGCAGGCCCCGGGGTGCGGTTCCCGGTGGCAGGCTGGGTCAGAGGTCATGCAGGCCCCTGCCTGGGGGCAAGGCCAAGGAGACAACTGCCCAGGTAGAGAACTGGCCATCCGAGGGTCCCAGCCTCTGTCTCTTGGCTGTTGTCCTAAAATCGCAGGCATTCTTAGAAGACAAGACCAAAGCTCTTCTGTCTTAGGTGAGGAAATGAGGTGTGGGGTAGCTCAGGGGGTGCTCGGAGACACAGAGTCTCAGGCCTACTTCTTTGTTCCTTTGCCTCATCCTCAAGGGGTGGGAGGTGTGCAGCTTTGATTTCAGCTGCGCTCCGTGGTCAGAGGATTCAAATGGGGTCCTATGGGTTATAATGGTCCATGATGTCCAGGGGGATTAAAATGTGCAAAATGCATTCCCACAACACATCTTGCTGGACACTCACCAGCCCCTGGGGGGAGCACTCACCCAGCCCCCCCTGGAGGGGCCGGGAGCACTCACCCAGCCCCCCGGGGGGGCAAGAGAGACTGAGAAGGTCATGTGACTTGCCTGCATTCCTAGAGCTGGTGAGCCAGGGTTGAGGCTGAAATGAGAACACTGCGTGCTTTGATCTGAATTGCTAGTATGTCCAAAGGCCTTTTATTTCCATGGTGTTCCTCAGAGGGCCCTGACTGGCTGCTCACCGAGGAAGGGTCTGGTGGAACGTGAGTTCACTCATTTCTCATGGTATCACCTCCTCCGGGAGACCTTCCTGGGCCCATCCTCCCAACCAGAGTGAGTTAGGAGGGAAGACTGGTTCTCTGCCCCTTTCACACCCCGCACATACCTCCGTATTATACCCTAAGGCTCTAAACTTCACACTGTATGTACCTCCAGTTTCCAGCAAAGGGCCTGGCTGACACTCGTTGTTTAGTAAATGATATTAAATGTAATGAGATGGGATGCAGACCCAGGTGCGAATGCCTAAGTAGCTGCCCTTCTTCCTTCCCTTTCCTTTTGGCAGGGGTCATCTGCCATCCCTCCAGGGGGGAGTATCACGCGTGCCTTGGGATGGTCCCCAAGGGCTGCCATATGGACCTGTCCTGCTGCCAAGATGGCCACGTGCCCCAGATCCTGAGCCGTCGGTGGAGACAGGGATCTACTCCCAGCCCCCAGCCAGGTAACACCACTTCTAATAGATGTGCAGACAGGCCTGGAGGGGGACTGGGGAACATGGACCACGAGGTGGCCTTGTGCTTTTTTGGCAAATCTTTTCCCCCTTCTGGTACTCATTTTCTCCTCTAGCAATAAGGCAATTTGATTGGCCCCTTCCATCCCTGGTGTTGCACAACCCATGACTCTGTAATGACCCCTGTCAGATGCCAGGAGTGGCAGGATGGCGACCCTGGCAAAAAGATAGAGTCAACTCCAGCAAGAGGTCCACACCAGATCTTCGAACCAAGTTGAAATGCTTCCTGCATACCAAAGGCTCAAGCAAAACAAAATTGCAAAGCTCCCTGACCTCCTCCAATGTCCCTGCCTGGCTGACAATCTCTCTCCTTTTTTTTTTTTTTCTTTTTTAAATCTCTCTCCTTTTAAGATGTAAAGGATGTGTTCTCCAGACAGACTCACTCCTCTTCAATCATTTTCTACTGTCTCCAGCCACAAGCAGCGTCGAAGGTGATGAATTAAGACTTGATGGACACGTTTTCCTCCACAGCCTCTTGATACACTCCAAGCAGCCCCCGGCTCTGGCGAAATCAGACTAACCGAGAAAAGCACCCCCCACCCCCAAAGCAGAGTCCTGGGGTCTCCCCCAGAGGCCACCCTAGAGGCTCTTTTCTGAAACACAGTCAAACGAGGGTGGAGAACTCATTGTTTTCTATCAAGGGCATGACCCCCAGGATGGAAAAATAATCAATGGGGAAAGATGAAAGTAAAATGCAGCTTCATTCAGGGAGCCCTAGGGAGAGAGAAGCAGAAAAGGTTACAGGCATTTGCTGTTACAAATCAAGAATGGGGAACATGCAGATCTCTCTGGTAAACACAACCCATAATAAAAACACACCTCAGTTGTCTACTGTGGCCAGTTACTGACAGAGGCCAAAGGAGGGGACAGCACAGAGTGGGGGGGTTCGAGGAATAGGGGAGAGGGAGAGAAGCAGAGTCAGAAACAGGTGACTTAAAAAAAAAATCAAAATCATGGAGAGAGGAAAAAAAAAATCAGGGAGAGAGAGACAGAGAGGGAGAGAGAACATGAGCAATAGACCCACATTCAAAGAAGCAAAAATGCAGACAAAAAAGGAAAAGCGTGCACACACAGCCCAGATACAGATACTTGATGTGACGAGAGACAGAGATGGAGAAGCTCGAGCCAGAGCAAGGGACACGTGGGGGTGTGAGAGGGAGGCCAAGCTTGAGCTCACCCAGGGAAATAGCTATTTCAAATAAACAAGGCCATCAAGGGTCTTTTTTTTCCCTTAAAGAGACAAATTTTACCAGAATTACTTCTTTTTTTCAGAATTACTTTGGAATGTGTTTTCATTCCTATCTAAACTTCGAGAGGCACAGACATTCTTCAAAATCCATTTTCTTCATGCGCTAGGGCAGACACCGCTCGTTGATGGCTCTGGGAAGGAAGACATTATGCCTTAAGTGGTAGCCTTTTACGATGGCGCCTCGGAAAATTTGGAAGTGTTTTGGGATCTCAGCTCTTGGGCTAGCCGACTGGCTACATTCAGCTCCACGCTGTCCCATCCTTGAAGTAAAAGCTCATTTGTCCAGAGACTGCGGATTTGGAATCAAGGGTGGGGAAGGGGGTGGCTGTTCAACCAGGACCAGAGTTGACTCCTGCACTCTGCTTGGTGACAGAGCATGCAAATGAGCAATGAAAGTATGAGAGCGGCCAACAGCCAACATGTTGAATGAATGAAAGGAACCAAGACCCAGGCACTCTGGTCACATCAGACCCAGCAGTTGCTTCCCAAACCTGCCAAATACTCTTCTTTTCTCTCTTTCTATCTATCTATCTATCTATCTATCTATCTTTTTTTTAAAGATTTTATTTATTTGACAGAGAGAGATCACAAGTAGGCAGAGAGGCAGGCAGAGAGAGAGGGGGAAGCAGGATCCTATGGAGCAGAGAGCCTGATATGGGGCTCAATCCCAGGACCCTGAGATCATGACCTGAGCCAAAGGCAGAGGCTTAACCCACTGAGCCACCCAGGCTCCCTACACTCACTTTCACTGCCAAGAACACCACATCTTTCCTCCTCTGCTTCCATCTGGGAAAACCCTTCCCATCCATGGATCAATTCGTTAGGATTAAGCAAGCCCCTCCTCTGAGAATCCTTTTCCAACCATTTCCAACCATTTCCAATCCTTTTCCCATTGTGCCTTCCTTGGGATTCCTGCCACCGGCTGTTCCTCCGCTGTAGGTCTCAGTGTTTCCCATCGGAGCAGGTTTTCTCAGCTTCCACTCTTTGGAGACTGGGTACCGCTTGGCTGCGGGGCGCTGTCCTGGGTGCCCATAGTGAATAGTGAGTGGCCTCTCTTGCCTCCACCTTCTAGAATACGGTAACCACATCACCCCAGTTATAACAAATGAAAACATCTCTGGTCAGTGCCGAACGTCCCCGGGGGGTGGGGGGGCAGTGTAAAATGGAAGCCAAGGACACTGCATTCGAACCAGCAGTGTCTGGGTGTGTCGGCTCCCCAAAAGAGTGCATTATCTGGACCCTAAGCAGTGGAAAGGTGTCTGGCATAGAGAAGGCCCTGGATTCCGTAGAGGAGAATCTGGAATCCAGACTGTTAGACTGTGCCCATTGAATTGGCCAGGAGAGGGTCTGCCATGATTACTGAAATAGGAGCATGTTGGCACGTGAGGTCTGTGACCAAATCTATAGGTCTCTAATGAATGCAGACCTACTGTGAGCGTCAGGGACACCCATGGAGACTATACAAGAAAGTATCTACATTTAAGGTGATGATCTAGTTCACCAGAAAAGTTGTGTAGCCACAGGACACCGAGGTAGGAACACCAAGCAGTTTGCAGTGAGGTTCTGAAACAGGTCCCTCCTTAAGCGGCTGGGGGTTTTAGAGAAGGGAAAACCAGAAGGGCTCCTATCCCTATGGAGGGCTTAGGAGATTACATAGAGCCTGACCTGGGCCTTTAAAGACTTGAATGAGGACAATAATATTAGGGTAAGTGTGGTATGGCCTGAGAGCCAGCCAACCAGGCCCTGAAGTTGGGTCTGGACTAAGGGAGGCCACATGTCTTCAAGTATGTCCTGAATGGCCTTTGTCAGGGTCCCTTGGGATACTGGTCACAAATGCAGAGTCCTGGGCCACCCAGGCTACTCCTGGAGCAGGGCAGGAGGCCCGGAACAATCTTAAAAATAACTTGGCCTTCCAACGCATGCAGCCTGTGGAGTTCATACAGTCTAACAGAGTGGCTAAGCACACAGACACTGGAGCCAGAGGGCCAGGGTTCGAATCCTGGTTCTGTATTTCTAGATGGACCACCGTAGGCAATGTAATTGAAACCTCTGTGCCTCGGTCTTGTTGTCTATACAAGGGGATTCGCATAGGATCTTTATGAAGATTAAATACGTCAATACATACGAATGCATAGCACGGTGCTGGCAAAGAGTAAATGCCTATTCAACAGATAGGAGTCATAATCATTATTTTTTTAGCATTTGCTGTTTGCTGAAGGTTAGACATATGGTCTTTAAAATAGAGTCTGTCACCCATACACCTGACCAGTTCCCCTCACCTTGCTTTCAGTTACTCTAAAACCTGAGATTTAACTGGCCCCTTGCTCCTCCAGTAAGAAGCCAGGCCCTGGCATGCTCAGAGAGTGAGGGGAGAGGCAGCTGTGGGACAGAAGCAAAGGAGCATCCTGGCAGGGTCAGGTCCCTCCAGGTCTGTGGCTCTGGTAAGAGATACTTCTCACCTCCCCAGCTCTGGGACAGACATATTGGAGGCCCAGACCTCTTCCTGTCCTGGCCAGATGGCAGTGCCACTCCTCAGCCACTCTCTCCCTGAGGGGTCCCGAGCCAGAACAGAAAAGAAGGGAGGGCAGCAAACAGGCTCCTTCTGCCCAAAGGGCTATGGCCCCGGTCTTCCTATTTGTAATAACATGACACTGTGTCCCAAGCCCTGCATACACGTCTTCCTCTGAGCCTCACGATGACCCTGACAGGTGGGGAGGCCGGCCTTACCCATCCCATTTTTAAAATAAGAGCTTTCTTGAGCTGAAATTCACATACTTTACAATCCTCCCCGTTGAAGCGTGCGATTCAATGGTTTGTAGTGTATTCACAGAGCTGGGCATCCGTTCTCTAATTTTAGAACATCTCATCACCCCCCCAAAAAAACATTTTCATCACTCCCAGTCCCCCTCCACCCAGCCCCTGGCAACCACTAATCTACTCTCTGTCTCTATGGATTTGCCTATTTTGGACATTTCATATAAATAGATTCATACAATATGTGATCTTTTGTGTCTGGCTTCTCTCGCTCTGCATAATGTTTGCAAGGCCCACTGATGCTGTAGCCGGCGTCCGGGCTTCCTCCCTTTTAATGGCCGAATAGTATTCCATAGCCTGGGCGTGCCACAGGCTGTTTATCCTTTCATCAGGTGATGGACGCTTGGGTTGTTTCTACTTTTTGGCCGCTGTGAATAATGCTGCTGTGAACATTGGTGTTCAAGTTTTTGTATGAATATATACTTTCTCTCTTTCTTCCTTCCTTCCTTCCCTTCTTTTGACATACGTTTTCATTTCTTTGGAGCTATGCCTGGGAATGAAATTGCTGGGTCATATGGTAGTTCTATGTCTCAAACGTTGAGCAAATGCCAAAGTTTTCCAAAGTGGCTGCACCATTTTGCATTCTCACTGAAATGTATAAGGGCTCCAATTTCTCCACGTCCTCACCAACACTTGTTATTATCTGTCTTTTTGACTGTAGCCATCCTAGCGAGTGTGAATTGGTGGCTCATCATAGGCTCATCTCACTTTATAGATAAGGAAATTAAGCCTCAAAGAAGGGAAACAGCTTGTCCAAGGACACTCAGAGAGGAAGCCAAAATTCAAATCTGGCATGCCTCACTTCCAAATCCACATTTTTTCCTTCCTCTTGCTTCAGGCAGCTCTCCAGCTGGATGACTTTGGGCCTGGGCCTGTCCCCGAGTCCAAGCCACTCTTAGGATTCACTTCCGTCATAGGACAGAGACACTTTGGCCGCGAGGTACTCATTGATCACGCTCCTGGCCAGGCCACCAGCTGAAGCTCCTAGAACACCTACCACGGGCCCAGTTCAGGCAACGTAAGCAGGTTGAGGAAGAACTGATTTCTTGAGAGATGGATTTATTTTAGCCTCTAGATTTATTATTTGTCAGCGAAGGGCAGAAAGCTGGCTTGAGGGAGAGGCAGGAAAAGAAGAATGGGGAGGGACCGCTGGCAGGAGGCTTGGAGGATGATGGTTTGGGCCATTCAAGGACGGATTTGATGCCAATGGTGAAGATCATGGCCAGGAAGGAGAGGGCCAAGTTAGAGAGGTAGGTTGGACTGCCTTCAAGGATGGGGTTTAGCTAGTGACTGAGGAGAGATTAAGAGGGAGAGAAAGTGGGGTCTCTGGGTGGCTCAGTTGGTGAAGTGTCTGACTCTTGATTTTGGCTCAGGTCATGATCTCAGGGGCATGAAATCAAGCCCCCGTGCCGGGCTCCCATGCTTGTCTCCTTCCCCCTTGGGCCCTCCCCGTGCTCACGCTCAATCTCTCTCAAGTAAATAACTAAACCTTAAAAAAAAAAAAAAGAAAGAAAAGAAAAAGGCTGGTCAGGATGATAATATCAAATGTTCACCTTCTGCTTAGTGAGTACTTTGGGGCCAGGCACTGACCTGGGTACATTGCATATCCTATAAGATAAATATTAAATTCTTATTTTATGGATGAGGAAACCAAGGCTCGGGGAAGGGAAGGGCTTCGGGTAAAAACTCACAGCAAGGAAAACTCAGTCCGACTTCAAACCTCATTCTCTTAACCACTGAAATACCTACTGAGCAGATATCAGGAATCTTACGGGGGATCATACCATCAGAAACGCTGCAAATGGGAACCAGTTCCGCCTCCCCTCGGGAGGGCTGGTCTTTTTGAAAAGAGAAATACCCTGGAGCTGATGGTTTTCCCTGTCGTGGCTTTGGCCCGTTTGTTCCGGCTTCCACACCAGCTCACAGCCTCAGGCCCTGATGTTTGCTCGCTTACTTATTCTTCTTTACAGGAAATAAAGCCAATGAATTTTTAATGAAATTGAGCTTGAGAAAGGCTTCCAAGGCTTAGGGGGATGGTGGCTGAGGGGAGAGAAGGAAGTAGAGCTGAGGTGGTTCCACAAGCTCCTGGGGCTTCCACGGAGTCTGGCCTAGGAGCACAGAAGACTGATCTGCATCCTTCTGTGGCAGGGTCTCCCAGGTCTCTGGGAAATCGTGTCTTTCAGGGACAGCAGCTGGTGAAGGTGCTGCTGGGGGAGAAAATATCCAGCTGCATGAGGACAGCCTAGCTTGGGGAGCGGTGTGCTTTCCTGGAAAGGGCCAGAGAATTTTAGGCTTTGCAGAACTCCTAGGATCTCTGTCACCTGTTCCTGTCTTCCTCCTCCCCCTTCCTCTTCTCCTCTTTTCTCTTGTTCTTCTCCTTTTTCTTTCCTTCTTTTTCTTAAGATTTATTTATTTACTGAAAGAGAGATAGTACAGGCAGGGGTGGGGAGGGCAGAGGGAGAGAGAGAATCTCAAGCAGACTCCATGCTGAGAGAGGAGCCTGCCATAGGGCTCGATCTCACGACCCTGAGAACACAACCTGAGCCGAAACTAAGAGTCGGACACTAAGTAACTGTGCCACCCAGGCGCCCCTCCTTCCTCTTTTTCCATAACCATTTAAAAATATAAAAACTGTTTGTACTAACTCATGGACTATACAGAACCAACGGTGGGCCAGGTTTGTCTGTGGGCCACAGTTTGCAACTCCTAGCCTAGAAGTATCTTGAAAACTAACTCGGATAAATTACTCCAATTCTTCGGGGTTTCATATATTTATTGAACACATACTGTGTGCATGTCTTCATTTCAGAAAATGTTCATATTCTCTGCAATGGAAAATACATGAAGATAAATCAAGAAGTTCAGTTCCAGTTGCTGTGGGTGTGAGGGAAAAGAGACAATAGTGGGCCTGGAGAGAGAAAGCGCTTGGGTATACGTCCTACTTTGGTCTCCAAGGAACCTGCAGAACCACATCTGTAAAAAACGAGACAATAGTGTATTCTTCGTGAGATTAAATAAGTTCAGAAATAACAATTTTGAAAAGCACTGTATAATAGGAGCTATATTTAGAGAGTTGGAGTTACACATGCCTATGAATAATTGATTGACAGTATAAAACTACAGTACTACGGATATCACAGGTTAGGAGAGAAAAGAGACTGACTGAGATGCTGTGATTTGAGACCTACGATTTAGGCAAGTATCGATTAGGATTGGCCTTGGCTGCTTCCTACAGGAAAGCAAAAGTAATAGTTGCCTAAATAACAAGTTGTCTCACTCTCATTTAATGTGCAGAAGTAGGCAGTCCAGACCTTGTGGGGCAGTCTTACAGTGTCAAAAACACAGAAGAGGGACGCCTGGGTGGCTCAGTTGGTTAAGCGGCTGCCTTCGGCTCAGGTCATGATCCCAGCGTCCTGGGATCGAGTCCCACATCGGGCTCCTTGCTTGGCAGGGAGCCTGCTTCTCCTTCTCCCTCTGCCTCTGCCTGCCACTCTGTCTGCCTGTGCTTGCTCTCGCTTCTCTCTCTATGGCAAATAAATAAAATCTTTAAAAAAAAAAAAAAAAAAAAAAAAAAAAAAAACACAGAAGAGTTCTTTTGCTCCATTATCCTTGCATGTAGCTTCTATTCCATGAAGTTACCATATGGCCCAAAATGGCTGCTTAGCCTCCAGCCATTATATCTGCATTCCAGGCAGGTGAAAAGGAAAAGGAGCAAAGAAGAAGACACACACGAACAGCCTTTTACAAAAATTTCTTAGAAGTTGTCACCAGATACTGTTGTTTAGTTAACTAAGTAAAAAATTTAAATTTAAAAAAAAGTAATAAAAAATGTCTTAAACCCCCACAAATAACGGACTATGCCTAGCAGCCAAGGAGGCTGAGAAAGTCCATCTTTATCCTGAATGGCCACGTGCCTAGATAAAATCAAGAAGTTCTGTTTTGGCAACCAGCCGTGCTACCATAAGTAGCAAATTCACAGAAAGGACGGGTGTCAGGGTGGCTGGATCAGGAAGGGCTGTATCAAGGGAAGGAGACTGAATCTGAGACTGAGTTTTAAGTGGTAGACATGAGTGGAGAGGGCTTTCCAGGCAGGGGAAAGAATGTAAGTGAAGGGGAATGCACTCACTGTGGGGAAGACTGTGGGCAGGCTAACCTAGCCAGGACCCTGTAGAGGAGGTTTGAGAACTAGAGCTAAAAGCTAGCTGTAACCAGTGGGGGACCCTATACCTTGGGGGATGTATGGCTCCTTGGCCACTTGTGACTCCCTGGGAGCTCCTTCCCTCATCCTCTCCTCTTTTGGCTATGTCACCTGCATAGTGTCCTTCTACTGGCCAGCATCGCCCCAGGAGGTGATCATTAGCACCTCGTGGATGGACCCCCTCCTCTAGTCTGTCCCTCTCCCTGCCTCCACCCAGTCCTTGGCAACATCTGGGATCTCTGCCCCACTGAACTCTGTCAGTGGACACGGTTTCCTGCTCAGTGCTCTCTCTCCTCTTGGCTGAGGACACGGGCTGCGCCAGCTGGGTTCTTTCAGGGTGAGCGGGGTCCTACTCTCATGCCCGCGGTGGCGGGCATGCGTTCTTCTAGCTCTGGCTGTTTGCCAGTCAATGTATCTCTCCCTTCTGCTCCATGGGGTAGTCGAGCCTGTGGGGCGCCCTCGCTTGGCTTGGGGAGATTGGAGATAGGTGGGTGCATTTCAAAAACCCCCGTCTCTCTCCCAGCCCCTCAGCCGGTCGCGAGCCTCCTCTTCTGCACGGGCTGAGATGTGTAAAGGGGTAGGAGTCCCAGAGTCATGGCAGGGCCAGTCTCGGCGACTCTTACCGGGACCATCTGGCATCTCCTTTGAGTGTGTGGGCACTTCACGCCTGAAGTCTGCAGGGGGAGATTCCAAGACAGCAGGGCAAATCCTCAGGGAGCATTCTGCTAGGGTGTTACGTTTTTTGACCCCTCGCCATGTGTCAGGCCCCTTGAGCCCATTGCCTAGGAGATTATTACAGGTGAAGAAAATGCACAGAATGACTGGGATCTCCTGGGAAACAGTCATGGGAAGCGAGGCCAGGGGAGAGCAGGGGCCAGATTGTGGAGGCTTTTGTGGCAGGCTCGGAAGCACGGATGTTCTCCTCTGAGCACACTGAAGGATTTTGAGCCTGTTGTGATGTGGCCTCCGTTGTGCTTTTGAAAATTTGATCTCAAAGTAAAGTGTGGGATGGATTGGGAAGAGTGGGATGGAGGCCTTCCCATTACAGTGAGAGTCCTGGGAAGGGTATGGGGTATGGGGGAGAGAGGAAGGGAGAAGGGATAAGAGAGAAAGGAGGTGCGGGGAGGGAGAGAGGATTTGAGTGCTTGATGTCTTTTCTTCATCTGGAAGCACACTGTTCCCGAGTGCCCAACCCACGTGAGAGGGGCTCAGGTAAACAATGCAGGAACTGTCCACTGTCCTTGCAGGAGCTCAGGAAGTAGAAGGCAGGAGGTAGGAGAATGCCAATGGACATATGCAGGGCCTTTGGGGCTTACAAAGGGCTTTCACAAATATTAGCCCACTTGAATCCTGCACCTGTTCTGTGAAGTAAGCAGGACAGCCCTTCTCCATCTCATAGATGAGAGGACTGAGGCACAAGCAGATGAACTTGCTCACAGATATACCGGTAGGTGGGGACAAAGCTGGACACAAATCCAGTGCTCCTTCCATTACATTAAGCACGTACAGAAAAGGTACCCAGGGCTGGGGGATGGGGGGGTGGGCGCGGTGGCGGGCATGCGGTGGGGCAGAATAGTTACGGGCTGGGTTCTAGAGTTAGAGTGCCTAGCTCCATCTTGAATTAGCTGTGTGAACCTAGGGCAAGTTTCTTAACTTCTCTGTGCTTTATTATTGCCTTCATCTATAAAATGGGGGGAAATGGTGCCTACCTCCTAGGGTTGCCTGAGGCTCACTCAAGATAATATATGCATGTAAAGTGCTCAGCACAGGCCTGGCTTAAAGTGAGCATTCTAAGGGATTCTACCACTCTTATTATATTTTGAGGTGGGGGGACAGGGAGGACACTCCAGGCAGAAACAATGAGCCACCTCAAGGGACTGTGACAGGGAGCGAGGCCACTCTTAGGATCTTCTTTCCATGCCCAGACTCCCTATGTTACCTTGTACATAACCTTTGCTTTCTCTCTGGCATATGTCCCCCCCACCCTCTTCTTCCCACTCCTTTTCATTGTCCCGCCCCTTTCTCCCTCTCCCCCTCTGTGCTCCTTGCTCAGTTATGCTGGAAGCCCTGGGCGCTAAAGACTTTGCCGACACCTCCCCAACCCCTCCCTGTGACCGTGGGCCAAGAGCCAGCCTTCCAAGTTGCTCTGACGTCCACTGAGGAGCACGTTCCAGAAATATCAGCTGTTCACCAGGTCTGCTGAAGGACGTGGCCAGGGCATCTGGCTTTTCCTGGGAGTGGGGCGGGGGGAGGTTTCTGCAGGCCAATGTCTCCACCTTCCTTATGCCATTTCTCCTGATCCTTAGTCCAAATGGTCTCTTGTTTATTAAAAGGAGACACACACACGCATACAGAGAGAGAGACAGAAGCAGAGACAGAGACAGAGAGAGAGAGGCAGGAAGAGAAGAGAATATTATTATAATTTGCCCTCCGGTTTCGTGGAAGGTGACCAGCAGAAATGAAGGCTGGCTCTGTGGTTATCACAGCTATTAGTGGGACATTATTTGTCCATCAGCCTATAAAAGTTCCCATCCTTGGCCAAGGTAATTACCAGCCTAGGTGGCTGGCTACATTGGGGCACAGGGGAGATGAGGCTGTCATTTCCAATTTACCAGCCTCCATTTGCTGCTCGGTCAAGGGGTTCAAATGAAAAGGTTAATTAAGAATCAGGGGATTTGCTCATCAGGTTAAGTCATGTACACACAGCACAAAGGCCATGTCTACACACAATAACTGCTTTGAAAAACCAATTCCATTCTACATGCATTCATTGATGTACACACCTCTTCCCTCACTTACACTCCTTCCCCAACATATTCCCATCTTCTCTGGGCCATGCGTGTGCTAGGCTTTGTTCATGACAGGGGATAGGGGAGCAGGTAAGGCATGGGTGCTACTTTCGTGGTACTCGGGCGGGGTATGCGGACCACAGTGGAGAGCAGCCTACAAATGCATGGGCTCCTTTTACACTAACCATTTGCCCTGGGCAAATCACCTCTTTTGTCTCAGGCCAGTTGGAGTAGATCAGCAATTTCTAATCATCATGTTCTATGGGCAGAGTAGGGGAAGTTGGTCTGTATCAGGATGGTCTCGGACCATTTTGGATAATTCTTTAAACGGTCCCCCCTCCGAGGATTCTAATATGTGCCTTCCATACAATGTTGTTCAAGATAATTGGCACATGTAGTAGATGTTGTGGGGTCACCTTGATCCTTCCTGCAGGACCAAGGTCCTCATTCCTCCAGCTGCCCAGAGTGTTGGCAGATGATGACTTTCACCAGAGTCCCTTTCCAGGAATTGGCCCTCACCTAAAACAGCCATCCTACTTAAGGTCATGCCACCTCCCTGCTTCCTGGGGGCAGCCTGCAATCCACCATGGATATGACCATATGAATGATCAAATTAGACCAGAGATCCTGTAGGATTGGCTAGAACTTTGTTGAAACTTCAAACCAGTTCAGCAACTCTCTCTGCTAAATCCCACTTCCTTCAATCTCTTTCCCTGTCCTTCCCCCTGATTGTTGATGCCAAAAGTACCCTCAATAAATTTACTTTATGCCAATCTCCATTTCAGAGTGTTTGTTCCTCATCTATCCAATCAGAGTTGGGTTTAGGATCACCAAGCCTGGTGAACACGAGGGCCGTCCATCTGTTCAGCAAACAACTGTTTTGCACTTTCGATAACTCCAGCCCTAGAAGTCTTCTTGGATGAGGAAGGATTCCAAGCAGGCCTTAAAGGGCAGGCAGAATGTGGAAGGAGGAGAAGAGGAGATGAATTTAATAGAATTATTGTGTGTGTTGTGGTGATCAGTACTGTTTTATGTCAGCTTGTGGGGCATCCCCCACAATGGAGATAATAACAAATGAGTAGATTTTTGGAATTATCCTGGATGGCCAAGTTTACTGATCCCAGTTCTAGAATGGCACTCTCTGATCTCTAATGGGTGCTGGATTATTGCCCATTGAAAATTCTATTGTGTTCCTGCTATGTGATGTGTCCCGTTGGCACCCTTTAAAGTGGTGACCCACACAGGGATGCCTGCATGGCTCAGTTGGTTAAGTGACAGCCTTCATCTCTGGTCATGATTCTAAGGTCCTGAGATGGAGTCCCACATTGGGCTCCCTGCTCAACATGGAGCCTGCTTCTCCCTCTCCTTCTGCTCCTCCCTCCTGCTGACTCTCTCTCCTGCTCTCTTTCTCTCACCAGTAAATAAATAAAAAATCTTTATATATATATATAGTGACCCACTTCTACTCCATGGCCAGCATCAAGGAGGAGGAAGTTCTTAGCAACATGGTATTATTTGCAACCTTTGTCTTGAGCTACCACCTCATCCCACTTCCAGTCTTCTCTGAATTTTTCCTGGGTGCTTTAGCTGCTGGTCTCTTGCCCTGCCCCCTGCCCAGGGCTTTTCAAACTCTCCTGGACTCTGATGACTGAGGTTGCCCTTTAACTCCTTCCTCATTTACAGTCCAGACATGTTCTTTACCCCCTCTGTCTTTTTTTTTTTTTTAAAGATTTTATTTATTTATTTGACAGAGAGAAATCACAAGTAGGCAGAGAGGCAGGCAGAGAGAGAGAGAGAGGAGGAAGCAGGCTCCCTGCTGAGCAGAGAGCCCGACGCGGGACTCGATCCCAGGACCCTGAGATCACGACCTGATCTGAAGGCAGTGGCTTAACCCACTGAGCCACCCAGGCGCCCCAACCCCCTCTGTCTTTTCTCATGCCCGAGGTCTTCCCAGTCCAGCCTAGCCCAGACTCTTTTCCAGCATTGTCCCAGGTGTTCTGCTAGCCTATAATCCCATGACCACAGACCAAGTTCAGCATTATTGAGAAGGATATCTGCAGTTCTTAGGGGAGCTGGGGTCTGTGGTTCTGGCTGGAGGAAGTGAGTAAAATGATCTTCTCATTCTAAGCACAAGAGATGCTGTGAGGTTCCTTCTTTCAAGGGTCCTTCATCTCTACTCCTACCTGACATGGTGTGGCTTCTGGGTGATTGTGTAGGCCCCCTGAAAAAAGGCAGGTTTGAGTGGAGTCCAGTCTTCAGTGAGGCAGCTGGAGGCTTCTGCTTTGAAAGAAATCAGGAGGTAGACCCGAGAAATAGAAAACAGCCTGGGAGGAGAAGGAGGAAGAGGAGGAGAGATTCTGTCCATGGTGCTGAACAACAATCCCAGAAATAATTGGTTGTTGAGCTTCTATTTGAAGCTCAGCACTCAGCTGTGCACTCTGAAGAACCCAAAGGACATTAAAGAACCCAGTTCTTGCCATAAAAGGTCCTTTAATCAAGTTGGAGACAATAAAACACCCACATAAGGACACACAGGAACAATCCTGAATGGTCCATATAATGATGGGTCTCAGAAAACTGCACAGGAGAGGGGTTCTGGCTGTCTTGATAAAGGGGTCCCTGAGGCAAGCCCCATTTTAGGGTCTATGCCCTTTATAGAAAAAACACTTTATAATGAAATGTTCTTTCTTTAGTCACCACAGCATCCCCTAGAGTATTTAAAGCCTAAAGGTCTTGGATATAAACTAGTTGATCTAACTGCAGCAGTTTAAATTTAGGTGTTAATGCTATGTTTGAAATGTAAGCATGTGATTGGCTTTTTAGTTATGTCTTTAAAAAGGATTGGTGAGTAATTTTTGTCTGGGTGCCCATCCCCAGACCATATGGCCATGGTCTCTCAACCCTTGCTTCTTACAGTCACACCCGGCTTGATCCTATAAGCAGGAGACTCCAGAAGCTCATTGCTAAGTGCTGTCCCTTCTCAGTCCTTCCCCTGACCTCAGCATTGTCAAGACCTGAGTATGATGGGACTATGCCCACCCCTCTTCTCCACTCTTAGTATTTGCCTCACCCTTTTGCTTTGAAAGGGAAGAAATTGCAACTCTGGACTCCCTCTTTAGCTAGGGATCTCCCTGCCTACCATACTGGGTTTTAGAAGGGACAGGAGTAGGCAGCTAGCTTACACCTTCATCCAGACTATATATTTGTGAAGGTTAACTGCTCACAGAGGCAAGGAATTGCTTTGTTCTATTACTGAAATTGGAAAACTAATATTTCATCAGACTAAGATACTGATCCCTGACTGACTTGCTGTATAAGGGGCGGGTCACATGTCTATTGGTCTCAGTTTCTCTTTTAAAACAAGAAGAGTTGACAAGATGGCTGAATAGGGTTCTTGCTGGTTCATCCTTACAGTCTCTGAATCAGAATGTGTTGGTTAGGTCCTTCCTTATGTTGGATATATATGTATCTCATCCATCTACCTAACTCCCTGAAATCATAACTCCCTGAGAACAAAACCTAATGGAATTCTTTATCCCTGGAAGCACTCTTTATTCTTATGTGGGACTGCTGCTTTCAACTTTATTTGGTGTCCCACAAAGGATCTAGACTAGACAACACAAACCTTAAAGGAACCCTTTTCCCAACTCTCCCTTGAAAACTTAATCACAGTCAGACCCACAAACAAGCTCCTTTAATTTTAATTGACTCTCAAGAGAAAAGGCAGGGGGGCACAACCAGTTCCAAAGCCTTACCACCCTAGAATGAGAAGAGAAAAGAGAGAAGAATGAACAGATTTTCACTCTGAGGATTCATTCGCAGAGCTTCAGGAAGGGACCAAGTAATACCAAGAGGTGGTTGGTGCAGCTAGTAAGGTTGGGGATAAGACATAAACCCCAATTCAGTGCGTGATAAAGATTATCCAAGAAGGTTTTCCAAGAGAAGTTTTTAGAAGCAGCATTGAAGCAGGCTTTGCAGAAAAATGGAGATAATCATATATTGTAAAGACAGAAGCAGTGATTGGCAAGTTGAGTGTGTTTGGGGAGCTGGCAAGCTTAGTAGGCTCCACCGGGCCAGGTGAAGAAAGTATGAGATGTGTGTGGTGGGATCCCACATGTGGGAGGGCAGATGACCAAGGCATATTATATTTGAGTCTAGAGTTGCTTCAGTAGGAACAAGAGCAATGTTGGTCTTGATGCTGGGTCTCTGTGGGTTGAGAGTTTGTCTTGGGACTTTTTAACTTGGGGAGACTTTAGTGCTGCAGACATAAGGTGATGTGAGTGTGTGAGTATGTGTGGAGAAGACAAGGGAGATGGATTTCAATAGGTCATTATAGTTTGATCCAAATTAGTTTTAATTTGGTCAAGAGAATTAACTCAATGTTTATTAGCAATTGGTAATTAGCTCCAACTCAGCCCAGGCCCCAGGGACAGGTTGTCAGACTGTGTAATTATTTCCTTGCCAAGAGAGAAGAGAATGGAGCTTCAGTGTTGGGTTAATACTGGATTGGGGAAGATAAATGAATTTTTTTTCTCTTCAGTCCATCAATTTTGTTATTTTCAATTGCTGTCCCAGTGGATCTTACAACACCACTCCCAACACATCCCTGAAAATTCTGTCACATTTGGCATGGCTGGGGATAGGAGAGGAAATGCTGGGATGGGTACATGGTGGAGAATCTGGGGCCCATCTTGGAGAGAAGTTCAGCCATATCTGAATGGGCAGTGGGAAGTTCAGCCACATCTGAATGGGCAGTGGGACTACACCAGCCATGTAGATCAAGTATCTCTTACTTTTTGACTCCAGCCCCAGTTCTTACCCTACTTTTCACATGCTATACTGCCTTTAACAGAAATCCAAGAGCCTTCTCTTCCAGTCTCTCTCTTGCTTTTTTCCCAGCAGCATCAACACTGGAGGCAATGCTGGGTTTTATGATTCTCTGCTCCCATTAGCCTCATCTGCACCAGGGACCAGTACTGGGAGCTTACAGGAAGGGTGGGGAAAGCATGTTGGATCTGTTGACATGAGTGAGTCACTCTGAGTGGGAGTAGATGACAAAGAGAATATGAGTCAGTGAAGGGAATACAATGTGGGTGAAGACAAGGGGTTTGTACATCTTTACCTGCCCAAAGAAATATGGAAACCCAGGCATCTTGGAGAGGGAGCAGTTGGTGCCTACCGATATTGGTCCCCATTCTCAGGTCTTTCTTTGGGTTGCCCATGTGAATGGCATTGTCTTCTTGATCTTGTTCCCTCTGCATTCTTTGCCATTTCCCTGTATGTTTTGTTTTGGCCCCTTTAACCCTTCTTAGCCAGTGTGGTTGGTAAATAGAAGTATCAGGGAATCTTAAACCAGTGGCGCCCCAGCTACTGGGTCTACATCTATCAGAGGGGTATGAAGCTAGTTGATGCTGTCCTGGCCTGAGTTTTGGAGCAGAGTCTGCCATGGAGAAAGACTCTTACTCACTGGACATGGCAATGGCCTATGTGGCCTCTCTTTTTGGAGAACGGGGAGAGGGATATTATCCTGACTGCTCAGGGATGCTGCCTTCTTCTGTGGCCAGCACTTTGAAAGCAGCAGGAGGACAAAGTGTTATGAGGAAGACAAACAATATAAGGAAAAAGACCAGAGAAGTGCTGCCACAAGCCACACAGGACTGACAATCACCTGCCTCAGGGCCTTTGTTCATGCCATTCCCTTCATGGAGAAGGCTCCTTCTCATATATCCAGATGGCCAATTTCCTTACTACTTTTAGATCATTGTTCACAAATCACCTGCTGAGTGAGGCCTCCCTGACCACACTACTTTAAAATGTCACCTCACCCTAGCATTTTCTATTCTCCTTTCCTGCTCTATTTTTTATCCATATTACTTATCATCATCCAATACACTGTATCTTCTATTTACTTAGCATGTTTATTGTTTATCTCCTTCCACTAGAAGGCAGGGTTCATGAGGGTAGGGATTTTTGTCTGTTTTATTCACAGCAATATCTTTCATGTCTAGAAAAGCAGCTGGCATGAAGAAGGTGCTCAATCAATCTTAGCTGGATGCGTGAATTAATGAAGACAATTCTGAGTGCTATTCAAGCAGGTTATCAGCCCAGCAATGTGTTACCTACCATAGGAGATGAAGTGCCCAAGGTTTCAGATTGGGATTCGGAAGAGCTGGCCTCAAGCTCCAACCCTTGCTCCTCACCAGCGGTACAGTGGAGATAAGGTAGCCTATCTTGTATCCCTCCAAGTATTTGAAACTCAGACCAGGGGATGCAAGTAAAAATATGCTATAAATGAGAAAGGGCTGCCCTTCCTTGTCCTCCTCATCCTGACCACCATTTTGACTGGGGCTGACCTGAGGGATGGTGTGGTCAGGTGAGGTCAGGTGGGGTCAGCTAGAGATTCCTCAGAGCAACTGAGTCTTGAGCTGGGCTCTAAGTATACACAGAACAATGCTGGCGACAGCCCAAAGGAACAAGGAATTGGGGTGGGAGAGATGGAGAGTCTTTGCAGAGGTCATTTCTGATGCTAATTCTAGACACAGGGTGAGGAGAGCTTCTGGATGCTGTGGACACCACTTCTCAGGCTAGTTACCCTGTCTGAGCTGTATTCTTTTTTTTTTTTTTAATGTGTCAGAGGTTTTATTTATTGATTTCTCCTACAACCATTTAACTTTTTTTTAAATTTTATTTTTTATTTATTTTCAGCATAACAGTATTCATTATTTTTGCACCACACCCAGTGCTCCATGCAATCCCTGCCCTCTATAATACCCACCACCTGGTACCACAACCTCCCACCCCCCACCCCTGAGCTGAGCTGTATTCTACTCAAGGAATGCTTGTCACAAAGAACTGTGACCCATTGCATCCTCTGGGTGTGTTGTTGGTTGGCAATGATAACAGGAAGCCGCAGGGCAGTAGAGACAAGCCTCCTGAGGCTGGAGCTGGAAGGCCGGGGACCCCAGCCCTTCTCCTGGGCCCTACAGCCACTCACTTTGCACAAGAGCCAAGTAAGCTACTCTTGCCTTCTCCCCCATGCAAATAACAACAACAACAACAAAAACAAGCTTTTCATCGTGACCATTCCTGACTACAGTTTCTATGTGTCTTAGTGACATTCTTTTTTAAGATTTTATTTATTTGACAGGCAGAGATCACAAGTAGGCAGAGAGGCAGGCGGGGGGGTGGGGAGCAGGCTCCCTGCTAAGCAGAGAGCCTGATGTGGGACTCGATCCCAGGACCCTGAGATCATGACCTGAGCTGAAGACAGAGACTTTAACACACTGAGCCACCTAGGCACCCCTCTTAGTGACATTCTTAAGAAAGAGCATTTCTGGTGCCCTTGAATCAGCCTATGGATGGAGCTGTCGGTTGCCCACACCTCATCTAAGCCCCTGTGGTCCGGGGACGGGGGTGGGGGGGCGCGTGTCACATGGAACATGGCAGGAAGGTGCATGGCTTCTCCCTTTAATGTTGGGGAGCAGGGAGAATTGATCTAGAAGGGCAGTTGGGCAAGGAAGACGAAATGTCTGGGGGTTGAGTTCAAGTCCTTAATGCCGTCTTGGGAGCCGGGGCTCACAGGGTGGATTCTGGGAGAAAGAACAAGGGCTGTTCCTATAGTAATCCTGCCTGAAACTTAAGCTGTATCTTCATTGTCCCTCTGCTCACTCGCCAACCCCCAGTGCCCACATGGCTCTTCCCTGCTGATTCACACCTCACCTGTCATTCAAGCTCAACTCTGCCCCACCTCCTCCAGAGTACTTCCTTATCATTCCAGCCCCCTGGTGTCTCCTTCCTCTCCTTCTTACCTCTCTCCAGGGTCATTTCCAGCCCCCTTGGCCCTTTGTGTGAGCTTCCTGGTGACAGATGGTCTCTGTAGGCTCATCTCATATTGCTGTTTAATTCCAGTGACTTCCCAAGCCTTATCTTTTTCCAAGGTCAACAACACAAACACGCACCCCGCTTCCCTCAGGCCTTTGCTGGGCACAGAGATCCTCTCAGAACTACACAGTCATTTCCCTCCAGGGCTGGAGGAGGTTTTCACCGTGTTTAGGTCGAATCTCCCCATTTTAGAGATGAGGGACCCGAGGCCCAGAGAAGAGGAACATTTTGCCCATAGGCAAAAATCACATAGGCAGGGGCAGCGCTGGGATTGGAATTCAGGTCTCGGCTCTTTGCTCAGGAGAGAAGGATGAGAAGGAAGGGGCTTTGGCTGTGATGTTGGTACCACGAGGCTATAGAGTAAACCAGCGCCACGATGGCCAGTTGTAGTTAGGGCGGCCTTCTGTAGCCGGAAGTAAGGGCTCATCCAGCCGGGATGACACAGAGATGCCTGAATGACCTTCCTGCCTGGAGGGACTCTGAACATATCTTACCAGGAGCCATTTGTACTTTTGGGGACAGGCACTCGCCCCCACTCCCCCATTGCCTCTTTTAAAGGCAGATCCCTGAGAGCTGGACTGAAGGACACTGCCTGGCAGAGAGCTCTGGCCTGGTCCTTGCCAGAGAGGGGTGGTAGTGGAGGACACTTACCATGTCACCTGATTCTCACCCTGGCTCTAGCCATGGGCATGGTGTCTGTTTCCTGGTTGACAGGGGATCCGAATAAAAGCCAGCCCAGGGATCCAGGGAGACAAGTGGACAAAATGACAAGTGGAAAAGGAAGTGGAATGGGAGTTGGGCCCTGGTGTGGGCTCCATGCTAACTGGCTGTAGATGCTGTCCAAATGTTTTAACTTGGCTGGGTTTCTTTACTTAGTTGTGTAGTTTGGACCAGATCAATGGCTTCCAGACTGTTCTTCTCCATTCATAAATGCACAGGCTTGGTCCTCCCTCGGGTCCTTTAGGACCACTCCAGGAGCCGTAATAATGCACCTCTTAGCCCCTCTCCAAAAAACTCATCAGAACAATGACCAAGAATGGTATTGCAAGGATCTGTCTTAATTTATAGAACACAACTCAAAGTTTTTGCACTTGATGTTTAGGAAGAATGATCTACCAAGCCCCTGGGTCCGTGTCGTGAGAAACTCCAGCCTTCCCAGGTCCCACTGCGCAGGGGCTGAGATGCCCCCATACTGGGTTTCATCCATTCAGGGGGTGACTGGGCTGGGGCCTGGCGTCCAGCCTGCAAGACCTTCACTGATCAGGGCTGGGCCCCCTGTTGCCAGCCTGCCCTCCTTGCCTGGACACCAACCCCCAGCGGACGGTGGGGAAAATGGATCAAATGCCAGGTTCTTCCGCTGGGTTTGCACAGACTCCACTCAGCATCCTCCCAGGCCCGCTCCCTGGGGTTCTGAGCTGCTTTTCTCCACATCTCCACAGCTTTCTGAGTCTCCAGTGAATGCTGCCACACAGGGAGCCTGATTTACCAAGGCTTGCTCTTGAGATGCTAATGCATTCCCTAGGGACGACAGGCTGGGGTGGAGGCTGGTGGGGAAGGCAGGTCTCACCCTGGCTCTGAGTCCTGTGAACTGCTTCCACTGACATCCACTGAGACACCCTAATCAAGGTCACTACTACCTCCCGGGGTGTGGGAGGGGGAGACAAGCTAGGCTCAAAGGCAATGCTGGATTGCCCTGCGGGGGGACCACCAGGCAGCACAGAGGACCTCCCTGATGAACCCAGATTGAAATATTTTCTTGCCCTAGGCCCAATCTGGTGCTGATTTCAGAGTCTGGACGTGGTGGCTGCAGAAACAGGGTGCATTCTGAAACCAGAGGAAGGAGGAAGAAAATGACCACTTAGTAGGACCTGGTGGACAATGGTGACTTCCTAGCGGTCCCCTGCTGCAGGTGGTGTTGGGCTGGCAGGAAGGGCTACCAAAGATGGCGAAAATTCCCGCCACAAGACCTGAACTCGGACAGGAGAACAAAGGACCAAGATGGCGAAAGTTCCCGCCACACCACCTGAGCTCGGACAGGAGAACAAAGGACCAAGATGGCGAAAGTTCCCGCCACACCACCTGAGCTCGGACAGGAGAACAAAGGCCCAAGCAGGAACCTGAGACCCCTGCCCTGGGCTCCTGTGGACCAATGGGATCCCGATGAGCAGGAGGGATATCCAAATAAGGGAAACTTGCCAAAAGACCCCTGAGCTTTCCCCAAGACCCCTTAAAAGCCCCCTCCTCCCTGCCTTGGGCGCGACTTCCCCCACTCTGCTTTCCAGAGTTGCGGAACCTCGCCCGAGGGTGCCCACCTCCTCCCGGTGCAACTTTCTCGGCTCCCCTTCACCTGGGCCCTGAAACTTCACCGGAGAGAACCTTTAATAAACCTTGCCTTACACTCACTTTGCCTGGTGTTGTGTTTATCTCGTCGGAAAAACCTTACATTTGGTGCCGAAACCCGGGAGGAGATTGAGCCCCCACCCCAGTGGGGAGGCTCTCTCCTTTCCCTAGCCGGACTGGACCTGCCTTTCCGAACGCCACTTCTGAAGCCGTGGTGAGTTTCCCCGATTCTGCGCCCCCTTCCGGAAAGCCCTGCCTTAATCGCGGCCGCGTCAGGGCGGACCCCGCCGGTCACCAGGTGACCTCCGTGACTCCGAGAGGCTGGGAGACGTCCCTACCTCTACGGCAGTCGATACAGTTTTTCCTCAACCCAGTGGTGGACGAGGGGACGCCTTCCTCCAGCCCTCGGGTTGCCTGGCAATGAATCATGGGGACCTCCCAATCCAAATTCGATTCTAAAACACCCCTAGGGTGCCTGCTGGACAATCTTAAGACCCTGGAACTGGACCAGGACTTGCGTAGGCGACGTCTCATACATTATTGTACCGTCGCTTGGCCGCAATACCAATTAGACAATCGGTCCCAGTGGCCTCCGGAAGGCACATTTGACTATCAGATTCTCATGGACCTAGGCAACTTCTGCAAACGCCAGTGCAAATGGGTCGAGGTCCCTTATGTCCAGGCTTTCTGGACCCTGCGCTCTCGCCCCTCCCTCTGCTCTCACTGCTCCACCTCTCAGGTCCTCCTGGCCCGCTCCCCTCCCCCTACCCTGCCACCCACTGCTCCTAAAGACCTGGACCTCTCCTCCCCGTCTCTCCTCTCTGATTCTCCCCTCTCTGAACCTCCGGAGAGCTTTACCCACCCGCCGACGAGAGGGGCCCCGGCTCCTCTGCCTCCTCCTCCTTATCGCAATCCCCCACCCCAAGGCCCCTCTCTCCCTACGCCCCCTAATCCTCCCGCCGCTCCAATCATCCCCCTTTCGGTCCCTTCCACCCCCTCCACCCTTTCCACCCCTTCCACCTCGACTCCCGTCTCATCCCCTCAACCCCCAAAACCTGAGTCTGCTCCTGATGCGGCCCCCCCGGAACCTTCCCCTACATCCCCTCCAGCCTCCCCTCCCATCTCCACCCGCACTAGGGCTCGAAAACCCTCCCCTGAGTTAGTCTGCCCCCTAAGGGAGGTTGCTGGAGCTGAGGGAGTTGTTCGAGTTCATGCGCCCTTCTCTCTACAGGACCTTTCCCAAATTGAGAAGCGTTTGGGCTCCTTTTCGGCCAGTCCTGATAACTATATTAAAGAATTCCAATATCTGGCCCAAGCCTATGACCTCACCTGGCATGATTTACATGTGGTCCAGACCACCACCCTCACCACAGAGGAGAGGGAACACATCCAGGCTGCTGCCCGGGAGCACGCAGACCAGGTCCATCTCACTGATGCTGCCATGCCAGTTGGGGCCCAGGCAGTCCCAGCCGTAGAACCAGGTTGGGATTATCAGGATGGCCAAGATGGCCGCCGGCGCCGCGACCGCATGGTCCAATGTCTCATAGCTGGCATGCGGGCAGCTTCTAATAAGGCCGTTAATTATGACAAGATCAGGGAGATTGTCCAGGCCCCTGACGAAAACCCCGCTATGTTTCTTAACCGATTGACTGAGGCCTTAACCCAGTACACTCGCTTGGATCCTGCCTCCCCTGCGGGGGCCACGGTACTGGCTACTCATTTTATTTCTCAATCGGTGCCGGATATACGGAAAAAGTTAAAGAAGGCTGAGGAGGGCCCTCAGACCCCCATTTCTGACTTGGTGAAAATGGCATTTAAGGTTTTTAATTCCCGTGAGGAGGCGGCTGAGCTTAAACGACAAGCCAGACTCCAGCAAAAGGTTCAGTTGCAGACCCAAGCCTTGGTAGCAGCCCTGCGGCCGGCCGGCTCTGGGAGCCAGCAGAGAGGGGCAACCAACCGCACCCCCCCCGGGGACCTGTTTCAAATGCGGGGCCGAGGGACACTGGGCTCGCCAGTGCCCCAATCCAAAGCCGCCAACTCGGCCTTGCCCTCAATGCCATTTGATGGGCCACTGGAAATCCGACTGCCCTAACCTCGGGGTATCTTCGGCGCCTCAACGTGGGGGACCCCCCGAGACAGTAAGTCCGGCCTTTCAACTGCTTGGATTGGAGGACGACTGACGAAGCCCAGACTCGGCCACCCCTCTCACCCAGGCCGAGCCCAGGGTTACGCTCCAGGTAGCGGGTAAGTCCATCTCTTTTTTGCTGGACACGGGGGCTACCTACTCTGTTCTGCCTTCCTACTCGGGACTTACTCGAACCTCACCAATTACTGTTATGGGGATCGATGGGACCTCCTCCAACCCTAGGGTGACCCTTCCCCTTACCTGTAGCCTGGATGGGTTCCCTTTCTCCCACTCGTTCCTAGTCATTCCTTCCTGCCCGGTCCCTCTACTGGGTAGGGACATTCTCCGGAAACTGAGGGCAACTATCTGTCTCTCACCTTCTTCTCCTCCCTCCACCTCAACTCGTCTCATCTTACACCTCTCCACTCCCTCGACCCCCGCTCCAGATGACCTACCTACTGTAGACCCTCAGGTGTGGGACATCTCTGAGCCCATCATCGCTTCCCACCTTACCCCGGTTCAAGTACAGCTTAAGGATAACTCTAAGTTTCCCTCTCGAGCTCAGTTTCCTATTTCCTTAGCCCACCGCCGGGGCCTGAAACCTATCATAGAACGGCTTTAACGTCAGGGACTCCTGATCCCCATCATTTCCCCCTGTAACACCCCATCCTCCCAGTACGCAAGCCCTCAGGGGCTTATCGACTGGTGCAAGACCTTAGGCTTATTAATGAGGCCGTGGTCCCCCTCCACCCAGTTGTTCCTAACCCCTACACCCTATTGTCTCGCGTTCCTCCAAACACCTCTCACTTCACTGTACTGGACCTAAAAGATGCCTTTTTCACTATCCCCCTGCACCCTGATTCTTACTTTCTCTTTGCCTTCACCTGGGAGGATCCCGACACACACGTTTCTGGACAACTAACTTGGACTGTCCTACCCCAGGGGTTCAGGGATAGCCCCCACATTTTTGGCCAGGCCTTGACTACAGATTTACAGCAGTGCGCCCTTAAGGCCAGCACTCTACTACAGTATGTGGATGACCTCCTCCTCTGTAGCCCCTCCCTCTCGGTCTCCCAAGACGACACTTCCACCCTACTTAATTTCCTGGGGGCCAAGGGATATCGAGTCACCCCCTCTAAAGCCCAATTGTGTGCCCCTTCGGTTACCTATCTGGGCATACTCCTGACTCCCACTTCTAAGTCCCTTACTGGGAACCGCATAAGACTCCTCCAAGAACTCCAACCTCCCCAAACGGCGGATGAGATACTATCTTTTCTTGGGTTGGTCGGGTTCTTTAGACATTGGATTCCAAATTTCTCTATCCTGGCCCGTCCTCTGTACCAGGCAGCTAAAGAGACCCCCCAGGGTCCCCTGACTGATCCCACTTCAATCCGTCAGTCATTCCTTAAGCTGAGAGACCGCCTTACCACCAGGCCAGTTTTAGCCCTCCCTGATATCTCTAAACCGTTCCATCTCTACACCGATGAGCGCTCCGGCTCTGCCACCGGCCTCCTAACACAACAGGTGGGACCTACGCATAGGGCTATAGCCTACCTATCCAAGCAACTGGATGCCACCGCCCGGGGATGGCAACCTTGCCTCAGAGCCCTAGCGGCAGCCGCTTCTCTTACAAAGGAGGCCCTTAAACTTACCTTAGGGCAGCCTATCACGGTCTACTCTCCCCACCGACTCACAGACCTCCTTAGCCACCGATCTCTGGCCCATCTGACTCCTTCCCGTCTTCAACTATTCCATCTGCTATTTCTAGAAAACTCTTATATCTCTCTCTCTACCTCCCCCCGCTTAAACCCCGCGACTTTACTACCTATACCCTCACCCACCCCGGAACCTGTTCACTCCTGCCTACAACTTATAGAAGACCTCACTCCTCCCCATCCCGGTCTCTCTGATCAACCACTATCCAACCCTGACCGCGTGCTCTTCGTAGATGGCAGCTCCCTCCTGGCCTCAGATGGCCAGAGGCACGCTGCTTATGCTGTAGTCACTATGGATGCGGTATTAGAGACAGCTCCCCTCCCAATCGGAACCACTTCCCAGAAGGCTGAACTCGTAGCTCTCACCAGGGCATTACACCTGTCGAAGGGACAACGAGTCACCATTTACACTGACTCTAAATATGCCTACCTCATAACTCACACACACTCTGCTCTTTGGCAAGAACGGGGGTTCCTAACTACCAAGGGCACCCCTATAGCTAATGGACCCCTCATTGCCAAGTTGCTTGAGGCCCTTAGTCTGCCCACTGAGGTAGCAATTGTCCACTGCCGAGGCCACCAAACAACCAGGGATCTGGTCTCCCTAGGCAACAACAGGGCAGACTCAGTGGCCAGACAAACGGCCCTAAGTACCCCTGTGTCTCCTATCCTCTTTCTTAACACCCCTCACCAGCCTTCCTACTCTACAGAGGAAACACAAGCCCTCCAGGCACGGGGAGGAAAAATTGGAGATAAAGGGTGGATCTACATTCAGGACAGGATTGCCCTGCCAGGCAATCTGGCGCACACCCTAATTACTGACATCCACCGATCCCTCCATATTGGCCCAAAGGCTCTCCACCAATTTCTTCAGCCATTGTTCTATCATCCTTCCTTATCTAAAGTAATTGAAGTTGTCCACAGGGCTTGCAAAACCTGTTCCGCTGTGAATTCACAAGGAGGAATCCGCAGACCCGGGCCTAACCATCAGCTCCGAGGGCATCAGCCCGGGGAAGACTGGCAACTGGACTTCACTCATATGCCTCGCCATAAAACCTTTCGCTACCTATTAACCTTGGTTGATACGTTCACAGGTTGGATCGAGGCATACCCTACGGCTCGAGAAAAAGCAGATGTAGTGGCTACAATACTCATCGAGCACATCATCCCGAGGTTTGGATTGCCCCGGACCCTCCAGTCAGACAACGGACCTGCCTTCATCTCCAGTGTAACCCAGCAGGTAGCGGAGAGCCTCAACATAACCTGGAAACTTCACATCCCATACCACCCACAGTCATCGGGTAAGGTAGAAAGGGCCAACGGGCTGCTGAAAGCCCAACTCACCAAACTTACCCTAGAGACCCGTCTTTCCTGGCCCACACTTCTGCCCCTGGCTCTCACCAGACTCCGAGCTACGCCCCGCGGGCCTTCGGGCTTAAGCCCATTCGAATTACTATACGGCCGGCCCTTTCTTATAAATCATAGCCTTCCGGCCATCTCCCCACCTCTTTTATCCTATTTACCTTATCTTACTCTCCTCCGAGCTCTCTTAAGGGCTCACGCTGACACTGTCATTCCAGCCCCTAGCGACCATGCTTCTGAAGGGGGTATACGAGATCTATCCCCTGGGGACCAGGTCCTCCTCAAAAGCTTGCGGCCAGACTCCTTACAAACTCCGTGGACTGGGCCTTATACAGTTGTCCTTACCACCCCAACTGCTGCAAAACTGTTGGGGCACTCTGCATGGGTACATATCAACAATCTCAAGCGGGCACCCACAGAGACTAATTGGACCTCCCAGATGGCAGGCCCCACCAAACTCCGCTTGGTTAGGGCCCCTTCTCATATTCCTTCTAATCCAGACAAGCCAGGCGGAATCATGTGAGTCTAGCTGCATGAGGGGTTCAGGTACTTCTCGCCATTTTTCAGCCTTTACTTATATGCCTGCAACCTGCTACCGGGGAAAGGAACCGACAACCTGTACGTATGACCAGAAAACCTATTGGGTCTCCGACCTTGTGACAGCCAAACGAGGTATTGCCCCCTGCAACATCTACCCCAGGTCTGGAAAAGTGTGCTGGACCTATCTGGGTCAGGTCGGCCTCTCCGATGGGGGCGGGGTCCAGGACCAGGCTAGCCGTGAGCACATTAAAACAGCAGTCAGGGACATGACTAAACGACTCCAACCCCCCAACGACCTGGTCTATAAGGGCATTAATCTCGGTAGCATCCAAAAATCCCCTACCACTGAACAACTGACAGTGGCCCTCCTGAACTCTAGTTACAGCCTATGGCGTAATGTGTCGAAAAACGGTGACAGTGACTGCTGGATCTGTTTCCCTTTTTCAACACGTTCTAACATTGTAGGGATACCCCTCCCTATGGATTGGCCACTCCCCAACTCCACGACCACAAATAGCACGGTTCATATTGGCCCCATTGGGGAAAACATACCTATTATTAATGTGTCCTCCCCCCTCACCACGGCAGCTGCCAACATCACTAACTCCTCCCTCCCGTATTGTACTCCCTCGGGAATATTTCTCTCGTGCCCTCAGGGAATCTATCGCTGTCTGACCACTAACGACTCCCTGGGCTGTATATTCATCCTATTATCTCCTTCTACCACCATTTACTCTGAATCCCAGCTGCTATCCATCCTATTCCCCCAACACCGTGAAGAAAGGGCCGTCTTCCTCCCATTCATAATAGGGGCAGGGGTAGCCATAGGGGTGGCAACTGGGACAGCAGGGATAGGAACCTCCATAGACTTTTATTACAAACTCTCCCAAGCTCTGAATGATGATATGGAACGGGTTGCTGACTCCCTCACAGCCCTACAGACCCAGGTCACCAGCCTGGCAGCCTTAGCTCTACAGAACCGACGGGCCTTAGACCTTCTGACCGCCGAAAAAGGGGGGACCTGCCTATTCTTAAATGAAGAATGTTGTTACTTTGTTAACCAATCAGGTATAGTTACTTCCAAGATCAAAGAACTCAGGGATCGGATCCAAGCACGGCGGCGAGACACGTCCTCTTGGGGCCTGGACCCCTACAACTGGGTAACCTGGCTGCTCCCTCTGGCGGGACCTGTATGCATAATCCTCCTTCTAATCTCAGTTGCTCCCTGTCTTTTCCGGTACTTGCAGGGTCGCCTACAAGAACTTGCCCGAGTATCCGTCAATCAACTCCTCCTCCAGCCCTACTCTCGCCTGCCCACTTCCGACTACCCTTATGACGACGCCCCCTGTCAGCAGGAAGTAGCCAGAACCGAGTCGACGCCCCTGACACCATTATATTAAGCAAAAGGTCGGAATGTTGGGCTGGCAGGAAGGGCTACCAAAGATGGCGAAAATTCCCGCCACAAGACCTGAACTCGGACAGGAGAACAAAGGACCAAGATGGCGAAAGTTCCCGCCACACCACCTGAGCTCGGACAGGAGAACAAAGGACCAAGATGGCGAAAGTTCCCGCCACACCACCTGAGCTCGGACAGGAGAACAAAGGCCCAAGCAGGAACCTGAGACCCCCGCCCTGGGCTCCTGTGGACCAATGGGATCCCGATGAGCAGGAGGGATATCCAAATAAGGGAAACTTGCCAAAAGACCCCTGAGCTTTCCCCAAGACCCCTTAAAAGCCCCCTCCTCCCTGCCTTGGGCGCGACTTCCCCCACTCTGCTTTCCAGAGTTGCGGAACCTCGCCCGAGGGTGCCCACCTCCTCCCGGTGCAACTTTCTCGGCTCCCCTTCACCTGGGCCCTGAAACTTCACCGGAGAGAACCTTTAATAAACCTTGCCTTACACTCACTTTGCCTGGTGTTGTGTTTATCTCGTCGGAAAAACCTTACAGGTGGCACTATTCCAAAGGCACAGACTGCAACTCAGAGAGGGCAAGCGTCTGGCCTAGGATGACACAGCTGGTCAGAGACAAAGCAGGAATCCACCAGGCCCACTGCCTAAACCAGAGTGAGGAAAGCCAGGAACTGGAGCCCTATTTACAAGTGGACCAAAGGGGACCGATAGGCATTAAGAAGGGCAAGCGATGTAATAACACTGGGTGTTATACACAATTTATAAGTTATTGAACACTACATCAGAAACTAAAAACAAATAAATAAATAAAGGAAAATATGTATCAATTAGTAGAATAGTTAAAATTGTAATGTACCCTCAGTAAGATATATTTATTGCAGATAAATTAGAGCCCCAAATTAATAATTTACAGTAGGATTTGTAGAGAAATAGATGGGGGCTCTTTTCTTCCTTTCCCTGCCCCGGATGGGTAAAGACACTCTTCTGCACTAAGCCCTACTTGGTCCCTTACGAGATCCCGGCCAGGGCAACGTCTTTTTTTTTGTTCAAGAAAGAAGAGAACTTTCATTTCCTGCCACCAGAATTCAATAATTTATGAACCACCGTTCCAGCCAGAGCAAAGAGTGATGTTTAAATATATGCTTCTTAAAATACTGTATTAGCAAGTGCTCTAAAGAGTGAAAATATTTGAATTAAGGGAAATGAATGTTTTACGAGCTGGTGGGGAAGTGATCCTTTGAGATGGGCAGGGATGTCTGGGGAAGCAAGAGAGAGTCTTGGTTGGGGGCTGGTTCCCTTGTCCCGAGGCTCCATGCCTGGAGCCGCTCTGACTCAAAGAGGAGGTAGGAAGGGCAGAGCTGGTGTAGAGTTGGGCCCAGCAAAGAGCCTGGAAGGGTCTTCCTCCCTAATGCTTGTTAGATGTTGGCCACTTGCATCCAGGGGTAAAACTACAGTGGATTTTAAATTCTGGTGTCTTGGGACAGGTTCCTCTGGAACAGTCCTCCAGGATGGCCTGTCCGGGTGCCGGGAGGCAGAGTCATCACCCTCTCTGGTAGACTGTATGTTACTGTTCAATAGATAGTCAGTCTCACCTCCTTGCTGTGCGGCTGATTAGACTGCCCTGCCCCCCATCAGTGACTTTGACGTTGCCATTGGAATGTAGGTGGACATGACTTACCGCTCATCCAAACAGAAACCTTAAATGTGCTTGCCCGGTGGCTTGGCCTCTGGGAGTCCAGCCTGTGCCCTGAGAAGAGTGTGTGGCCTCACGTGGTCCCTGCTCCTTTCGCCTGGGTCCTGGGATGGAGACATGTGGGGCAGAGCTGAACCCCGGCCATAGCCAGGACAAAGTCACCCCAGCCAGCCCGCAGACTCGTGAGCTCCTCGTCATGAGACATGGAGGTTTGGGGGCAGTTTGTTACACAACATTGTCACAGAAAAGTGAATACGCCCTCCGAGCACCCCCGCCCCCACCTCCAATCTGAGAAACATCTTCTTACCCTTCAGCCAGGCCCCCCAATGTCACATTCATTCTTTTTGAGGAGTACCTGCTTCCCTCCCAGAAGATGCTCCCACTGGAGTGAGAACAGAATAAGCGCCACCCCCCCCCCACTTTTTTCCTTTATGATGGCCCTTTTACAGCATCGATTCGTGTCTCAGACCCCCAAGGTGCAGTGGCTGCGTTTCGATAGTCATCGACTGGAACCAAGCTGGGGGAGGGGCACAGTGATTAGAAGAGCAGCTATGAATTAGTTACCCTTTAAAATTGATTATATTTTAGCGTCTATGTTAGCCAATAAAGCAGCAGTTGATCAAGATCTGAAAAATAGCACACATGTAAAAGGTGTTTATTCCATTATTGTTGGCTACAGTAGACTGATGGATTTCTTGCAACCGGAGGCTCCAAGGTATGGGGGAAAGAGAGTGACTTTTGTTGGAAGACAGACCCCTTACGAGCAAGAACTCAAGCTTTCTAGACCTCAGTTTTCTCTTCTGTAAAATGGTCGTACATACGCCTATGCCGTAGGGTTTTCCAAAGTATTAAGGTAAAAACATCAATAACAATGCCCCTGGCAGACATGGGAGGAGCTTGACTAACCTTCTTTCTGTTCTTTGTGCTTATTTGGTTCTGTGACCCCAACCCCAATTTAGAGCTGCCTCTAGACTTATTTTCCCATCTACAGAATGGGGAGCACAGTACTTGTCTCAGACTACTGCTCGAAGAAGATCCAGAGTTCTGAATGTGAATGAACCCGGTGCATAAGAGCCCCTAAAGCAACTTCCTCTTTTCTTTCTTCTCTCCCATCCCTGGCTGCCGTTTCTTCTTGACCACGTGCCGGTCACAACTTGGTCCAAATAGTCTTCTCCAGGCCCCCATGTCACTCAAGAGCCTCCTTTAGGACAAAGCTCTTCTCTAGGAATTCATTCATCCCAAGACCCGACCACTGATGTCAGTAAGAGGAGTCCTCATTGTAAATTAATTTAAGATCCTGTTTCCCTGCCTCAACCATGCTCACATGCTCCTGCACCTTAATGAAAGCAACAAGTGCACAGCAGTGAGTGCCAGTCTGGATCCCCGCCAGTTTCACACTTGCCTGCACTGCCCGAGGTCGAGCTGGGTCAGCCTGTCTCCACCTGGTGTTCATAACGTGGCCGGGCTCCCATCTAGGTGACATCGTGACTCTTTACAACAGAAACTGGAAATGCAAGTCCACGGGCAAGGACAGGACAAGGTAGGAGGGATTTTTGGCTGAAGGAGGGACCACGCCCCCTTCCCCCCCACCACCCTTTTTTTAGCACACACTTACTATTTTCACCTCAGTAACTGGGCCACAGTGACCTGCGTCAACCTCAGCCTTCTGGGGACTAGGACAGGTTCTCCCTACCCACGTGCCCCCTACCCGCATCCTTTTGCTCTCTGCTCTGAGGACAGTGACAGGAGATTCATCTTACTGATCAAGCACTTGGAGCTGGGGGGTACCTCCAACATGTGTTGGGCATGGTGCTGAAAGACAGTTCTAAGTATGGTGGTTGAGACCTCCAGTTCTGGGTTTGGGTCTCAGGTTGGCTGTGTGACCTTGAGAAAATTAGTTAACCTCTCTGAGTCTCCATTTTCTCAGCAGTAGGATAGAGCAGTAACACCATGGGCTGGTAGGGCTGTCCTGGAGGCTAAAGGAGGTAATGGTGGTAGAGGGGACAGGGAGCTCAAGGATTGTCAGATATCGTCACACTTTGCTGATGAGATGACTTCTCCCAAGGTCCCCGTGGACTGGCTGACCTTGTTCCCCCTTTAGAGAGGAAGACATGGAGATTCAGGAAAGTTAAGTAACTTGCCTGAGGTCACATAGCAAAGAAAGGCGCTGAGCCCAGCTCTGTGTGGCTCGCAAGTCCTTGCTTACCACCGCAACAGCAGGAGACCAGTGTGCCAAGGGCGGAAACAAACGCCTCCTGGTTGTCTTTGTATAGCCTTGCCTGCAACCACGGTCTCAAGGGTGTCCCACTGCAGTGTGAGCCCTTGGGGAAGCTGTAGCTCTGTGAGAAATGGGTCATGGAGCCATATCCCTTGGGGTTGGCAACCAGCCCCAAGTCTCACTGAATTTGGGTCTTCATTGTAAGGGCCTGGTTGGCCAGAGGGAGCCATTTCCTTGTGGGCTTGGGTTGACCCTGCCCCTCCTGGAGGAACTTGCTTGCAGGCCCGGGATATGCGGGCGGGCCAGGCCGGATGGAGACATCCAATCAGTGGGGCACACATATATTTGCTGTGGTGAATTGAAATTCAGTTGGTCACCCATATTGCCCACCGAGCATGACTGTGCAGTTTTCCCTGTGTGTTGCAATCTCATTGGCCACCTGTGTGTGGGCCGGGCTCAACCACCTCTATAAAGGTTAGTCCGTGAGGCAGGGGGTGAGTAGTGATAGCGTCGGGAGCAGCACCATCAGGTGTGTTGGGAGCATCGTAGTCGTCGGGAACGTCATGAGCGTTGCTGGGGAGCGGTCTTGCTGCTAAGGGGAATCATTGGGTCAGGGGAATTGTCGAGGTCGGCGCCCTGGTCATCGTCGCCTCTTTGTAAGAGATGGCCCCGACTGGTCGGTTTGATTTTCGATGCTTGGCGCGAAATAAAGCTTTGCTTGATCTTCCCTTTGTGTCGGTCTCGTTCCTTTGATCATGGACCCTAACATTCACGAGTTCTAGGCAGTCCTCAGCCTCAACTTCCTCTTCTGCACAATGGGCATGAATGAAGCCCGCCTGTGGCCAGGATCACGTGAGTGCTGGGGTGAAAAGTGGTGTGGTGTGGTGTGTGGCACAGTATAAGATGCTCAGGCAACATTGACTCCTTTCTTCTCTGCTTAAGGTTTTGGAGCTGGGGGGTACCTCCAGGCATGCCACCATCCAGGCCACCTCCTACTCAGCCCATCTTTTTTTGAGTACTTTCTTGGTGTCTTGCTCCATGCACGGTCTTCATGCAGCACAGGCTCGACTGTGGGTGACCTTCTACCAGCAGCTCTCCAGCTCCCTGGGTGGTCTTAGTGAATCACCACGTCTCCGTGTGACCCAGTTTCCCCCTATGTGGTTTGCTCTAGATTTGGGGTCCCAGATAACACCTCTTTGCTAGGCTGTGTCAGAATCATCTAGAAAAATGTTTTAAAATACAGATCCCTGGCCCCAGTCTATGAAAGATCAGCTTCAGTAGGTGGGCTGGGATATTTTCAAATATTTCCTGAGGTGGGACCCATCAGCCTAGAATTTAAGCTCCTTGGAGTTTCACCAGGCTGCTTTTCCAAGTAGGGGCTGTGCTGCCTGTCTCTGTGTTCTCCTCCCTCTGGTGCCATTCTGTACCCCAGCCTGGGCTGGGTGGCTGCAGCTAGGGTTTAGGGATTAAGACCTGCTGGTTGGAAGGAGTGACGGCTTTCCAAGACAAACAGGAACGTTGCCAGATGCCTTGGGGCAGTCTCAAGCTCCATGGGAACTGTTTTCATTTTTTTTACCGGGGATGAGGCTCTTCTCAGCTGGGAAGATTCCTGTTGATGTAATTAGATTCCCTTTTCTCATTCCTTCCAGAAGCTCCTCCCTCCCCCCCAACACTAAGTATTATCCAGACCTTCACTTTGCCCATATGTTGAAACAGCTGGGTGTATGGAAATTGCTGGGGATGGGGGGGGGGGGACAGCTAGACTTTTTCATTTGTTTCCAGGGGCATATGGTTCCATATGGCTATGAAGGTGAGGGGTTATGGTCCCATGGGAAATGCGTGCCCCACCCCCCGCCTTTGTTTGGAGAGGGCTGGGAATGGACTCTCAGAGTGGGCTTTGAAATAAGAGCAACACATGATCAGCAGGAAACAAGGGTCAACCACGATAGGAAAGATTGGTGAGACTGTACAAAGAATTGTTCTGTTGTTGTTATTTATTTTACTTTATTTATTTATTTTTTTAAAATTTTTGTTTAAGATTTTATTTATTTGTTTAACAGTGAGAGAGACACAGCCAGAGAGGGAATACAAGCAGGGGGAGTGGGAGAGGGAGAAGCACACTCCTCACCGAGTGAGGAACCCGACGAGGAACACGACCTGAGCCGAAGGCAGACGCTTAACGACTGAGCCACCCAGATGCCCCTATTTTATTTATTTTTCAAGATTTTATTTATTTATTTATTTGGGAGAGAGAGTGCAAGGGTGGGGAGGAGGAGAGGGAGAGGGACAAGCAGACTCTGTGCTGAACACGCAGACTGGTGCAGGGCTGGCTCGATCCCACCACCCTGAGATCATGACCCAAGCTAAAATCAAGAATCAGATGCTTAATTAACTGAGACACCCAGCGGCTCCTGTTAAAGATTTTATTTGCTAGAATCAAAACAAAGCCAAAACTTACAAAACGGTATCCTGTGAAAAGTGCCTCCATCACTTCACACACTCAGTCCCACTCCACAGGAAACCACTGTTCCACTTTCTAACAGATCCTTCCAGAGACCGTCTGTGTCAATAAACACAGGCAGGGGAAATTACTTCTGTTCTCCCGGAAAAGGTAACGTATTATACACACTCTTCTGCCCCTTGATTTTTCCACTTTACTTATTTGAAGATCTTTCCATATCAGCACATAGGGAGTAGCCACATTTTAATAAAGATTTTATAAAGATTTTATGAGAGAGAGATTGAGCACAAGCAGGGGAGAGGGGCATAGGGAGAGGGGGAAGCAAACTCCCCACTGGGTAGGAAGACCTACACCGGGCTCGACCCCAGGACCCTGAGATCATGACTTAAGCCAAAGGCAGCCGCTTAACCGACAAAGCCACTCAGGCCTCCCTTCTACATATTTTTAAAACAGCTTTTGGTATTCTATCTTATGGCCAATTCCTTTAATTAATCATCTATTAGCCATTCAGGTCATTTTCCAATTTTTTTTTTCCCCAAGAGATGCTTCAATACAACAGACCTGCAAATGGGCACTTCAATGCTTAATCTATGGGATAAATATCTAGGGGTAGAATTTCTGGGTCAGAGGAGATACAGATTTTTAATTTTGATAGGGCTAAATTACCCCTTTTGGAGATTATGCCAATTTATACTCTCACCAGCAGTATACTAAAATATGTTAGCAAATATTTTTTATCTTTGCTGATTCGCTAGGTGAAAAAAAAATGCTATCTTTTTGCAGGCGAATTTGCATTTCTTTTATAGGTGAGTTCGAGCATCTTTTCATGTATCTAAGAACCATTTGTTCTTATTTGCAAACTGTTTGTCTTCTTTACTTGCTAGTTTCACGTCTGGATTGTTGTTTATTTTTCTTGGATTTGGAGGAATCTTTACATATTAAGAAAACAGTCCTTTGGCCTGTGCTAAGTGATGCCAGTTTGTTATTTGATTATGAGATTTTTTTTTTCCCATGGAAGAAAATTTGACTTTCAAGTAGTCAGATTTATTAACCTTTTTGTTATGATTTCTAGGTTTTTGATGTTCTTTAAAAGGTTTTCTTACCTCCAAATTAATAGTTTCTTACTGATTTCATTTTTTTTTTATGGTTACGCTTTTACCACATCTGAGATTTGCTTTAGTATAAGGTGTGAGACAGGGATCTGGCTTCCTTTTCCAATTATTCCACGCCATTGGATAAATAACCCATCCTATCCCTGATGATTTGAAATACCATCTTCACCACATTCCAAATTGCTATTGTTCCTAGTTTTTGTTCTAGAGGTTTTTTATTTTTCTCCTGTTCCATTGATCTGTCTGTTCATGTTGTTTTAATCACCATAGCTTTATACTATTTTAAATAGATGGTAGGTCTAGGCCCCCTCACTATTCTTTTTTAGAAGATTTCTGCGTATTCTTGCTTGGTTATTTTTCTGTATGAACTTTAGAAAGAACCTGACTAATTCCAAAAAGGAAGCTGTTTTGGCGGTGGCAGGCGTGGGCAGGGCTTGCTGCCGGCCTCCTCTGGCCCCCACGACATGCAGCGACCAGCAGAGAAGGCGAGATGGTGCTGGAAGCGTTACCGATGATTCAGGGAGGTACTCCCTCCTCTCCTCGTTAATCATGGAGAGCTTTCTGGAGGAAGGGGAGGTGGAGAGGATGGAGAAAGGGGAGAAGGAGCCAGAGGGAAAGCAGAAGTAGAACAGGATCTCAGAGCAGGGAAGAAAGAGGCCTCCTGGCAGAGAGGATGAAAGAAACTACGCTCCGGGGGAGAAGCAACAGAGCGAGATGAGGCTTTGGGGAAGAGGAGCCAAAAATCAAAGCTGCAAGGAGGTTTCCTTGCCGAGATTGGACGGGAGTGGGTGGGCGAGGAGGCGGAGGCCAGCTGGGGGGCCCTGCGCCCGGGCAGGTGGGGGGCGGCCTGGAGTGGAGGAAGGATGGGGTTAGAGAGGCGGTTGGCCTCTGAGTCATGCCACGGGGTTTCAGCGAGCAGGCTGCGCTGGCTGAGCAGAGAGCAGGCGCAAAGGGAATCAAAGCCAGAGACTCTGATCGTCCTCTTCAGGCCTGTTGGTTCCCAGAGACCCCGTCTCCAGCTCCTTCTGGTGACAGAGGGTCCCTCCCCACCCCAGGGAACCATGGCACCGCGCTTGGACTTGACTGCTGGGATCAAGTGGGTGCATTTACTCAGAGAGAGGAATCAGAAGCCAAATTCTGAGAACTTGGGATATGATTGTGCGTTCTGGGCTACAATGAAAGCACACGGGGGAGGATGGGGGGGGACATTGTTCTTTCATGAGAAGTTGTCGTTCTCCAGACCAACCAAGGCAGCAGGGGCCCTGTCCTGGGGACAGAGAGCGCGCCGAGCCCAGGAATGCCTCCCTGCCCTTGGGGATCTGGCTGGCCCTGGGGAAGAAAGGAGGGCTCAGTGAGTCTGGGGGCGCTCCCATCCTTGTCAGGGCGGTTCAGGAGAGGGTGGCTGAAGCAGGAAGTGAGTGTGTGGGTGCTTGGAGCCCTGCAGTTCTGTCTGTCCCAGGATATACTCCCCCCTAGCCAGCGAGGGTGGGGGTCCTAACCCCCACAAGATGTCCCCATGTGAGGACCCGCTCATCCGCAGCCAGAACCCTGTATGCCACTGGCTTCTGTTCCCCCCACAGAAACCACCTTCAGGGCTTCCGCACGGGGCGGCTGCGATCCTTGCTTCCCTCTTTCAACCCGGAAGCTCACTCTCCCCTCTGCACCCTCCTGAGCTGGCCCAGACTGGGAGCAGGGGTCTGCCTGCCCATCTGCAGACCTAGAAAGCTTTCTTTCCTTAGCGGTTCCAATCCCAGAATGTCATCAGGTCTACCCCTCCCTGAGACGTCTTGCCTGAAACACTGAGGCTCGGGGAAGGCACTCGAGGGTTCCCTGGTCACACAGCAAACAGAGGGATCAATGTGACCAGATCCGGGTTGCTGGATTCTAGCTGCGGGCCCTCCCCCTCCTTGTGGCCTCCCGTGCATGCTGTGGGGGCCCATTCAGCACTCCATCTCTGGAATCCTGTGGTCATTCCTAGAGAAGTCTGCCCCTGCCGGGCCTGGAGTGGAGGCTCAGGGGTGATCTTCCTTCCCAAGAGTCGGGACGGCTTGGTTTTAATGAGCTCAGGGTCAGTGTCTGGAGGGGCTGTGTTTGTTTTCAGGGAGAGCAGTTGGAATGTTTGTCGTTTGTTTTTTGGATCCAAAACACATGCCATGGATATGAGGCCGCCAATACAAATCTATAGGGAGCTACTGGGGTTTAGTTAGAAAATATTCCTGCTCAGGAGCTGAGAATTAAATCCTATCTGGAAGTCACTCTCTCTCTCTCTGGGCCTCAGTTTTCCATTCTGTACATCGAGGATGTTGGACTAAGGAGGGTTGAAAGGCCTTCCCAGGTCTGACCTGCTCTGATTTTCTGAAAGTGCTATCAGGCCCATGACACTGTGTCCCAAGCACCTCAGTGGGACCGGGGGTTGGTTTTCAAAATCTACCCCCCCACCCCGGGATGGGGTTTGGCATGATTTGCATGGAACATTCTCTGGCCTCCCAAGGAAGGCCCCTCCTATACCTTCTTCTCAGTAGGTGGGTGGGGTTCAAGGGGAGGACTCACCCATCAGGCCCTTCACACACAGCTCAGTTTTAGAAGGAAAGTAACTGCTGAAGAGCCCCCCCCCCGCCCCCACCCTGGGACCTAGCCCAAGACTCCATTCCAGCAGGGGAAACAGCCCAGGATGGAAAGGGCCAGGGCAGCGGAGCCCACCCTTCACTGCCTGGCCACGCCAGTTGGGCTCCTCCTGCCCCCAACACTTCTCTCTGTCCATGCAGCCACAGGGACCCCCAGAAAGAGCATTGGCCCCTTGCAGTACTCAGAAAGAAAATATGCACCATGATGGTAAGAAACACGAGAAATGTCAGAAGTTCACGAAATCAGGAACGAAAGGCAAAGTTGCATCTGTGAGAAAATAGTATTTAGAAAATCAAGAAAAAACCCAAATGAAGAAAAACCATGAGCCTTGCAGCAACACATGGGTGACAATGGCAGTTCGATGGCATCGTCTCTGCCAAGTCTTGCAGCCAACTGCACGAACTTTTGGGCTTTTGGATCATGCCAACAGTCTGCAAGTTTTGCACCACTCAGCACACATATTTCTGCTGCCCCTCACGCGTGCACAGCAGTAGCAGTGTGTGTGGGAAGTTAAAGCAGGTTGCTGGAACAGAGGCCCAAGAACTCGGAAGATACAAGTTTAGTTCTTTCTCCTGCAACATTCCAGGTCAGCAGGCAACTCTGTTCATGCAGACATCCAGGGTCTGTTGACCCACATCCTTGGGATCAAGAATCAAGACTGGGTTTCCAGGGAGGCACCCCTGTTTTATGGCTCCAGACTGGAACCAAGCCCTTCTCTTTGCTCCTATTCTACTGGTGAACACTTAGCCCCAAAGTCACATCTAACTGCAAGGGAGGCCAGTTAATGTGGTCTCTGGCTAGGCTCTCAAGTGCTCAGACACAACCTTATCGTTGAGGAAGGAGGAGGATATAAACTTAATGGATCACTAGAAGTCTCTGGATCTTTGCATACTGTCAATCCAAAAGTTTGTTTTCTCCCTTGGACAGTCCCTTCATGCCATTATGCTCTTTGACATTATCTGTGTCTCTCCTTCCTTGTTCTTCCTTCCTTTTCTTCTTCCTCTCCCTCACCCCACCACTCCCTCTTACTCTTTTTCCACCTCTTCCCTCACCCTAATACAGACCTCCTAGGAAAAGAAGAATGGAGTTTCTAGGTTCCAGAGGTCAGGGTGCACACCGGTGTTCCAGATGGTCAGAGCTGAGGACCGTGGTGTACATTCCTGTCACCTTTCCCCATACTAGCCCTTGACCACTTTCACCAGTGCTAAGCCATCCCCAGCCCAAGTGTGGCCCTTAAAGATGTAATTGAGAAACAAGAAAGAAGCATGGATATTGCTTCTTCTATTGCAGAAGACCATGGATTTCATGTTCGGATGCCACCTGTTACTATGTGATCCCAAGGAGATCTCCTGGCCTCTGTTCTGAATCTTTATCCAAAAAATACAGTGAATGCAACTTCACCTTCATACCCCAAAGAGGTTTTGTGAGGCTGACACAGAATAATGTTCAGGTCAGAGCTTTGTATTTTTTTTTTCAAGTATTTTTCTTTAAATAATTTAAACATGCTGGTTTATAGTACAAATTTGGTAATTTCAATATCTGATGTCCTCTGGAGGTCTAATTCTGCTGTTTGTTTTGTCTGCTGATTTTCACTCATTGTGGTTTACTTTCTTTCTTTTTTAAAAAAGATTGATTGGTTGATTTGAAAGAGAGAGAGAATGTGAGTGAAAGCAGGAGGAGAAGCAGAGAGAGGAGAGAAGCAGACTCCTGCAGCCTGTTGCCAGGCTCAATCTCATGACCCTGAGACCATGATCTGAGCCAAAATCAAGTTGGCTGCTCAACCAAAGGAACCACCCAGGTGCCCCTGGGACTTACTTTCTTATGTATCTTGTAATTACAGGTTGTGAGCCATGTTCCCCTGGGCTTTCTTTATCTATGAGAATTCTGTGAGGCTGAGGTTAAGAGTGTTATCTCCAAGGAAGATTAACATTACCTCCCCAAGGTGCTATTGATCTGGCCCAACTTTAAGTAAACTTCTTGGTTTGGGGGTTTCCAAATCACATAAGCTGTGTACATTTGAATTCCAACCAGTGGAGGAAAGGAGCCTGTGATTCCCAGATTCTCAGGAAATATTGAGTTTTTTCAACTCAGAGCCCAGGCCAAGACAGACATGTTTCCTTTAGCCTCTCTTTGCTGATGAGGCCAACTCTTCATTCTGGATCTAATCCTTCAAGGAGCTAGGTTTTCTGCTGGAATCTCAATTCCAATTTCCCACCCTGTTTGAGTGTCCATGTGGATTTTAAAACTTAAGACCCTATGTTAGGGATGAGGGCTAATGCCCTGAGGGCAGCTATCTTAGCATTCTTACCTTCCTATTCTCTCTTTTTTGGGGTCCCTGAGGATGGTCAGGGAGCCTGTGAGCTCAGTGCTTCACTGAAAGTGTTTGTTGCATTTTACCCGTTTTTAGGTGTTGTACAGTGGGAGAGATTTTCAGGAAGGCCAGTGGATTCTGAAATTCCACTGTCTTTCAAGGTTTTTAAAAATATTATTATTATTATTTTTAACCCTTCTCTCCTCTTTCCCTTTTTCCCCTCTTGGTTTTATCCTGGATCTCCACTCCTTTTTTCCACACTGAAGCCACACTTGTCTGTTAGATCCCAACTGTTAGCTCTGCATGCCCAAGGGGAACATTCTGGCAGGTTTTCTCCAATGCCTCTGGTTGGTTGGGCCTCCCCAGCTCCTCCCTTTGGTTCCCTACCTCCGGCCCCTTAATGTGGCCAGGGAACAGCCCCAGACACTCTACTGCTCCAGTCTGCCTCCTCAGGCTCTATCTTCTGCCTCGCCTTGTCAGAATCCCTCTTTATTCCACTTGTCACTCTTCCACATGTCAAAATATGCTCAGCCACAAAGAGGTTTAGGTCAGAGCTTTTTATAATCTCTTTGGAGCTTTCCTCCTTTGAATCATTGTGAACATTATGCATCAGAAAATCTCAAAGTTTTGATCCTCAGAGACTGAAATGCCAATGCCAAGCCTTTCTTCCCAGCTCTTCACTTTGGCAAGGTCCTAGCCAGTGAGGTCTAACTAAGAGCTCAGAGGAGCCAGAATTTGGCCAACTTCTTCTTCCTGGAATGGATTCAGAGAATGCAAGAGAATTCTGGGGTGAGAGCAGGCAGAACTGCTCCAGAAGGAAAGAGGATCTTTGGCCCTAGTCTAAGGCTCATTTTTCTTCTTGCTGGCTCTCCCTTACCCATGGACTGGGCCCTGAGACCCTCACTCAAGTAGGCTTCTGAGGAGGGTTTGCTGAAGCTCTTCCCCTGGAGAGAATTGACAGGGACTTTGGACTGTGCCGTCTCTATCAGGGGATCTCGTGTGGTGATGGGGCAAAGCCGTAAGCTCCAGGGCCAGGATCCCAGGCTTCCAGGGAAAGGAAAGCCAAACTTTGGAAATCAGGGATGCTCTTCTCAAAGCTACTAGAACTATACCTAGAAGATGGCCCCTGCATCCTCTAGTACAGGATCATGGGCTCCAGCCCCACACTCCGTACACTGTCTCATTTAACGGTCATGACCACCTTATGAGCTGTATTCTTACCAGCTCATAGAGACCTTACAGCTATCAGGTGCAGAGCCAAGGTTCAACCCCAGGCCTGACCTATCTGAAGCCTGTCATCTACTTCCCATGCTGAACTGTTCCCAGGAGGCCCAAAGACGGGTGCACAGGTTGGCTACTGCAACTCTCTGGTTAAGAGCTGACATCTGTGCTTCACGCTTCAGGAGGCAGTGGATCCAGGGCTGAAGCTGAAGGCCTCTGGAGCCAGACTGGTGGAGTTCAAATTTCAGCTGTAGCACTGAACTAACCAAATGACTGAGGCTGATTCTTTTCTCCAGTACCCCCCACCCCCCATTTCTCCTCCTCTGCAGCCAGAGTGAGCCTTTCAAACACAAATTGGATCACAAATTGGATTCCCTCTGTTCTCAACCTTCTAATAGCTTCTCACCATTTTTAGAATAAAATGCCTCACTGAGACCCACGGCAGACGTTGCCAGTGTTCATGAAAACCTTCATTCTCCTCTTGGTCCTGGACTCACCCCTGCAACATTTGTCAGCCTCCTCGCACAGGTGGGGATGGGGCCATGTGCTGGGTTCTTGCCCATGGAATTTGAGTGGAGGTGACAGGTGACACCCCAGGCTGAGGTAGCTGAGAGGGGCGTGCCCTCTCCCTCGTGTCCCCCACCTGCCAGCTGGATGTGGGGGATCCAGTGACAACTCCGAGGAGATGATAGAGCCCTGGAAGGGTGGAAAGTGCCAGGGTCGTTGGGTGTGTGGAAGTAAGCCCCTCGTTACACGAGCACAAACCCATATCGGTCTTTGCTAAACCTTTTGGGCTTGGGCGGCTCTTCCAGCAGCTGGCTCACCCGATGGATACAAGACCCTGCGTGGTCTGGTCCCACTCCAAGCCCACCAGCGCCTGTCCCTTTCTGTCATTCTGTCCTGGCTGTACCAGTCTCCCTGCTGCTTCCCAGATGCTCTAAGCTCATTCCACGTCTGTGCCTTTGCCAGGTGTTGTTCCCTCCCCCTGGAATGTTCTTCTCTCCAAGCTTTGCATGATGCTCTTTCTCACTTTGTCCAGGTTTCTGATCAAATAACTGCGTCCTTGGAGAGAGAAACCCTCCTTAGGCAGGTGTATTGTCTCGCTGCACCCTGACTCTGCCCTATTTCCCTCCAGAGTCCTTATCACGACTTGACATTCTATTATATGCATTTCTTTGCTGACACCATTATCATCTATCTCCTTCCCATGTCTGTCTATCCCTGGTGCCTAGAACAGAGACCGGCACATAACAAGCATTCAGTTGATATTCTTTGAATGGATAAATGAACACACTTCTCTCTGACCTCGCTCTGCCTGCTTCGTTCTCTGTTATCTCATCCATAAAATGGGACTGTGTGTTGGGATGACAGGAGGCAACGCGGGTTAAGTGTGGTACCCAGACATCCCAGGAAAGGCAGTTTCTAACGTACTTAGGGACTGAGAAGGCAAGTGTTGCAGAAAGCCTTGAGTGGATCAATGGTAATGAGAAACCCAGCCCCTACCTGACTCTCAGATTTTCACTCGGGCCTGCCCTCCACCCCTCTTCTGTCCCCTCCCCACGGCTGTCAGAGGTCTGGAGCCTTGAGGTGGGGGTAAGGAATTTATGTTGGACCCCGTGCAAAGAGGCCCAGACCATCCCCATGGGCTGCTTAGAGCAGAGCTGAGGAGGGTAATTTAGGCAGAAGGTTCTAGAGGTTGTCCTCCCAGGAGATGGAGCAGGGCTGAACCAGCCAGCTCTGGGTCCTTGGACTGGCTGCCAGCTGCCATCGCTGGCCCGCGTGTAGCAGGGAACTGGTGCAGGGAACTGAATTAATGGGATCAGCTGATGGGAAGAGGGAAGCGTAGGTGGCGCTTGGGGCCCTGAGCTCCAGAACTGGCATCCGAGTGGCTGTAGCCACAGGTGGAAGGAATTCACCTTCCAGGGCTTCCAGTCTGTAGGGAGGAGTCTTGGAGGCCCTTGCACTTGTGGCCTGGGGAGATGGACTGCTTCTGGGTGTCCTCTGGTTGGTGGAGACAGAGAAGGGCTTCCAAGGAGGACAAACAGCACATGCAAAGGCACGCACTAGTGAAATAACAGAAGGACAGAGTGCCAGCCAGTTACGATGGCGAGAAGGTGGCACTGGTGGCCCTAGATGGTGAGTGGAGTCAGGGGCTGACCTTTACAAAGCCACATGTGGGGGAAGTCTGAGCACTGGACTAGGGGCCAGGAACTACAAGGAGGATGGGAACAGCTAAGAAATCCCCTGGGGCATCTGTGGGGGGGGGGGAGTGGGGAGGGCTGAGGGTCAACCAGGAGATGACTTCGCTGAAAAGAGAGAAGGAGAAAAGAGGGAAAGGAAACCCAAAATGGCCTGTAGGGAGAGGTGAGGGAGGACAGGAGCTGGAGACCAGACGCGGTCGGAGGACCAGATCTTCCGGGTCTCACGGCAGACTCAGCCCAGCTGCTCCCGTACAGGAAGTGAGCATCCCGAGAGGGTCCCTGTGGTTGTCAGTGGGCTGTGCCCCAATCCTCAGGTGCTCTCTCTGTCTAGGTACATGGCACAGGACTAGAGTCTCCATGCCTTTGAGGCTCTGCGTGGCCATGGGACTTGATTTGGGCAATGACACTTGAGCGAAGTGACAGTACCCCTTAGGGGGAAACTTGAAGAGATCGCATGCGACTCATCATAAAGGCAGAGCTGGTCAGCGCCTCACCCGCAGCCCTGGGACCATCCTACTGTCTTGTCCCTGCGGTGTCTGCATCTCTGCGCCTGGGGGCTTTTCCTAGACCCCAAAACACAGCTCTGCCTGCGTGTGCCACAGGCTGGAAATGCCAAGGAATTACACGCAGCACCTCCGTCAGCCCTGCTCAGGGACTGAGGGGCTGAGACATAAATATCCCAGCTCTCCCCCATCCCCAACCTTACCCCAAGAGGGCTCACCCTGCAGCACGGGCTCCTCACCATTTCCTTGGGATTTCCTACAGGATGAACTGCATTCACCCACAGCAGCTGGCTTAATCCACATCCTTTATTAGCTGCTTTCCTTTCCCTGCTGCACTTTCCCTCTCCATACCCGTATTCCTTGCATCTCCCAGATCAGCTCTTTGCACTTGTTTCATGGACTCTGGGTCTGTTTTGGGACAGCCACGTTGCTTTTTCCTGCTGTCATGAAAACCCACTGACCAAACAACAGGCAGTTACCCAGAGAGTGGCTGTTCTGTCATCCCAGGCTTTGGGGTAGAACAATGAGAAGCTCCGTCTCCAGGGGACTCACCCTGGACAGTTAGGTGGATGCAGAACCCCCCCTGAGGATTGGGAGGTTTTGTTACTACAGCATCACCTCACTTGCTCTGACTGATACAGCACCTTATCTCCTCCCTATGCACTGCAAAGACACATCTAATTCAAGGCATCTTATGGGAGAGAGAAAAAGAGAGAAAGACAAAGAAGGAAGGCACACGTGCATATATGTGCACAACAGAGAGAGTGTGCCGACATGTGGGAGTGTGTGTGTGTGTGTGTGTGTGTGTGTGTGTGTTAGGGCAGAATGGAAGGGAAGGGGAGGGACCAGTTTGAAGGGAAGACCAGCACAGGAAGAAAGAGTTCTTGCTCGGGCATCAGAGAGACAGAATTAAATGAATAAAAGATCAAAAGCCTCAGAGATGGAGTGACAAAGGTCCAGAGTCACGTGGCAAGTTGAAGGCTGAACTAAATCTAAAATCTGGGCTTCCTGATTCCAATCCAGGGCTCATTCTCCCCTGAGCTTGCTGCCTCCTCCATACGGCCAGCCCCCCTGGCTTTGCAGAAAGAAGCACACAGCAGGTGTGGGCTCCAAGTACCTCACACGTGGATGATGGGGGCACATCTGCGCTCATGCTGGGTTTCAGGCTGGTATGTAAGGATGTGTGGGAATAAGCAGTTATGGCTCTTCTGCTTGCAAGCAATGCAAATGAACTTTTGTGCCATTGCAAGCCAGAAAGGGGGATGAATAGGGGCGTACTGGGGCTCTGAGCTCACGGCATGGGCCTTGGGAGCACCTGCAACAGAGCCCTATGCCACCGACCTTCCTGCAGGGGTGGTCCTTTATCCCGCTCACCTGCTACCCTCGCAAGTAAAAAGTTCCAAATTCTGGCAGAAGGAACTGGACTGGCTAGCTCCAGGAAGGCTTTCCTCTTGGCTCAAGTGGGCTGAATCCAAGAGGGGGGGTAACCTGAGAGCACACTGGGGCCCATGCGTGAGGTTGGCCAGTTCCTGGAGAGTCAGGGGCAGTGATGAGCCGGCGGACTAGAGGGAGTTAAGTTTGCACACGGAGCCCTCTAGGACCACTGACACAAACCTCTCAGCCGGTCCTGTTCTTCATTTTTCCACGGAGCAGGATCTCTGTCCTTCATTTGACCTCCCCTGAAACTCTAATGATGTATTCCAGGCACCAGGTGCCATGGAGACAATCTTCACCCACCTCGCACACGACCACGGTAATGCAAGGCTGAGGGGCTTAGCTCCTTGGGAGAGCCTGTCTCTGGGGGGACCACAGAGGTAGCCAGCTCTGTATCTTGGTCTCATCACCCAGTCTGGGACACTTAGGATTGATCTGACTGAGCCAACCTGCATAGCCCTATATGGACAGAACATGCTAGAAAGTATTTTAACCTGCCCCCCAAGTTCCTACATGGACCCAAGCTTATGAAGAATTCCAGAGCTGGATTTCCTTGACTTGTTGTACTTGAGATTCTGTCCGTGGAGTTTTTCCTAGAGAGGGAGGCCCATTGTTTGTCTTAGTTGCAGACCTGCCCACAGCATTCCCTTCCTCATTCGCACCCCTCTCTCCCCCGCTCCACTCCCCTGGGACTCCCTTGGAGTGTCTCTAGGTCAAAATGTCCTCCTGTTCTTTGGGGGAGCCTGACCAGAGGCCCTTTTGTTGCTTTCACTCCTGTTCTCATAAAAGTCCCTGTGGAAGAAAACAAAAATGTCACCTAGATAAAGACACAGAGCATAAAGAAGTAAAAACCAAAGAGTGACATTTGGGGAAGTTTAGACAAGAATGGCCTGGGCAGGGCTGGGCTTGAGAAGAGGGAGAAGGTCAGAGGCTGGGACATTAGGGACGTCAGGCAGCTGACATGGAGACAGATGTCTGGCCCTGGGTTTCTCTTTCATAATGATCAGAGTTTGCTTGCTGAGCTCTGCTGCCGGAGTGCTTGCTAACATGCTGAACACCTTCCATTGATTGTCTCAGTTAATTCTCAAGAGCCCCCTGGGAGATCGCTACTGTTATTATAGCAAATGGAAGTCGGGGAAACGGAGGCCCAGGCAGGCAAAATAAATTTCCAAGGTCTCACGTCCATCCAGCTAGGGCACAAGGGGCTACCAGGACCCCCACAGTTTTGAGGTTCCAAGCAACTGAGATATCTGAGTACTGTTAAGCTTTATCTAAGCCGATGAGATTTGCTAAGAGAAAAATCTTTGTACTCCTGGAGAATAGGGTGGAAGATTGGAGAGAAACTAGTTTGGAAGTCAAAAATCATTAAGTCCCAACCCAGGCTTTGCCTCTCACTATTTTGTTACCTTGAACACTATTTCGTTACCTTTAATACTGGGACCTTCTGGTAGAAGAGCACTGTGATTGGCCAGGCTTGGGTTAGGTGATCAAAGCAAGTTGACCACGCCCATTCAGCTCCCCTAATTAGAACGCGAGTGGGCAGTGCTTGGTCCAGAGAAAAGGGGGTGAAACGTTCTAGGCAAAGTAACGCATATCTTTTTTTTTTTTAAATGCCAGTTCTCTCTGCTTCTAGCCATTCCCATCCAATATCGAAATGCCACTGCTGAAAAGTACATTCTGCCTCCTCCTGTCCCCTACCTTGGTGCTTAGGTCTCTGTTCGCTGGGCACAGCTGGCATGATGAATCGCCCCGGCTCACAGGCCTGATGGGATTTCCTGAGTTCAAAGAAGCTCTCCTGTACTCCAACTACATTAAATGTCTTCCTTCCTCTGTCTGCTGGGTCAGCAATTTCCAATTTCACTATTGGAGATTTGCTTTTTAGCCTACCGGGGCTTGTTACCATTAAGAGGCATACCCTTGTGTGAGCAGGCACTTGGTGTCTGAACAATTATCCAGGATTGCTGCTAGTGGCTTTATCTGCTTGTCTGCATTTTGGTAGAGAAGGGAGGGAGAGGGCTTGAGAACACTTGCCTGAGGCTATAGTGAAGAGAGGCAGACACTGGAGGCAGAATGGGGAAGCTGACCATCCTCCTGATTCAACTAGTCTCTCCTAGCTGGTCCAGCCGCTATATGGAGGACATGGCTCTTCTTTTGTCTTGAATAAGGAGCAGTTTTCCTTTTTTTTTTTTTTTCTTTCTTTCTCAAGCTTAAATTTACTTAAACTTTAAAAATTTTGAGATGTGTAGATTCATATGCAGTTGTAAGAAATAACATAGAGAATTCTCATGGGCGCTGTACCCAGTTCCCTGATGATAACATCTTGCCAAACTATACTAGAATATCACAGCTTGGATGCTGATGTTGATATGGTCAAGACACAGAACATTTCCATCCTCAAAAGGCTCTGCATGCTGCCATTTTATAACCACAGCTACTTTCTGATCAACCTCCCTTCTCTTTAACTGATGGTAACCACAAATCTGTCTTCCACGTCTATGCTTTTGTCATCTCATGAATGTTACATAAAAAGGAAACATACAGTATATAACGTTTGGAGTTTGTTTTTTTTCAATCAGCATAAGTCTGGGGATTTATTGAGGTTGTGGTGTGTATCAACAGTTCGTTCCTTTTTATTGCTGAACAGTATTTCATGGTAGAATATGCCCCAGTTTTTGTAACCATGTTGAAGGACAACTGGGTGGTTTCCAATTTAGGGCTATCACAAATAAAGCTGCTATGTACAAGTTCTTCTGTGAACATAAGTCTTCATTTCTCTGTGCAAAAGAGCTGGGACTAATTTTTCCAAAATGATAAAAAATTATGTATACATGATAAAAATAAAAATATAAAATTATATGTAATATATATTATATATTATGTTGTACATAACTATTATCATTTTGGGATAATTTTAGACTTACAGAACTTACAGAACCCAGAGAGTGGCTGTTCCGTCATCTCAGGCTTTGGGGTAGAACAATGAGAAGCTCAGTCTCCAGGGGACTCACCACGGATAGTTAGCCAGACGCAGAACTCCCCTGAGGTCTGGTACAGACTAAACAGTACAGTTCCCGTATGCCCTTCATCCAGTTTCGCCTAATGTCAACATCTCCCATTAGCACAGTACATTTGTCACAAGTAAGAAATGACATTGGTACACTACTACCAATTAAACTACAGGGCACCTTGGTGGCTCAGTCGGTTAATCATCTGACTTTGGCTTGAGTCATGATCTCATGGTTTTGGGATTGAGCCCTGTGTTGGACTCCCAGCTCAGTGGGGAGGTTGCTTCTCCCTCTACGTATGCCCCTTCCCCCACTGGTCCTCTCTCTCTTTCTCAAATAAATAGACAAAATCTTTTAAAAAATATAAATTCCAGACTTCATTTGGATTTCACCAGTTTTTCCGTTAATGTCCATTTTTTCTGTTCTGTGCCAGTCTTGGATGGATCACATACTGCATTTAGACAGGGCTTAGTTTTGTGGTTTTTGCATAAGCCCTCAGGGTTATGGCACACAACTGCTGAGGAGGTGAAGCAGGGGGGCAAGAGGGGCTTTTAGGAAAATGGTGGGATAATTTCCATACAGTAAAATTCAGCCCATGTAAGTCGGAGAGTGTTGATAAATGCACACGGTCAGGTAATCGCCACCACTGTCATGATATAGAACATTTCCGTCACTGTCCAGAATTCCCCCCCTGCTCCTCAGTAGTCAACCCTTTGCCTGTCTTCAGCCCAGACAATGACGGATCCATCCCTATAGTTTTACCTTTTCCAGAAAATTATATCAATAGAACCAAATAATATGTAAGTTTTGGAATCTATCTTCTTCCACTTAGCAAAAGGCACTTGAGACTTTGACTAGTAGTTCACTTCTCCTTGCCGCTAAGTGGTGTTGCACAGATGTACAGATTTATGTATCCATTTACTAGCTAGAAGACACTGGGGGGCTTCTGGGTTTTGATGAATAGGAATAACCTCTCTAAGCATCCACACGTTGGTTTTTGTGTGGACAGATTTTCCAGGGTTCTTGGTAAGTAGGTATGAGTAGGACCTGCTGGCCTGTATGGTAAGTATCTGTTAACTGCATAAGAAACTGACAAGCTGGGGCGCCTGGGTGGCTCAGTCTGTTAAGCATCTGCCTTCAGCTCAGGTCATGATCCCAGGGTCGTGGGATCCAGTCCCACATCTGGCTCCCTGCTCAGCAGAGAGTCTGCTGCTCCCTCTCCCTCTACACTTCACCCTGCTTGTGCTCTCTCTCTCTCAAATAAATAAATAAAATATTGAAAAAGGAAAAAAGGAAATTGATAAGCTGTTTTCAGAAGTGGTTGTACCAGTTTGCATTCCTAACAAGCGATGCATACAAGTTCCAGTTGCTTGGTTTAGACACGACAACTTCATTGTTGTTGTTACTTTAGCTGTTGCTTTTGATGTGAGTTTCAGGTTTTTGCCCTTCTGTCTCTGCTGTAGCTGCTCCCCTCCCCACCTTGGGTACTAGTAAGGAGTGAGGAAAGGGTGTGGTCACAATCAGGAGAAGCAGAGGACTGCTTTCAGAATTCTTGGACACTAGAAACTTCAGGACTGCAGTCTTTAGGAAGGGATCATGGTCAGCAAGTGTGTGAAGAAGAATCAAGAAAAGAGCAGAGGCAGAAAGGGCACCAGGACACAGGGCTTCCAGTAAAGGGCCTGGGGACATCAATTGAGAGTGGCCTGCCCAGTGGGGCTTGTTGATAGTGGGAAAGGGTCTCTCGGGGCCTAGGAAGAAGCCTCACTGCCTCAGTGCCTCCCCACTCCCTCCTTTCCAGGGCTTCCAGACCTTTCCAGCAGAGGGAATTGCAATCTCCTGGGATCCCCACAGGCTTGAAGGATGGGGAGGGAGCCTGGGAACCAGAAGCCTGGCTTGGGGCCCAGTTGAGTGACACCTGAATCTTAGGGAAGGTGGCTGAGGGACCGGGTCCCTGGAGCCTCCTGGGACAGCTGAGGACATGGAGAGGCAGCTCAAGTTTCATCACAGCTTGGTGTGTGACCTGGGCACGGACTAGGCAGCAGAATGATGCCAGACGCTGGCCTCTGCAGGGTGATACCTTTCACCCAGAAACCACAGATCTTTCATTGCTCCACAGAGAGGACTCTAGCCCAAACTTTGGGTCCTGTGCCTAGAATTAAAGGGACCCAGGTTTTCCTCAGGCCTGGAGAGGGAATGCGCGGTGTGTATGTGTGTCTGTGTCACATGGGCCCACGGCATGGGGAGGGTGTCCTAGGGGGACAGGTGGCCTCTAAATATTTTCTTACAGTTTATTAGCTGTGTGATCTTGGACAAGTCACATAGCCTCTTTGGGTCTTGGTTTCCCCGATTTTTTTTTTTTTTTTTTTGGTTTCCCCGATTTTTGACTCAGTTTTGGCCTCTGGTGATATTTACAAATTTCCCTGAATATCAGCATCACCTGGGATTTGTTTTATAAACTGATTTCTGGGCCGCACCACAGATCTACTGAGTTAACATCAGCATCTGAGTGTTTAACAAACTCCTCGGGTGGGTTTCTGTGTGGCCAATGGGGCACTGACATTCAGAGAACTGCACCCCAGGAGTTCACTCAGTCCAGTCTGGAACAGCCTCCTGCGGAAGTTAGGAAGGTGGACCAGGGAGGTAGGAGGAGTCAGAGAAAGGGAGCCAATCGGTGTCCAGAAAGGAGGAGGAGCCGGGGGGGACCAATCAGGAGAAGCAGATGCAGCCAGACAGGGATGCTCCTTGGAAGAGAAATGGGAGGTTTTGTCTGGACAGGAAGAAGTCTGGGCTTGCAGGCGGGGAAGAAAAGTATCTGAGGAGAGAAGCTCAAGTTCTTTGGCTACTGCCTGCCTGGGTGCAGCTCCTAGTGCTACGAGGCAGTTAGGGGTTCAGGAGGGGTTCACCTTTGGGGTTCAAGAGGACAGGGGAGTGGGGGGGGGCATCCCATATCCGCTTGGAGACTCAGAGCAGGTCTAGGAGAAGCTACCCCCACCTGAAAGGACACCAGAAGCCCTGAAAACCCTGACTAGCTCTTGGGAAACAAATGGCCACCTGGACCCCCGCCATTCCATCCCCCCTGAACCTGACTCAGCTCGGACGACCAAAGAGTCCTGGTTTGTTGCTTCCTGACTTGGTGTCCCTGAGCAAGTCCTTCAGACTCTCTGACTCTGTTGTCTTATCTGTAAAATAGGGATAATAATTGCACCTGCCCTATCTCTCACAGCACTACCATGGGCATGGCCCCAGATGAAGGAGGTGATGGTGCTGGGCCACTGCCCTGTGCTGTGCAGTCCGTGGGAGTGGGCACTGAGGGGACCGCAGGAAGGACAAGATTGATAGATTGACCTCGGTCCTTGGCCCCAGAATTGGCCTATCCGTGCTTAAAACAAAACCACACAGGCCACTCTCCTTTTAACTTTTTACATAGTCACAGATAATCTCTTTGATGCCCTGCCTCACTTTCAGAGCTAACAACCGGATATGAGTTTGATGTGATCCTTTCACACTTAAATTTTTTTTCACTTATATGCATGGGCTCATGGAAAATACATAGCGTTTTGTGAGTGTGTGTGTGGCCCATTTTACATAAAAGTATCAAGTAACATATCATTCAGCAAAATATTTTTTTTTAACTCAAGATGTTCTGTTTCAGGTCTAATTAGGCTGCCCCTTTTATCCTCCCTGTAGCATTCTGCCGTATTGCCCCCGCATGTTCTCCTGTTTCTCCTGATAATCTTATTACACAGCTTCCCTGTGCCTTGCCTTGTCCCAAGGTGGCTGGATGGGCTGCCTTCAGCCACAAGGCCAGCAGAGTCAGTAAGAGGCCCGAGGCTGTGGAGGAAGCCTGGGGGTGAGTTGTCATCTCTGAGCCCAGAGGGAGCTTTGTGTCTGGCTGGCCCTGCTGGTTCATCCACAGCCAATGGGAAGGAGAGAGAGAGAGAGAGAATGAGTATGAGTGCCACCCTAGGCTGACCTCACACCTCTGTCCAAGAAAAGGAAAGAAAGGGATGGAATCCCCTCATCCCAGGAAAGGGAGCTGAGGTCCCCGGTGCCAGAGACAAGCTTGGTGCTGGTTGACTGTCCTCCAGTTGTAGTGGCATTGCTGTCTGCCACTGCCTCCCCAACCCCTTCCGATGAAGGTCAAGAACCTTCATCCAAAACTGAGACAAGCTGTGTAACTTGAGAGGCCATGTGCAAAACAAAAATGCAGGGTATTTGCTTAATATGAAGACTGCATTAAGCCAGAAACAGGCTCCTAAGTGTAGGCCCTGGTGATGACGGCACAGGTCCTATCATACCCATGAAGCTGGCACTGCCACCAGGGGAGTCTGGCTCTGGTGTGGGGGAGTGTAAAGGTCTCCCAAGGGACACTGCTGTCTTCAGAACGTGCTCCTGGTCTTTGAGCAGCCCCACACTGAACCACGGAGGTCAAACCTCTGATTTGTGCACACAAATAGATACCTTCACAATGATACACCTCCATCCCTAAGGATGCAGAGCCAGCAGGTAAGCCCGGAGGCCTCCGTACAGATCCTCCCTCTGTCCCCGCTGAGCTAAATGACCGTGGACTTGTTGCTGCGACATCTCTGTGCCTCATTTTCCCTGTCTGTTATAGATGCTTACTTCACAGGATGGCTTTGAGAATTAAACCTGAAATTCTATGGAAAGGCTTCAAACAGCACCAGGTATGTGGTGAGTGCTTAGTCAGTGGTCCATATTCTTTCCTAGAAAAGTTGATTTGAGGCTGGGGTGGGCGAACATGAGGAGAGCACTGGCCCAGGAGTCCGGGGCTCTGGGTTCTAGTGCCAGCTCTACTACTGACCACCTGTTGACCAAACGCAAGTCTCTCTTCCTTTGAGTCTAACTTCTAAAATCCAAGGGCTGTGTGTCTATTGGGGGGGGGGGGTTGACTTGTCCCTTCCAGCTTTGTGATTCTGTTTCCAACCAACGGAGTCTCTCCATCCCTCTCATTGGCTTATGCAATTCTTTTTGGGTTGAGTTTCAAAGTTCTCCTTCTTATCTGACTGCAAATCTTTCTGTTTTAGTTAAAATCATTTCTCCTTGTTCTGCCCTTTGTGTGAAAACAACTGACCAATGACCCTTTCTATGGACTAAAAGTGAGGCACATGAGCCTCTTCTTCTTTAGAAGGAAAAATTCTAGTCTCTCTCTCTCTCTCTGTCTTTCTTTTTCTTTTCTGACTCAGGGCTCATTCTCACAACCTGAGACCTTGACCTGAACAGACATCGAGAGTCAGAGGCTCAACCAACTGAGCCACAGGCTCCTGGAGCCCACACTAAGAAGGGTCTTTGCAGGTGACTTACAAGACACTCCCCCCACCCCTTGTTGTGAGGCCGAGCCCCCAGTCTGTGAGGCCCAGCTTTTCCTGGAGAAAATCCCCCTGGCATGAGGGGTGTTGTCACTGCTGTCCCCTCCCCCAGGCCACACACAGCTCCGGGTAGGCTGGCTACTGTTCCAGCCCCCCTCCCCCACCCACCACTGCCACTGGGGAAAGCCCTCGGGAATGCAGACAAGTGTGAGTCACATTTGTGGGGGCAGTCCGCAGACCCTTTCCCCTCCCAGCAGACCAGGTCAGGACCCTGGTGAGCTCCAACACAATTACAAAGCTGCTTCAATATTTACTGTGGGGCTAGTTCATGTCCATCTCCCCCATTAATATATAACTCTTGGGACAGGCTGGAAGTCATGGTTTGTTCATTGCTGTGTGCCCGGAACCCACAGGCTGCCTGACTCACGGAGGTGCTCAGTAAAGGTTCAGGGCTGAGCAAATGGGCCCGTTGGCCAATGTTGGCTTTTTACTCTTACCAACAAATTCCTAGCGGTCCATGTCTCACTAAATCACTACCGGCTTGCACTGATTTAGAACAGTGCTGTTTTGTGTATCGCATTGTGAAGATCCATTCAGTCAGTCACTGCCCTGAGCACCGACCAAGTGTTGCGCTGGAGCCCTGGGGACAGAGCAGGAATCCAGCCGATGTCCCTGCCCTTGTGGACATGGCCTCCCTGCCTAGCGGGGAGTTGGTTGGAGAGCAGGTGCAGCTCACCACCATGCAGCAGTGTCAGCAATGTTCGATGCAATGGGGAATAATAAAGCAGAGAGAGGGGGTGGAGACGGGGTGGGGGGGGGGGTTGGTGGGATGGCCTTTTCGACGGAAGGGTCCAGGAAGCCTGGCAGAAGAGCTCGTATTTGAATAGGAGCTGCCACTCAGAGTGAACCAAGGGACCTGGGACATCCCGAGTAGGGAGCAAGGTTCGGGACCAATTCCTTGAAGTCTCAGGCTCCTTGATGAGCCAGTTGGGGACACGCTGTGCTTGCCATGAAAGTGAATTAAAAACTCCTCCAGCTCCAAGCCTGTGCCAGCATCGTCCAGGCAGCAGCAGCCTCTTTCAAAGAAGGGTTCACCAAGAAATAGAGCAGCCTAGCATCCTGATGAGGGCAGGGGGGTTTCAAATTTTGGGTAGAAATATGTTGAAATCCCAACTCTATCAGGATGAATGCTCATTTCTTAGTCACCCTGTACCTCGGTTTCTTCATCTATAAAGGGGATAACAGCAGTGCCTCTTCCCTCAGGTTGCTGTAAGGATTCAATGCAACACCCTCTGTAGAGTGTCTAGCACAATGCCTGGCCGGAAGGGAGAGTTGGATAAATGGTGGGCTTTACTACTCTTATTGTCCTCTTGGTTCCCAGTGGGGCTCTTTGCTTCTCACTCATTCATTCCACAATGATTCCCCCGAGTACCCGCCAGGCACTAGAGGCGAGGGTACCCAGAGGGAGGACACCAAGTGGTCCACAGCGGGGAGACAGAGAGAACTCCAATCCGAGAGGCAAAACTTAGCGCATTTGTCTACCATTCCCACCCTTGTGAACTGGGCCAAGTTGCTTTATCATTTGGCCTCAGTTTCCCCACTGTTGATGGAGGTACCAGTTTGGCCTCGCTGCAAGGACAGTGCTAGGGCCTGCCACCTCCGATGACCCATGCACATTCGCCAAGACCCCTCACAGGGACCTGGAGGAAGCAGCCTGAACAGCGGGGCCGAGGGTCTAAAACATACCTTCATGGGGAAAAGTGTGCAGTGTGCTGGGGAGCCTTGGCAGGCATCAGAGGCAGCAGGGTTTGGTGGGGGGTGCTGTGGAGGGAGGAGGCCACTTGGGAAGCCCTCCAGAGGAGGCAGATTGAAATGAAGGCAGAGGAGGGGGCCTCCAGGGGCAGGGGCTTGTCTCATTCCCTCCCAAGCCCACTTTTCCTTCTAGTTCTGGGAGTAATTATAAAGCTTATTTGGGACCACCACACCTTTTGCAAGCCCTCTCCTCCTGTCCAGCCCACCTCCCCCGGAGTGCTCTGGGCCCTAGTACTGTTCCTTTCAAATTCGTTCTTCTTCCTTCCACATCCAAACTGACCTCTCTTGTGCACCTTACCCTCGGGGCTGTGGGAAACTAGGCTCTAAATAGTGTTAATTCATGTATTCAAAAAGCTTGTCATGGGTTCTGTCCCAGGAACTCTTTGGCCACTGAGAATATACTAGTAAACAAAACAAACATAAATCCTGGCCCTTTTGGAGCCTGCATTCTAGAAAGTGAAGAGACGATAACGATTCAGTGCAGTCACTTGTTACCGTGCAGATTCAGGTCCCTTCGAACTGATGGGGGTGGGGGTGGGGTGGGGGGTGGGGGCTGTGATTTTAACAAGTGTCGCCCAAGGGTTTCCGTGTTGTCTCTCACAGTGAGGTTAAAGTCTGAAAGAGAACTCCCTGAGACAGAATGACATCCAAAGAAATGGCTCTCTAATAAGAGTGGAGCCCTGGATTAGTGTTAAGTGGTGGTGGGCAGGTACTTGAGGGTAGTAGGGCTGGGGGACTGGCCTTATGGCTGTTCCTCTATGTCTAAGGCTGGCTCAGCTTTCCCAGCTCTGGCTCTTTAGCTCCCCCTCTGCTCCTGCTCAGCTGGCCTGTGGGTGAGAACATCTGGAAGGGATTCCCTGGAAATGGAAGGAATTTCCAGGCAAGTAAGACTCTGTTAGCCCCGCTGGGAACACCCACCCCTTCCATCTGCTCCAGACGTGATTCCAGAGTCTGCATGAGAGGAGCCCAGCCCTTTCCAGCTCCTCCAAGGGAGCACCGTGTCCTGCCCAGGGCTCAGCAGGGTACTACCACCCCCACCCCCACTGCTGATGGCCCACTGACAGCCCCTCTCCCTGAGTTCCCGAAGCTGGCCCCCTCCCCTTTGCCCTTTCTCTGCAGGGAGGTGACATGCCTTGAAGTTCCAGAGATTCTCTGAGGGTCTTCCCGAGGACAGGGATGGAGGCCAAGGCTGCCCTAGTGATAAGGGAGCAGGAGGCTGGCTGAGGACAAAGCAAAAGCTGGCGCCTTGCACCCCCTCTTCACCCTTTCCCCTCCATAAGTGTAGCATCCCTCAGGCAGCCCTGACTGCCATGAACAATAAGCAAATAGTTAACTTGCAGAGCTCACAATCCTGCTAGACAGGAGTCTCCCTTGGCTTACAAATGTTCTAAATCTCACTAACAAAGACAATTGATAGCAGGATTGTGACACCCCACCAAAAAGTCTCCCAACGATCTTAATGTTAATGGCTGGTCTAAAGACAACATTGATCCAGCAGCAAGGGCAAGGCCTCCGGCAGGCCTGGAACATCCTGGCACCTTGTAGGCCCTCTTTAGCATATGAAAACTCCACTGATACCTCCCTTCCCCTCACCTTCCCCCAACAGCAGGGTACATAACCTGCCATCCCTCACAACCCGGGGCAGCAGCTCTTCCTGCCCACGGGTCCTGTCCCCGTGCTTTAATAAACCACCATTTTGCACCAAAGATGTCTCAAGAATTCTTTCTTGGTCATCGGCTCCGGACCTCAGCCCACCAAACCTCACCTAGGTTCTAGAACTTCATCACTAGTTGTCAGAAGTAGTGCCATCAGCCCAGAATTTTCTCATCTTCATTAGCTAACATTTGTCCAACATTTGTCCTCTGTGACATCTTACTAGTACCCATTCTGTGTGCTGGTGGCCCGGTGTCGTGGGAGCTTATAGCTCGACCTCACCAGCTGCCAGCAACTCTCCAAGAACGCTCTTATTCTCACCTTCTTACTGGTAGGGACATGGCAGCTCATAGAGGTAAGCTTACCCTCAGGGAGTGGCAGAACCAGAATTTGAACCCAGAGTCACCAAAGCCCAGTGTGAACCCCAGGTCATCTTGCCTCCCTGCATAGTCTAAGAGTATGAGTAAGTCTAAGAGTACGAGTGGCCCAGAGAGACTGAAGGGCTGAGAGTCTTGCCTCCTCTCTCCTCTAGCCCCACGGGAAGCTCCGTGCCGGGAGCTGGGGCAGGCGTACCCAGCCAGCTTGTTCACATGCCGTGCAGAAGACCAGGCAGTGGTTGTTAATGACGATGATGAAATATTGTTCATCCTCCTTGACAGCGAATGCCGGAGCAGAAAGCCTCATCCCAAACCAGGAGACCCTGGGTGCTCACTCAGGAGCTCCCTGGGGGCTCCTGGGAATGGCTTGTGCAGTCCCAGGGCAGCAGGGTGGGAAAGCCAGTGCTTGGGATCTGCTCTCCTGGAGGCGCAGCTGAGCCTGCAGCATCTCTCTCCTCCGTCCCCAAGCCCCACCACCATCTGGGGGTACGGGTGGCAGCAGAGAGGGGTGGGTATCAACTGATGTAAAAGTCGGTGTTGCTCCCTTTGTTATTCTGTTACATGATGCTTCCAACACTGCCAGGACCTCCCTCCCAGCAGAGGTGCCCCTGGCCCTGGAGCCCTGTGCTGAGTCGGCAGGTGGACTGACAAGTTTTGATGTGTAGAGCTTGTCCCAACCACAGTGAAATAGGCGCCCTGCCCCTCCCAGCTGGCCGGGCCGAGGCCTGCAAGACTAAACAGAAACAGGCAACACAAATAGCTCTGTCTTCACCTGCTCTGCCTCCCTCTTTGTCCCCTGTGCCCTCGGCTTTAAACCTGAGCTGGGCAGGTGTGATCGGGGAGAGAGGGCTCCTCCACCATGATTGGCCGAGAGATTAAGAGCCCCTGAGGAAGGGCCTTTGTCTCTGTATTTCAGTTTCACAGTTTGGGGAGATTGGAGATAGTATGCTTTCCCCTGGGTCCAAGGGCTGTGAAAGGTTTTCTAAAAGCCAGTCCATGGAGCTCCTGCTTATAAACGGGAGGAGGAACCTCTCCATTTAAAGGGCTGTGCCATCTCCCCCCCGGAGGAGGGTAAAGAAGACAGGCTTGAATTCCCCCTAAGGATGAGACCACAGCCCAACTAAGACAAGGGGGCATGGAGCAGGATCTCAGGAGACAGGCCCAGCAGCAGACCGCTGTGTACCTCTAGGCTAGGGAAGTGCCTCTCTGGGCCTCAGACCCCAGAGGGAGGAAGGAGGGAGTGATTGTAAAAGATGATCGCACAGAGGGCTGGTGAGAGAAGCACGAATGAGAGCGGGCAGGTGGCTGCCGATTAGAGGGAAGAAGGAAGGGAGACTGGAAAGTAGGCCATGGGCGGCTCAAGTGGCCGTCCTCAGAGGCGGAAGGGCCTCCTTCCATTGGCCTCCACCCCTGTCTCCCACTCCTTCTTCCCAGCCTGGGTGCTGCTCTTCGGACCTGTGCTGAGTTGGCAAGAGAGTCAGCAAGTCTTGATGTTGACCTTGGGCCAACAGCAGTGTGATACTCCCCGCAGACCTCCAAAGGACTAGCTAATTCCTTGCCTCTCCAGCACCACCTCATCCCACAACAGCTTCCATCAAGGGCCTGCTCCCTCCCCAGCTCTGCCTCTGACCCTGTTCTTATGCTGAGGATTGGGGGGGGGGGGGGGGCAGTAGTTTCAGCACTGAGCCTCCTGTCCTCTTCTTGGCTCCCTGGGAATCTACTTTCATGCCGAACCCCTTTCCAGTCATGGGTTTGGAGCCCAGATCTACAGCCCTTAGACCTACCTCTACCTTCTGCCTTGAGTCCCAGCTCCCTCTTTCGTAAAAATGATCATAATAATAGTGCCTCCCTCCTAGGGCTCTTTGAGGATGAGATGAGATAAACCGGCAAAAGGCAGACACGTAGGAGCTCCTTCTTCCTCGCCTCTCTTGATCAGCTCGTTCGGGTCCGGGACTAAACGGGCTCATTTCCAAAGGCTTTGGCCAGCCAGACCTGAGCTATGTTCAGTAAAAGGGAGAGGGTAACAGGAGTTGTCATTTATTGAGGGCTTTCAGAGGGCCAGACCCTTGGCCTGCAAAACTTGTAATCCTCACATTAGCCTTGCAAGAAGGGCTTTATTGTCCCTGTTTCAGAGACGAGGAAACGGAAATTCTTGCTTCTTCAGTACCCTGTCCGCGTTCCAGAGCCAGTGAGAGGTGGAGCCTAGATCCAAATCCGGCCCCCCTCACAAGCTGTCTGGGCTCTTTCTACCACCCCAGCCTTCGAGACACAAGGTCACTCAAGTGAGTGGTGGCCGAAGGCTGATTGGGACCAGGTGAGGAGCACCAACTCGAGAAGCACATTTCCCAAATGTCAAGGCCAGGATAGTGAGGTATGCCCAGGGGAAGACAGAGACCAGGCAAATAGCTGAGCAAGGCAAATAGCTGGCGGACCCCCCCGCCAAGACCAGCTGAATTGGAAGGCAGGGAGGCAGAAACCTGAGCAAAACAGTACCCCACAGCCTGCGGGAACAGGAAATGCTGGAGAAGCCGGGGCCATGGTGACTGGTGGGTTGAGCAGTGAGGGGAGCTTATGCAATCCTTCCAGGCAACACACTTCCTAATCTAACAGTGGCCAATAGGAAAAACTACCTACAAAGACCCAATATATAGGCATTACAGGCCAACATTTCAGGGAGCCCCCCCATCTCCATCATATTTCCAAAACAAACTGTTTCTCCCAGAATCACAAAAGGGCCAGGCACTTGGGCAATGTGCAGACTTGCCCAAGGTCAAGGACACTATTCCAGGTATGAATTTGATTGCTAACCAGGTGACACTTGAAGAGGCTCAGAAATCCGGGCAAGGAAAAGTCCCTGATTGTTATTACTTGGTGCAGCCCAGGAAGAAGAAAGGGCTCTTTGTGGAGCAATGAAAGGGATCCAGACAGAGGCAAGCCCCTGCCCTCCTGAGCAGAAATCATCTTTCCATCAGCAGTTTCTGCTTTGCACGCCCGATCTCATTGTTCCGCCACATTCCGCCAGGGGCGAGGAGAATACATTTGGAGACATCGCTTTCTCCACCGCCAGCATGTGCATTTCTGCGGGAGGAGCTGGCTGTAGATCTATTCCAGCCATCACTAGTTAGAAAGGTTTTGACAAATAGTTTCTTTTAAAGGTTCCACCGGTCCCCTCCCCTCCCTTTGTTGTTTATCTTCTTTCCTGTCCCGGAAACAATGTAATTCTTCCATTGACATCTCACATTGTAAGGTTAGAAGAGCCCTGAATTGAAATGTCCCAATGGGGGGGGCCTCCTAGATAGAGGTGGCGCGTGTGCAGGACAAGAGCATAAATCTATGTGGCCGCCAGCACCTGCAGCCCCTCCAGATCAGACCTGCGGGGCTCACAGCCCCCTGGGGCATTCTCCCTGTCCACCCCATGCCTCTGTCCATCTCCTCCATCTGTCCCAGCAAGGGAGTGCCAACAAGTCAATGAGAGCTCTACATGCCCTGGGGTGTGTGTAGGGTTGGGGGGTGGGGAGGGGTGGCTGCAAGCCAGGCTACTCCGTAAGATTGTCTCTAGAAGCAATGGACCACCCCCTACAGAAGGCTGAAGGGACCAGGTGAGGCACACTGGTTCGGAAAGCAGGCACCCACCATGTCAAAGCCAGGGCAGCAAGGCATTAAAGAGACCGCTCTCCAGGGTTTGTGTTCTAGGTGAGATGAGCTCTCCAGAGTGTCCCTGAGGCTGTGACCTCCGTGCAGAAGGTACTGACAATAAGAAAAATGTCCGGTTATGAAAGTGGAAGAGCAGGGAAGACCACTGCTGTCCCAGGTGTGTGGGCAGGGAAGCTTGTCCCCAAGGTGGCTGCTGTCCAGTCCCCCCTTTTCTATCTGTGAATGTTATTCTCCCTTGGAGAGGTGGAATCTGTCCTTCCCCACTCTTGAATCCGAGCGGTTCCTTGCTGATTTGCTTGTAAAACTGTGGGGAGGAAGTGATGCTGGGAATTTGTAAGGCGAGATCGGAAGAACCCCCCTGCAGTTCCTGTCTGCGTCTCTGGGGACTCCCCTCGAGGTGGCCACGCTGTGAGGAAGCTCAAGGGACCTCGTGGAAAGACCAAGCAGGGACAGAGAGTGATGCTAGGCTCCCCTCCTTGGTTTCTGCCTCGCTGCCCTTTGCCTAATCTTACCTGCAGCCACAAACATCCTGGGGCAAACGTGAGCCATTCCCTCTGTGCCTTGTCCAAATTCCTGACCCACAGAAGAATAACAGAATAACAATACATTTTTTTAAAAGATTTTATTTATTCATTTGACACAGAGAGACACAGTGAGAGAGGGAACACAAGCAGGGAGAGTGGGAGAGGGAGAAGCAGGCTCCCCACCAAGTAGCGAACCCAATGCGAGGCTCAATCCCAGGACCCTGGGATCATGACCTGAGCCGAAGGTAGATGCTCAATGACTAAACCACCCAGGCGTCCCACAATACATTGTTGTTTTAAGCCACTACCTTTTGGGGCTTGTGCCATGCGTAAGTCAATGACCAGAACTGGAGGAGGGACATGTGTGAGAGGCAGGGATCTCTGTTGACCAAACCGGCCTCTCTGAGACAGCACCCATCCTCTCTGCTCCTCTGGGCGTCCTCCTCCACGGCCTCCTGAGCACTGGCTTTCCTGCTGCCCGGAGCAATGGTGAGTCCAATCCGATTTCCCTCTGGAAGCTCAGTCTGGGAACTGAGTTGCTGCTTGGGGAAGAACTAAGGAATACTGTGAGATTTTATGTAGGTCCTGGTGGAATGGCCAGTGGGAAGAGAAGGTGTGCAAATCTGTGTGTGTACCAGGCTGTGCAACTCCTCAAACTAAAGCTTGTTGCTGCCTTCCTTCCAGGAAGAACTCACATCCAGTGTTTCTAGCCATCTGCTGGACTAGGCTCAGAGCCTCCCTTGAGTCCCTCAAAGCCAGCACATCCCCAACCAGAGTGCTCCCCAAGCCTGCCCCTAAAGCAGTCTTCCCTCCTCCCCGATCTCTGCCCAGGGTACAGATGGCAGCAGGGACCATCCAGGTGTGGGCAGCCCACCCTCCAGGAACTGGATCCGCGCAGCCCGAGCTGCAGCCAGCAAGAGCTCGCCCAGATGGCTAGAGGGTATTTGTCAGAACGCCAAGGTGGTGCCTTGGGTGGAGGCTGAGGTGGAAAGACTTGTGGCCAAGGAGATGGGCAGAATACAACCCAGGGTATAGATAACACCAGAGTTCCTTCTGGAGAGGGAAGGGGTCCTGAGGCTATGTCCTGGGAACTAGGAGATGCCCACAGTGCCATCTGTAGTCTGGGGATCCCCTTTGTTTTTCTCCCCCAACTTACCTGCCCCTGGAACAGTTGTGGCTTCCTGTCCCTTAACACACCGTTTCTTGCCATTCCCCATCACCTGTGGGATGAAGCCCCTGACCATTCACCTCTGCCTGTCCTTCCAACGTGGCTCCAGCATGAGCTCTGGCCCACGCCCCCTCCTCACGGTCCTGCATTTACCGAACCTCCTTGGGCTGGGGTTCGAGCCCCTGGTGGTCAGACCCCCATGGCTTTTGGACCCTTGGAATGTGGCTAGGGCAGCAGTTCATTTACACCAGTGTAAACTTAAAAACTGACACCGATCAGTTATTTAAAGCTTTTCCAAATGTTTGGAACAATTTGGGTATGTGAACCAGCCCTTTTTCTTCTTCTTCTTCTTCTTCTTCTTCTTCTCTTTTTTTTTAAAAGATTTTATTTATTTATTTGACACAGAGAGAGAGATAGTGAGGGAACACAGGAGGGACCAAGTGGGAGAGGGAGAAGCAGGCTCCCCAGGGAGCAAGGAGCCCAATGTGGGACTCCATCCCAGGACCCTGGAATCAAGACCTGAGCCAAAGGCAGATGCTTAACGATTGAGCCACCCAGGCACCCCTGTACCTGCCCTTTCAACTGTAACTCAGTGAAATCCAAATGCAGATCTAATCTCTCAGATGAGAAATACTGTGTCTGAAGTTAGCTTCCACGTGGAGATGCGCTGTGAGTGTAAGATAAGCATTGGATTTTGAAGACTTTATACAAAATTTAAAAAGAATAAAATATTTCAATTTTTTTATTGATCACATGTTGAAATGATTATATTTAGCACCTAGTGAGCTGGTATAGAGAACAAAAAGCAAACGTATATTTAAAAAAAATTTTTTTTGGTCCTTTTTTACTTTTTAAATGCGGCTACTCGAAAATTGAAAATCTTATATGTGGCTTGGATTCTGTTTCAATCAGATAGCACTTACTTTTTAAAAAAGTTTTAATTTATTTATTTATTTGAGAGTGAGAGAGAGAGAGAGAGAGAGAGCAGAGGGAGGGGCAGAGGGGGAGGGAGACGGACAGAATCTCAAGCAGAATCCCCGCTAAGCACGCAGGGCTCCATCTCAGGACCTTGAGATCATGACCTGGCCGAAACCAGGAGCTGGTTGGTCCACTGACCGAGCCACCCAGACCCCTCATGTAAGCCACTGATGAACAATTCAGCACCCCCTCCCCCACTGTCTTTCCTTCCCCCACAATCTCAGGTTCAAACTGCGACCCCTGCCCGGTACAACACACACATGTTTGCAAGTACATATGTGTGTTTACATGGCCTTATGCACGTATGTCCCTACTCACAGATGTGTCTGCACCTGGACCTCTCCTTGTTCCGGGGGCCCCCTGGTGCAGGCACGCACCGGCCGGTGTCTGAATGGGACCCCAGTGCCCCCTGGGAAGTTGACGTGGGGACGAGGCCGGTTGCCCACCCCTGAGGGGACACTGGGATGCAGTGTTTCCTTGGCAAGGTGATGAGAATGTCATGTAAGACCGAGCCAACAGCAGCCCTGAAATCAAGATAGATGACAGCTCCTTCTCGCCCCTCGCCAGTGAGGCCCGTCACTCTATCACTGGAGAGGAAATTAAATTGGTCTGGCACAGTTTGTTGTTCCCGAAGCCAATTTGCTCGCTGCTGGGTAGTGTGTGATGCACTTCTGGGTGGTGTGTAGTTGCTCATTTGGTTTATTGATACATTTCCGTGGTTCTGCAGAATGAACCACACCACAGGAAGCCAGGAGGATGTCTTTGTTCCTTTCCTAAAGTTATGAAACAATCCATCCATCCATCCATCCATCTACCTGTCCATCCAGCATCCAGCCACCCATCAGCCATCCACTCAGTCATTCAGTTATTCAGCTGGTATTTACTGAGCACCTACTGTGTACAGGGTAGTGTGTAGAACCAAAAGACTCTGGGGTGAGCCTGGAAAACTCTTCTTTCTCTTGGCCTCGGCTCCCCTCTGTAAGAAGAGGGGCGTTAGATGAAAGATCTCAAGGCCCCTTCCAGCTCTGGCACATCAGGGTTTGGAACTGATCTTCCACGCAGAGATTTCTCATTCTAGGAGGACACCCTCTCCTAGAGCCTAGGGGCTGCTTGACCAATGCAGTGGGGTTTGGGAAACACAGGACTGCAGGGTCATGGGCTCACTCACCCCCACAGGGAGAGAGCCTGACATACAGAAATGGGCTGACCTTGAAATATAGAGCGTTCAGGAAAGGGGGTTATTTGTGTGTTTGGCTGTACCTCAGACACTTGAGGGGACCAGGCCCATGAGCAGTGCCTTCGTCCATTTGCGTTGCTAGAATAAAATTACCATAGACCAGGTGTTTAACTTTATTTTTCACAGTTCTGGAGGCTGGGAATTCCAGGATCAAGGTGCCAGTAAATTCTGCATATACACAATCTCAGGGCACCTGGGTGGTGCAGTTAAGCATCCGGCTCCTGGTTTCAGCTCAGGTCATGGTCTCACGGTCGTGGGATCGAGCCCCATGTCTGGCCCCGCACTCAGCACAGAGTCTGTTTGGCACCTCACCCAGCTGGCCGTCCTGGGCCCCCAGGACTCCTTGCGGATCCTCTCAGGAACCTTTTGCCTAAGCCTGGTTCCTCGGCACAGAGTAATGGAGCTGTGCCAATCCAGTGACCAAGGGCTCGACATTCCTACGACGAAAGTCAGACCCAGCAAAGCTGCCTCAGATCCCCTTCTGCATAACATCAGTCTGTGTAACGAAGGTGCCTGACGGCAGGCTGTCTGGATTGTAGGCGGGCGGCAGCCAAGGGACAGGGATGGGGAGAGGAGGGGAAGCGTGGTCGTGGTCGCCGACCTCTGGCTGCTTTGGTCCCACCTGCAAAAAGATATTTCCTCTGGCTCCTCCTCCAGTATTCAAACCCCTGCCAGCAACCCCCCCCACCAGCAAACCCAAACCACGATAATGGCATGTTAGAATATTCCAGAATCCAGGGAAAAGGACAGGAGGAAAGTGGCTGTGATGTTGAGAGCCTCTATGCTCACCTCCCAGAAAATCCCTCCCCATAGCTCACTTCTGCTTCTCTATGATTTAGACTGGGGAGGGACTCTGATTTCTGCTTTATCCCCCTGAGTCTAGCTCGGTGCCAGGCAGATAGTAGCTATTGGATAAATATTGTTGAGCAAATGGATATCCAGCGCTAGGATCACTCTAAGAAGATAATTTTGGTCATAAACCGATTCAGTAGAGGCCCAGGGTATCATCTGTTCCTTCAACAAGCATTTGTTCGGCAGCTCCAGGTCCCTGGCACTGTGCCAGGGGTTAAGGACCAAGATGGCCAGATAATGAACCGTTCAGCCCTGTGCGCCGAGCCCCCATTCTACATCAGGCACTGGGTTTTCATTCTGGACATAGGGAGGTGAATAGGACGGATATTCCTACCTCCACAGAACTCATGCGCTCCCCTCCCTAGGAGACAGACCATAAGCAAGTACATAATTAATAAGCCAGATGATTCTAGACTGGGTAGATGCTCTGAAGGAAACATACAGGTGCCGTGACGGAGAGCAGTTGGCTAGCCTACTTTGGACAGGGACGGTCAAGGGAGAGGCCGTCTAGGACCTGCAGACTGGAAGAGCCAACCAAGGGTCAGAGGCTAGGGAGCCAAGAGAGTACAAAGCAAGGGGTTCAGAGACAGCTTAGGGGGCTTGCAGGGCAGGGGATGGGCCTGTGCAGGGTGGAGGGCACAGCGGTGCAAGGTAACGTGGACAAGTGGCCACGCTCCCGCGGGAGGGGAGGATGAGCATTAGAGCAGAGTGGTGAACCCTGCAAACGAGGAGGAGATGGGCAGGGACGCCCTGAACTCGGGCTGGAGGAGGCAACACGGGCATGGAGTTTTGAGACTGTGCCTGAACAGCTCTCTCTGGACCAGCATGGCCTTCCATTCTTCCATCCCCATGGGCCTCCCTCCAAAACTCAGTCCCTTTCCCCGCCAGGAGCAGGGGGCTCTAGAGTGGCACCAAGGGCCCGGGAGGAACTTCCCCCCAGTGATTTTCCTGCCCTGAAGCTGCTCAAAGCTGCCTGCCTCAGGAAGCTGCTGGGAAGAGCAATCCGCATCCCTCCATCCCTCCTTTCATCTCCCTGGGCTCCCTGGAGCTTTTACTTTCATTGAGCCCAGCATCTAGCAAATAGCCTCATTGCTGCCTTTTATCTGGCTTTCAACCTGAGACACTCTCTCCACTCTCTCCAGGGGGGGGGGGGGGGGGGGGACACCTTGCCTGGCGAGACAGCACTCTTTAGAGAGAGTGGGCTATGCCAGGTGTTTGGATAATCATCATTGATGATGTAATAATAACTGTAAAACCAATTCCCCACTTATTAGGGTCCTGGGCAGGCTAGAGCTAAGTGCTCTACATGCATCTTTTTTTTTCCCTCACCACTGCCTTATAAGACAAGTGTTGGTTACTATGAGGCTCAGAGAGGTTCTTGGTAGAGTTGCACAGCAAATAATTGCTGGAACTGATGTTGGACCTCGGGCTTTCCAATTCCAATAAACTCTTCCCTCTGTATACTAGTGGTGCCCAGGTCCAAGCTCATTACATCAGAGCTACTGTGGCTCTAGTTAGAAATGAAGATTTCTGCTCCCTCACCCTCAGAAATTACTTTTTTAAAGTTTTATTTATTTATTTGAGAGAGAAAGAGAGAAAGCACAACCTGGAAAAGGGGCAGAGGGAGAGGAAGAAGCAGACTCTCCAGTGAGCAGAGAGCCTGAAGCAGGACTCCATCCCAGGACCCCAGGATCAAAACCTGAGCCACCCAGGCACCCCCTCAGAAATTCTTACTCGGGAGGCTTTGAGTGGGGCCCAGGAATCTGGGTTTTGTCGTTTGTTTGTTTCAATGTTAACAGTTTGTCTCAGGAGATTCAGGAACAAGACCAGGTGTATTTCGGGGCAGCGCCTGGTGTATTCGGGGACACCCCCTAGAGATGTGTGTGTCATCTGGCCCCAACCTAACCCCTGGCCCACCTCTTCTCAGGCTCTTCTCTTTCTCTTGCAGTGGGGAACAGCAAGGAAAACACAACTGAGAACAGACAGAGTGAAAGGGCTTTCTGGAGACACGGGTAGGGCTTGGGGACAGGGTGCCTGAAGTCGGAAGCCAGCCAGGCAAAAAGCTCGAGAGAAGGGAGGTTAGGTGATCTGTGGGGTCTTTGGTCTAAGTGTCCCCGATGAACACACTGAGAAATCTCAGGGACGGTGGCCCAGCATGCCTGGTCAGTCCCCGAATGATGAGTTATGAGGCAGCAGGAAGAGCTACTGCCCCGGAATGGTGCTATAAGGCAGACAGGAGCCTGCGCATCACCATTGCCCCGAGCCCTATCCCAGCACTTCCTTCTCCTTGCTGCACGTCAGTCCTCCGACCCTATCTTGTCCAGTGAATGGGGATCTTCGGTTCTAGTCGGAGGGCATGTCCGAAACGAAGGAACAGCAGAGATTACCATGCGACGACACAAAATCAAGCGCTGAGACATGCTGCAGTGTGGACGAACCTCGGGGCCAAGATGCTCTGTGAAATAAGCCCGGCGTGCAAAGACAAACACTGTAGGATCCCACTTATCTACGGTACTTCGAGGAGTCAAATTCGTAGAGACAGAAAGCAGAACGGTGGCTGCCGGGGGCTGGATGAGGGGGAATGGGGAGCTAGCATTTAATAGGGACAGAGTTTCCATTTTGCAAGACGATAGAAGTTCCGGGGATGGATGGCGTGGCGGTGAGACAACTGAGTGAACGTACTTCTTGCCTGTGACTGTGCCCTTAACCATGGGTGAAAGGGCAATTTTATATGTATTTTATCCCAGTTAAACTTCTTTTTAAATTTTTTTAAATATTTTATTTATTTATTTGACAGAGAGAGAGATCACAAGTAGGCATAGAGGCAGGCAGAGAGAGAGAGAGGAGGAAGCAGGCTCCCTGCTGAGCAGAGAACCCAATGTGGGACTCGATCCCAGAACCCTGAGATCATGAGCTGAGCCGAAGGCAGCAGCTTAACCCACTGAGCCACCCAGGTGCCCTTCTTTTTAAATTTTAAACTTAAAAAATATATGTTGCATTGTGTGGGGGTGGTAGAGACTGTTAGTTTCCCGCCAATATTCATGCTCTTCTCTTTCCATAGAAATAGAAATTTTATCTGGGCACAAGGCCAGTCAAAATAAAGACTAAATCTCTCAGCATCCTTTGTAGGTAACTTTGGCCATTTGACTGAGTTCTGACCAAAGGATACAAGTGAAAGAGTCCTGTGATAGCCTCTGGAACCTTCCTTAGGAGTCAGCACTAAGGGGCGCCTGGGTGGCTCAGCAGTTAAACCTCTGCCTTCGGCTCAGATCATCATCTCAGGGTCCTGGGATCGAGCCCCACACTGGGTTCTCTGCTCAGCGGGAGCCTGCTTCCCCCTTCCCTTTGCCTGCTGCTTCCCCTGCGTGTGCTCTCTCTCACTGTCCAATAAATAAATAAAATCTTAAAAAAAAAAGGGGGGGGTGGGAGGGAGAGACAGCACCCAGTACACACTTTATCATTCCTCTTTGTCCCTTCCTGCATATTGACTACTGGGAACATGGAAGTTGCCATCTTGGACTGTGAAACTGGAGGCCAGGAGCTCATGGGAGTCAAAATACGCAGAACAATAGGTAGGAGGCCTTAAAATTGAAACTACGTAGTTCAGCCCTGAACTACGCGCCCAGATGTCTGTGGGAGATAGACTTCCATCTCCTTCAAGCCACCACTGTTGTTCTGTCGTCATTTGTGTACAAACTTAAGCCTAAGGCATTCAGAGGAGTAGAAGGAAGCATGGTGGCTCTCAAGGAACAGAAAGGACCATGAGGCTGGGGCATTTGATGAAAGCGGTACGATGGGGTAGGATCAGAGCTGTCCCAAGAGCAGAGTAAGGTCTGGTTCATGTGTTCAAGGGGCTCACCGCCTGTTGGAAGAAATGTACATCTATCTGTAAGCAGGGCACTTGCAATCAGCCAGTGGCTGAGGAGCCCTTGCCATGCACGCATCAGGCCAGTACGCGGACTCGTGTTCAAGCTTCCCAACAGCCCCTGGAGGCGGGTGTTATAATTAATCAGCCTTGTTTTTCAGGGGGAAACAGGCTGATAAAGGTTAAGCAGCTTATCAAGATCGTATAGACTGATGGTGGAGTGGGGATCGTGCCCCCTGTGGTTTGATCTTCAACCACTTCACAAGGCAGGATATAAGGAAACTCAACAGACGGAGTGCTCATGGTTTTGGTAGGGTTCTGGAAAGCTCTATGCAGAAAGTGACCTTTGTTCTGAGCCTCCAAGAGACACAGGGCAAGGATATTCCAGACGGAGGACACAGCAGAGAAGATGGCGTGTCGGGGAGCTGGTGAGGCTGACCCAAGAGGGGTGTGGTGGGAGACAAGGCTGGAGAAGAAGAGAAACCGCCTCCACGTGCAGGGCTGCACAGATGCTATCTCTTGGGCCGAAAGTGTTTCTGGCTGAAGGGCTTGGATTATAGAAGGCTGTGGACCTCGGGGGATGGATCTTCCAGAAATATGATTTTTTTTAAAGGCCAAATTTTTCTCGGGAAGAAGGGGGTGGAAAGATGTAGGGGTAGGAAAACAGGTGAATTCCCGCCTAGAAAATTAATAGTCGGTGGCTTAGTTAGTCGGGCAGCTGGCAGCACCTGGAAAGGCTTTTTTTTTTTTTTTTTTTTTTTTTTTTTTTTTAAAGCAAACTGCTTGCAGATGTCTACGGAGAGTTCCAGGCCATGGATTTTGAAAACTAAAGTATCTCCAGAGACGCTAAGGGAGAAGTCAGAATGATTTGAAGCAGAGGTTGATAACAGTTTTGTTGGACAGAAAGTCCCCATCTGTACTCAGAAACTGGGGTTACATTCAACCGTGCGCTGAATGAAATTTTATCTTAAATTTAACAGGCAAAACAGAGATGTTAGATAAGTATTCATATCATTGTTTCAGTGTTTCTGCTTTACGGGGGGGAAAAAATCTATTTACAAATAGAAATGCGTGAGATGGAGGGCTCCTGAGGAATAAACCATCATCTGATTTGTGCCCTGTGGGGTCAGTTACTTGATTTGGGGACAGGTGGCCAAAGGGAAACTAAGCAGCCCCTCCAGGGACCAGGAAATGGGTAGGGTGGAGGTGGGGGAAAGGAGAGGGTGCTGGTGAGGGAGGCACTGGGGGAGGGGAGAAGGCTTGCCCTGCAGAGGGGTAGGCAGCCATAGCCCTGCACCCCACCCCTTGCCTTTGGAAGAAACTTTCAGTTTCTGCTAAGTCCTTTTATTTTCTGTGATCATAACATTCCTATGGAGTAGGAGGGAACATTCACCTGGTGGCATTATCCCACTTGCAGTAAAGGTGAGCCTCAGAGAGGGACGTGGCTTTCCTAGGCTCATAGTTGCCAAGTGGTGCAGAAGAAGCTCCAGATATGGGGGGTAGGGAGTGGATATGTGGGTGCAGGTGTCCCAGCAGAGGCATGACCCACGAAGCGGCATGGGCTCCAACCCGGAGTGGATGGTGGGAGGGAAGGCAGTGGGAAGGGACTGAGGTCTGGGGGACCGCTCTGATCCCAGCGTGTTTCTCGTGCCCCCCTGCCCACCCCCAGCACCCTCCCACAGCCAGGGCTGGGTCCACCCCTCCCTCCAGGGAACTGTGCCTCATCCCCCTCGAAGGAGTTTACACCAAGCCCTTTGCTGCTGAGCTCCCTGTCTCCTTGTGCCTCTGTGCTCATTTTTCTTTTTTAAGAAATCAGGATGAAATTTTATTAAAAAAAAAAAAAAATCAATACCCACCACATAACCTACAGCAGATAAATCAGAGAAGCTTACGTTTCTCAGTCCCAGTGGCTTTTTGCAAGGATTTCCCCATGTTGCTTCTACTCCCTCCGCCAAAAAAGTCTTCCTGTCCTGGGGGTCTTTGATGGGCCACTTCTGGGAAGCCAGCCCCCGCCTCGCATCTTGCCAGCTTTGCTGAGCAGCGCTTTGTCCCGTCCTGGCTCACCTCTGTTCTTCATCCTGACTGATTTCACCCCCCACCCCCACTCCCACCCCTGCCAGCCCTGGCCAGCCCAGCCTCTCCCACACTCACTCGTGCCCTCAGCGCAGTTCACCGGCCTCCCCAGCGGTGTGGCCCATTGTGTCCTTCACCCGTTTCTGTGTCACCTCGTCCAAGAAGCAGGCACTTTGGTGTCAACGGCGCCTGATCGCCACTTAACTCCTGTGTGACCTTGGACCCACTGCATAACCTCTCCGAGCCTTGGGTCCCTTATGGGTAAACATGTGGACGATAACACCACTTTCACGCATTTTGGGGCCGAGGAAATTGCTTTGTGTACGTAACAGCCCTTAGGATGTGCTCAGCACACTAGTAAGCTCTCGGTGATGTTTGAGCCCTTTCTCTGGGCCCACCAGTGCTCTGACCCTTCATTTTACTTTTCTGCCAGAGAGCTACTTCCTAGGAACAGAACAGCCTACCCCTCTCTCCTCTGCTGGGTGCGTCCAGTGTGGGAGGTCTCCAGCTCCCGTCTGGAGGGTCAAGGTCAGGATTCTGTATGCAGTGAGCACTGGGTGCATGCCAAAAGGAGATGGAGGATGAAAAGTCAGAGGAAGGAAAGGAGGAAGAAGGGAAGGGGAAGGAGAGGCAGGAAGGGGGGATGAAGGAGAGGCGAGGAATAAAGGGATGGGAAAGAAATCATGGCGGCAGGAAGAGAAGGACAGACTCCTTTAGCAGTAATGGACACCATGTGAATTGCACACTGACTGGTACAGAACACAGGCTTCGGGCATGGCATGTGAATGGAGGGGTGGGTGGAGGGAGAGAAGAAAGGAAGGAGCAACAAGGAAGGAAGGGGGGAAGGGAATGCAGCATTAGTCTGTGCCCCTCGGTCTGGATTTCCCTTTCTGTCCACCTCAGCTCTCCCTCGAGGTGATGTGGGCCTTCCAGGTAAGAGCCCTTGGCCCCCGTGGCCTTGTGCTGCCCAGGAGAACCAGGAATGTTCCCCCGCCGCTAGGCAGGTGCAGCACAAGGGCACGGAGAACAGGAACAGCCCATCAGAGCCTAGGCAGGCCAGAGCATGCGCCTACGTGCTCCTCCTCCGCTTTCCGCCTAGCCCCATTCTCCACTCGGAGGCCCTGCGGAGGAGCAGGCCTGTTTAGCATGCAGGGGGCCTCCTGCCTGACTGTAGGTAGGAGAGGCAGCAGGACAAGAGCCCTCTGGAGGTTACTGAGCTTGTAAGGCCTGGGTGGACAGATAGCTGCATGGCAGGCAGGGGGCTGGGAGCTAGCCTAGGCCTCCTTGTCCCCATGCTGAGTGATGGACCAGAGCTGCCGGAGCCCATGCTCACCTGGAAATACCCCTAGGAAAGCCCTAGGAAGTCTTCAAAATGACAAGAGGGAGGAAGGGACTCCCTTCGTCTCTGCCCCTTTCCTGGACTTTCACTTTGCAAGGAACACAGTGAAGGCTCTGAGGAGTCCCGCAGCTAAGAAACCCATTGCACTTGACGACTGCTTGCCAAACCTCTCCCATCTCCTGAGAGCACTCAGTTCACATCTTGAAGATGAGAGTTTTGTAAGATGCAGTTTGGAAATGCTGAGGTGGACTAGGGAATAGGATTTGGGCACTGGAAGTATTGGAAAGTCACCGTGGTGCCTCTGGAAAACTCCTACGCATCCCGTGAAGCCCACTTCAGAAGACTCGGGCTCTCCATGGCGTTTCCCTTCTGGGAGAATCTGTGCCCCATGACCTTCACACACCACTTGACTCTGTCCTTTTCCCACAGAGTTGCTGCGTTGGGCTTATTTCCTGCTAGACAGCAGCCTCCTTGAGGGCAGGAACCGCATGGTGTTCAACTTGGTTTCTCTACCACCTGACACATAATACACTCTCATTTACCAGTGGAATTTAATACAGCATCCTTATTCTACAAAGGAGTAAGCTGAGACCTAGGGAGGGGCCAGGTCTTGTCCAGTGTTTCCCAGCCGGACTTGGTGGGGGGAGGGGGATAAGGAGTGCCCGCCGGGCTTCCCGGCTCCCCTGAACTGCCCTCTCCCCCTCCCTGACTCTGAGCCGGTTGTCATGGGTGCTGGTTTTTCTCTCTGGCATCTCTAGTAATAGTCAGGAAAAGGACTCAGGCAGGGGGAGGCTGTAGCTGATATCTCCACTTGGATCAGCAGATGTCAGGGGGGTCATTTCTGTTCCCTGCCTTCACTGTTGATGTCACCGGTGGCTGTAAGCTTGGTTCAAGCAAGGCCTAATGCCCCTGACCCGGGTCCTTCTCTGAACCTAGTTAGTAGAGGACTCTGCTTCCTCTCATTCTTTAGCATCTGAGGCTGATTGCTGGCATCCTGGTGGGGAGGGTAGCCATCAGTTAAATAAAGCTAGGTGAGGGCAGGGAATCTGAAAAGTGGGTGAGAGTGTGCCCCAGCACCCCCATCAGCAGCTCACCCCCAATCCTGTCTTTGGTGGGGGCCCTCAGTGAGGGGGGCTGGGTCTCTGTGCCAGCCTGGCAGGAGAGCCGGTGTAGAGAGCAGGAAGAGTAGGACGAAGCGTCCTGAGCCCGGAGAGCAGTGCCCTCTCTGACACCCAGCCCTGCCCAGCTTTGGAGGCAGCTGGCCCGTGCTTTGGCCGGGCTGACTCTTGGCATCTGTGTCTGTGTCCTCTGTGTGGCCTTGCCCCGCCTCGGGGCTCACATGCAGGCATGCAGGGTGTGGGTTCCAGGGAATGTGGGCACAGTCTTCTCTTGGGCCAGGTTAACGATTATGGAGTGGGCACATTTTGTGCTGAGGCCTGGAGGGTGGGAGCCGGGCACAACGGAAGTGCCAGATGAGGTTTCCTTTCAGAGAGCTTAGTGTCTAGTCACGTGAGACGTGCCTCTAAACCTTCTCTAGGGCTTGGCAGCCAGGAGGGACCCTGCAAGGACAGAATGACCCGGTGTCAGGCTGGGTTGGGGCTGCAGGGTGGGCAGCCACTCATAAGTTGTCAGGATGGGGCAACGGGACACCCCACTTTCTGGAGGAGCCCTCGTGCCCCCAGTGGGATAACCCTGAGCCCTGTGCCCCACAAAGGCTCCCCAGTTTCCTCAGGGGGACTAAGCTCCTGTCACTGTAGGGGTAACTCGCTTGGTCTCTTCCCCTCCCTGTCTCATCCTCCCCTTCCCTACTGGGGCTACCTGGCATCACTCCCCAAAAAACTACCTGCCTTCGGATCCTTATCCCAGGGTCTGCATCTGGGGAAACCTACTCTAAGACAGTGCAAGTCGGCACAATCGATCTGGGGGACGATTTGACAGTAAGCGCTGTTATAAACGCACCTGTCCATGGGTGAGCCATTCCCCTTCTGAGAATTTATCCTATAGACATTCACTTATATATGCCAAAAGATTTAGGAACAAGGATGTCTTTTGCAGCACTGCAAATGGAAACACCTAAATGCCCAGCCCTGGGGATAAGTAGAACATGGTTGCATTCGATCAGCGGAATATTAGGCAGTCACGGCAAAGGAATGCCAGGGGACCCTCTTTATGGGCTGATTTGGGACCATCTCTAAGAAAAATTAAGTGGGGGACAAAAACAAGGTACAGAGAAGCATGTTTGCTTGAAACGAAAAGAATATGCAGCCATAATTCCTTGTTTATGAAAACAGACTATCTCTGGAAGGGTACCAAGAAGCTGACAAAGTTGGAGCCTCCGGAGGGAGGGATTGGGTAGCTAAAAGCAGGGAAGGAGGGGGAAATTTTCAGGGTTGGGTCTGCGCGTGTTTTGAGGTTTGCATCATGGGCAGGGTCTGTGGTCTCCCGTCAAAATTTTATAGAACTTAAAAATAATTATAAAGGAGAACCGCAAACACAGGAACCCGATCAGAAGGTTTTGCTATCATGATCAACCCAATTTTAACCTGGCTAGGAAAAGTTGAACCTATGGCCAGGGGCGTTTGGCCTTCCTTTTCTCATTTAGCGTTCCCATAAGGTTGTTCTGCACCATTACTCCAGGTGTCTAAATAAGGAAAGTAGGCCTGAGTCCAGTCTTCTCCCAAGATGCTGAGAGTCCAAGCCGTCCTTCCCCTACCCCTTCCCAGGGGAGAGAAGAAACTTCCTAAATCTTCCTGACCCAGGGAAGGTTGAAGCTTTTCTTTTCCAGAGCTATTTGAAATGCAGACTGCTAACTTCGGAGGGGATGAGAAGAGGCAGTGGGCTGGACGGAATGACCTCTCCATGCAAGCCCCTTGTGGGTGAGCACCGCACTCTATTTCTCTGTCCCAGAGGCCCTGGCATAGCACCTGGCACGTTCGTCGGAGGGATGGGGGATGATTGCCTTTTGCCCCAGGATTTCAGGCACGGAGGAGCAAAGGGGAAGAAGACTGGTTCTTTCCAACTCCTGGGATCCCAGGTCAGTGAGAGCTGGTGAGCAAAACCCTGGAGTTGGACACATCCTCTCTGAGATCGAGGTTCTGCTTTTCCGGTACAGAGACTGCCCCTCAAGCAGAAGACTGAGCAAGACCCCACTGAGGGGCTGCCCAGTGTGCCTGGTACACAGCGGCTCTGCTAGGGGTCTGCTCATCCCCACCCCTCCTCTGGGCAAAAGGATAACCATCACCAAGGTCAGACATTGTCCCCTCTTTGCCTCCATCAAGCATCCTCCTGACAAGGGGCTCCTCCTTCTGTCTAATTGTACGCCCCTTCTGCCTGCTGTATGCCCTGCCCAAGCCTCCTGTGCTCGTGTCCATGGGCAGAAGGAAAAACCAGCAACCTGGTCCCACAGGGTTCTTGTCCCTATCTGGAGGCATCGAGAAAGTTAAGGTTGAGTCCCATCACCCATGGGCCCAGCCACCCCAGTGCCTCCTGCTAGCCCCAGTCTCGGCTCCATCCCTTTTATTCTTCCTGTCCCCTCCTGGGCTCAAGGACTCCTGGTGCAAGGTCAGCTGAGAACCCTCCGGAGTCCCAGGGCACAGCACCTGCCCCTTCTCCGCCCCACTCTCTTCCCTTCCACGGGAGGAATCAGCAAATAGCTCAGATTCTGATGACAAGGAGATTGAACCCCAGGCGCGGCAGCCCTGACAAGTTGCATTTTACAATAAATCCCCACAATTAGACCCTGCAAACAGCGCCGCTGTCGCTTCTTTGATATACGGCAGGGAATTAGCTTAATGTCCCTGGCAACCAATTCTTGGACTAAAAATAGTATGGCTGTGGGTTCACCTTCCCCTGCTCAACATCCAATCTTTGCTGGTGCCAGGGAGGGAATGGCCCCGGGGTCTGGGTCTAGGGGCTGGGCGTGAAGAGTTAACCCAGCTTTCACTAATGTGTCTGTCGAGAAATTATCCAGCAGGGCGAGGGTGGAGGCCGCCTTCGGTGGGGGAGGGAAGCCAGGCTGAACTGTTTTATTTTAAATACAGGCTTTTTGAGTAGGCAGTCACCCTCCCAGAGGACTCCCTGGTTGGCCTCCTGAAATATTACCTCTTCTCCGCCCATCTTGCCCCAGCCACCAACAGTAGCATGCCACCGTTTGGGGTATGGTGGACTAGGAAAGGGTTCTAACCCAGTAGGGCTCACGGTCACTTCTCTCTGGTTTGCAGTTTCCTCATCGACAGGAGGAGGGATGACATGAGCCCATCTCATCGTACATTGGATTTGCAGACACTGTAGACTCACAGTTTCCAGTCTTTGGTCCCAACTGTCCTCACAAACATCAGGATCCCTGAAATGCCAACATGTCTGTGTGCAAAGTCCCTGACAGATCGTCAGAAAGCACCTGCAGGGAAGCACGGACACACGGCATGCACGTGTACACACGAATGCACACCCAAAGGGAATTTCTTTGTGTAACACTTCTGCCGTGTGCGGTGCTCTGATATGTTTGCTCCTTTTTTCTTTTTAATATTTTAGGGCTGGTTCTGACTCACCCCATTTATTTCACCATCTTGTAATGGGTCACAAACTGCAGTTTGGAAAATGCCGACCTTGTTCAGACCCTTATTTTACAGATAGTAGTACCAAGGTCCAGAGAGGGGAAGGGACTAGTCCAAGGTCACACAGCAGGCTGGTAGGAAGACCTGGACCAGACTCTAGGTCGGCTGGCTTCACAGTGTTGGTATGTCTTCTCACACACGGACCCCTTTATGTTGCGGCTGCTCACACGAGATTATAGTTCCACAAAGATCAGAGTCATGTCCCCAGCACCACTGCCCCTCCCTCTGTGAAAGGCTTGCCCATAGTAGGTGCCTAATAAATGGCTCCATTGGGCTGATGGGATAATGATGAGAAAGGGTTTGGGGATCAGTACTGGTCCTGCTGCAGTGGTGGTGGTGAGGTAGATACATACAGTGATCTCAGCCCAGAGACCAGGTCAGCTTCAGCTCATCAGCAAGACTGGGCTCTCCCAGGGCTTAGGGAGGCTGACATTCATGGTGGAGGAGAAATTCTACTACCAGGCTGGGGTGGTAGTGGAAGAGAGGGGGCTCTCATTAGGAGGTGGTGTTAGAGGTGGGCAGGGGCTACAGTGACTGGACGGGTCACCCGGAGCATCAGAACATGCTCCAGAGAGAATGGAACTCGGTCTCCTGTGACTCCTCCGTCTTTCTGGAAGGAGCCGCTGGGGAGGTCTCGAAGGTGAGGCAAGGCCGTGCAAAGGGGGAAATGGAGATGGGGACACAGAATGAGCCATTTCCATGAGCTCTGCTGAGCTAACACCAGAGGCGCCACAGCCCAGGGGTGGCCAGGAGCCCTCCAGAGCTCCTCCCCCGCCACAGCCACCCCCCACTCCACCCCAGAGGAGAAGGGCTGCCCCTGTCTCCTTTATCTGTGAGAAACTAGAGAGTGGGGGCTGAGGGTGGGGGGGACTGGGCAGCCTGGGAGGAACAAGCACTCATTCACCGACAAGATGAGCATCTACTTGGTCTACACCCCGTTCTCATCTCGGGAGAGAGATCCGGCGAGCAGGGACTCCTCAGGCCATCCCCTGTGGCGGATCCTTCCCGTCCTGAACACATATGATCAGCACAGATGCAGGACATAGAAAATGAGCCACGTAGGGTGGCCTGGCAGGAGCAGGTCTCGGACTATTGGGTTATTCATTCATTGCACAAGTGTCCATTGAGTTCCTGCTACGAGCGGGATGCGGTGCTCAGGGTACGAGAGACTTGCTGTGAAATGGCAGAGAGCTCAGGGTGTCAGGGAAAGCAGACTTCGCCCAAGGATGTTTTGAGTGGCAAGGGAGTAGCTCACAGAGCTCGTGGGCAGCACCAGTGAAGCCTTCCTAGGGTGAGGGAAGTTTAAAGTAACAGAGTCAAGGTGAGGGTTTGCAATGTGACAGGGGCCCGAGAAGCCCGTCTTGTGTGGGTTTATTAGAGGTCTCCTCAGCCCTGGGTCTCGGCCTCAGCTTGGCAGCCTTGGGGAACTTTGTCATTTCATCTGCCTCCAGTGGGCCAGAGCTCAGGGGGGCTGACTCACAATAAACAAACTTTCCAGAGACTGACTCATACACTAAAATGCCAATTTGTTTTTCTGTAATGGAAGTATATTTGGTAAGCGGAGCCTCATCGGCAGCCTGCTTGAGGGTTAGAAAACTGGGGTGTGAGTTTCAGGGGCCACATTATACCAAGGGAGGAGATCAGGCAAAGCTTTGATCTTCTGTGAGTCTTAGTTCCCTCATCTGAATATAGTGGCTACCCCAGGGGGTGCTGAGGATTAAGTGAGCTATTGCCAAGTGAAAGAGCCTCGTTTCTCTATAAGAATATCTATACACAAATTAGTGATTTCTTAAAGTTGTGGGTTTTTAAAAAAATAGATGATCGATGTACATGGTATGAAATCCCAAAGGTACCCACATAATAGAAGTCGACAAGTGAGTCTTGTCCCTGTTCCTCTATCCTGCCCTCTCAGCTACCGGTTCTTCTCTTTGGAAGAAACAAATAATCACCAACCACTGGTATATTACTATTCCTTTGAAGGCACTTCCTTTAAATTATAAAAGTAATTCACAGTTGGAGCGCCTGAATGGCTCAGTTGGTTAAGCATCTGCTTTCGGCTCAGGTCATGATTCCAGGATTCTGGGATCTGGGATCGAGCCCTGCATTGCATTGGGATCTCTGCTCAGAGGGACATCTGCTTCTCCCTCTCCTTCTGCCTGCCTCTCCCCCTGCTTGTGCGTTCTCTCTTTCTCTCTGTCAAATAAATAAGTAAAATCTTTTTTTTTTTTTTTTTTTAAGTAATTCATGGTTTAAAAAAAAAAAAATCCCAAGAAAACAAGAGGAAATACAGGAACATTTTCTTTCTCCCGAGTCCCCCAAGCTCACACCCTAGAGGTGACTGTGGCTGCTGGTCTCTTGTGTTCCTTCACAGGGTACCTATTAGTGCTGGTTCCAATGCACTTTCAAGGCGGGGGGGGGGTGGTCTGCTCAGGGGACCGGGTTACAAATGAGAACAAGCAGGATTAGTCAGGAGGTGGGCAGAGGCAGTGGGAAGTTCTCAGGGGACATTTCTATCAACTTAGGGCCATGGAATGAATTGCCTTTCTCCACTCCGGGGAGATTTATCATCTACCCAGCCGCCCACTAGTCCACCCATTCAACCCTTGCTGGCGGGGCCCTCTGCTAGGTGCTGTGGGAACACAAGATGAATGAGTGAAACATGCTCTCTTCTCCTGTGTCATCTATCAGTGGGACAAAGGACATGCATCTATGGATTTGTTTAAGCCTGAAAGGGACAGGAGAGGTTCCCTGATACACCTTTAGCCATTGTGACATTTCACAGACAAGGAAACTGAGGTCCAAAGAGAAGATGTGACTTGCCAAAGCCACGCAGCCAAAAGTCTGCGGCGCCAGGGCTGGAGGTCTGGGGACACGACCCTGATATAAGGTGGGAATGGGTGTAGGAGAGAAACGGGCTTGGAATGAGTGTATGGCACCCAGGGTAGAGATTCTAGTCCTGGGGAGGGGGCGGGGCACTCAGCAGCTAGCAAAGCTTGAGGACAAGCACCAAGGCAGGTTGCTTGGAGGCTGGATATTTACAGGGGTGGAAGGGAGCAAGTGTGGAGGTGTAGGCTGGTCAGGGGATTCTTGTCCAGCAAATGGGGTTTATCCTTGGAAGTTTAGCAGCCATGCGCCGAGGGACCCTGGGTACCCCTGGAGTCATGCAGGGCACAGCTGTCTCCATCAGCACAGTGAGAGAGGCATGGGCAGAGCCTAACCTTGTTTTTCTCTGGCTTGGACCCTCTACCTCCTGCCCTCCCCTACCCCATAGCAATATCTTTTCAGTGAGGTTGGGGGAGACCCTTAGGTCCCCTCCTGATGCCTCTACCAACCATGCCTCCAGCTGGATTCCCTTCACTGGAAATGAAGTCTCTGCTCATTTGTTTGAGGTTGCCCCGCATCCTGCCTTGCATCCTTGGTGTGTCTGTCCAGTCAGACCCCCTGGGAGGCCTCGTCATTCCTTGAGTTCACTGGAGTCACATGCAAGAAAAGACTCATTGTGAACACTCTCATATTTGCAAACTCAGCTTCTGAGCAGCCTGCACTGACCGAAGCCTTAGCAAGAAATGCACGGCCCACTTGAACTGGATAATTCAAGAAGAGTTTATTAAAGAGACTGTTCACAAAGATTTGCACAGAACGGGGAAACCGCAAGGGGTCATGCAGGACCCTGAGGCCAATGAGAACGGACTCTCCTTAGATCCAAAGGGATGAGGGGAAGAAGTTACCAGAACCTCTGGAGAGAGGTTGCCATGAGAACAGCAGAGGCCCTTGGTCACGTGACACAGCCAGGCCAAGGCCACCCCACAGGGAAAGAGCTAGTGGGATAAATACCCCAACTCCCTCTCCTGTCTTCAGCTGATCTAGAATCAGGGCTTCCTGTTGGCTGAATGCAACAGGAAGTGAGAGATTGACCAGTCAGCCGCGGGGCACACAGCAGGTGGGGAAATGCAAAGGGAGCTATGGAACAACAAATGGATGACCCTGCCCGACCACCATGAGCTCCTTCATCGCAGACATAGCCACTCCCCCTTTGTGCCCTCACAAGTCCAACCAGGCTCTGTTTCCTGCCAAGGGATCTCCCACCTGCCTCACAGGTCATTTCCCCTCTTCTCTTCTCCTCTGCTCCACGCCTCAGGAGCTCTCTGTGCTTCTCCCCCATCAAGCATGCAGGTGGGCTGAAAGAACTTCAGGCTTTGTCACCCCCTTGTCCTGAGCACATGGGATGGAGCAGTATGGCCAGCCTCAGGCCAGTCCTCTCATGCGGAAGGTATCCGTGCAGCATGAGGCCTTCATCTTCTGGAATGAACAGCTATTGTGTGGCCATTAGGTTGAGCCCTGGTCAACACTTCTCTGGCTCAGGAAGACTTGGAGGTGCTGGCCCATGTCCAGCTGAGCCACTGGGGCCTGGCCAGATGGCAGCCAGCAAAGCAAGGCCGCCTCTGAGCCACAGGCCTGGCTTTGGAAATCAGGCAGTAAGTGACCTGCGGGAGGGAGCATGCCTACAGGCACCTCAAGGTGGGGGAAATTGACCCAGCCCCTGTCCCAGCATAGGCCAACTTGACCCAGACCTCAGGTCTACTAAGTCCTGCAGGAGCTATGGGACATCCGCCAGGCCTGAGGAAGGCAGTGTGGTGCAGGGCAGAGTGCAGGAATCTGACAGTCAGGGATAGGCTCTGCCCAGCTTTGCCCCCAATACACCTGGTCTTAGAAAAATGGCTTCCCCCGCTGGGAAGAACCTTTTTCAAAACATGGCCTCTGCGGTATACCTCTAATATATCAAACTGGTCAAATGAAAATGCAGCCTCTGAGCCTTCTCCTCAATCTCCCATCACCACTTCCTCCCCCTACCCCATCTCTAACTTCAGTCCCTGAAGCATCTTTTCAGAATCCTGGGGTTCCACAGAAGATGGTTCGGGGGCACCTGGGTGACTCAGTCGGTTAAGTATCCAATTCTTGGTTTCAACTCAGGTCATGATCTCAGTGTTGGGAGCCCCGTCGGGCTCCCAGGTCAGCAAGGAGCCTGCTTCTCTTCTTCTCCCTCTCCCTCTGCCCCTCCTCCCTCTACTCGGGAGCATGCATGCACTCTCTCTCTCAAATAAATAAATCTTAAAAAAAGAAGAAGAAGATGGTTTGGAACCCTGGCGTATATACTCCCTAAGTGGTCTCAGGCAGCTCTCACATGCTGTGAATTTTTTTAATGCATTAAAAACAAACAAAATGTTGCCATAAAACTCCCATGTACCCATCACCCAGATTCAACAGTTAGCAACTCACGGCCAACCTCATTTCATTAATATGCCTGCCCACTTTTTTTCCTGTATCACTTTAAGGCGAACCCCAGACATCATGCCATTTCATCTATAAATATTTTAGGTTGTATCTCTAAAAGATAAAGACTCATTTTAAATATATAACCACAATGCCATTATCACACGTTCAAATATCTAATTAGAATTCATGTTTCCAATTGTTTATTTATAGGTTTTTTTTTTTTCTTTCAATTTGTTTGAATCAGAGTCTGAGCGAAGTCCTCATAGTGTGGCTGGTTAATACGTCCCTTCAGTGTCTCTGTCTTGCTCTGTGAGTTATAAGTGGCCAGTGAAGGTCAGGGTGACCACTTTTCCTGAGTTTCTCTGGGAGCAATGAAGACATTCCCAATTCCCAGCAAACTGGAGGGGAAATCTTTCCCGCCAGGAGACCTTTTTAAGGCCCGAGGGGATGGCGGAGGGTGGGGAAAAGGAAGGGTGAAAAGGCCAGGCTGAGGCTCAGTTCTATGGTTTACCACCTGGAAGGTGTAACTAACTGCCTGTTTGGGGGGGGGGGGGCTAGCCAGGGCCCAGAAGAGGTGAGGGTGAGGCTTCAGAAGAGAGAGTGCTGTGCTGCACTGGTGGGGAGAAGGACCCAGAAGAGGACAAAAACCTATAGAGTGCACTACCCTGGAGGCAAGATCCTGGGGTCTAGTCCAATGGTGAGACTGACCATTAACTGTAAATATTTCGTTTGGCATCTACTGAGCTGGAGGACTTTGACAGCGGCTGGTACTGCCAACCGAGGTGAAGAGGAAGCAGGATGTGCCCTCCAAGGAGCTCATAGCTCTTCAGGGAGATGGATAGGCACATCGCATATTTAACCTCTAGACTTCAATGAACCCATCTGTCAAACAAAAGTAATAGCACCGTGCCTATTAGACCAGCAGGTTTGTACGAGAAACTTCCTCGTTCTAAATAGGATTTTAGGAATAGGAAAAAAAGGAACAAACTACACCTGTAAAAAAAAAGGTGGAGGTGGGAAGGCTGAGTGCTAATCTGGGGGAGGGTGAGGAGCATTCACAGAAGAACCCAGAGTCCTTAAGTCCTCTCCAGGCTCTACCAACTACCCAGCACGGGGACCTTAAGCAGATCCCTGCGCCCCCACAAACCATCATTGGTGTTACTGCAGTGTGTTCCCTGGGGCCTCAGAGTTTTGGAAATGATGGAGTTCAAGAAATGTAGAGTGGTGAACCCTTGCTTTTCTGTGGTCTTCAGACAGAATAGAATGTGGATTTCACAGATCATAGCCCCATGGAAAGCCTGGGTTTCTGCTGTCCATGGTACCAAACTGCAGCCTAGGCCACGGAGCCTGAACCCCAGCGTTGTAGATATGTTGAGCCAGATCTTTGCCGTGGGGGCCATCCTGTGCATTGGAGGATGTTTAACAGTGTCCCTGGCTTCTATCCACGAGATGCCAGGAACTCTTCCCCAGTTATGAAAACCAAAAATACCTCGAGACTTTGCCAAATGTTCCCTGGGGGGCAAAAGCCTCCAGTTGAGAACCACAAGTCTAGACTAGAGGGATGCCATTTCTCTGAGAAGAGATGTGAGTGTGTGCTCTTCCTTTTGACTCTGCACAAATGGCCAGTGCCTCTGATCTATTTTTCTTCCAGAATGTTCCCAAGGTGTTAAAACTTCTTACTTCAGTGCACCTTTAAAATGTTTTCTTAGAAACAACTTCAGTGCTCCTCTTGGCCACACTTAGGAGGGGGAAAAGTTCTATTTATTTATTTTAGAGAGAGAGTGTGTGTGTGCACATGTAAGCCAGGGGTGGGGGGTGGCAAAGGGAGAAGAGAAAGAATCCTCAGAGAGCCTGATGCAGGGCTTGATCCCAGGACCCTGAGATCATGACCTGAGCTAAGATCAAGAGTCTGACGCTTAACCCACTGAGCCCCCAGGTGCCCCTTGGCCACACTTAATAAGGGTAAAAATACAGGCATGGTACCCAGCGTAATCATGCTTGTCCTTCATTGATCTAGACTCAGACTCGGGGAGAGGAGGTGGAGTGGGTAGGTCATCTGAGACTTCTGTGGGTGACCGGCCCACCTTGCTTGATGTCACTGCCAAGCTTGTCCCATGGCTTGCCTTTGCTCTTCCCTTTTGTCTATCCATGGGGAAAGTAAAAGGAAAGAATGATTCTAGAGCATCATTTTCCTGGAACCAGGACCATCTCTAGGTGAAATCACAGCCCTCCAGGGGTCTAGGCTCAAGTCATGTCTCTGTGGTACACTGGAAAACATGCGGAATGGGATTTGGGGATATCAGGCTAGAGTCCTGACAGTGCCAAAGCCAACCTTGTGACCTCGGGTGAGGGATCAGCCTCTGAGCTCAGATTTCTCAACTGTAAATGCTGTAAAATGAAGCTGTTAATACTTTTTTTACAGGGTTGTTGTAGGGATTAAATGAGAACATATCTGTGAAAGAGCTATGTGGTACAAACTGCCACATGAGTCCTAATTACTATTGTTATTATCTGTTGTTCTAAATGGAAGACTCTGTGTGTGTCAAATAAATAAAATCTTGGGAAGAAAAGGAGGGGGGACACCTGGGTGGTTCAGTTTGTTAAGCGTCTGCCTTCAGCTCAGGTCATGATCCCAGGGTCCTGGGATCGAGCCCCGCATCCAGCTCCCTGCTTAGTGTGGTGCCTGCTTCTCTGGCTCCCTCTCTCTATGCCCACCCCCATGTGCGCGGGCATGCTTTCACACACTCTCTCTGTCTCTGTCAAATAAATAAATAAAATCATTAAATAAATAAATGAGCAAAGCAATAATATCAGATCCCTTATCCAAGGGGATCCTCAACCTGTCCCCTTCCCCACTCTGTTCTGCCAAGCCTCACCAGATCACTACATCCCCATTACTTGTCCCAATCAGACCAGTCTTCTCCCCTGCCCCATACTTGTTCTTCTGGCTGTATCTCTTAAGGGACCCTCCTGCTTTGAAGACGTCCTCTCTTCCTTACCCATCTACACTCACGTCCTTCAATATCCAACTCCCAACCTACCTCCTCTAGATCTTTCCTCTGACAAAGAGGGTCGATGAAGGTCAGTTTGTCGTCTTCTCCCCAACTGAGCTACCTATAGCCCCACAACCCCAAGACAAAGTTATGCTCAGTTCTGGGTAGATCTGGATGGATGATAAGGAGGATGATGATTTATAAGATTTAATAATAAGAACAGCTGACATTTTTTAAGCCCTTCCCATGCACTGCGCTAAGCACACTACACATATTAACTCATTTATGGAGTGCTGGCTGGCCATATGGGACTGAACATCTGTTTCTGCCTCCAGAGCCTAGCACAATACGACTTCTTTGGTAGAACCTTCTTCATTGGCCCCCAGGCAGAATTAATATCTCTACCTCTGTGCCCACAGTGCCTGGATATTATTGACCTAATTTCACTAGCTTTTAATTATTTATCAAAATTTCCCCTCCCACTCTGTGAACATCTTGAGGGCTAGAGCTCTATTATATTCCTCTTTATTCATCTTGGTGTTCAACAGTAACTGCTACATAGTTGCCACTCATTAAATGTTTGTTGAATGAATGCACAGATGGATGGGATAATTAATGCCATCTCCCCTGATATGCATGTGATTTTATAAGCTGCTCCCTCCATGAGGTCATTTTCCTGACCTCACACTTGAGAAGCATTCTAGACCAGATTTACTCCAAGCATGATCGGTCTGCAAACAATTTGTTGCCAGTCCATGGCAAAGTAAATGCAGAAATCGACAGTAAGCATTTAGAAAATTTTTGGTAACTTGATAGAGTAGTTTAGTGTCCACTGGATCATTAGAGTTAAAATTAGATCATTAGCTTTAAAAATTGGGCTTTTATTTTGTCTTTCTTTGTTATTTCCTTCCTTCTTCTAAGAAGTCATCCCTACTCTACTTTGCCATCATGTCATTTGGCAACAGCTTAAAATTTCAAAAGCAAGAACAGGTTTTTCTGTCCAGGTAGTCTGAGAAGTATGGTTCCAGACCATCAAACTCACTGGGATCCCCAGGACTAAAGCCAGTGGAACCCCACAGGTAGAAGGGGCATGCTCAACCCTCACTCTCTGGGTGACCCCCATCACTGCTGGTTCACATCTGTCTCTCCTACTGTTTGGAAGGACATGGAAGTGTCTCTTTTTCCATTTAAATTCATTTTTCTCCGTCTTTCAAATCTGGCAGGTTAAATGAATGAAAGCTGATTCTGATCCGGGCCTGAACAGGAGGAGGAGAGGGCAAAGGAGGGGTCTGAAGAAAGTCTGGGAAGGGAATGACTGGATGGAGCAGGTGGCAACCCTGAAGAGGGTGGGGAGGCTCCTGAGGAGACCACCCAGAGCTGTCAGGGGTCCAGCTGGAGCAGCTGGGGCCGAGATGGGGGAAGGGCACAGAAGCCTTCGGAATGGCATCTTCATCAGGCCCAACGGATGAGAGCCAGGCTCTTGAAGGTGGAAGGAAGCAGTTTCAGCACAAATGAAAGAGAATATGGAACCCTTTTACAGAAGGGATGTTGAGCAAGAGATTCTCATAACTGACCTGAAGCAAGTGGTCAAGGCCAAAACTATAAATAAGTAAGTATTGGAGTGCTATAGAAGCTCTCCTCTTCCCACCCCAGAAGGGAAGTGGGGTGTAGATATCAAGTCCATGAAATCAAGACAGATGATCAACATGGGGTGGGGGGGGGGGGAAGAAACTGTAGCATTTGTAGATGCTCCTTTAGAAAAAGAAGGTCTGAATCCCACATGAAAAAGGCAGGAAGGGCAAGGCTTCATTACAGCCCAATCAATGGCATTATCATATTTAAAGATCAGGTCAAGGGGAGGACAATGCGACTCAGAAAAGCAGAATCTGACGGTGTTTATGAAACCTACAGAAGCCCGGAATCTGGAAATCTGGAGCTGTCTGGTTCCTGAAGAGTCAGTTCTAAGGTTGGGCTGGGCTGGAGAGTAGTAAGGACTTAACATGTCCGGGGCAAACCTCCCTGAGCACCCACCAGCTTCCTCTCCTCTGATTCCACAGTTCACTGCCTCTATGACCTTCCAATCAAGAATTCTGTTCCTATAAAGAATTGCCTAGAAAGGAGGGACCATGAGGTCCATACACTAGAGCATCAGGTCTACTCAACGATGATGATGACGATGATGGGGGGGGGGGGGGCGGTGGCAGTAATAGTGATCATTGCTAACCTTCACTAAGCCCATGCTATGTACCAGGTACCATTCCAAGCCATTTACAAATATTAACTCATTTAAACCGAACTATAGCCCTATGAGGTAAGCATTCCTACCCCCATTCTATAGGTGAGAACATTGAAGCTCTGTTAAATAATTTTTCAGGTTGATACAGCTTATAAGCAGAAGAGCCGTGGTTCAAACTCCGGCTAACTGACTCCAGAACATGCACTAGGCTCGACCACTCTGCATTTAACTTTTATTGAGAATAACACATCGGCAATCTGGCTGGGGCATCCGGGTCTTTGGGGCTTGCGTGGCGTGAGTCCGTGCTGGATTCAGCATGCCCAGCACTAACCTAACGGGGGTTTTGCAAGACTCAGGACTGTGTGCTTCATCTAGAAAGTGCCACCCTGTGTGGCTAAGCCCGTGTGACCAGCTGGCTGTCTGGACAATGCCTCTCCCCACTTGAGAGCCCCAAGCCCCTTCAGGGCCCAGTCCTTCAGGCACTTTGAGCTGGGAATCAGGAACCTGAGGTTGAGGCTCAACAGCTATGGGACAGGTAACCACCAGTCTGCACCTTAGTTTCCCCGCAAGAAAACTGTGCATGTTAAATCACACTATCTCTTAAAGTAACTCCCTTCCTGAGTGAAGAATCAGCTGGATCCATGAACGCACGGGTGTCTGCCCAATGTCATGAGTAGTGGGTGGAAAGGGGGATGGAGTGCAGCGGGACACGGGGTCCAGGGAAGTTAGGATCAGAGTTTGATTTCAAAGCTGGCTGCCCACCACTCTGGGACTGTGCTCTGCCCCGGAGTCCGGCTGGCTCTGAAGGGACTTTGCTTGGCGCTGCAGGCTGAGGCTTCAGCTTCCCCGTGAAGGAAGGAAGGAGTAGAAGAAGTCAAAAATTCTGTCCAAATGCAAGGGCTGCAGAGGAAAGTTTAAGGGACTGGAGGAGGTGGGAGCTGCTTCCCAGAGCTGGGGGTGGGGTAGGGAGATAGGGAGCCAAGCCTTCTGAAGACCCCAGGTCTGGAGCGAAACTGACCCCTCCCCCGAGGGTCCGGCCGACAGGGGGCGCTGGGCCTCCTCCACGCCCTGCTTGCTGTAAGCCTAGCTGCTCTCCCCCGCCGTAGTGCAATGCGCGCTCTGCTTTCCCCTCCACGGTGCTCAGGTGCCAGCTAGTCCTGCAGGGCACAGCCGTCTCCCCTTCATCTTAGGGTTCCCGGGTTAAGCCCCTTGCCTGGACCAAATCGAGCAGGCGCTTAGTGTGGAATGAATGAATGAATGAACGAACGGACGAGAAGGATTCGTCCCGCAGAGCTTCGCGTCTCTGCGCGCACCTGGCGTGCGGGGGCCAAAGGTGCTGAGGGTCGGATTCAACGCGGGGACCCCGCTGTAGGGGGCGCGGCGCGGACCTTCTCCTGGTCGGCTGCGGGGCGGGAACTGCCCAAACGCAGTTCCCAGCTTCACCCGGTTTCCGCGGCGCCTCTGCTCACTCGGGGCTGCCCTATTCTTCAGTCTCCAATCGCCTCGCTCTCGTAGATTCACCTGAGCACCCCCCCCCCCAAGTTCCCCCAGACTCCCTGGACTCCCCAGGCCCCAACCTCAAGTCAGGCGGGAGGAGGGAGGCAGGAGGCAGGAGGCTGCCTCCTCTCCCGCCCCCGCCCCCCAACCCGGGCTGCGGCGGCCGCCACCGCTGCCAGTGCGTCCCGCCGACTGCCGCAAACCCGGGCGCAGGGAAAGGGGGTCAGCAAGGCTAGGGCGCGAGGAGCCAGCCCGGAAGGCTGGTGGCGGGGCGCGCAGGAGGCGAGGGGAGCGCGGAGAGGGGCGCGGCGCGGAGGAGGGACTGAAGGGGAGGGGAGAGGGGAGGGAGAGAGGGGAGGGGACGCTCGGCGAGGGGGCGGGGAGTCGAAGCGGGGAGCTGCGCGGACCGAGGGGGAGGCGGCGGGGACGCTAGGCGGCTGTCGGCCGGGCTGAGTCAGGAGACGGCGGCCGGACTTGCCCGGGCCCGGGAGAGCGGGAGCCCGCGGGGCCGGGCCGGGCTGCGGGGCCGGGGAGCGCAGAGCCGGGCACCTCGGAGCCGGGCAGCGACACGGGAGCCCGGCCTCCCAGCCCGCGTCGCCGCCCCAGCCCGCCACCGTCGGCCGGCCCCTCTGGGATGTCCGAGGGACCCAGGCGTCCGGGACGGTGATCGAGCGAGCCCGAGGATGGGACGGCGTCCGCAGCTGCGGCTCGTCAAGGTAAGAGCGAGCGGGTCAGCCCTCGAGCGCGGGCGCCCCCAGCCCCGGGCCGGCGCGGGACGCGGGTGGGCTGTGGGTCTGATGGGGGTTACTGGGGAGGGCTGCGCACGGGTCCCTCTCCCTGGACCTCTGGAGCCGGCGTGGCGGGGGCAGGGAGGACTCAAGTGAAAAAAAGACATCATTGTGGCGAAGCTGCTGGGATGTTGGCGGAGGAGGGGTCCGCCCACCCCGGCCACCGGCTCCGCGCGGAGAATCGCTTTAGGCTTTGGGAGTGAAAACTTGGTTCCACCGCCCACCCCAACCCCTCCCCCCCGATGCAGACCCCGATCCCGGGACAGGCGACTCTGAAGGTGGGCTCCCCACCGGCCTCACACCCTCTCACCAGCTCCCCGACTCCGCCCGCCCCCGCCCGGTTCTTGGGAGCTCCTTCCTGCCCCTTCCCCTGCTCGGAAAGCTGCGAGTCCGGGGAGACAAATGTCCCCCGAGTCTCGCAGCCTTTGATCAACATCGCAATCTCCGGGGAGGAGACGGTGCATCCGGCGGCGCCCAGAGCCCTGCGTGGCGGCCGGCGGGCGGGAGCCCAGCGCTAGCTGCCTGAGCCTTTGCACTCGAGAGTCGCTGCGCCGCGCGGCCGGCCGCGCCTGCTTCTCCGGCTCCCGGTCTGGCGACGCGATTCCGCCGCCCCGAGTTTAGAAAAAGTCCCCAGACCGCCAGTCCAGCGTTTGCCGGCTGAAGTTCGGGGGCGACCGGGAGTGCCCGCCGGCTGCGTCCGCCGTGAAAAGGCCAGGGGGGTGTCGTCAGTCCGGCCCGCGGGTGGTGACAGCCACCACTTCCAGTGCCGAGCGCTTCCCAAAGCGGTTCGGCTCGCCGGGTGTAGGCGCGTCAGCAGCAGGCAGAGGGAGATGAGAGGTGGGTGGGCCTGGGCACCGCTGCCCCAGAGCCCTGCTCTGACCAGAGCATCCGGACTCCGCAGGGTCGGTGTGCACCGCCTGGGGTACAAACACAGACCACACCAGCTTGACTGGGTTCAGGGCGTTTAAAAGCGATTACATTGAGAAGAATTGAATTGACTTGGGGGAGGGGTACGAATTTCATTTTTCCATCGGTTATTAAACCAACTGTGCGTATACTGGCTCACAGTGGTTTGATTTAAACTACCCGAATTTTTAAAAATGTTAACAGCTGCCGGTTGGTCAGTGGAGATCTCAGCAGTGACTAAAGCTTTCTCCATCCTCTCTCCCTCCCCTCCCAAATATTTATAAGTGGTGTTTTAAAAACGACTGAGGGTTGGTCTGATTGAACCCATATTCCCTCCCCCACCCATTAACTCAGGACTAAGGGTGAACCCAGAGATTATTTTCTGGGTGACCAGGAGATGGAGGAGGGAGGGAGGTTGAATAGATGGGATTGAATGAGAATATTTTCCGAAAGGCTAGTGTGTACCCAACCTTGATCTGAATTCACTCATTAGTTAGACTGAATTGGATCTTTTAAATGGATTCAAGGAATCGAACTGTAGGTTTTGGGTTTGTTTTGTTCTTCTTCTTTTTTAAGTTTACGTGGTAATACGTAAATGTTCTTTCTCTGGCCTTTCTTAGAATCCTGGGCAATTCTCTGCTTAGAATTGCCATATTTTTCTACATGAAAAAACGAATTTTTTTTCTGTCGTTATGTGTGTGTTTTTCCTTCTAGATGGTGACATGTGTATTTCTCCTACTAGATGGTGAGGTGTGTGCCCTTTATGTCTGGCCTAATGAACTCATTAGGTGTTTAATAAACACAGAATGAGTGAGAGGCAGGGAATGAATGGACAGTTCATGCTGGTTTCAATTAAATAATTACCTTTTTTTTTTCCTATTTATGTAGCATGTACAAGGTGCTAGGTGTTGTTTTACCTGCTTTGCAAATATTAAGTCACTTCGGCTTCCTAACAGCCCTAGGAAGTAGGGATTATTACTGAGGCACAGAGAGGCTAAGTAACTTGTTCCAGGTCACACAACCAGTGAGTGGAACCAGAATTCAAACCTAGGCACTGTTGTTCTAAGGTCTTGCTTATTAGCTTTGATCCGCGAATATTCACAGCCACTTAAGTCTCATCCTAGGCCTTTGCTGGATGAGATCCCTGGTAGTTCAGTCTGTTTGAGTCCAGGGGAGTTAATCCAACATCCAGCTCAGTCCTCAACAAGTCAGCCAGTGTTGGAAGAAGACTGCACTGGTTACAGGGGACTGGGGCCGGCGGGGTTGGCGGGGGGTGCGGAGTGTAGATGTGAGTAAGTGACAGGTGAAATAAAGTCTTTGCCCCCAGGAGAGAGGATGCTTGAACACCTCTGGGTCACCCACCCACCAGCTGCAGCTGCTCTCAGGGAGACCCAATGGTGGGGTCCAGGTGGGCTGCAGGTGTGAGGGCGGAGAAGGCAAAGGCTGGTGGGATACCAAAGGAGATTGGGTTCTGAAGCTGGCGCTGGTTTTCTTGCTATTGCTCTCATCATAATGGCAATCTAGTAGGATCACAGAGTCTAGAAACCAGAGGGGACAATTATTACCCCCTCACCCTCCTAACACAGCCACTGCCATCATTTTTGAGATAATCCCTTCAGCCCTTTCTCAAGTGCAGGTTTGGGTACCCTCGTGGCCATTGGGCACACCGTCATACTGCGTCACAGCCCGAATCTGTCCCGGGTTATTCCCGAACCTCCAAAGGGAGCTTGTCAACAGCTGCTACTTCCTGCGAGTGAATATACTTTGGATCCTGCACTGGCGCACATTTGGACCATTTCCAAATTCTTTTTTGACAGATACGGTGGAGCCACTTTTTGACAGGAGCATTGGCAGGAGGGCAAAAAAGTGAGCCCAGAGTGGGGGGAGGTGCTCATGGGCCACCACAGACCAGGTACAGAATAGGAGAGCACAGCCGAAAACCAGTCGAGGCCTTCCGGATTCTATACGAGTCTCTAAGGAGGGCATCAGTCCAGTTCTCAAGAAGGGGACGGACCCGTGGAAAAGCAGGACACTGACCCAGAGCCTGTGAAGATCAGCTCAAGTGGAAAATCCATTTCTCACCCTCTCTGACATTGGCTCCTCAGAGAGCATCAGCAGCCAGCAGGGTTCAGTAGCACAGTTGAAGGAGTTTGGAGGGTCCCTGGTGCCCCTTGGCTGTACCCCAAGCACCTATGCTGTGCTGAGCTCACAGGCCTGAACCCGGGCCATGGTGTGGCCTGGAAAGAAGGCATTAGGCACAGGGCTGATCATTTCTACAGTTACTTGGGTGGAAAGGCCATCAGCCTGGGATTTGGCAAACCTGACTTGGGTCTCAGCTGTGCCTTTAATCAGCTGTGTGACTTAAGGCCGGTCACCTTCCTTCTCTGAGCTGTTTCTCTATAAACAAGTGTATTGAATGACATTCCCATTCCTGGGTACCTTTCACATCTCTGTGAAAGATGTGTTTCTAAACACTCCTTAGGGCCATGAACTTCCATGGGAAGACTGGGCTGCAGCAGGTCTACTTTCCAGTGCTGTTCCTCCCCAACTGCGGGACCTTGGTTTCCTTCACACTTGGATTCAATACCCTGTCTGAGCTTGAGGATTTCCAGTTATTTGTTTATTTATTTATTGGTGCAGCTTTTTTTTAAAAATAGATTTTATTTATTTATTTGATATAGAGAGACGGCGAGAGAGGGAACTCAAGCGGGGTGGGTGGAAGAGGAAGAAGCAGGCTTCTGGCTGAGCAGGGAGCCTGAATGCGTGGCTCCGTCCCAGGACCCTGGGATTATGACCCAAGTCTAAGGCAGAGGCTTAACAACAATGTCCCCCAGGTGCCCCGAGCATCTCCGGTTATGAAATGAAGACAGTGCCCAACTCACAAGGCCCAGGTAAGGACAAGAGTGTTCATCCACGGAAAGAACCCAAAACAGCACCTGCCACAGAGTTTGTTTTCAGAGAAAGTTGCAAGGTGACTGCTCTCGGACAAAATGGGATAAGGCAGGAGAACCAACCAGAAAATGCTCTTGGAGGCTCAGTATATAGCATTTTTGTATCTTTCACTTTTCACAGCCCTGGACTTAAGAGTCCACTGCACGCCGTGGTCATTTCACGAATGTTCGTGGTTCGGATGGCGTTACCGCAGCTTCTTCCGGTTTACTATTGTACTATCAGAGTAGAGTGACTGCTGTTCCCACAAGATGCAGATGTCATGTCAAAGCCACCCTAGCAGAAAAGCCATCTCACGGCGCCTGGGTGACTCAGTTGGTTAAGCTTCCGACTCTTTGATTTCAGCTCAGGTCATGGTCTGAGGGTCATGAGATGGGACCCCACGGGCTCTGCGCTGGGTGTAGGAGCCTACTTGGGATTGTCTCTCTTTCTCTTCCTCTGCCCCTCCCCTCTCTCTGTAAGAAAAAAAAAAAAAAACACACACACACACAGAAAAAGGGAAAAAAAAAAAAAAAAAAAAGAAAAGAAAAGCCACCTCTAATGCTCTGATGCAGATTAGAACTGCCCTTAAGCCCACTATTTTAAAAAGGAAGGAAGATAGGAAGGGAGGAAGACAGCAAGCAACAAACAGCCAGTGCAGCACCCCAATGATTTAGAGGATCCTTTAAGGGTAGAGCCTTGTCTGGTGAAGCTCTAGCCCCGGTGCTGTGTCTGGAGGAGAGCTAGTTGGTAGCAGGTAACGTGGGCCTTTCTTGTTTCCTCCTCTGTGCAGAGAGGGATGGGGTGGTGATCTCCCCCAGCTCTGACTCTCCCCTAACCAAGCCCAGAATCAACAGAAGGAAGACTGAGCCCATTTTGGAGCTAAGACCAAATCTCAATTTTAGCTGCAGTTCCACATTCAAAGAACGAATTTGTTGATTACCAATGATCCCTGTTTACTAAGATTCTCTGAGTTCCTTTTCCAGTGCTTGTCTTCAGACTTGCTCTTGGCCAGCCAGCCCTCACTCTCCCTGATGTGGAGGTCAGCGTCTTTTTGTACAGGTAGGAACATCGGGTGAAGCAGGTGTGGCCTCTAGGCAAGTCAGGTTATCACTCTGAACCTCAGTTTCTTCATCTGTAAAAAGGGAGTAAATAGTACCTACTTTATGGGATTAATCATAATGATTTCATGAGATGTCAGGTGTGAAATTAAGCACAATGGCACAGTGTCTGGCTTAATAAATAATTAGCTAGAGTAGTCACTTAATAAATCTTAACAAATTTTATCAATCCAAGGCAGACCCTCAAAAGATGGGGTAAGGGAATGGGAGGTGGAGGAAGGAGTTCTTGGCAATGGAGAATCTCCTGCTTGGGGAGTCCTTGTCACAGTCCCTGGGGAGAAGGGATGGCATCACCTGCTGTCAGCTGAGTGCCAAGGTCAAAGGACAGAAGTGCCTGCAATTGACCCTCTGAACATCTGTCATGTGAAAACAATTGATAATAAAAGTGAGACATGTAGGAAGGATAATACAAAATGATTAACTCACTGATGCAAACAATTATTTTGAAAACAACTAGCTGGACTGCTTTTTTTTTTAAAGATTTTTTTTATTGATTTATTTGACAAACAGAGATCACAGGTAGGCAGAGAGGCAGGCAGAGAGAGGAGGAAGCAGGCTCCCTGCTGAGCAGAGAGCCCAATGTGGGGCTCCATTCCGGACCCTGAGATCATGACCTGAGCCGAAGGCAGAGGCTTTAACCCACTGAGCCATCCAGGCACCCAGAAAACAACTAGCTGGGGTGCTTTAAGCAACAGAGTCTTCACCATTCCTTTGCGGGGTAAGCCCTGTCAGCTTTGGCAAAATGGAGGAGACTGGTTGGTGGGGAGGAGGGAGGAAGCCTTGGGGAGCGTAGTCATAAACTTCCTTCTCTGTGAAATGGCCACATCGAGATGCATTTCTGGGAGACAGGTCCTGTGTACACAGAACTGCCGATTCAAATGCTCTTGCCAAACACTTTCTTTGGCCAACTGTCTACACAGTGGCCGTGAAACTGTTTCAGGGACAAATGAAAATACTTAGGAGGACTCTGCCTGCCCTATAAACACAGGTAATTTTATGACCCCACCCCAGCCCTATTGGGCCCTTGGTGGGGGGCAGCCCCAGTGAGGTGCCTTAAGGAGGGGTTCTTGGGGTAGGCACCTGCCCCCCTCTACCTGCCCATCTTTATCCAACCTCCAGCCAGTCTGGCCGTGAGCCCAGTGCCTAGGTCAGAGTCCAGGACAGAAACTGGCCAGACTGGTCCAGCTGCTTCCATTGCTTTGTTCTAGGCTGTCACACAACAATTTGGAGTTTTAACAGGCAGTCAGGGCTATGGTGAGGCACAGGGGGGCCTTTGGGAGGATGCACTGCTCTGTGTGCCTGGCAGGTACCTGGAGCCCAAGAGCCGAGAAGCAAGCCTAGTGGGAGTGATGGGCTAGGGAGAGAGCGGGCTGTGACATTTCATTTAACCCGCGGGGACTCCACCCCGGGGATCCATGCTTCCCCAGCCTCCTTGGCAGAGTGTGGAAAGGGCTCATGGTTTCCAGAAGTGCAAGCCCTGGTACGTGGGGTCAGAGCTGGGTAGGGAGAGGGAAGGAGGCCCAGGACACGAGACTGGACTCTGCAGGCTGGGGGAAGAGACCGGGGTGGGGGTGGGGGACTCCCCTGGGGGAGGGATGAGGGAAAGCCCTGGGCTGGGTAAGCACCATCCTCCGGGCTCCAGGCACCCCTTGCCCCCCACAATCCCACTAACAGAAGCAGCCTGCTCAGGGTGGACGATTTTATTATGATACAAGATGTGGGCATGCAGACCAACGGCGACGAGGCAGACAGAGAGACAGAAACTAAAGTCGATGCAGAGGTGGGTACCCCTGGCTAAAGTTGGCATGAGAGAGGGAGAGACCTGGTGGACAGAGGAGGGAGTAAGGGAGAGAGAGAGGGAAAGACAGAAAGAGGTATAGTAAGAGAAAAGACCCGAGTGTCCTTTTTGGTCGGTTTGCTTTGTCCTTCTGTACCCCCAGCACCCAAGAGAACGCGTGCCCCTGCTTCTGAGGCCAGAGACAGCCTTTTCCCTCTTGATTTCTTCTAGGAGAGCAGGGCTGGACTAAGGCTGTGAAGGCCACAGATGGGCACCCCGATAGGAGCTCTCCCCACACTCCCAGCCTCCTGCTGCCCCCCCCCCCCACCGCCCGGGACTGAGTTCTCCTCCCCAAGTTCAGAGGGAACAGAGCCTGCTGCCTTTGTGGTCCTAAGTGACCCCCAGCATGCAGTCTGTCTCTTTCACACACACACACACACACACACACACACACACACACACACAATCCTTGAACCACCGGCTTTTGTAACAGCATGACCCCACCCGCTCCCCCTCAGATGGTCACCACCCTGTCTTCCCCAAGCACAGCTGAACCGGGGAGGCTGGTGTGTGGCATCCCCCTGCCTGAGGCCAGGGCTGGAAGACAGATGCCCAGAGGAGCCGCTGGGCACCCAGGGGCGGTGGGCTATCTCCATGGTCACTCCCTGGGCCACACAGGCCTGGCTGGGAGGCCAAGAGCCTGGCCCCTTGGAGGGAGGCCTGTGTCCTGGGCTTGGTCTAACCACCCCCCTTCTTCCTTCCTCCTGCCTTTTTCTCCAGCCAGCTTCTCTTGTCCAGATGAGCCTCTTCCAGGAAGCCCTCCAGTGGTTGTTCCTGTGCTTGCTCTAGCTCAGGGTGGGTTCTCAAACAACAGGGGACCCTCTAGTTCTTTGGTGTGCCCCCCCCACAGGATGCTCGAAATATTTGCTAACCAGACCCCACACGGACCCCTAGTCACTCTCTTCCCCTGAGCCCTTGCTCCCACCGTAGACTCTGAGCTCCACCAAGGCGCCGGGAGGAGTCCCTTAAATACACACACACATACAAAGGCCCCCAGCACCCAGTCCAGTGCTCATACCCACACCCAGCCCCCAGATGCGGAACTCAGGGGAGGGCGTCTCCTGGTTCCTGCTCCCTGCTGCACGTTTGCAGTGCGGGCAGAGGTGCTATGGTGACAGGAGACACAGAAATGACAAGCTACACAGATAGTTCCTCTGCCTCTGCGAGCGGATTTATGAGTCAATGGTGGATCGAAGGCTATGATGTCGGCACCACTTAGTAACATTGAACAATTCCAGCCCTGCCCGTGTCCCACCCCCATCCCCATAGGGCCAGGACATTTGTCCACGTGTGAAAACAAGGGCAGCATTTGGCTTCTGGAGGGGTTCTGGGCAAGGTTGGTGGGAGATGTTGTTGAAGGGATATTTGGAGCTGGGCTGACAGAGGAGCAAGATCCTTCTCAGAACCTGGGGTGTTCGGAGAGCAGGGCACTGTGGTCCCCAAGCAGGGGCCGGGGAGGAGGCGTGGTGGCAGCCTGGGGTTCCCTCTGCAAGACTGCCCTGGTTTTGCTGGGAATGAAGCATGAGTAGCCAGGCAAGACCGAGGTGGGCAGAGGACACCAGAAGAAAGGAGTGGGCCAGTTCTTGGCTCCCTAGGGGGGATTCTGTCTTTCAATCCACAACGAAACCCCCAGTTCCTTACGGGAAGGGGTGGGGCCGCCTCTGGTGTTTTTCTCTCCATTTTGTGGGACCCTAATGGTTTTGTTGTTAATGCTGCCGCCAGGTTGTGAAATACAGGGTCCGTGCACCGTGGCAGGGCACATGTGCGACCCTGAGAAGTCGAGCACCCCTCCCAACACCCCCCCCCCCCCAGGAAGAAGCGCTCTCCCTAACGCTGAGGGAGCAGGTGCCTGGGGTCCGAGCCAGTTCTGCCATGTCCCGGCTGGGTAACCTTAAGCAAGTCACGCAGCCTCGCCAGGCTTGGTCCTCCTCTGGACCTTGGTGGAAAATAAAGGAGGACATGCTGTGTGGGGAGGAGCCCGCCCCCAATAAAACTCACTGAGTGAGACCTGCTGCTTTTACTGGGGGGCCCCACCCCTCCCCTCTGCTGCCCTGGACGCTGGCCCCAACCATGGAGCCTCCTCCAGGGGGCCTCCCTGATAAGTCAGCCGCAGTCTGCTCTCCTCCAGCTAAGGCAGGGCTTCTCACACAGGCTGTGGGGAGGGACGGCATGGAGTTTTCCAGAACGAGGCTGACGGGCACCTGGTCCCACGGTGTGTGACGGTTGTGCAGCCTGTACCACACGCCCACCCTGGAGAGGTGGACGACATCTGAGTTGGTCTAACCCTGTTCAGTGAGATGCCTCTATTGACAACACAGGGGGTGGGGGGGTTGTCTGAGCGAGGACAGTTCACTTCGGCGTCTCCAAATGCTTACTCTCAGTGACAAATGGTTTGCAGCGCAGCAGACATCCTGACTACCCTTTGAGTACCCGGTGGTCTAAAACCCTCCTTTGGAGCCAGGATTGATGGCCCAGAATCCCTGGTTCACTTTTCATGGGAGCCTGGCTGCCGGCCATGCATGTGCCTCCTGCCATCAGGACCCAGCGACACAGCGGCTCTTTCTGGCCACGGAGGTTGGGGACCTGTCGCAGGAAGAGCTTATAGACAGGAGGGCGGAAACGTTTGGTTTCCTCGGAGCCCTTACCCCTGGCAATTCTGGGTGGGCCCCCTCCCCTCCTGGTTCTCACCCATCAACCTGCACCTTGTCCCTGCGGTGGAGGGGTGGGGGTGGGGAGACTCATGACCTTCCGTGGTCGCCATGCTCTGGTGAGACAAGGGAAACCTTTCCTCTGCGGGGGTCTCACCACAAAACTCATGGAAATCAGCCCCCGTGGGTTCTAGCCCGTGGCTTCAGGCTTGTCCGAGATAAGGGAGCCCGGCTTCTCCGTGCTCTGCCTCCCATCTCCAAGGTGCTGGCCCTAGACACAGGCTTCCCGGGAGCCTCGGGTGGGTGAGCCCAGCCTGCTGGCTTTGAGGAAGAGGGGGCCATGCGTGCCTTTCCCGTGCTGCTCGTTTCCCTGCATCGGCTGCACCCACAGGCAGGCACCTTCTTGCTTCCTCCCTGCCTCTCTCCCACACATTCCTCAGCTCCCCTGCTCTCAGCTGGAGGCTAGGAGGTAGGTAAGTGACTGGTCTGAGGTCTCACAGGGCATGTGCTGGAGGGAGTGACTTGCCCTCTCTGTGTCCTACAGACCTGTCTCCCTTGTTCCCCCATTCTTTCCAGGGTCCCCCACCTGCTGTCCCCCCTCCCAGCTTCCATAATGGGCCGGCAGGTGCGTGTCTTCAGATCTGGGAGGAAGCCACAAACCGCTCTAGCGCAGGGTTTCCGGGTCTCAACACGACTGACACTTGGGGCCCGGTCCTTCTTCACGGCGGGGGCTGTCCTGTGCACAGGAGCCTCTAGGCCTCTAGCCACTAAATGCCAGTAGCACTCCTCCAGTTGCAGCGACGTGACGTGTTTCATGGGGGACAAAGCTACCCCCAGTTGAGAACCACTGGGTTCGTTCACGTACCCTCAGTACCGCGGGAGACCATTAAAAACTAGAGTTTCCCCTCAGGCCTGCTGGACCTCAGTCTCTGGGAGGAAGCCTGAGAAACAGAATTTTCTATCTTCCAGATGCCAAGAACTCTCTGGAAACTTCTGATTTCGCTGAATTCACTTCTTTTGCAGGCAAAAAAACCAGGGCCATTGCCTGTCTTATGGACGATTGTATGGTTATTCCTGATCTCCACCCTAAATCACCCTCCTCAGTGGGGCTCGGTGGCCCAGAAGTCCTTGAAACCAACACCTCACAGCCTTGCGAGGCAATTGTTCTCTGGAAAAAAACCAGCATCAAAACCTTCAGCAGTTTTCTAATTGAACCTGATCTCCACCCAGTCAGACGATTATTGCACTCTGCCCTCCTGACCCTCTCCACACCCCTTTTAAGATGCGGCTTCTTAAAGGACATCCGTTTTCTGACACTGAAATCCTCCTTCCTTCACACTTGTCAGAGAGCAGCTAAGCCGAGAACCCAGCTGCGTAGCTGGTGTCTTGGCACAGTGTCTCCAACACCTCAGCTCTGTCACCTAGAGTAGCAGATGCCTTTCCCACGCCCTAGGGGATGGTTTCCCAGGGGCTGTCACAGCTCCCAGGAGCAAGGGGCTGGATCAGGGTCTCAGCCTGGCCCCGCTCCTCTCCAAGGAGAAGACCCTTCCTGATGTCGCCTGACAGTGTCTGATGGGTGTCTACCCACCCCGCCCCGCCCAGCTCCCACGGCCAGCTCCTGGGGATCCCCACTGTAGCCCAGAGCTAGACATCAAGTGACAAAGGAAACCTGTATCTCCTCATTGGGATGGTCCATGCTGAGGGGCGGGGAGTAGGAAGGAAGGCAGGACAGGCAGGGAAACAGGCCACCCACCCAGGGGTACAGTCCCCACGCTGGAACCCTGCTCCCGTGCCAGGTCCTCCAGTTACCATGGTAAGCGACCTTGAGCAGGTTACCTTCCCTGTGTGCAGCAGTTTGTCCTCTGTGCAGTGGGATGAGAGTAAAGGCTCCAACTTCTTGGGGTTGAGCAGGATTAAATTAAGAAAAACCAGGGTCTGGCACTGGTACAAGCCTTCAGCAAAAGCTGGAATTTAGAGAAAGGCAGGCAGGGAGGGAGGAAAAGGGGAGGAGTTAAGACCAGGGGAGGGAGAGAGGAAGGTGGGTGGGTGGGAGGCAGGGGGGCTGAGAAGGGGTGAGCTCTGAGAAAATACTGATGAGTGAGCCTGAGGGGGATCCCTATGAAGAGGGGGAGAGAATGAATGCGTGAGAAGCAGAAATGGAGAGCAGACCCCGCTGGGAGGTCAGCAGGGCTCCCGGCACTGCCCACCCCCCTCTGCCCCATGCTGTTTTATCTTTATTTTTTATTTTGTTACAATTTAATTTAATTTTATTTAAATTCAATTCATTAACACATGGTGTATTATTAGTTTCAGAGGTAGAGTTCAGGGATTCCTCAGTTGTCTAGAAAACCCAGGGCTCATCGCATACGTGCCCGTGCTGTTTTAAATGCACTGAGTTGTAGACGGTCTTCAAGAGCTTTAGAGTGTAACTTTCATCCCCATTAGCCCCATTTACAGATGGGGAAACTGAGGCTCAGAGAAGTTAAGTCGCCTGAGGTCGCACTGGTAGGAAGGGGCAGATAAATGTTCCCAATGCAGATTTCCCGGGCCCCAGAGTTAGAGGTCTGGTTTCTACTCTCCTGTGCATCTTGGAGGCGGAGCATATCCAGACCCGGAAAGGAGTGTAGGGAACACACTCCTCATTTTACAGAGGAGGAAACTGAGGCAGAAAAGAGGGTGAAGGAGTGACTTGCCCGTGAAGCAAGTTTGCCAGGGTCAGAACAGGATCTCAGCCCCACACTTCCAACCCCCCTAATACTTTTTCCTCCAGCACACCCCTCTAAGGAGCTAGGAACGAAGCGGATGGAAGCAAAGAGATGCAGAAAAACCCGGGGACTCGGGGGAGTCAGAATTGTCCCGGTGGGAATTGCAAGGGGACTCCGTGGTCAAAGGTGGCAGAGAGTAGAAACCTACCTGTTCATTTGTTCAATTGATCATTTATGCATTCAGGTGTAGTGCGACCTACTCTGCACCAGGCCCCACTGAGGGCCCAAAGGCAGCCAAACACAGAGCCCACTCTCAGGGAGCTTAGAGCTCAAGGGACGGTAGGTCTGGGATCCTTGGAGGGGGGTCTGCGTGAACCCAGGTCCTCACTGCCCCGGGCTGGGTCAGGCAGGCACCCACTGCACTTTGGCTGTGCTGAGGGGCCTCATTAGGGGAGCAGAGGAGTGACAAGCTGCCTGGGGCCTCGGAGAAGGGGCGGAGGCAAGGAGGAACACCCCAGCGAGTACCCCCTCCTCCCTGATCTGTAGGCAGGAGACTTTCCTTTCCAGTTTTTCCTCTCTGCACAACAGCAATTTAAGTTAATTAAATGTAACAATAAATTATTTCTCATCCGCCTAGAATAATCCTTCACTGCTCACCCACTTTGGGGGAAAAGCACGGGCTCTTTGCCTTGAGATGGGAACAGGCTGTGGCTGTCTTAGAAAGAGGCTTTCGGGGGAGGATCTGGCCTGGGCAGGATGGGAAAGGGAGGCCGCCCAGGGCACAAAGGTCCTGGGCAGTCAAGAGAGCCGAGAAAGGGCACGCGGCTTTGCTGTCTTTTGTTCCAAGTCTACTTTACCCTGACTAGTCTTCAGAGCACCTCCTGTGGATCAGGAAACACACCGTGGAGGGTCTCCGTTCTGCGGGGGCACAGCCAGCAGCCCTCGCCTCTGGTGACCTATCTGCTTGGCACCTCCGTGTGTCACCACTGCACGGGGGCCCTGCCTCTCCCCGGCGCCATCGCCTCCGTAGGTGCCCTGTAGGCACAGACAGGTTTCTGAAGCGTTTGGTTGGGCATATGTCTCATTTCTATAAACCAGATCCTAGGATTTTAAAAATATATTTACTTATTTATGGGGGGGATGCACTTGTAAGTGGGGGGAGGGGCAGAGAGAGAGACTCTCCAGCGGACTCCCTACTGAGCCCAGAGCCTAACATGAGGCTCGATCTCACGACCCTGAGATGGTGACCTGAGCCAAAATCAGGAGCTGGATGCTCAACGGACGGAGCCACCCAGGCGCCCCCAGATCCTAGTTTTTAAATGCAACAGGGGCGTCAGCTTTTAGAGAAATCCTGACTTACGACCCCTCCTCTTTTTCATAGTTAGATTTTCTTCTCTTGCCTTTGCTCAGAACAGGCTACACCTTGCAAACTATATATCCGATAAGGGGTTAATATTTAAACTATATAAGGAACACATGCAACTCAATAGCAAAACCCTCCCCCCCAAATAATCCAATTAAAAATGGAGAAAGGACCTGAATAGGCATTTTTCCAAAGAAGATGGCCAACAGGTACATGAAAAAGGTGCTCACTCATCATCAGGGAAAAGCAAATCAAAACGGCAGAGAAATATCTCCTGTTAGAATGGTGAGTATCAAAAAGATAGGAGGGATGCCTGAGTGGCTCAGTTGGTTGGTTGGGCGGCTGCTTTCGGCTCAGGTCATGGTCCCGGCGTCCTGGGATCGAGTCCTGAGTTGGGCTCCTTGCTCAGCAGGAAGCCTGCTTCTCCCTCTGCCTCCGCCTGCCACTCTGTCTGCCTGTGCTCACTCTCTCTGACAAAAAAAAAAAAAAAAAAAAGGAAAGGGGCACCCAGGTGGCTCCGTCAGTGAAGCATTCAGCTCTTGAGCTTAGCTCAAGTCTTGATCTCAGGGTTGTGAGTTCAAGACCTGCACTGGGCTTAAAAATAACGAGGAGAACAACAACAACAAGGACAAAACCCAAAAGGCAAGAGATAACAAGCACTGGTGAGGTTGTGGAGAAAAGGGAATCCCTTCTGGTGGGAATGCACATTGGTGCCGCTACTTTGGAAACAGCAAATAATTAAACATAGCAATTTTACATGAGCTAGTCATTGCCCTTTCTGGGTATATGTCTAAAGGCAATGAAATCACCATCTCGAAGGGATATGTGCACCCCCATGTTCACAGCAGCGTCATTTACAAGAGTAGAGACATGGAAACAGCCCAGGCGTCCGTGGAACAAATGGATAAAGACATGATCCTAGCGAGGCCCATAGATGACACTGTGGGAACCCTCCCCTAGTTCAACTCTCTCGAAAACCAAGTTAGATTCGGAGGCCCAGAGTGATCAGGTTGTGGTAGGGACCCCATGGACACCTGCGAAAAAACTTTGAATTTCAGAAGTCATCTCTCTCTGTCTTTTCCCCAGGTGGCTCATGTCCCTGCGGTGCAGGTAGGAGAGATCTCATCGCCCAGAGGGCCCAGGCGACTCACCCAAAGTCACAAATCAGTAGCAGGAGAAGACAGAACCCAGCAGTAGCTGGAGGGATCTTGCTGAGGGTTTACGCTGCTGAATGCGGCTGTGGCTGTGTCTTGCCCACTCCCCCTCCACCCTGCCCCCTCCAAGAGAGATTTTCCTGGGGCTTGGGAGGAGGAGGCGGGGTGGGGAGGGGGGGTTCTCCCAAGCCCGGCACCAGAGGTAGTCATGCCAGGGGAAGGAAGGCAGGCTCTTCTCCTTGCTCATCCTGAACTTTCGGAGGGGTGGAGGCAGCCCCCGGTGCCTCCAGGCCATCCTTCTCCTCCCTCCCCATAGCCCTTAAAGGACCCTCCCTAAAAGGTTAATTACCCAATCATCCCATCAAAGGAAATTGCACTTTTGTGCCTTAAGGAGCGGACTGAGCTTCAGCGTAGTTATTTATGGCCTCTAATAAGCATTTTCTGGGGGTGATTAACCTTTATGCCAGAGTCACACTGGGAATCGGGATGGCAGCTTCAATTCCAGCCTTCGTGCTGGCCTGCAGGGGGCTGGGCGGGGCGGGGGGGGGCATCAGCTGTCAGACTCTGACCCCCACTCTCCCTCTCTGAGAGCCCCTGCACCCTTCCCTCCCCTCTGTCCACCCTTTCTTTCTCAGCCTGCCCTGATCTGGGCCACCCCCCTTCTTCCAGCCTCCATCAGCTTGAAAGTCTGCTCTCTGGCTCCTAGTCCCCACCCAGCTGCTAAAAACAGCTCTGTGACCTTGGGCACCTTAACTAAAACCCCTCTAAAATAGGGAGCATGAGACCTGCCGCATCTGCTTTCCACACAGCCGTCCCCGTCAGGGACCCACTGGGTCCTTGAACAGTCATTTTCTGTGATGCTGGAATCCAGCAGCAGCACACCCTTGGCCTTCTCAGATTTTGCGCTCAAGGTTTGGCTCTGGTGAGCGGAGAGATTTGTCACTGAGGCACTGGCTTTGTTTGGGGCCCTGGGGCCACGGGCTGGCACACACAAGTGAGGCGTCAGCTTTGCCAGCTTCCGCTTCCTAGGGCCATTTTTGTCTTCTCTACCAGCTGGAGGGGAATGGTAAACCTCACATAGTCCTGAAAACTTGGTTTGTGAGAAACAGCTCTGAAAGGAGAGCCAGCCACTGGAGTTAATGACCGCGGGGAGGAGCCAGCGGAGCGGCCCAAGGAGGTGGCGGTTCCTAGGTCCAAACCGGCTTAGGTTTGCTTTGGGAGAGTATGACATGTCCGATGTGATGGAGGCCCAAGCCTCTGATGTGACCCCATCCACCGTAAGCTCTGGCCATCTACTTTGGGTGCAAGAGCTCCCTGAGCTGTGGAGAAAGCTCTGCGCCCTCCCCGGGGGAAAATGGTTGTCATTATGCACCACACGCTGCTTTCCTGACAGGCTCTTGTGTGTTTGTGGACCCAGATCGAGAACTCTCAGCCTTAGAAGGAAACAAACAATAACCTGGAAAGTGTTCGGCAGAGAGGAAGTATACAGGAACATCCCAGGCTTTTCCTGGAAGTGTGATTCAAGAATAAGCCAGAAGCCTTTGCAAGTCCTTCCACAGAGCAAGACATGGTACAGATACTGATTCTATATAGACCTGAGCTTTCCTGAGATGAGAGGTTGGTTCAGGAATTTGAAGAAGCATTTTCCTTGGCACAGTGCAAACCCTGTTGGTAGAGAATGACTTTGTGAACCATCACATGTGTGATGTCAAGGTCAAGGTTACAGGCAGCTGGCCAAGGTCAGGCTTGCCGTTTGCCCTTTGCATGGCGTTTAGTCCGGTTTCATGATGAATCTGGATTTCCTCTGCTCTTCTGCAAACCCTAGGACATTAAGGCAGGAAGCGAAGATCTTCTGGCCTGTGTCTTTGCCAGGAATCAGAACTGAGGGGAGGCAGTGCTTTGTACTGAGACGGGTTCATGGTCTGTGAGCATCGTGAGCTCCTGGGTCTGTGGCCACGTGCACGGGAGCCTGGGTCCATTGACGCCGTGACCGTGTTGCTTTTGCTCTGGAGTGTTGGGGAAAAGTGCTGCCAAGGTGCGGGGGCCAGGGGTGGGGGTGGCCTCCGGAACTGGCTCTCGAGGACTGCAGGGCTGACTGGGTGAGGTGGTGGGCCAGGAGGGGGCGCGAGGGGGGGGGGCGTAAAGAACCGCAAAGGCAAAGGTGAGGGGACACCTGCCCCATCTGGCGGTTGGACATTGATAAGTAATTCAGTGTGGATAGGACGCGTGTGTTTTCAAGGGGGATTTGAAAGACCAAGATGCAAAGCACAAAGCCGGGTTTCAGGATTAGAAGGAGAATGGTGGAATGTCGGGGGTGGGGGGCTGATATTTTCAAATAGAGCATTTCCAGGTTCCTTCGTTGGCCTGTGACCATTGACTCTGGGAGCCCCGCTTCCATTCTGTGTGTGTCTGTGTGTTGGGAGGTGGCAGAGGCCGTGGTGGGGGAACAAGCTGGGGCAGGGATTCCTAACCCCCTTCTAGAAGGGGTCTCTGGCCATCCCAGCAGAGTGGTCCCTTTCTGGGCCCAGCACAGAGCCCTGTGGTGAGCTGAGCAATGCAGGTTTGCCAGCAAGGACACACTCTGCTTAACTAGCAAGAGCTGCTGGCTAGTCTAGCGGCTTCCTCCTCTCTCTCCTGCATTTCCATTTGGAAAATGAGGGTAAAGATAGTTCTCCACCTCTCTGGGGACTGTGAAGCTTAATTACTGATTAATAAAGTGTTGGAAGCTCCTTGGGGCCAGAGAGATGAATGGGTTTGTTCTAATCACTTGCGAGTCCCAGGAACGAGTTAGCTGAGTGTCCCGAGTGCTGGGCAGAGAGCGGGGGCACAGGGCTGGGGATATGTTTCTCAGACTGCAGTTTGGCCCAGTCAGAGCAGAAAGACTCCTACGACGTGACAGGAGTGTGCTAGCAAGGGAATAGAACAAAGCCCACGAAGGACTCAGGCATGTGCTGAGGGGACGTGTGGGTGAATCATTTGGGTCCAGGGGCGTTTCCTGCAGGAGGTAGGGTGTGGGATGGATTCTGACCAGAGTGGGGAGCCCTTGATTCCATCTTGGAATGGAAGGTGGGAGAGAAGGGAGTAGAGCCTGCCTCTGTCGTGAGATGGGAGTGGAAGGAGCAGCCACTGGGGAAGGTGGGTGGCACTGATGGGGAGGGGCAGGGTAGGAGTAGGCCCAGCACTGTTAAAGAGCCTGTCTTTCTTAAGAAGTTTTTGATATTTTGTTCATCGTGGAATTATTTTGCATTAATTTAGAGTTTTAAAAAATGTTGCATTAAAATATTATGTGTCTTTTTGGCACCCCTTGAAAATTTGGACCCAAGGTGGGTGCCTTGCTTTCCTCGCCCTGGTCCCAGAGGGCTGGGCACCAAGGCTGTGTGCTGTTCCAACACAGAGACCTGCTGGCCATGGGACCAGCCTCTAGCTCTCTCCCCATCTTAGTTCCCCGCTGGGAAGTGGCTAAGACAGCGTCTACATCTTCCTGTCTTGTTTCTGAAGTTCTGTAGAGACGTTTGCGGACTGTGTGGAAATGAACTGGAGCTGAGATACCATCACCGGGGGGCCTAAGAGGGGGATTCAGGGAGGAGACCCTGGAAGAAAGAGCAGGGAGCAGGGTGGTCAGGTGGAGAGCCACCTCCCGTGAGGCTCCCTGCCTTGGGACCCCGGTCAGGCAGACGAGGCTGTGCTGGTCATCGGCACCCACGTACGTCCCAACAAACAGAAGGAGGGGCTCATTACAATGCCCACTCCGTACCCCAGCCCCTCACATGCTTCTTATCCTCTTGAACCTCAAATCCCAGGGGAGACCACTGCCTTGCCTCTGACCTGTGACTAAATAAAAACCTGTGGAGTGCCCTTTGTAGATCTGAAACACAGGACGGTCCATGGAGGTAGTCAGGGAATTTGAGCACCGTGAACAAAACAAAGTGCTTGTCCTTGCGGGTCATGCTGTGCTACTCGTAAAGGACTCCTACAAACAGTGCATCGGGAGAACCTGGGAGGGAGGACTGTTTCCACGTGAGGAAATAAGGCCCAGAGACGTCAAGTAACCTGCCTCCGGCAACACAGTGAAACCAGGCCTGGATGCCAGGGCTCTTTGGACTCTAAATCCATATGTGTGTGGTGGAGGGTGACCTCAAGGGAGGGGGGCATAGTGATTGTGTGAGGGTGTTAGTTGAAGGGGACCCTGTCACTCTCCTCCCATGTGGGCTGAAATTCTAGAATCAGAGTAACATGGAACCCCTGGGAAGTTACGGGGCGAAAATTCTCCTTGGAATAGGGCAGGCATCTTTCCAGAGACATGTATGTACCCCTTCAGCACTGTGGGCCTCTGTTTCTCATCTGGAAACACAGACAGCCACCGCAGCCCCGGGGACAAGTAAGACCCGTGGCAGATAGAAAAGGCTTTGTGAAGAATGAGGCCGAATTTGCAGGGACTGGTGATTAGATGGGTAGGGATGGGAGTCCTCTGAGCACAGCCTCAGCCTTCCTCAGGCGCAGCCTCCACGAAGACCCAGCCCTCAGGAACCAGGGAACCATCGTCCTGGGAATCTAGGCTCCTACTATTGTTACCCACTTCCCTTCCAAGCCCTTCTAGAGCAGGGCAGCTCCAGACCTTCCAGACACAGAGGACATGGGGTTAGGGGGAGGGCAAGCTGGGGTGAGCAGGAAGTGAGGGGAAGCAGGAAGTTCCCCACATGGTCTCACCAAGTCCCTCGCCTCTCTGTGTCCACAGGCCCTGCTCCTGCTGGGGCTGAACCCAATCTCCGCCTCCTTCCAGGACCAGCACTGTGAGAGCCTGTCGCTGGTCAGCAACATCTCTGGTGAGTCTCCCTCCCCTTGTCATGCAAGATTCCAGGTCTCCACAGCCCCATCCTCTGCACACAGAGCCTTGCCCCTAGACAGGAAGAGTAGAGAGATTTCTCTTCCCGAACCCCATGCAGCTCATCACCCCTCTGTAGAGAACTGTGCTCAGGAGGGCCCTGAAGTTGGTGGGAAGGAGAGCTGCTGTGAGGTCCCAGCATCAGCCGTGGGGCGGGCAATGGGGGAGTCACCCCAGCCCTTGCTGTGAGAACCAATGGAGCCAAGGGCTGGGCTGTGACTCGGGTCCCCATGGTGGGGAAGGGGGGCTGCTGTCCTCTGCTGCCAGAAACCCGTCGGGTGCTAACTCCACATCTGGCGCTCTTGGAAGTACTAGAGAGATAGTAACCCAATTTTCACTTACACCTAGGGAAACCAAGGCACAGAGGAAAAAAACTAGTAAGTCCCAGAGCCAAGGTTGGAGCCGAGGCATCCTGGCTTTATACCTGCTCTGTAGAAAATATGGCATAACTACACATATTACTCCTAACTTGTACAAGCACACCATTTGCAAAGTCCTTTTGTAGAATTATCTTTCTTCTCATGAGAGTTTAAGACTCAATGTCTGTACAGGTGAGGAAACCGAGGCATGGGAGAGTCAGGCCTGTGACGTCCAAGGCCGGGTCTTTTCTGACTTTTCAGGGTGTGGACCCTGGACCCAGGGCTCCTGGGAAGGCTGCGGCCCAGCCAAGGGCCCAGCGCTGGAAGGTCTTCAGGAGGCTCACTTTCAGTGACTCGGTTTCCTCTTCAGGTCTCTCCTTGATTCAATCCAACTTGTGCATTGAGCACTGTTGTGCACTGGGACCCCCGGAAGGCATGAGGGGGACAAAGAGGGGCTCACTATCTGGTCCGGAGTCAAACCCATAAATATGTGCCCTGGGAAGCCGAGCACCGGGCACATGCTGGCAGAGAGGGGGCCACAGGGCGCCCACAGGGAAGCAGGAGGCATGAGCTTCTGAACCTGGGCCTCAGGGCAGCTGCCGCCTGGCCTACTGGGCCTTCACTGTGGGAGGAGCCTGGGGGAGCAGAAGAGCCCCAGATTTGGAGAAGGCCAACTGGGTCCCATGCTCACCACGGCGCTGTCTTGTCCTTCTGCCCTAGGGGCCCCCTCTAGCAGCCCCAGAGATGAGCAGGCCATTGACCCCCTTGAGCCTCACTTTGTCCAAGCTATAAAGTTGGGGAAGGGGTGGCGCCTGCCACAAGGATCTGTAACAAATAAATGGACGGAGTTTTGTGGCCATCTGTTACAGACTGCAGAGAGCTGTGCCACTACTGAGCACCGTGTATGATTGCTGGTAACAGCAGCAGGCGTTCGAAAGTGCAAACTGTATAGAGCTGCAGTGAGGGGAAGGCATTCGCCATGAATGGCTCATTATACTAGAGGTGGCGGGGAGGATAGATCAGGGGTGGTATGAATCCAGGAAGGCTTCCTGAAGGAGTCACTTTCACAGTGAGTCTCTGAGAGACTCTGAGCACAAACCGGCAGCGAAGAGCCAGTGCTCTGAGCTGAAGCTAGAGCTGACCCAAGACCAGCAGGTGGATTTGGTGGAATGACAGGGGAGGCGTGAGGAGGGAAGAACAGTAAGCCTGGGGAGGTTACTGGGAGCCTGGAACAGCTGGCTGTGAAGTCGGCTAAGCCAGGCCATGGGGAACTGGAAGATTCTTGAGCAAGAGTCTGGAGTTCTAGCAGAGAGAGACAGGGAGGGAAGACACCTGTCTGCGGGCTGAGTCCGAGATGAAAGGCCCTGCCCGCAGTCCCCCATGCACTGGGGCCGGGTCAGCCTTCATCCATTTGCTCGTTGTGTGTGGAGGCGTGACGTCTGTGAGCCCATGCAGGTGTCACCTGTCCTTGGAGGCAAGAGGCCTTGATGAGTGTCATTCATTCCCCGATGATTTTATACGCCATGCCCCTATCCTCCGCCCAGCGCAGCCTGGCGGGCTTCATGGCATACAATCCATTACCCGGCACAAGAGCCCCAGAGAACGAGCTATTTGTCTTCCATTGCCAAGATCTACCCAGACCGATGGGCACTGGTAGAGACAGATGGTGAGGGTGGGGTGGAGGGACTGGGACAGATGGTTGGGCGTCTGGCCGGGGTGGCTGGCACTGAGTTGGGGCCTTTGGGGGGTCCTCTCACATGCCAGGAGCAGGGAGAGGGTGGGTCCCTAGGGTCAAAGCTCTGTCATGTGGCAGATCACAGACTTGGCAGATCATAAAATCATGGCATGAATATGACAATGCCAGAAAGTAATAGAATTATTGACTAATGACATCAGAGACAAATGAACTCATACCGTTGATAAGGACCCAGGGTCATTCGTTCCTACCCTCCGTCTTAAGGTCATGAATGTTAATAATGATAGTTAATAGTTATTTAGTACCTACTGAGTATCAGACACCATTCTAAGTACTTGAATCTCATTCAGCCATCATAACAATATTGTCAGGAAGTACTTTTATCCTCGTTTTATAGAATAGGAACCTAAGGCTCAGAGAGGTTAAGTAACTTGCCCAAGCACACACAGTAGCCCCAAAATTTGAACTAAATGGGCCACCACATACATGGCTGCCCGGAGAGGCATCGTCCCCAGGGTCAGGTGTGGCCTCTCACCCCTGCAGTTTCCCACACATGTACAGGGTTTACACACAGCCCCCAATTTCCTTCAGGACCTACTATGCGCCTGGCACTCTACTAGGTGCCAGTGATGCAAAAATGGAGAGCTCACAAACCCACAGGACAGGAGGTTCCTACCCACTTGTCCTGATGAGTCACACACCCGCAAAGGTATCTTTCCATTCTACCCAGCCATAAAAGAGGCAGTTCAGCCACAAGGGGGTGGAGGCAAGAGCAGGACTCTCGGCCTGCCCTCTGCCACCCTCTCCATGCCAGAGTCCCAGGCAGAGCCCCAACCCCTTTATCCCAACAGTGCCTTCCTCTGAATAGGCAAGTGTGTCTGTTTCAGAGACTGTCCTTGGGCCACCTGCCACCCTATGGGCAGCTTTGGCTGAGTTCCTCTCTTAAGCTGAACCATGCAACTGCGGGGCTGCTGCTAGGTGCCCACCTCCTTTGGTTCACTCAGAGGCCACTGATGGGACACCCAAAATAACTGGGGACTAGAACCAGATTCTGATTTCCTTCTGAAATTCTCTATGAAAGAAGGATCTGCTGGGCGCTTTTGGACACTGAGCCTGCTGGGAAAGGAATTATGTCATCTACTTGAGGCGAGAAACCCATGCCCAATTGTGCACAAGCATTAAGTAGGCCACCTTCAAAGGGTTCTCACTGGGTTTGTTAAAACGCCCCCCTCCCAGGGACCCTGACTCAGCAGGGGTTTTGTCAGAGGCAAGAGGGAACTGTCCACACTGTTCCTCTCTCCTCTTACCTCCACTGGCACAGGTTTTGGACCTTCTAACTGCAGTGCTCCCACAAACATCAGAGTGTGCATTTGGAGATGGAGGAAGCCCCAGGACTAGTCTTACGCATTACTTTAGCCCATTCAGCTCCACCCCCTGCCTCCAGAAAAAAACACTTAAAGGACCTAGCCGCCTCACTAAGGAGGGGGCAAGCCACCAAGTGATAGGAATGTCAAAACCTCAGATATGCCAAGTACACACTAGCCTCAGGGCCTTTGCATGTGCTGTTCCCCCTATCTAGAACACTTTTTTCCCAGATGTGCACGTGGCCCCCTCTCTTACTCCCTTTAGGTTTCTGTTTTAATGTTAGCACCAAATTGAAAGAGCAGTCCTGGCACTCTTTATCTCCTTACCCTGCTTGCTTTTTCCTAGTAGCATTTCTTACTGCTTAACAGCTCTGTGTCTGTCTGTCTGTCTGTCTGTCTGTTTGCTGCACCCATTACCTCCCATCCTCAACTAAGGGCAGGGCACTAATTTTATGCGTTACTGTATTCCTATGCATTACTGTGTCCCCAGCTCCTAAAAAGTTTCTTAGGTGGTCAGTAAAAACTTGTTGAATAAAGAGCAAAGCCATTATTCCTCCCCATCTAGGACTTAATTGGCCAGGAGGGGCATCCTGGAACAGCTTGGTGTGGGCAGCGGTTGACGATAATAGTAGCTCAGGCTTTTTGCTTCTGGCTGGTAAATCGGCTTAGCTCTTTGCAAGACTGGTTTACTCCTGTCCAGAGTGCTCCTCACCCCACAACTATGCTATCCAAGTAGGGAAAATAACCCCCAGGAGAGCAGGAGGGATTGGGCATTTAGGCCAGGGGGACAAATGGAGGGGACACTGGCTCAAGAATTAGAGTTCAACAGCCATGACCTCTAGGTCTTTATAGCACCGATGCTGAGAGACACCCAGACTTCCCTACCTTCCTTCTCCCCTTCCCAACTAGGAGATCCATGCCCTCCCCACCCCCAGCACCTCTAGAGTTATTTTTCCCGGTACCTTTTTCTCCTGACTTTCTGTCTACCTTTCCCTGTTTTCCTCTCAGTGTCTTTGTCTCCTTCTATTTCCTCTCTCCCCCTCCTTCTCCTTCTCCACTTGCTCCCATCCCCTTTTCTTCTCTTCAAGTGCTTAAATAGATTGAATGAGTGGCCTGGGTTCCCAGAAGGACCCTTTACACAGCCTGGTATGCAGTAGTGTTCTGCAACTGTTGGTTCTCCCCGCCCCAAGTCCTACACACCCTTCCCCTTTGGACACCCGGGTTCTGCCTGATCTCCAGGGACCGCGTGTCCGCAGCGCGGTGAACTGAAATCCCGGCGTGAGCTGTGAAGGGCTGGGCACTTTGCAGGAAGGTGCCTTCGAGGCAGTCGGGGTGGGAGGTCTGCTGGGCAGCGCCCACCGCCAGGTATGGCCCCTGAGGCCTGTTCTGCAGCCTCCTCCCTTCCCTCGACTTTTGGGTTCCTGCCCCTCTTCTTCCAGCCTTTCTTCTTCTAACACCCTGCATTTACTGCTCAGGCGGCTCCCTACAACCCTAAGTCCTCGCCCCATACTTGAATGCTGGTCTCTCCAAGGCCAGACCTCTTCGCCGCTTCTGATTGGCCCTGGCCTCTGGCCACGCCCCCGTATGGCTACGCCCCTCCACCGGACCCCGCCCACCCGGCAGGCAGTGATGCTGCTGATGGCTTCTACCCTTTATTCTAAAGCCTGCCCCCCACCCCCTTTCTTCCCTTCTCGCACACAGACTTTCATTCCGTCCAGAATTTTCCGGGCTCTTAATGTAAAGGTCACGTCAATGTTAATATTACCCTGCTTCCTACCCGCCCTCTCCGCCCTACTCAGCCTTCTGTGAGTTGTGGGGTGGGGGTGGTAGAAGGGGGGAAGAGAGAGAGAGAGAGGCACTGCGGCAGCAGGGGCTAGAAACTGTGCAACCAAATGCTATGAGGGCCAGTGGCCCAGACTGGGGACCTCTGTGGTGCCCTGGGAAGAGCCCGGGACAGGTGTCAAACCCAACTTCTACCTCTTAGTGTTTGTGTGATTCTGCATAAACAATTTGACTGCCTGGGCCTCAGTTTCCTTACCTGTAAATTGGAGAGAATCAGCACTCACCACAGCAGGTGGTGTGAGATCCATGGTAGGTGCTAAGGAACCCTAATCCGTACCAGACGAGAGGCAAATAATGGCTGTTCCACCTGCTTCCACCCCTCATACCTACCTACCAGCTGCGGGTGGGTCAGGGCTCCAGCCATTGGCTGCTACAAGGTCATCGAGGTCAGAAGGGCCATCTGCTTAGTAACTGGTTTCTGCCTTGGCTCTAGTCTGATCCTGGCTATGGCTGGTGCCCGGCCATGCCTGGCCCTCTGTTCTTTGCCAAAGGGGCTCTGGGGAAGTGTCCAGGGTAAGAGAGAGAGGGAGAGGGAAGGGAGGGCAGAGGGTGGAGGGTGGAGGGCAGCTCCTATGCTGAGAGAGCATGATAGACAAGTTCCTGGTGCTGCCACACATGACGTTTGGTTTGCTATTCTCAGTGCCCAGCTCAGGAGACACTGTGAATGAGTGAGTGAGTGAATGAATGAATGAGCAGCTGTCTGAGGAAGGTATAATGATATCATTTGATCAGAAGGTCTATGCAACGTACCTGGCACATGTCTAGCACACAGCCCTCAAAACTGTCGCTCCCTCCCCCGCTGCCTCCTGGGCTTTCTCTCCTCCCTTTAATGGCACAAAATGTGGCATATTAGAAAGAGCGCGCCATTTAAAGTAAAAAACACCTGGCTATACTTCTTGGTTCTTTCACTTGTTGACCCATGACTTTGAGCAAGTCGCTTAACATCCCTGTGCCTCAGTTTTCTCATCTGTAGAAAGGGACTGATGACATTGCAGGGGGATGAGCACTGAAGAGATAGATGACGATGGGCCTTGAAAAACCAGAGCATGGTCCATTATATTATCCTCCCCTTCCCGTGGCCAGTTGCCTCTAGCTTCCCCCCGCCTCTGGGCTCAGCACGAGTGGTTCAGCATGAGTGGCATGACCCATGAGAGATTACAACCACAAGCTGCTTTCCTCCTGCCTACCACACCATGATGCCATTCACAGAGGCTGTACTGTGGCACAGCACCAAGAGCCCGCCAGCTCCCCGGGTTCCTGAAGCTCCAACCCAGACTTCTTTCTCTTTCAGTTAAACCTCTTGATCTCAAGGCCTCTGCCCCAAGCCCCGATTTGCAGGAACATCCTATGGATCACTTTGATTAGAAAAAAAACCAGCACTGGGTACATGGACTGCTGGGCACCACCCAGCATCCAGCAGGGGAAGGACGTCCACCTAACCCTGGGCTGTTTCCAGAGAGACTGAGATCAGGCTAACATGGGGAGGAGATGGCAGGTGGGCCCCAGCCAGGGCTTGGCCAATCTGATGCCCAGCCCTGAAGTGGTGGCCTCTGCATTGGTTCGTGGCTCTTCCTGGCTTGTCTGTGCATTCTTGCACCTGTCCCCAAGAATCACTCACCCTCTCCCATTGGGACGGGCATACTGGGTCCCAACAGGACTCATGTGCCAGGCTTTTGTGGAATAAGGGCACCCAAAGGCAGGGAAAGAGGTGCCAAGGTGCCAAGGCTATCCTCGACCCAGCCTTCCACCCCGCTCCCTGGAGACTAAAAGCCTCCCTACACAGAAGCATTCCTGTGGCCTCCCTTCTGCCCCAAGAGACAGGCGTACACACACACATGCACACACTCCACCCCAAAGAGTTCTTCAAAGGATGCCTGGGTGGCTCAGTCAGTTAAACGTTTGCCTTCGGCTCAGGTCATGATTCCAGGGTCCTGGGATCGAGTCCCACATCAGGCTCCCTGCTCAGAGGGGAGCCTGCTTCTCCCTCTGCCTGCCACTCCCCCTGTTCCTGCTCTCTCCCCTGCCCCCCGCCATTCTCTGACAAACAAATGACCTTTAAAAAAAAAAAAAAAAAAACACCGAAGTGCTCTTCAATTAAGGAAAAATATTTGGATATTTGGAAAATATTTAGACTTTGACATCTTTTTGGAGTCATAGATCTCTTTGAGAATCTAATGAAAGCCACGGTCCCTTTCCCAATTAAGATGTGTATATACACCAATTTTTTCACTTAACTTCAGAGTCTCTGTGAACCCTTAAAGCTTCCAGTAGAGTGAGATTAAGAATTTCTGGTCAGATCCAACCTCTTCATTTTATTATAAAGACACAAATGGTGGTCCATCTCCTGGATGGCTCAGTTGGTTAAGTGTCTGACTCTTGGCCTGGGTTCAGGCCATGATCTCAGAGTGCTGGGATGGAGCCCTTCGTCGGGCTCCGTGCTTGAGGCAGAGTCTGCTTGTCTGACTCTGCTCCTCCCCCTGCTCTCTCTGTCTCATAAATAAATAAAAGTCTTAAAAAAAATAAATAAAGACACAAAGGCTTAAAGAGCAAGCGACGTGCCTATGGTCACACAACAAATTAGTAGCAGAGCCCGTCTGAAGTGAGTGTCCCACATTATTAGTTCAGTGTCCTTTCCCATCCCCCTAGGTGGTTTCTCCCTCTTTTGTCTCCCTGTGGCTCCCTTCTCCATCAATCCTCCGCTAGGGCCCAGCACAGTCCAAACGCAAACACTGTGTGTTCAGTAAGTGTGGTTATCAAGTGAGGGAACAGCATGGCCAGCTTCATTTAACCCGTTCCTCACCATAGAGTCGGAGTGGTTGTGGTCTGGTTCCATTGACATGTGCAGGGGGCTAGCTCGAGGACTGGCTGGGTCTGTTCCAGGCTGCTCCAGACTGTGAAGTCTCAGAAGTCTAATCTCTACCAAATGAGGGGCCGAGAGAAGTATCCTCGGGCTACAGAGTGGAGGACCGGAAGTATGTCCGGGATTTTCTCTAAATGCTCATCAAGATCTCAGCTTTCAACACCACCTTCAGCTGTCTCTGTTCCTCCTCTACTCTGGAACCCAAGCCAGCTCCCTAGTGCCATAGGGTCAAATTCAGATTCCTTTCCTTGATGGCTCCTCTGCCTGAGATGAGATCATCTCTACACTGGGGGTCATCGCTCCGATCTTATTCCCAGCTGGTGTGTGCATGTGGGGACCTGGGGAGGCTGTGGGAGTGGGGAGCTCGCCCTGCCTCACCAGCTCTCTCTGCCCCCAGGACTGCAGTGCAATGCTTCCGTGGACCTCATTGGTACCTGCTGGCCCCGGAGCCCGGCGGGGCAGCTGGTGGTTCGACCCTGCCCCGCCTATTTCTACGGTGTCCGCTACAACACCACAAGTAAGGAAGCCTATGGAAGGGGGGACCCTCTGCTGGGAAGTGGGACAGGATGGGGAGGGCTTGGAACCTGTTGGAGGTGGGGGAAATAATCCTGACGATGACAGGACTGTAGTACGTCTTGTGGATACAACCACTGTTTACCCAAGACCAGCTCTGTGCTCTCTACCACTGATTCCCACAATACCCCTGGGTGATGCTGTACATAACTCTATAGTTCTCATACCACACTGAGGTTTCCAAGGCTCCGAGAGGTTAGGGAACTTGCCCAAGGTCACCAGCTGGTAGGAGGAGAAGCTGAAATTTGCCTGCAAGTCTGTCTGACAAACTGGGTTAGTCAGGATCAGCCTAGAACAGCCCTATGAGCTAGGGCAGGAAACAGAATCACCCCCACTTGGAGCTCAGAAAGGTTAGGAGGTCCGTCCAGGGCCCTGCAGCCAGGAGGTGGGGGACACAGTTTTAGATCCATAGGCAGGGGGCTGAGCCTCGTTTGCAGGCTCTTGGAGCTGGTGGGGCAAGGGAGGACTGCCCAGGGTCTGTTGGATACTTGATCCCCACATAAACACCTTGCTACCCCGAGACCCTGGGCCTCCTGAGCCTCCACCTCCAGGCTTTGCAGCTCCTTGTCACACCACCTGTCACCCTCAGAATTAATTTGCTCTCCCCTGTCAATGACTCACAGCTCCTGCTTATGAAGAAAGCAGCACCTGCAGGCCAGGGGCCCTGTCCTGTCAGAGAGAGGGCTGCAGAGTACCTAGGTGGGTTCTTGGGGTCGGTGAGCCTAGGCTCTGAGTCCCAAGGGGGTGCCGAGGGTGACCAGACCCCAGGTGGTTCACTTGGAGACTTGCCGAGTGACCTTAACATATTTTCTCCCTCTTATGGCCTTTGGCTCCTGGTCTGACGATGAGAAAGCCAGAGTGCTTGGCTTCAGCTCAGAGCTCCCACGTTCCTCTTCTTGCCCCCTCTCCTTTACCAGCTATATTAAGGGTGTTCGGGGGGGGGGGGGGTGGCTGCAATCCAGGAGGGGTAGGAGGGTCAGAGGAGGCTGAAGCAGCCAGACCACACAGGTGCCTGTGTCTGCAACCAGTTCTTGGACCCGAGAGGAGGGGGCGGGGAGGAAGTACAGTACGGGGGAAGGGCAGAAGGACCTAAGAAGAGAGCTTGGCGTGTGCCACCCACCAGCCTCCAATACAGTAGGGCCCGGTTTACAGTTAGGAAATGGAGGCAGAGGCTGACAGCTGCCCAAGGTCACAGGGTCATAGGGCCAAGGCTTCACTCCTGGTGCTGTGTGCCCAGTCCGTGCAGGGATCCCAGGGGCTGGTGCCTGGCAGGGTGCCACAGGGCTGCTCCCAGAAGGACGCCCTTCTATCTCTGTCCTGTCAATTTCACCTCCAAAGTGATGTTCACTTCTGAGCCGACTTTCCCTCCCTCCCTAGAGCCACTGCCCCAGTCCAAGGCACTGGCTCTCTGACTCTGGTTTCCCATCAACCCATCTGTGACTCCCAATTGCCTCCATGGTCAAGTCCACCCTGCTGAGTGGAGCCGGCCAGGCTTTCTGTGGCTACAGCCCTGTCTCTCCGCATGAGCTCACTCCACTCTTGTCTCCAAGGGTGACTTAACATGACCCCAAGGAAGATGTCCGTGCCTGGGTACGAGCTGCTGATTAGCCGCTGCCTCAAGTGCAAGCCGGGAGTCTGGGGTTCTAGCCCTGGCTCCACCTGGAACTGGCTTATGAACCCTCTGCACTGCCTTGTCCAGGCCTCAGTTTCTCCACCTGCAGGATGGGTGGGAGGTATAGGTGAGGAACTCTCTGCCCCTGGGGTGCTGGGGGTGATGCTCCTTGGACATGAAGCCAGGTCTGGAGGACTCGCCCTTCGCAGGTGCCCCCAGTCCCAGAAAGTGAGGGACACACCCATATAATCAGTGGTGCCTGGGAGCCCAGAATTGTACCTAATCATTAGGCACTAATTAATTCATTTACTGGTGAGGCATTGCCAGGACTTCCAGACCTTCTCCTTAAGGCCCTCCCTCCTGCTACATCTGATCTTCAAAGGGATGGGAAGGTTTTCCAAAAATATCCATTTTCCCGAGACTCTCCGGGAGGACTGCTCAGCTCAGCAATTAAAGACAAGGAGGTCGCATCCTCCCTGGCAACGATTTGTTGTGGGGTGGGGGTGGGGGGAGGGGGGCTGCTTTTCTTTCCGGATCACCCACCTCCTTCCTTCCCACCGAAGCCTGCTCCCTCCGGATGACCAGGCCTCGGAGGGGCGCCAGGCTCCCGCCCCACCTGGGGGACACGAAAGGGGAGCTTGAGCCAAGGGGGCCTCTCCTGCAGCCTCTACCAGTACCCCCTTTGATAGGGAAACTGTAACCTGTCCCGAATCTTAGATAAGGTTATATAAGAAAGAGTTCAAAGTCAATAGTAATGAAAATAATAGAGCACGCCGCAGGCCAGGTAGAGCGCCAAGCACTCTGCACATGTGAACTAAATATGCCCACTCAGCCTCTGAGGCAGGAGATGTTGCGAAGCTTATTCTTATCTTGCGGATAAGGAAGCTAAGAGGTTGTGTGACTTGCCCAAGGTCACATGGTTAGGAAGGAGTGATGCCAGGATTTGAACCAGGGATGCCTGAGCTGAGGGCCACGCTCTTCACCCTACTTCATGCTCCCTTTCTTAAAGCAAGACCATCCCCCTCTTCCTACCCCACCCCCGCCATGCCTCTTCCAACAAGATCCCTGCCCAAAGCCCCTTTCTTTGCAGACATTCCAGAGTGGCCTTGGGTCCCAGGCACGTCCTATCCACGGCAGACACAGTGGATTCCCCTGGTTCCTTGCCTCCTCCCAGACCTTCCTGAAATCCCAGTCACTAAGCCCTCGGCCCTCTGATAGCTTATCCCTCATTTAGCAATTAGGAGAGAATCAGCAGCTCCTCTGCCAACTCTGCCCAAGGGCTCAACTCTGCTGGGAAGGGAAGCTGCGCAGAACTTTAAAAATGCATTTAGCCTCATGTTCCCACTGGCACGCTGTGGCCTGAGCAGTCTTTCAGCAGTGCAGCCAGGAGTACGTTAGAGAGGCCGCGACCCTGTGGTCCTTGGGGTCAGACCATGGCTCCATCTTTCCCAGAGGCAGCAGCATCTGCCCACCACCACCCACCACGCCATCATCTCCCTCTTGTCCTGCAGTTGCCAGCCAAGAGGCAGGTCTGGGCTGGAGTGCCTGCTGGGGGATCAGCTGCCCAAGCCCTTCCCTTTACAGACGACAAGAGGGCCTAGCGGCTCGGGAGGCTGGCTGGCTGAGCTCACTCTTGTGGCCCAACAGCCCTGAGCCAGGCCTAGGGCGTCCCACTCTGTCTCCCGTGTGGTGCTCTGCCCCTGCCGGGCTCCGGGCTCAGAGACTGGGACTCAAGCAGCTTCCCCAGCCGTCCTGGAGCTCTGCCGGGGTGGGGAGGTGGCGTGAGGGTCAGTGTGAGCCTTGGAAGGGCCTGCAGCAGGACTGGTTCAAGGTTGATTGCTCTTCTAGCCCATGCTGCCTGGGCTCGGGGCCAGAGTTCACTCTAGGAAACATATTTAAAGCCACCAATGCCAGGGTAAGGGAGGGCGACCTCCGTCCTCAAAGGAGAAAAGACTCAAGATTTGGATCTTCCTTGGCCCCTTCCCTACTGGATTTTAGGGCGCTGGTGCCTGCCAGGACACCCCAAGATGTCTGAGGTGGGTGCAGGGGTGCAGGCAGGAGGGAGAGTAGAAGGAACCCATTGTACAGCTCCAGCCACCAAGAGCCATGAAGCCAGGCCTAATCTCAGATCGCAGGGCTCCTCCCCATCTCCTTAGAAGGTGACAGGTTCCGGGCCCCAGTCCAGTCTGGTGGCTGCACGGGCCCCCATGCCTCCCTGGGCCGTCCTCCTGTCTTTTTCCCCAAACGCCCTGTGCCAGGCTGGGAGCTGGTTGTAGTGGATCTCGTGAGACCCACCCCCGGGACATCCCCCAGCCCACTCTTGCGGCCTGTCCTGTTCTGTCCTAAGAGACCTCCACCGTGGATGCGCCCACCACATCACCCTCCAATGTAAATCCTGCTGTTAGAGAAATGCCACCAGGACCTTCCCCAACACCTGCCCTGTGAGCCCCACCCCATGGGAAACACTGCCACGTGAGGACCCCTCCCATAGGAAACCTCTCCATGGGTAGTCCCCGTAGAAAAGCGTCATTTCAGTGTGCCACCCAAGCTGTCACTGCGTACCCTTCCACCAAGAGCGTGCCCAGCCTTGTGAGGGAGAACTGACTCATCAGCTCTCACCATCCTTTTTGCTACCATGTGAGAAGCCAAGGCGGGACGTTTCCCCGAAGGGCACCCACCACATGATCTGCGGCCACATAAGGCCTTGCAGGGAAACAGCCGCAGCTAGCTAGTCAAGCCTGCCCCTGGGCCCTTCCCAGGAATGCGATCCTGGCAGCCTGGGAAGGCAGAGCCACAGCCCATGGGCAGCCCTTCTGGGGCCAGAGAGCAGAAAGAGGCAAGAAGTTGGGGTAGTAGGGAAGACCCTTTCCTCAGCTTCCACGCCAGTGTCCCTCACCCAGTAGGCAGGTCCCTGTGTTCACCCAGATGGATGGGTAGATGGACGGACTGATGGACAGACGGATGCCTGGGTTGCTCTTTGGGAGAGGAGCCCATGGGTGACTCTGACTCTCTCTCCTTCTTCCAGACAACGGCTACAGGGAGTGCCTGGCCAATGGCAGCTGGGCCGCCCGCGTGAACTACTCCGAGTGCCAGGAGATCCTCAGTGGGGAGGTGAGGCTGCCCATGTGGACGGTGGGTCAGGCCCCAGCTCAGGTCTGGGTCCGCTGCACAGGCGCCCGGCATCATGGCTGCTCGCAGCCATCCCCAAGGGAGTGTGAGCCAGGAGGGCATCAGCTGGCTCCGACACAGATCACCTGGGTCCTTGCTCCTTCCCTTCTTCCACCTGCATTCCCTGGGACCGACGTCCCTTCGCCGCACACCACCCACCTGCGCAGTACATCCGGGTCCCGCCAGGGGGCGCTGTGTGTCAGACTCCAAGACGGCGGCCGGGTGTGGTGGGGGGCGGGGAGCAGAGGGAAAAAGCCCTGGGAGAGCCTTTGAAATATTTAAATGTTTTTGAGAAGGTGGTGCTTACACATAATACAAAATTCAAAAGGTACAAATGGGAACACAGAGAAGGGTCCTTCCTGCCCTGCCCTGGCCACTGGGTTCCCGCCCCAGGGACCAGGCCCGTTTCCTGGGTGCTCTTCCAAACACCTTGTCTGCCTAGGAGAGTAGTTACATATACAGGTGTTCTTTTTTCTTTTTATCCAAATGTTGCTTGTTCTCCACACCGTCTGACACCTTGCTTTCTGCATATGATCATCCGTCTTGGAGATGGTTCCAGATCGGTACCTAAAGAACATCTTCATTCTTTTTTACATTTTCATAATACCACATTGGGCAGACATGCCATCATTTATTTAACCAATCTTTATTCTCAGTCTGGTTATTACCAACGGCGCCGCAATGAATACTCTCTTAAGGGTGGCGTTTGGCAGGGACCCGAATGTATCTAGTGTTGCAGCTGCCGCCCCCACCCCATCTCCTGTGCCCCCTCCCCTCCATCTCCACACATCCTTTCAGTGGGTGCTGAGGAAATGAGTGAGCAGAAGGCAGAGGAGAGACGGGAGGACACCCCAAGCTGTCTGAGGGCTCTGGGCATCTGGGTCTTGGAGGAAGGGGGCGGATCTACACCGTCCTGAGAATTCCAGATCTAAACTGGAAAGGACCTTGGAGACCCTCTGTCCCCTCTTAACCTGCCTGGTAGGAAGAGCCACCCAGAGCGCTTGTTCAAAGACAGGCCCAGGACTATCTTCAACGCCCGTGAGTCAAACTCTGCAAGGAGGACCTGGGAATCTGGTTTTGTTTTTGTTTTTTAAGATTTTATTTATTTATTTGACAGACAGAAATCACAAGTAGGCAGAGGGGGAAGCGGGCTCCCTGCTGCAGGGCTTGATCCCCAGACCCTGAGATCCTGACCTGAGCCGAAGGCAGAGGCTTTAACCACTGAACCACCCAGGAGCCCCGGGAGTCTGCTTTTTTTAACAAGAACCCCAGGGGACCTTCTGATGGGAGGGGTGAATAACTCTGACCGAGTGCAACCCATTCACCTTGCAGGTGGGGAGACTGAGGCCCGGAAAAGGGGAATCGTTCCCACAAGGTTACACAGCCAGAACGAGTCAGAGCCTGGAACCCGGGCCTTGGGGTCCAGGCTCGCCTCTGCCTCCCACCAGGTGCTCTGTGCGAGGTCAAGCTGATGGAGGAGGAACAGCTTTCCTCCCCTTGCACCCCACCCGGCCCTGGGTGCTTTCATGACCTCCTTCCCCAGGCTGTCTAGCTTCTTGTCACTGAGCCATCGGGACTCGGGACTCTGCTGTCTCCTTCCTGAAGCTGCAGGCACAGGGTAGTTTAGCCTGGAAGAATGGCATGTGCTTTGGTGGGCTGTTTTGGGAGCGTGAGTTCCTAAGGATGCCGGAGAGAGGTTTGCTGGCATCTCCACTCACAGGCAGCTTCATGGTCCCCCGCAGGCCACGGTGCGTTGGCCCAGTCCCCCCCCCGCAGACCTGAGTAGGGGGCTAAGTACCCATACGGTGGGCCAGCCTGGGAAGTCCTAGGGTTGCATGTGAGGCATCCCCACCCCTGGGAGGGACTGGGGGAAGGAAGCGGGGTCAGGAAACAGTTGGGCCAGAAGGTCTGGGGCAGGGGTGGACAAGAAGACCACTTAGCCTGTGAGGAACTCCTTACCGGGCACACAGGAGATGGGGCTCATGTGCAGAAAGCGAGGGCAGTGCTGCAGACAACTTTTAGGCCACAGGTCACATGCCCATAGGGAGAGGGTGGTGGCTGGGGGGGGCATGGCCAAGGCGAGAAGTCTTCACACACACCCCCACAGCACCCCACCCTGTCCTGTGGGGACTGCAGAACCTGAGGCAATGATGTATCTCCAACTACAGGTCAGGTGGCCAGCCTCCTGGCTTAAAACAAATCATCGTCTTCCCCCAACCCCTACCCACCACCAGGGAGCAGTTGTCTGTCGCCCCCTGTAACAGGAGCAAAGCTTGAGAACCATCAGCTGCTCCCTGCCTTTCCCCTGCATTGGAGCCCCCTGAATGTCAGGGGAAGTTCACGGTTCACCCGAATCCCTCCTGCTCTCATTTAAGTTCCATCCTCCTAGCTGGCTGCCGGAGGACACCACCCTGAAGCTCCCGCTCCTTCGGCCACGACAGAGGTGTTGCCCTCTCTCTGCCAGCGGGGTGAGGGGGAGAAGGAGGAGGGGGGACGCCAGCGTCTCGGCAGTCCCCTCTTTGGCAGAGTAACAGGAACAGCACAGGCTCAGCACTGGGTGGTTTGCTGGATGCTGGTTCCAGCACAGGAGCTGTGTGATCCCGCGCGGGTAATTTACCCCCACCAAGGCCCAGCTTCCCCATCTGTAACAGGGCCCAGAGCGACAGAGTCTGCCTCCAGGAGAGAGAGGGTCACGTCTGCCTGCGTCTTGGTCTGGGGAGGGCACTCCATCCATCCGCCATCCCTCTGCCTCTCCCCTCCCCTGGGGTCAGGGGAGATTGTCGGGTACACCTGGGTGGGGGGTGGGTGCCATTGATGAGACCAGGTAACACGGGCACCGTAGTGTTCCTCTGGTTACCAACTTGGTGGGGGCTGCCACCCACCCCTTTCCCGGGCAGCCCCTGCCAGTCCGCTTGCCTGGCACTCTGGGTAATCAATTAATTTAATTACTGAAAATGCCATTCCCTTCTGCCAGCCTCTAGCCTCCCCACTCTCAAGACCCCTCCCCACTCTCAAGGCTCCCGGATCTACTCTGGAGCTACTGAGAAGAGGAAGAGAAAAGTAGCCAATTAACGAAGCAGCCAGTTTGTCAGCTCAGGGCAGGCTAAGCCCTAATTAAGCACCAGGGCCCCCAGGGATCACAGATAATGGATTCGTGAGGGCGCCCAGAGGCCAGGCCAGGGAGAAGACTGCCTATAGCCACCACCACCAGGGGACAAGCCCCCACCTGCAAAGCTTGACTTGTTGAAGACCCAACCCCGAGAATGGCACTGACCCCCACCCCAACCCAGTACCACCCTACACTGGTCCCCACTCTCCATATCAGCCCCCCCAGACACTGTCTCCCCTAACTGCAGTGACATCTACCCCCCACACCCAAGCCCAGACTCACCCCCACCTCTCCTGACACACCTGCTCTGCTTCCCTCCCCTACACCCTGCTGAACTGGGGAGCCCAGGCACATCGTGGGAGGGCACACACCTTGACGCATATGAAAGGGTTTCAGGGGTGTAGGCTTCTGGGCTGGGGTTCGCTGCTCACAGCGTGTTGTTTGGAGCAGAGTTTCTGAAACGCTTAAGAATCATTGGGGCTTCTGGCTAAAATGAAGATTCAGACTTAGGGTCTGGGGCGGGGCTTCAGATTCCTGCAAGCCCCCGGTGAGTGATGCTGGGGACCACACCTGGAGGAGGAAGTTGCTGGAGTGCCCACAGTGGGTGAGGGAGTAGCTGTGGAAATCTGCTGGTGAGAGGGAGCCCCAGAGTGGGATGGCCCTGGTGGGAGCAGGGAGAGGCGGTAGCGAGCGCTCAGAGTCATCCTGCAAAGGCATCAGGATAGGTCTGACACAACCGCCACGTGGGACAAGGTGTGTCCTGCAGCGTCTGATCGAAATTGGCTGGGCACTAATTCCTTACTGGATCCTGGTCACTGAGAGTGCGACAGAGTGGCTCTGCCCAAGGGCCAACCTGTGACCCCTTCCTCACAGCACCAGCCGGTCTCCACGCCGAGCAGGAACAGTGCAGGTCAGGTTCCCAGGGACTGGCAGTGTCCGTGTGTCCTTCAGCTGCCTCAGCTGCTTCTGCTGCTAACAGTGGCCGTCTCGCCGGGCATCGTAGGGTCTCTTGGAGTGTCGCTGGGTGGCTCCTAGGATCTTGCTGGCTCTTCTCTGTGGCTGCCATCGACCCCATCTCAGGCTATTGCTGACCAGCTCCAAGGGTGTCGGCTGTCTCTTGAGTGTGGCTGGCCCTCTCCTGGGGTGGCCCTGCTGTGTCCCGGGCAGTCTGCCGTCTGCCGTCTCTCAGACTGCACCAGGCTGATGTGGCAGGCAAGGGAGGCACGCAGAGGCAGCCCCCTGAATGGATCAGGCCCATTCTCCCCTTTTGGCCTGGATGGAGAAAACCCCTCATCCTCCCCCACCCGCCTTGCAGCAGTCCTTGGGGATCCTGGGCGCTGGGCCGAGGGAGCACCTCTGTTTTCAGTCTCCGCTTGTCTCCCAGAAATGTGCCACAGTGTGGGACGGGGGCTGGGAAGGAGGGTGTCTAGCAGGTTGTGCAAACCTGGATTGCCATTGCTGGCCAGGCAGCTTGGGCTGATTATGCAGCCTCTTCAGCTGGAAAAACAGAGACAGAAGGACAGTCTCTGAGGGCCGTCATGAGAAAGAAAAGTGCGGACATGCAGTAGGTGCTTAATAGACCCACCTGGAATCTAATGACCCGGGCTCCGGGGTCGGGGGGGTGGGGAGCGGGGGTGACCGCACGCGGTGGTGAAGGGGTTCCCTGCACACCCGGCTGGCCGTGCCCACCTGGGCCAGCGAACAAGCTGGGGCGTCGAGCTGTTCTAGCTCCTCAGGAATTCTTACCACCCGGGGGCCTCGCAGCATAGATTTGCAGAAAATTTAGTGAAAGGAAATTAGGTCCCAGCTCCAGACAGACTGGGTGTGCGTATCTTCCAGAGCCTTCGGGTTTGGCCTCTACTGGCAGGCACTCAGAGACCCTTCCCATCTGCACGGTGGCCATAGATAGCGTGTGAACCCCTTCCCCTCTGTCTCTCTCTCTCTCCTGCTTTTCTGTCTGCCTTTCTCTGTTGCCTGCCTCCGTGTACACCTCAGTGGGTCTCAACCCTTCAGAGCCCGAGTTGCTAATGTGATTTCCTGCCACGTTCCTGAAAGCCTCTTGCAGGAAAATCAGCGTCTTAGAACAGAGTTTCCTCGAGCCTTCTGGGCCTCAGAGCTTCCTCAGGGAGGACATGCCTTCAGAAGGGGTGTGGTGGGCGCTGGGAAGAGCAGGGGGAGGGAGGGCTCAGCCTCTTCTCAGAGGCCCGCTCGGTGACCCGCTGCGGAGGTCTGTCCTTCATGTTTGGGTGAGAGAGTTTGGGCCTCAGTTTCCTCATCTGGAAGAAGAGTGGGGCTGGACTCCAGCCTTAGGACCAGCTCTGACGTCCGTGGATTCTGACTGGAACTTCTGTGGAGGGCCACGTGCTCCTTGGTGTCCCTGAAAGTTTGAACAAAGCCTTCGTGAACTTGCCCTTTTCCCACCACTAGCCAGGGTCTGCGCATCCTCGTGGCCTGGCCCCACTCCAGACCCTGAAAGGGTAAGGGGAGGAGGTGCTAACAGGGCGCCTCCCCCCGCCCTTGCAAAGCCAGCTGCTTTCAACAACCATTTCGCCTTCCTTCATGCACAGTTGTGGAGCCCACTGCGTGCCCGGTTCTGGCTCCCTGGGCCCTGCCCTCTCGGGACCTAGGAAAGGGTGAAGGGGGGTTTGCTGTCTGCCTAAAGCTGGGCACTGGGGACCACCGGTCCCCACTGTGGGGTGGAGGGCACCGTGGTAGCCTCAGCGCCTTGCCAGTCTGCCCGTGCCAGTGAAGAGGTGGTTCAGGCTGAGGGACCTCGAATGGCCGCCTGGTGTCTGGGCAGGACGGAGATGTGAGTGTGGGAGCTGCCCGCACCGAGTGGGGCCCCCTGTGTGGTGTGCAGAGCCCAGGTAGCCAGCACTCGTCCAACAGCATGGAGCAGTGGGCAGAGTGTGGGATTCAGGGACAGACATACAGACAACAGTCTCACCTCGGACGGCCCCGCTCCCAGGGCCACGCTCAACACGCAGCTGGGGCTCGGGCAGGGCAGTAACTCCTGGTATGGTCAACTCCATCTCGGCCACCCGAGGGGGCTGTCCTCATATGTCCCGTGGGTGCAGGGGTGCAGCTGTGTGGGAGTCTCACCGCTGTCCCTCTCTCCCACCCCAGAAGAAGAGCAAGGTACACTACCATGTTGCCGTCATCATCAACTACCTGGGCCACTGCATCTCGCTGGTGGCCCTCCTGGTGGCCTTTGTCCTCTTTCTGCGGCTTAGGTGAGAAAGACTCAGCGTTGGCCCCAGGCCTTGAGCTGGGTAGAGAAAGAAGATGCAAGGAGCAGCTCTGGGTGAGGGGCTGCTGGCAAGGGGGGGCCCTGCCCTCTCACCTCAGTGGGAAGGGGTGACAGAAGAACAAGTCCCAGGTCCCTTGGAACCTCAGGCAGGGCCACTTCTGCTCCCCCCCGCCTCCCCGAACCCAGTCCTTGTCAGGGGCACAGGGGATGGCTGAAGCCCAGGCTTGCCTGTGCTACCCTGCCCGCGCCAGGATGCACCCATCTAGAAGGCTGGGAAGGTGGAGCCCTTTGGGTTCGAACCTGGCTGGGCCCAGAACTATTGCCAAGGCTGCAGCCGGCCGCGCCAGGAAGAGGGGTGGGAGTCGGAGCCGATTGTCAGGCCTGCATGCTGGGAGGGAGGCATCCTGCTGGAAACTGTTTATTTTCTGACCCTGGAGCTACAGGAAAGCCGCCCCCCCCCCCCTTCCCAGAGCATCAGCTGTGTGGCAGGCCCTGCCGTCAGAGCTTTGGTCTGGGCGGGGCTCTGGTAGGAAAGGCCTCGGGAGAGCCCCTGCTGCCACGTCCCGCTGTGACTTAGCCAGTGAGCCCTGCCCTCAGTTTCCCCATCCACCCATCTGGGCTGGAGGGATGCTGGCAGCCTGTCCCTCACCCCCCCTCCCCTCCCTTGCTCACATCACCGACTCTGCCGCCCCCCTCCACCCCCAGGAGCATCCGATGCCTGAGGAACATCATCCACTGGAACTTGATCTCCGCCTTCATCCTGCGCAACGCCACGTGGTTTGTGGTCCAGCTCACCATGAGCCCTGAGGTCCACCAGAGCAACGTGGTGTGTCCTAGAGGGGCAGCCCCAGGGTCAGAGGAAGGGTCTGGTGGAAAATGGGCAGGGCGCAGGCCTTGAGGCTGGATGGTTCCCTGGGGGGCGGGATGCATCCTACGGAGAGAAGGCCCCAGGCCCAGGATGGGGTGCTGCTGCTTCTACCACCACCCCCCGCCCCCGTCTAAGTGTCATCTCTGCTTGGGGGGGTGCGGGGTGGTAGGGCTGGTGCAGGTTGGTGACCGCTGCCTACAACTACTTCCACGTGACCAACTTCTTCTGGATGTTCGGGGAGGGCTGCTACCTGCACACGGCCATCGTGCTCACCTACTCCACCGACCGGCTGCGCAAGTGGATGTTCATCTGCATCGGCTGGGGTGAGTCTGCCCCCCTCCCCCTTCTCCCTTCTCCCTTCCCCCCAGGCTGGGCTACCCCCCCACACCCAGGACTTACACTCTGGCCAGCTGGTGAGGGCCTGCGAGCCCAGGGCCAGGTCCAGGGCGGGGGTCAGGGTGAACACCTGTGCCCCTCCTTGGGGGTGGCATGCAGCAAGTTGGATGCGTGAGTAGGAGCTCTACCCAGGAGAACCCCTGCCCACCTCAAGGCCCTGGACCACATGAGGTTCCTCCAGGCTTTGCGTGCTCCCAGATCCCACTGATGAGCCTTGTGACAGCCAGTCTCTCCCCAGGTGTGCCTTTCCCCATCATTGTGGCCTGGGCCATCGGGAAGCTGTACTATGACAACGAGAAGTAAGTCCCCTCCTCCCCTGAGCCCCGAGGTCGGGGCTCACATCCTAGCTCTGCCTGGCGCTCCCCAAGGACCTTAGGCCAAATCACCTTCCATGGCAGGCCATGGTTTCTTCATCCATGTAGGGGAGGGTGCAGGGGGCTAGACTCGATCTGCAAGTTCCAGCAGTGCTGTGCTCCAGGTGGAGCTGGCTGAACAGCTGGATCCAGGCTCCTTGATCTGTCTTGGGATTTCACGAACAGCGTAAGGTCTATGGGCAGTGTCTGGAGTCACACGGCCCAGGTTCTGAACCATGGACCCCTTCATTAAGTAGTTCTATGACCTCCGGCTAGCTACTGTGCTGTGCCTCAGTTTCTTCATCTATAAAATGGGCATCCTAGTAAAATTGGTTCCTGTAAAGGGTTTTTGTGGGGATGATAGAAGTCATATAATAGTAAGCCTTCAAAAGAGTGTCTGGCACATAGTAAAGGCCATAGAAATATTTTCTATAAATATTAAGCCTTGTTTAACAAAAGACTCCATGGATTTAATAGAAATGAATTCTGATGATCTCACAGAGTTCCCCCCCCCCCCCCCCCCGCCAAGCTCTGAAGTCCTGAGGTGACTTTGGTCTCGGGTATTCCCAATTGCCCCTGAAAATTAGATTTCTGCTGTAGTGGTTCTTAGCTTTGGCTCACGTTAGAATCACCCAGGACACTTAAAAAAGCACCAGCGTCCAGGCTTGACCTCCAAAGAAGGGGATGTAATTGGTCGGAGTGTGTCCTGGGTACGGGGATTTTTAGCTGCTAAGACTGAGAATCACTGAGAGAAAGGCAGAAAATGTGGGTTCATACCAGGAACCCACTGTCGATGTCAATTCCTTCCCACCCCCACAGAGGGGAGGGGGCCGCCACAACCTCACTAAGCTCGACAAGGAGCCTGGAAAATGATATTCATATTTACCAGGCTGATGCTTCCTGACTCTGACCTGGCTGGCTCTCTCTGCCTTTGGCACAGCTGACAGGGTAAGGGAAGGTGGCCAGCTGCCAGACACCCCTGGGGGCTTGAGGTCATGCTGGAGATGTTGGGTCCTGGCACAGGAGCATCGTAAACCGTGGGCAACTGTGCCTGTGCCTGCAGGTGTGCAAGCAAGTACAGGGGAGGCAGGAAGAACAGGTTTCAAAAAACTGCCCAGTGTGTTTTGGAGGAAAAAGGACCCTTGGCTTAAGAAAGTCTGCCTGAACGGCTCTGTAGCTCCATCTAGTGGTAAGGTGCTGACACTGCAGCAGAAGGGATCCAGGTGTAAGACACTAGAAAGAACTGATCTAACTTACAGACCCTGGGGTTAACGATTCCACCTGGGGTCTAGCTTGCTTTTTGAAACCTTGAATTCTTTTCAAAGAGGTTTCACATAAAAATCCATAAGCCAGTTTCTGGTTTATGGAAGCATCATGAGATCTAGGTATTATAGGTCTGCATCCCCTGAGGGCCATCGTCTCCGCACAAGGACATGGGACTTCCCCTGTGCCTCACCTCCACCCACTCCCCAGATCCCCCAAGAGATTGCTGGAGGGAAACTCAAGAAAACGAAAAGCAGTTCTGCCTCTTGAACAGGTGAAACCTATGGAATCTCTGCCTGGGGTTCCTTCGGGCTGCAATTTAAGGGATTCTGAGATCACTGGCTGCTGGGGACTCGCTGCATGACAGTCATCACATGACAGGTGCCTGTGTGACAGGCACCATGAGAGGGCTCGTGCCAGAGCCCCAGTAGGGCCTCAGGGGAGCAGTGATGTGCTGAACCCTTGCCTGTCCCACTCAGTGGTCATTTCCACCAACCCCCCTCCCTGCCACATTGCCTGCTTCCAGCTTTCATCTCCTAATAGAGGGTGCCGTCTGCCCATTTTGCAGATGGAATAACTGAGGCATTGTGGTGGGATTCTGACCTTCTCCCAGGGTTGGAATCGAGGCACCCAGATCCTGACTTCCAGCCCTAGTCCTGTCCTGACCAAGCACTGCCCTTCCCCATGCTGCTGCCCTGGGCCCAGATGACCTCCTCTCTTACCATCCCTCTGTGGCTTTCTAGGTGCTGGTTTGGCAAAAGGCCAGGGGTGTACACTGACTACATCTACCAGGGCCCCATGATCTTGGTCCTGCTGGTAAGACCCTGGGTGGAGGGGGGCAGGCAGGAGAGGGGGACAAGCAGTGCCTACTGTGAACGGACAGGGTCCCCATGCAGACCAGACATGATCAAGACCCTGAGACCCCGCCCTGTCCACCCCGCCTGCCTCCAGCAGCTTGTCCACACACACATGCCTATACCATCCCACTGTGTGCTCCAATTACAGATCAATTTTATCTTCCTTTTCAACATCGTCCGCATTCTCATGACCAAACTCCGGGCGTCCACCACGTCTGAGACCATTCAGTACAGGTAACCCGGCCCGCCTCCCTCCCCTAACCGTGGGGGCTCCAGAGATCCCAGCCTCGGACCCAGGTCTCCCCGCGCAGCCCCTCCTGAAAACCCCAGCTCCCCATCTCAGACCCTGGAGACCTGGCACTCCACCCCCAGGTCCAGCCCTCTTCCTCCCTCCTGGGGTGGGTTGTGACTCTGGGCCTCCGCACCCCCCCCCCCCACCTCAGGAAGGCTGTGAAGGCCACTCTGGTGCTCCTTCCCCTCCTGGGCATCACGTACATGCTGTTCTTCGTGAACCCCGGGGAGGACGAGGTCTCCCGGGTCGTCTTCATCTACTTCAACTCCTTCCTGGAATCCTTCCAGGTATCACCCCTCACCCCTCACTCTGGCTCTGGCTGTCCCCCGCACCACCCCCCTTGGGTGGGGATTCTTCCAGGCAGGGGCCCGGAGGGGCAGGAGGCTGTGGAGAGGAAGGGGGTGGCCCGGAGGCTAGGTGGGGCCACACCTGTCCCCGTCCCTTGACCCACCTTCTCGGTCCACTCCAGGGCTTCTTTGTGTCTGTATTCTACTGTTTCCTCAACAGTGAGGTAAGGACACTGGGGCCCCCGGAATCGCGGGGGCCTGTCGGGATCTGAGGTTGTCTGAAGCCTCCTCCTGCCCTCCACACTCTCTCCTCCCTGCCCCCAGGTCCCTAACGGGGAGGCTGCTGGGAGCCCCAGGGTGGTCCCTGACACCTGCCCATGTGCTCCTGTAGTGGCAAGCCCACTCCTTTGTTCTCATAGGCAGTTGGCGCTGGGTGGGGTGGGGGTCAGAAGCTGGGGTTTCAGTCTCATCAATGAGTCTATGAAAAGGCTGGTTGAAAACAGGAAGGGCTGAGCCCTTGGGCAGAGCGGGCACACGTGCTGAAGGGAGGAATTCTTCATGGCAAAGGCCATTTGACGCCTTTAGGTGGATGGGGAAAAGGCATCCCTTCTCAGAACATTTGAGAAAATCATCCTTGCGCATGCAATATGCAAATATGCAAATGAGAATGTTAACTAGATGCAGGTCCCCGCCTCCTGCGCTGCCCTCTGTGCGCCTCACACCTGCGCACTGCGCACCTGCGCGCTGTCCCAGTACCGCCACTGGTGCGGGCCCTAGGGAAGGGAAGGGGGTGCTGAGACCCAGGCTCCCGCAAAGTGCTCTGCTCCGCGCCCTCGCAGGTCCGCTCCGCCATCCGGAAGAGGTGGCTCCGGTGGCAGGACAAGCACTCGATCCGCGCCCGCGTGGCCCGCGCCATGTCCATCCCCACCTCCCCGACCCGGGTCAGCTTCCACAGCATCAAGCAGTCCACGGCGGTCTGAGCTGGAGGGCCAGCGTCTGGAAGATGCTCTCCAGGCTCCGCCAGCTGCCCTGCCTGTGGAGGGGACCGGCCCCTTCTCACACTCTGTATCCCCAGAAGCCGCTGACACCGACAGCCTGGGGGACACGCCCCCTCCCCGACCCAGGCAGAGCGGGAGTTCCAGGCCTGTGAGAGCAGCCACGGTCTGGGCCCCGAGATGAATGGGAAATCATCTGTAGGACTGGTCTGGGTCCAGGGCCTCTGGCTCTCCCGTGCCCCAGTCCTCCCTGGAGATGGAAGGAAAATGGAGTGAAAATGGCCAGCTGGGAACCCAGAGCAGTACATGGGTCCCTCCAGGAGGTGCCTTCTCCCAGAGCACAAGAGACCTGGGGCCTGTCCTCAGCAGCTGGGGGGCGACAATCCCTGTCCTAGAGGAATTAGGGGAAACTTTTGTGACAGCCTCCAACCACTATGATGATGCCTCCGGGTGTTGGCAATGCCTTCCAGTACCAACGGGAACCAAAGCCAGGTTGCCAGAAGCCCCAGGCAATGTCATTAGAAATCAGGTGACATCATCAGACCACAGGCCACACAGCAGGAAATCCTCCCGAGCACCCTGGACTTCATCTGTGGCACTGTGGTCAGAAACGCCCTGTCTCGCTGCCTTGCACCTTGGACCTTGACTTCCCTGTAGGCCAGCAGGCTGCCCCACCTTTACCCCCACGGTATTCACACCCTGCTTTCTGTCTCCTCCTGTCCCTGGTGTCTCCCCCTGTGTGGGAAGATGGGGATGGGAGGGAGAGGGAGTGTCCTGTGAGCAAGAAAAAGGGGGTGCCCCAGACAAAGCCAGTGTCCCTTTCAGGGGGCAGAGAATACTCGGGGCCCTCCTGCCTGCTGGCCTCCGGGGAGCCTCTGTGCTGGTCGCAGGGAATTTGGGGTTCCCTGGGTGACCTCTGGGGCAGCATGATTAGCTAAGCAGAGATAGGAGAAGGGGCAGGGCACTTGGCTCCTCTCTGCCTGAGGGTCCTAGAGCTGGACAGCTGGCTCTTGGGACAACCAGCTGGCCCCCACTGGACCCTCCCGTGGCCAGAGGTCCTGGGTCACTGGAGCCAGGCTTTCAGAGATAACAGCATCAGCTCTGAGGGGTGGCTGTTGTAAATAATAATATTTATCTTTCCAACCAGCATTTGTGAATGTCTGGTCTGCACAGGGCTGGGTGGGGAGGGCGCAGCAGAGAAAGGGAGGCCAGTTTTCAGTCTTTGGGACCAGGATGTGGCTGGGAAACCTGACACCACTCTCACCCCTCAGGGTGGAGGCCAAGGTGAGCCACTGGGGGCATGCGTCTTCGGACTCAGCTGCCAAGGACAGCTCTTAGAAGGGGAAAGTCATGGGGAGGGAGCCACAGGTGAACAGTGCCAGGCAAGGACACTGTGGATGGGGCAGGGGCCACGGGGACAGCTTGAACCCAGGTGTGGCCATGGGACCAGACAGGAATGTGTCCCAGCCCCAAGGGAGGGGCGGAGCTGGAAGCCAGAAGTACAGCTGGGGAGGCCTTGACACTGTCTCGGCTTGAGACTCCCAGAAACAGACTCAGAAACAAGGTTTCCAGAACCAGTTCAGGGAAAGGGAGCCCAGGAAGAGAGTGGGGGCGTGAGGCCAGGAAAGGGAAGCAGCGGAAGTGGGGGACGCCCACCTCCACAGCACCCCCTAGAGGCAGCCGGAGCGTAGTCCTGCAGCAGAAGCTTGAAGAGCCAGAATAGGGCACACCCCAGGGACCACAAGGGAGGAAGGCTGCTGGGGGGGGGAGGGCATTAATCCCCTTGCACTTCCCCCAGCGACATGAGCCATGAGACCAGAAGAGAAGGCCTGGGCACAGCAGCCCGTGGTGGAAGGCAGCCCGCACCAGCTCCCGGGGCAGCAGAGGGGGTGGGACACAGAAACTCCACCCTGGCACCCAGGGATAGGGCAGCCTGGCTCTCGCTCCTGGGTCTCCAGACTGGGGTTGCGGGGAGGGGACCAGAGGCACCAGGACAGAGATAGGCTGACAGCCTCCTGAACAAGGGCGGTGGGGGGACAGTGAGAGAATAGTCCCAGAGAAAAATTTGTGGAACAAGAGGGACAAGAAGTGCCCACGATCGAGGTGTCTTTCGCAACTCTGCCTTTCACTCAGTGAAGAAGTGAGAGAGCAAGGCTTCCCCTGCACAAGTTGGGCTGTGGGGACGGGGCTCCCCAAGGATGGAGGAGCATTGGAAGGAGGTTGCGTGGACAAGAGGCCCCGGGGACCCAAGCTGGGGCACCGCCCCCTTTCCTGCCTGTGCCTCCAGGTTGCTTTAGCTGCTGGGCCCCCTCCACGCACCTGCTGTGCACTCAGCCCTGCCTGGTCCAGCACAAGGGGCAGAGATGAGCGGGACCCCCAAGACGAGGGCCAGCAGCCAAGGGCAAAGCCACCAGCTCCAGAAGGCCGCATCAGAGGACACCTCCAAGACGAGGCTGACAGTCATCAGAGAAGCTGCTCGTGGGGGCCCTGGCCAGGGGCTTCAGGATACCCCCCCATTCGGAGACTAAAGGGAGGAGGGCTGCTTCAGGAACATCCGGGCCCCCAAGAACTGTATCTCCTCTGCCACGGGCAGGTGCCCAGAGTTTAACCCTTCCACGGCCCCTGGCTCAGAGACCAGGATGAGGACAGGCCCCCAGATGGGGTCTCTGAGGGTCACTGTGCCCTGAGGTTCAGCTGGTGGGCTGGGTGGGAAGAAGTCCCTTGGGGGTGCGTGGGGGTGTGTTGAACGGACAGACACACGAGAGCTCTTCTCCATGCCGCACCCAGAGGCTGCAGTTCTGGGGTACCCCACCAGAGCCCATTTCTCCCTGCGACCCTCCTTCATGGGCACAGACCCCTAGTGGAGGAAAAACCGCCCTATGGGGTTTTGGTTTTCCAGTTTGGGCCCCTTCACCTTTGAGTGGGACAGCATGGCCCCTACCCTGGGGTCCTCTGTTTCCCCTCCAGGCCTCCTCAGTCCTCCTGCCCCTACTGAGTCAGATGCCCTGGGATGGGACTGGGGAGGGAGTCAGATGTGGGAAAAGCATGCTAGGGAGGAAGGGAGGTTTTAGAATCCAGATGTTAATACTTAACTGTGGGCATTGGTAAACTGCTTTGCAATCAGCATAATCCTTTATAACATGTGTTATCTAGTCTTCAAGTGACTCAGGGAGCAGGGAACACCCCATTTTACAGCCAAAGAAACTGAGGCCTGGTGATCCCTCTGTGATCAAAGGTCCAGGGCTCTTTCCAGCCCTCAGTGGGCTGCAGTCCCCAGGTTTGGGTTTCAGGAGGCTGCGACAGATAACGCAGCTCTGGGGGGAGGGGACAGCAGGAAGCCTCAGGGCTTCCGATCATCTGGTTGGGGACCAGTCCCAGGTAAAGATGGGACCAGCCCAAAGATGGCTCGGCCAGCGTCCAGTTGCTGAGCTCAGCTTGGTGGGAGCAGTGAGGGTTCTGCACGTCTGTCCCGATTCCCAGCATGCACGCCCTACCTTCCCAACACCCAACACCCTTCCACTCCTTAAATGGATACTTAATGGCAAACAGGCCACCAGAAGCTTCTGTGGGTCCCCCTGCACCCACCCAGGCTCTGCTCAGCCCAGGCAAGGGGGTCACCAGCCTCCAGCTCAAGGGCCTCTCAGGATCATTTCATGGACCGCTCCGACTTCAAACTCAACTGCCCGCCCAAAGACGAACGGGAGCTGATCTCTGGGTTTCAACACCAGCAACACCCTCCAGGGCTGAGTGCTTACTAAGCACCAGGCACAGCCAAGCCCCTCACCTGCTCTTCATACCACCCTGTGAGGCAGGGGCCGTTATCCCCACTAAACAGGTGGGGAAAGGGAGGCACAGAGAGGGTACAAGACCTGCCCCAGGGCGCCCAGCGGTGGCATGGCTGGGTGTGAGCCCAGGCTGGCCTCATCCAGCCTCTACGTGCTCAACCCTATGGAGCAGGAGTTCTTTGCCCCTCCATGCCCCGCTGCTCCCTCCAATGCCCTCCCTAGAGAAACTCCTCAGTTTCCCTAGCTTGTGGGCAAACAGCACGCAGACAGAAAGCTAGATGTAGAAGTTGGCCCCTACAAAGTGGGGGTGTCAGGGAGCCCACTCCTGAGCCTGGTCCCGCCTCCAGGTGTCCCAGCCCTGTCGCTGTTTCATGCCAGAGCACTGCCTCCTGTCTGTCCCTTGTACAGCTCGCCAGCCTCTGCAGACCCAGCTGGTCAGGCTCGGGCTCAAGACAGGCCCGCACCATGTATATTTTCCAAAGTTCTATGTGTGTTGGAAACATCAATGAGCTCATCGTCTGGGGATAACTTCAGAGACCACCTTCAGCCCCCAGACTGCCACCCACTCACTCCATCTGCCCCTCTGAAGGGTTCTGGACAGATGCCTGCTGCCTGGCCTTATTGCCCACTGGGCCAAGGCAGGTGGGGGCAGAAGCAGGGGTGAGGGCCATGTACTCAGTGTACCGTGAGGAGACTGGGCAAGTGAGGTGGGCACCCAGCTAGGGTGGGGGAAGACGAGGAGACAGACCCACAGGGGCTCCTGCCTCTCACCTCCATTGCTGGGGCAGTTGGGGAGGAAGCAGAGGGTGACCCAGTCCCTTCTCGGTGTCTGTACCATCTCTAGAACGTGCATCTAGGACAGCCCCAGGCAAGGAAGTGTGGCCCGTGAGGGGGCCAGTAAGCTGGGCCCCCTCCCCACCCTCTTGAACAGCCACACTGGGCTAAGGCCTGCTGCGTGTGAAGTCAGCTGTCCTTGCTGCCCTGAGTGGAAAAGACAAATGCTCCAGGTGCCCACTCTAGGTCCCCACACAGAAGGTGGAGACACCGCCCCTGGCCTGCCTGGGACAGTGAGGCCGAGAGCCCAGGCCATGGCTAGAGAAGCAGCAGGGAAAGGAGCAGAAGCTGCAGATACAGGGGGAGGCCCTCCAGGAAAGGGATGGAATTTGGAGATGGGGGTGGGCCGAGCTGCAGAGTCTTGGAGCAAAAAACCAGCCTCAGCCACCTGTCACTTGTGAGATGGCGCCGTCGGGGGCATTGTGCAGAGCGCCCCCTACAGCCAGACAGAGAGAAGAGCAGCTCCAGGGTCGTGGGAATGAGGCGGGATCGAACTGGGGATGAAGGTGGGAGGATCTAGGGAAGCAGCCTTTGGAAAGACACCCAGAAGCCTTCAGTGAACCAGGTCCCAGGAAGAGCCTCAGAGGGAAGAAGACTAAAGAAAATTCTTTGAGCCAGGACCCCAGGAGCTCCAGGGTAGATGAGGGAGGAAGGGCAGCAGCAGGCTCTTTTGGGGGAGCCTGTGTTTCTGAACCCCAAGTAGGGGCATAGAGTAGTCTAGTTCCAGAACTTTTCATCACCCGAATGGAAACCCCATTCCCATGAAGCTGTCACTCCCCATTCCACCATCCTAGCCTCTGGCCACCACGAACCTTTCTGTCTCTGTAGCTTTCACTAACCTGGATATTTCACAAAAGTAGAACCATACTTGGGGCACCTGGGTGGCTCAGTGGGTTAAAGCCTCTGCCTTTGGCTCAGATCATGATCCCAGAGTCCTGGGATCGAGCCCCGCATCGGACTCCCTGCTCAGCGGGGAGTCTGCTTCTCCCTCTCTTTCTGCCTGCCTCTCTGCCTACTTGTGATCTCTATCAAATAAATAAATAAAATCTTAAAAAAAAAAAAAAGTAGAACCGTACAGTGTTTGTCCTTTCGTGTCTGGTTTCTTTCACTTAGCACAAAGTTTTCAAGATTCACCCACATCATAGCAGATGTGAGAACTTCGTTCCTTTTTTACTGCTGAATAATATTCTACCACACAGAAAGACCACACTATCCATTCATCTGCTGAAGGCATTTGAATTCTTTCCATCTATTCTGTGTTACTGTGAATAGTGCTGCTATGAACATTCACGTACAAGGGTTTTTTTGTTTGTTTGTTTTTGGAACACCTGTTTTTTATCCTTTTGTTATGTACCCCAGGGGTAGAATTCTGGGTCATATGGTGACTCTACGCCTCATGTACCAATTATCCGCAAACGGCTTTCTACGGGCAGTTGCACCATTGTACATCCCCACCAGCGACGTAGGAGAGTTCTAATTTCTCCACATCTTTACCAGAACTTGTTACTACCTGCGTTCATAGTCACAGCCACCTTGGTGAGTGTGCGGGCCGGTTCTTAAGAGACCCAAGACTCCCTGTGTTGGGAGATGGGGGCCCAGAACGAGGATCTAAGCTGAACATCAGCGGGGCCCCAGACAGATTTTATTATCACAGCACTCAGGAAGGAGCTGGCTGGCCGCCCCACCGCGCTCAGATCTAGGTGCTGGAATGCAGAGAGGTCTTGCTTCCCTAACCATCCCTGACCATCGCGCCAATCCTTCTCTGCAGTGGGAACCCATGGAAGGAGCAGCCGGCAGCCTTCCCCAGTCCCCAGGCCTTGCCAGGTGTCCCCGCACCAGCTGGGGGTACGCTCACCAGTCTGCTGGCTCTTTCAGTCATGTATTTCTGACAGTTACCTTGTCATTGCAATTACTGTTTGTAATTGAGTTAAATGTTACAGTCACGGACAAAACAGAATTGCACAAACAAGGAGAAATGTTGTCTCTTCTGAAAACTCAGTTGAAAGACACAATCTGAGTCACACAAACAATTAGCTGTCAACTCAGGTGGGGGCGAGACAAATAAAAATACCTGGAATCGGGGTGGGGGGAGATTGGGAGAGTCCAATCTCTAGTTGCCGGTGGTGTGGTGGTGGCTCTAGCTGCCGACCACTTCGCAAGATCCTTGAAGCTTGCCCTCCAACCCCCGCCCACCGAGAACCCAAAGCTGGATGTTGGGGATGGTGTCTTATCAGCGTGGATTTTTCAAGGAAGGTGACCTGTGATCAAAGCAGATGCCCTAAGGAGATCAGTGACTAGTTGTTCTGTAAAAGTGAAAATAAAATGTATTTTGTAGGGACGCCTGGGCAGCTCAGTGGGTTGAGCTGCTGCCTTCAGCTCAGGTCATGATCCTGGGGTCTTGGGATCGAGTTCCACGTCGGGCTCCTTGCTCAGAAGGGAGCCTGCTTCCTCCTCTCCCTCTGCCTGCCTCTCTGCCTGCTTGTGTGTATTCTCTCTCTCTCTGACAAATAAATAAAATCTTTTAAAAAATGTATTTTGTAGGTTGAATTGTGTTCCCAGAAATGATATGTTGGGAGTTCTAAACTCCAGGACCTGTAAATGGGACTTTATTTGGAAATGGGACTTTGAGACATAACCCTGTTAAGATGAAGTCACTGAATGGGCCCCAGGGCAGTATGAGGGTGAAGGTGTGGGGAGAGCAGAGGCAGAGATGTGACTGATGGGGCTGCAGCCCAAGGACACCAGGATCATCAGCCACCACCCACATGAAGAAGCAGTGAGAAAGGACATGGTGAAGGGTCCTACCCAGTGTCTCCGAGGGAGCCTGGCCCTGCTGACACCTTGATTCTGGACTTTGTCCCAGTCAGCATGGCCTGTATAACAAATAGTCTGGGGGCTTAAACAACAACTACAATGTCACACAGTCCCGAGAATTGGGAAGAGTGAGATCAAGGTGCCGGCTGAGTGCGTTCCTCATGAGGGATCTCTTCCTGGTTTGCAGACCTCTGCCATCAGGGTGGAATCTCACGAGGTGGAGAGGGAGGTCATCTCTCTCATGTCTCCTGTAAGGAAACCAATCCCATTCCTGAGGGCTCCACCTTCAAGACACCATTTCCTTCCAAAGGTCTCACCCCCAAATACCATATGTAAAGGTATGGAGACTTTTCAATGAGTGCCATCTTCAAATGATTTTTTTCAACACACCCATGTGTTAGCCAGTCCCAGTCATCTGGAACAAGTGAGCAAGCCAGAGTCTGCTGGGCACCCAGTGCAGAACATGGCAGAGTTCACCAGAAGTTTCCATCTTGTCCAACACCCTGAGTTTCCATCTTGTCTCTACTACTCACATGTCACCTTGTCTCTACTACTCACATGTCACGCCTGGGGCCTCGGTCCCTTCTACTGAAAAGCAGGGTCATTCACAAACACATCCCACGCGCGTTTTCCAAGGATCATTTGCTGTTCCAGAATCTGAGAGCAGCAGAGAGATAGACAACGTCTCTGTCCTCACAGAACTTGACCAGCGAGACACAGAAAATAAACTAGGAAACATATAAGCAAAGACCTGAGTTGTGGGGCGCCTGGGTGGCTCAGTGGGCTAAGCCTCTGCCTGCCTCTCTGCCTACTTGTGATCTCCATCTGTCAAATAAATAAATAAATAAAATAAAATAAAATAAAATAAAATCTTAAAAAAAAAAAAAACAGACCTAAGTTGTGCCATGAATGCTAAGAAGAAGGCTTGTTTGCTCCTGGCCATGGTGGTGGAGGGAACACTGAGGCATGGTACGATGAGAACTAGCAGCGGGTGAAGCCTCTGGGCGGGGGGTCAGAACTGGATGGCCAAGAAGCCTTCTGGAGTCAAGAGGCTGGACAGCTCCTTGGGCAGGGCAAGGCCTAAGGGAGGGGTTGGTATGGGAGCTGGATCTGAGGCCTGGGGCGTGGGCCTGTGGTCTGGGCTTCTCCAAGCTCAGGTTTACTCCTCCATTTAGAGGGCATGCTCAGGAACTAAAGCTGCTGTCACAAAGAGACCCATCATGAGCCGAGGGCTTAAGGAAGATAATGTATCCAAGTGTCGGTGTCGTGCTTCCCATAGCATGGGGCCATGCCAACAGCCAGGGTCCTGCTTCCTTTCCTTCCTCTCTTTCCATCCCTTAGGACAACGTTCTCCCCACCATAGTCAATGGCCTTCCCATGACTGGCTTGTGAAACAGGAAGAGACAGACCAGGGGCCTCGGGATCTCTGTCCAGGCTCCTGAGATGCTCCCGTCATTTCTGCTCAATTCCAATGGCAAAGACTTGACCATATGGCCGATCCGAACTCCAAGGAGAGCTCAAAATGAAATTCTGGTCACGTGTCACTACAAAAAAGCGTGGGTTTTGGAGGGCGCCGCACAGCCTCAGGCCAGCTGGACACAGTAGTAATACTCCCCTGCAAGGACGCGATGGGTACAGATGAAGTGCGCGGCACTTAGTAAGTGTTCAATAAAAGTTTGCAAGGTCAGTGAGGTCAGGGCTCCCAGAGGCCTCAGAAACCCTGTGGTCCAATGTTCTCATTTCTTGGCAGCTGAAGAAACAGGTGCAGAAACGAGAAGCATCTGTCCAGTTGCCCAGTCCTTAAGGGCCAAAGTTGGTCCAGAATCCGTGTCCTGGATCCTTGACCCCATCCTCTCTCGCCTCCGATTTCCAATGACTGATCCAGGCCTACCAGGAGCTGAGCAGAGAGCAGGGACCCTGGGGACCTCTGGGTGGGGGGCGGCAGGGCTGGGGGACAGCCCAGAGAAGCACCCTGGGCTCCGAAGTAGTGCCCTGAGCCCTGGTGGCATGGCTTTGTGACCAGGTAGGTGTGGCTCCAGTTTCCCAGACAGGAGGCCGGGTGGCTCTGTGACAGAGGGCCACACCCGTTCCCCCCCCCCCAAGCCCCCGCCGGGAGCAGCGGCCGCTCGGGGAGGCAGCGGCAGGCGGCTGAGGAGGATGGCGTTCCTGGGCGGCTTCCTCCTCCTCCTCCTCCTCACCAGCACCGTGGCCCGGGGGGAGTACGGCGTGGTCCACGTGGTGGCCGAGAACTGGAGCAAGGACTACTGCGTCCTGTTCAGCTCTGACTACGTCACCCTGCCCCGGGACCTGCGCCACGCCCCGCTCCTGCCCCTGCACGATGGCACCACAGCGCCCTGGTGCCCAGGCCGGGACGCCCCCGGCGGGGCCCAGCCCAGCTCCCCCCGCCAGCGGCCCCTCCGCCGCACCACCGCCATGGTCATGAGGGGCAACTGCAGCTTCGACGCTAAGGGCTGGCTGGCTCAGGGCCAAGGCGCCCACGGGCTGCTCATCGTGAGCCGGGTCCGCGGCCAGCAGTGCGCGGACACCAGCCCGGCCCCCCAGGACCCCCAGCAGCCCCTGCCAGGCCTCACCATCCCGGTGGCTGTGCTCCGCTACGCCGACATGCTCGACATCCTCAGCCACACCCACGGCAGCGCCGCGGTCCGCGTGGCCCTGTACGCGCCCCGGGAGCCCGTCCTCGACTACAACATGGTGGTAATCTTCATCCTGGCCGTGGGCACCGTGGCCGCCGGCGGCTACTGGGCGGGTCTGACCGAGACCGACCGGCTGCGGCGGCGCTGGGCCGGAGGAGAAGGAGGAGGAGGAGGAGGAGGAGGAGGAGGAGGGGGGCCGGGCGGGCACCCCCAGCAGGGAGCGCCGGCGGCCCGGGGGGGCCGGGAGGACGAGGACGAGGACGTGCCCGTGGACTTCACGCCGGCCATGACGGGGGCCGTGGTCACCATGTCCTGCTCCATCATGCTGCTGCTCTACTTTTTCTACGACTGCTTCGTCTACGTCATGATCGCCATCTTCGGGCTGGGGGCGGGCACCGGCCTCTACAGCTGCCTGGCACCCCTGGTGCGCCACCTGCGCCCGCAGCCTGTGCGGGGACCCGTGGCCGGCCGGAGGGTCTGTGTGCACCAGCCCCTGCTGCTGCTGGCCAGCTTGTGCGCCGTGGTGACCACCTTCTGGGTGGCCCACCGCAACGAGGACGGCTGGGCCTGGCTCCTGCAGGACACGCTGGGGGTGGCCTACTGCCTTTTCGTCCTGCGGCGGGTGCGGCTGCCCACACTCAAGAGCTGTGCCTCTTTCCTGCTGGCCCTGCTCGCCTTCGACGTCTTCTTCGTCTTCGTCACACCCCTGCTCACCAGGACCGGGGAGAGCATCATGGTGGAGGTAGCCTCTGGACCCATGGATTCCTTGAGCCACGAGAGGCTCCCCATGGTGCTCAAAGTGCCCCGGCTGAGCTTCTCAGCTTTGACGCTGTGCGACCAGCCCTTTTCCATCCTAGGCTTCGGGGACATTGTGGTCCCTGGCTTCCTGGTGGCCTACTGTCACCGCTTTGATGTGCAGATCCACTCGCGCCAGGTCTACTTCGTGGCCTGCACCACAGCCTATGCCATGGGCCTGCTGGTCACCTTTATGGCCATGGTCCTCATGCAGATGGGCCAGCCCGCCCTGCTGTACCTGGTCTCCAGCACCCTGCTCACCAGCCTGGCTGTGGCCACCTGCCGCCAAGAGCTCACCCTCTTCTGGACCGGCCAGGGTAGAGTGAAGACACCTGCCCAGCCCGTGACAGGGCTCCGTGGAGCCCCTTCGTGTGGCTCGGAGAAGCAGGAGGGTGCAGCAGACGTCCACGTGGCCAGCCAGTTTGAAGGGGCTGCCAGCCACCTGGCAGAGGACTTGGACGGCAACCTGGAGGAGGACACGGCCGACACCGCCACCGTGTCTGAGGACGAAGTCACTGGTCCGGGTGGTCGCAGTGATAGCTCTGAGGGCTGGAGCGATGCCAATCTGGACCCCAACGAGCTGCCTCCTGCCTTCCCTGGCGCCTTGGAGGAGCCGATGCCACGGGAGCCGCAGGCCATGCTGAGACCGATGATGCCGCTAATGCCCCCGCCCTCAGAGCTGGGCCGTGCCCAGGCCCAGGCCTACAACACTGGCCTGCCCTGGGCAGGGCTCCACAAGAGGAAGGGCTTGAAGGTGAAGAAGAGCGTGTCGACCCAGGCTCCCCTGTGAACCGGAATGCTGAGACACGTGCCTCGAGGGGGGCCGACAGAGTGCGCCACAGTGCAGCCACACGTGGTCCAAAAGCAATAGGGGCATTAAAGATATTCCATTTCTACTCAGCAGAACTTCGTGGTCTGTTGTGACTGGGAGAAAACAGCGACCACGGCATAGATCCATGCAGGGCCTGGAGGGTTCTGAGGCTGGGTGCCAGCCCCCAGGTATGCAGAGCACTTAACAGGCCCAGAGAGGGCACGTGACAGGGATGAAGTTCCTCAGCAAGGTCAGGAATTGCTCCCAGGGCTTACTGGACAGCCACCTCCCCTCTCCCCACCTGCCCACCCTCCACGCCGGAGCCCCAGCTCCCCAGCCTGACCGACGGGCCCCATCCCCGGAGCCCCACCTCACGGCCCGTCTTTTCCTCATGCTCGGGTCCAGTAGAACCATTACTGTTCCTTGATCGCACCACACCCTCCCCTCTGTCTTTGCACATGCTAGTCCCTCTGGCTGGGATGCCCCTTCCATCCCAGACAGAAATACCCCAACCCAGGTTTACTCAAACACTCTTAGACACCTTTCAAGTGCTAGCTCACATCCACCCTTCCCCCGCCGAGACCTCCCTGCTCCAGACGTCCTGACAGCAGCACACGCCCAGCGTGTTCCCGTTCTCATCCACCCGTTGTGTCCACAGGCACTGAGTATGTACCTGCTGTGTGCACTGCCCCATGGGGGGGCCACAGAAGGAGGCTGCTGTCTAGCTGGGGAACGGCAATTGAGAACAGACCAGAAACAACCTGAGAATCACCTCAGAGCAGGGAGGGAGAGATCAGAACCCGAGTGGAAAAATGTAGAAGATCAGGGCTCTAGATCCCACACTCCCTTCACTGACTCTGGGCAGGGACCATAGTCTCATCTTCAAAATGGGATTTATAATACCAGGTCTCCTGGAGGCAGGGGCATGGACAAGATGACCTCTTGAGGACCCCATGGTTTTTTAGGCCAGATGCTGTGGTTATATGCTGTTTAACAAAGGAAATGAACTCTGGGGTCAGGAGAGGCTTCCTGGAGGAAGCTTTGCTGGAGGTGAGGGACTCATCACAGAGGCCATGTGGTACAGCGGTTAGGGTTCTTGGACCACTGCCCCCTGGAAATTCCAGCTCTACCACTGACCTACAGCATGTCGCTGAGCCAGTGGCTTAGGGCCATGGTTTACTCATCTGTAAAAAGGAATAATCATAAAAACCCCAATTATCATAGGGCTTGGGGGAGGTTGGAATGAGTTGGCTGATTGATGCGGTGCTTTATGAATGTTAATTCTGTTTCTGTCCCTCCCCTACATCCAACTCCCACAGGCCTCTGAGGCCTGGCCCCTGACTCCCCCGCCAACCGCTCACACCCAGCATCCCTGCCCCCAGCTCCTCTAGTCAGGGATTGCGCACCAGCCCCCTCCCACACCATCCTCTCCTCACACAGGGGACCACCAGCTGGAACTTTCTCTTTCTCCCATACTCCAGCATTGGGCCTGACTGGCGGCGGCTCCTTCCAGCTCACATACTCCTTCTTCAGGGAGGCCTTCCTTGATGACCCTTTCTAAAGTAGACCCCAGCCTTGGGTACACTGCTGTGCACCTGCTCGCTGGTTTTGTCTCCTCCCCCAGGCCAGTGTCAGCTTCTTGAGAGCAGGGGCCTCTCTGTTTTATGCATCTGTGGGGTTCCAGAGCCCAGAACAGGGCTGGGTACATCGGTGCTTGATTTATGTTTTGTTGGAGGAATGAATGAATGAGGCATCGATCCGGCTTGAACTCTAGAGGAAAAGGAGATGCCACGAAGAAGGCCTTGCTGCCCAGGCCACCTTCCTGGGACCCTGCGGGGGTCAGTGCAGGGATGGGACCCTGAGCGGCTGGCTGGGCCCTGGGTGTGGGGATTATGGGAGCTGGTGCAGGGGGGCTGGTAATGTGAATCTCGAAGAAAGCTCCCTCATTGACCCACTCTGCAAAGGGCACCTGAAAGCCCAGGCCAGGCAAAGGCAGTGTGTAGAACCCAGGCCAGGACACTGACCGGCGGGCTTGGCAGCCCCTCCAACCGGAGCCGGCAGCCATCTGGCCTGAACAGAGGGGCCTCTGCGGGCCCTGGCTCACCCCCAGCCCCGGCAGCCTTCCCACTGCTGACCTGCGTCACTGGGCCTGCCAGGGATGGACTCCACGCCTCTGCCAGGCCCGAGAGGGGGAGGGCTCTCAGCCCCTTCATCCTCAGTCTGGGGGACAAAGGATGTCTTCACTCCCAGGAATTTGCAGTCCGAGTGGCTCCCTGGGGCAGGAAGCGTGCCTGCCTTCCAGAAGAAGATTCTCAAGGGTGAGTCCGACTGTCCTCCCCTCTCCAGCCCGCAGGCTTCAGAGGGACGCTATCTCCAAGATAGGGAGGCTAGTACTCTCTCTCTTACCCTTACCAAATGGGTAAGGGGCTGAGCCTGGGCTCCAGGAACCTCGGAGGGCTTCCGCTGCTGTTCTGTGGCGGCCCAGAGGTCCCCGCTCCTGCCCTGACCGAGAGCCAGTGTCCCCTTTCAGCTGTGCGTTCTGCCTCACTTTGCCAGCCCCCTTCCCAGGGACTGGGTTGAATCCAGGTGGCTGGACCAAGCTGCCACCTGTCAGAGGTGCCCAGAGCTTGCAGCCACCACCTGCATGCCAGAGGGACACAAGACACTGCACGCACGTGTGCATGCATGAACACATGTGTGGACGTGTGCACACATCCAGACAGGGCCCTCAGGTACGTGTTTACACATACGTGTACCTCCATGCCCTACACACACGTGTGCATTCCCATGGCCGAGCACATGTCCCTGTACTGGACACTCATACATACCTGTGCACACCCTCCACGTGTGCACACACAGGCGCACACACTCACACACATACACACACACACCAGTCCTGCCTTGGGCCTGGGAGTGGGGGTGCTGACGCCTGGACTTCCCACCTCAGAGGACAGGGTGGCCCTTTCCTGATGGGGTAGATATGGAGATGCAGTGCTCAGGCCTCCCTTCAAGAAAGGCATTTGGGGATGCCTGGGTGGCTCAGTGGGTTAATCATCTGCCTTCAGCTCAGGTTATGATCTCAGGGTCCTGGGATCGAGTCCCGTATCGGGCTCTCTGTTCGGCAGGGAGCCTGCTTCCTCCTCTCTCTCTGCCTGCCTCTCTGTCTACTTGTGATCTCTGTCTGTCAAATAAATAAATAAAATCTTTAAAAAAAAAAAAAAAAGAAAAGAAAGAAAGAAAGGCATTTGGTTGACAGCTTCTTCTGGGGTCCCCTCAGCCCAGGCAGCTTTTCAGGAAGATGCAGGACACAGAGGGCCAGCTAATGACTGAGCAAGGTGGCGGCGCCAGGGCCCGGGCATCTCCACCCAACACAGGGATCCTCGAACAGGCTTCTTTGGCCCCAAGCCCCACTGTGCTTGCCCAGAAGGTGGTAGACCTGCATCCAGGTCTGAGGGCTCCCCCTGCCCCTGCCTGCTTCCTCCACTTCCTTTGCCTTCCTGACTCCATCTTAATATTTGCTTCCAGGGGAGCTCGACCTATGACTGGTGAAGCCTAAGATGGGTCCAGGGCAGAAACAAGCCTCCTGAGGCCACAGGCAGGGCTCCAGGTGGCTGAGCCCTGGCTTTGGGACTGTCCTCTGTTCAGGCTGCCCAGCATTTCTCTGTGTGGCCTCATTTAATCCCAGCAAGAACCCCTTAAGGTGAATGTGGCAGCCTTAGGGGTTTTTTTGTTTTGTTTTGTTTTGTTTTTTGAGTTAATAAAGGGTTTGATGCCAGAGCTTCTGGATTCCCTGGGGAGTGAGAACGAGCAAGGACCCATGAGATGCTGTAAACCACAGCAAAGGAAAGCCCAGAGAGGGTCAGGACCTACCGAAGGTCACACAGCAATGGGATAGCAGAAATAGAACATGGCTCTGGTCTTCTCCTTCCCAGCGCAATCTCTGGGATGAGCTCCATGCCTCAACCCCCTCCCCTCCACATATCCTGGTCTGCAAAGCAGACCTCTTCCAGGAAAACTCTGGGTCTACTCAGTCCTTTACCCTGTTACCCCCCCCCCCCCCGAGTGGTGCAGCCCTCTGTTCTCACTAAGGAGTATCTGTACGTGTGGCTTGATAAGAAAGGTTCATGATTCAGCGTTAAACCACTCCTCAGCTAGTGCAGGAGGATGCAGCTGGACTCCGAGTCCCTGAGACCTCAAAGCTCAGCATTGCTGTTCATTTGCCCTGTGACACCGAGCAGGCAAGGCTCTGTGCCTCCTTATCCTCGGCTGTAAGGTGATCTGCTAAGACTTACCTTGTAGGTGTGTTGTCAGGATTAAATGAGGTGAGGTGTGCATATAAACAGTGAACACTAGCCACGCACAAGCAACAGGCGAGATATACATGTCACCTCCTCACATGATACCCCGGGTTTAGAGCAGGAGCTTCCCAGACCGCACTTGGCTTACACCCAAATGCCATCATTCCCAAATCAGCTTACAGTCGCTCAGGCTTGAGCTCCCAGAGGTGAGCAAATTCTCTTCCTTTGGTACCCCCTCCATGTTCAGTGGGATGGGGTGATGAGTGGGTGAATAGGGACACCACTAATGAGCCAGGAAGAGGGGTACTTCTGCAGTTAGTTAGAAGGACTCAGGAAAGGTTCTGAGCATTTTTTCTTGCAACCCTGAGTTTTGAGCGCTTTTGTGCTGCCATCTGCTGGTCAGTAAGAGAAAAGCAGGCGAGCTCACACCCTAAGGGCCAGAAGATTATCATTCTGTTAGGAAACTTTGGAATCATTACAACGAGAAATGATATTCAAAAATATATATAATAACCCACCCATCAGCAGAGTTCTGAAACCTCTACTGGCTAGGGTTTAACCCTTTAGATGTTTTTTGTGAGAAGGTGGAGGTTGTCCTGGAGAAGGATCCAAGAGTATTTTGATATTTTATGAAATGAAATAGTCCCCACACAGCATCACTGAATGTCCTTAATGCTTGAAGATGGTTCCTGCTCTGCCACGTATCCCATCTCATAGCATCCGGCCACCACGAAGAAGTGTTTGTGGACTGCTGCTGGGAGGTTGAACTCTCCATATGGTCTTGTTCTCGTTCTTGGGTCCCCACAGACACCCCTCCCACAGACACCTCAGTGATTATGTTTGGGAACAAATGCCTGACCACCACTGGTTCACTGTCCAAATGCTTCGTTTTACCTTTAGTTTTACCCGCTCTCCTCTAGAGCTCCACGAGGCATGTAAGCCTGAATCCAGGTCTCATACCTCCCTCCTAAGTCCCCCTGGGATCATGGGACACAGTCTCGGAGGGACCCCAGGAAGCGACGCTGGAAAGGGAAACTGAGGTTGCTGCCGGGAGACCCTTGGGCTGCTAGAACACTGCAGCGTTGTTCCGAGAAACGCCTTTCCTAGCTTTCCCCAGCCTCTTAGGGACTTGAATGTTAGAGAAGACTGGTGGAGAAAGCCATGTGTGGAGTCTGAGTGAGAGTGATGGCAGAGCCTCCAGACACTTTCCAGAACTCTCCAGAACTGAGGACAGAAAGGGAAGGCAGCCTGCCCAAGGTCACACAGCAACTTAGTTACAAAGCCAAGACAACTAGGAACCTGGAAACTAACCCAAGAATCCTTCGTAAAAGGACACCCTTTCTGGAATGCAAATTCTTGCCTTTCAGAGATTGTTTCCTGAGGTCCACTTCCCCCACATACTTGGTCTTCTTAAAAAGCAGGAGGTGCCTGCGTCCAGAGAGAAAAAAATTCCTCTGGGCAAAATTCTGACCCCTCCCCCCATCCTATCCCCCGTAACCCAGCCTGGGCAAAGCCTTACCGGTGCCTGCAGTTCTGACCAAGACAGGAAGTGAACTTGGGCAGGAGGGGCAGCCTTCCTGAGAATCCTTGCCCATCATAGCCCGCAGTGTCCTCCAGGCCATCCACCCACCCGCAGGACAGTGTAAGCCAAGGGCGGGGCTGATCTCCACCCACCTTGCTTAACGCTTAAAACTGAGTGTGGTCGGGGAGCCTGGGTGGCTCAGTGGGTAAAGTCTCTGCCTTCGGCTCAGGTCACGGTCTCCAGGTCCTGGCATGAGCCCCCGCATCAGGCTCTCTGCTCAGCAGGGAACCTGTTTCCAATCCCCCTTTCTCTGCCTGCCTCTCTGCCTACCTGTGATCTCTGTCTGTCAGATAAATAAATAAAATCTTAAAAAAAAAAAAAAAAAAAACTTGAGTGTGGTCAATTGAATAACATCCTCCCAAAAGATATCCATATCTTAATCCCTGGAACCTGTGAATGTTCCTCTATATGAAGGGGGAAGAAAGGACTTGACAGATGTGATTAAGCTACAGATCTAAAGATGGGAAGATTATCCTGTATTATCTGAGCAGACCCTAAATGTAATCACAGGAGCCCTTATAAGAGGAAAGCAGAGAAGCCTGAGGCACACAGAAGTGGAGAGGCTATAGGATGGTGGAAGCAGAGGTCCCAACGATGTAGCCACAGGCCAGAGGAACACCAACAGCCACCAGCAGCTGGAAAGAAGCAAAGAAGGAATTCCCCTCTGGAGCCTCCAGAAGGAGCACCAGCCTGCTGACCCCTTGACTTCAGCTGGATGATGACTGGCTTTCAGAACTGTGATAGAATAAATATCTGGTGTTTAAGCCACCAACTTTGTGGTTAGCTTGTGATAGCAGCCACGGGGAATTCATGCCTGGGTCAACAAACATCCACAGCACAGTGTCCTATGTCCTAGCACTGTGCTCGAGAACTGTACATTTTGCAGAACAGATGAGAAAAAGGAATGGCAGAACAGAAAAGCCCCTAGTCTGTGTATTTCTTTTCGCAGGGGACAGCGAGGCACAGGGGAGTCAGAGAAAGAGAGGCAGGAATCGGGGTGTCAGTGATAATGGCAGTGAATGTATCCTCTGTTCAGGTTCCAAGGACTTGTTTTTACTGTTATTTTACTGTGGAGGGAAAAAGTAGAAAGGACAAAAAAGTGGGGAGAAACACACAATTACTGTTAAAATTTGGTCTATTTCTGTCCAGTCACTTTCTTTTCCTTTCATAGGTTTTTGGGTGTTTCATTTACATATTGGTATTTTGCTATCAGTATTCTATAGAACCTTTTAACCTATCCTGGGAGTGGGCTATGGGATATTCTAGAGTGGATGGAGCTACACAGATTTTACATTCTTTTACAGATGTTTAGTCGGTTTCTTATAGCACCATGAAGAATGTATTTGGCTGTAAGTTACTTTAGTTTAGAAGATGTCTGTGTGGTAGATCAGTCATTTTATCTCTGGGAAACTAGGGATACAGAATCTTTGAAGGTTGTGATTCATTTTGCGGAATTACTTTCCAAATCACATTTGTGACAATTCATCCTCTGAGTATGTTGCAAAATATGGAAGTGGCCAGTTTACCACATCATGACCAGCATCTTTGCTAATCTGACATCATGATAAAGAGCATCTCTTTAAATTTGCCTATCTCTGATTAATTATGAGGTTGTATTTTTACTTCCCTTTTCCGGTTTATTGACAGAATACTCTCCATTCCAGGGCTTGGCACAAAGTTCAACCAGTTACCACTTCCAACTGATTCTGCCCTAAGGAAAATATCCATTTTCTCATTCCTGCTTTTATAGACTTCTTTGAAGACATCATCTCTCATGTGGACCATTAGGATCTTTGTTATAGAAAAGAGCACAGTTGTTCTTGGTCATGTCCCTCCAGCTTAAAGACCTCAGATGCCTCCCTGCTGCCTGTCAAACCAATCCCAAGTCTTCAGCTGGGTGTTGAAAGACATTGACAGCCAGCTTTCTCTGCCAGCCCGTTCGGCCTCCTATCAGCCCCTAGCCACTCTGTGTGTGGTTCCCCATACATGCTTATCTTTACTCCATGCCTCTGCTTTACGGTTGCACTCATTTTGAATGTGGTCCTTCCACCTTCCCCTGATTCCTCTGTACATGGTATCCACGGAGATCTCGTCCAAACTCCCCAGGGGTCCCTGTATAGGGCCCTGTCCAAGGTCCTGGAGAGGAGCAGTCATGGGACATAGTTTCTGACTCAGAGGGTTTCCCTGTCAAAAACATGTGGAAGAGGGCTCAGATAATATTCTGATTAATTAGGAGTCTTTTGACTTCAAGGAATAAGAACCCATGCAAAGTATCTCAAGCAAAAAAATTAAAAAATGCTTATTGGAAGGATATGAGATTTCTCAGAACACAAGGCTCAAGAGCCCAACTGGGACTCGTGGGAATTACAAGCTAGAAAGCTGTCAGAAAGCAAAGCTTCCCTCTCTGCCTCTCAGGGCTGCATGGTCTCTGGCATCCACTTCCTCCTCCCCTCCCTGAGCCAACTGCCTCTGCACATTCATTTTTCTCTTGGCTTATCATGGCACGGGCCCCAACTCTATATCATGGTCTCTTGGTCCAGAGATCATCAGCTATGGGCAATGGTCTCTATACAGAGAGAATTACTCTATTAGATTTACTCTATCCAGTCAGGGTCCTACACTTGGCTCTCAGTGAGCCCATGTGCCCTTGACTCAGGTGTCTACCCTTGGCTTAATCAGTTGTGGCTAGAGATGAAGGTCAGGGAGAGCAGGGTCATAGAGTATAAAGGGTTGCCAGGTTGTTAAAATCTGAATTTTAACAAGCCCCCCTAAGTTGTTTGTGTGTTTATGAAAGTTTCATCAGCACTGCCACAGAGCAGAAGTTCTCTGAATGACCTCTGATCCATCACCTGGGAGCTCGTCAGAAAAGAAAACTATGAGTTTCTTCCCAGAGCCTGGAGGGGGTCTGGGAAGGAGTTGGGTGCTTCACTCAGATGTACTATGCAAGTTCTGCCCCCTGCCTTCTGTTTTCCATAGATAAATTCCCATCTTCTTTCCATGAATGGTTTCCATGATTTCCATCTTCTTTCCAAGAATGGTCTCCATGATTTCCATCTTCTTTCCATGGGATGAAGATCCCATGTCTTGCTCTCCAGCTGTCACCCGTGGAAACTGCCACACAGCTGCTCTATATAAATGTAACAGTTGGCTCTGTTTATGCTGGTCAGAGGCATGTAGCCTCTCTCTGTGGCCCGCATTTTCTTATTCAGGCAGCAACAGGACCAATGATTTCTGTTGTCCCTTCAAGGATCACAGGTTTTAGTACCCTCCTTGGTACCCACCTGTGTTAGTATCCTGTGGTTTTGCAACAAACATCCCAAACTGGGTAGCTTAACACAATGGAAGTTAATTTACTCACAATCTGGAGGCTAGAGGTCTGGAAATCGGGGATTAGTATGGTTGTGCTCCCTCTGAAGGCTCAAGGGAGGATCCTTCCTTCCCTCTCCCAGCTTCTGGTAGCTCCGGGCAATCCTTGGGCTTGCAGTCACCTAATTCTAGTCTCTGCCTCCATCCTCACTCGCTCTCTCCTTTGTGTGCTTCATAGCTCCCTCTGCCTTCCTCTTATGAGTACACTGGTCATTTGATTTCAGGACCACCTCGATCTCCCAGGATGATGTGAACTTGAGGTTCTTAACTAATTACCTCCACAAAGATCCCTTTTCCAAATAGGGTCACATTCACAGGTTCTGGGTAGATGTATATTTGGGCAGTCACCATTCAAAACACTACACTACCCACCCTGCCAAGTGTTTGGGACCAGACTAGGGACAAATGGTGTCCCTGTCCCATCTCCATCTTTGTCTGGAGTAACCACAAAGGACAAGATTTCTGGTGAGTCCCATGTTTGAGCCAGAGGAAAGAGAACGTCAAAGAAACAAGGCAGAGCCCCTCTTCTCAAGGCACCAGTGGTGGGGGGAAACCAGAACAGCCAAGATGGAGGCCACCTTTGCATCCCCACCCACGGCACTGCCCACCCCAGCCACCATCTTCTGCCAATTTCTGGAGCTCCCACTGGGGGATGAGAGAGTGCCTTGAGAGGAAGGCAGAACATCCTGAGAGGCATTCTGGGAATTGCGGGGTCCACAGCACTCCCTCCCGCAGCTTCTGTTCTGCCAGTGTAGGACATTTTATGATTGCCAGGATGGCAATTAAGGAGGGGACAATTGGCCAAATGGTGCATTCTTAGGCCTCGGCAGCCAGCGTTCTATGTAGTCTGTCTCAGGGCCAAGGAGGATAAGACTTTCCAGAAAGTGAGCTGGCATCCAGAAAAGGCCCATCCCAGATGGCTGCTAATGTCATTAGCTCAATAATGATGAATGAAATGAATGAGCTAGTCTGGCCCCACTGTGCTTCTCTGAGGGATGCTGATAAGAACATGATCTCCCAGCTGGGGACCACTAAGTCTGGACCAAGGAAGAAAAGAAGGGAGACTTGGGAGACCTGAGGACAGGGTGTTCATGGTGGAAATAGGGAAACGGGTCAGACTTGGGTTCTCTTCCCAGCTTGGCCACTAATTAGCTGTGTGAGCTTGGACGTGTTCTTAAGTATAGAACCTCGACACCTCATTAGAAAAAGGCAAACAATCCAAGAGGGTAAAAATGGGCAAAGAATTTGAACAGGCTTTTTTACAGAACAAACAGGTGGCCAAAATACATATGAGAAAATGTTCAATCTCTCTAGTAATTAGGCAAGTGAAACTGAAAACGACCAGAACACAAGTGGGAAAACCAGTGACACCTGAGGAAAGTCTGACATTTCAGTAACAGACCTGTACCCATGTTAATGTCTTAGCTTTGATCACTGTATCGCGATGTAAGATGCTAACATTTAGAATCTGGATGAAGGTTCTCTGAGAACCCTGGTATTGTCACAACTCTTCTGTGAGCCTAAACTTTTTGCAATATAGAAAAGTAAACAAGGGACGCCTGGGTGGCTCAGTTGGTTGAGGGACTTGCCTTCAGCTCAGGTCATGATCCCGGAGTCCCGGGACGGAGTCCTGCATGGGGGCAAGGCAGGGGTCCCTGTTCAGCAAGGGGTCTGCTTCTCCCTCTGACCTTCCCCCTCTCATGTTTGCTCTCTCTCTCTCCCTCAAATAAATAAACAAATTTTTTTTAAAAAAGGTAAACAAGAACTACTAAAACTGTGACAGAAAACAACAAAGAGATGTGACTGTATACAGAGTGACAAGAATGACCAAGATTAGACAGATCCATGGCCACAGGGTAGCACTGAGAAGTGGGCTGTGTCATGCACCTTTGGTGGGGACATGATTTGCTGCCACCTTTTCAGAGAGCACTCTGGCAGTATGGATTATAACGTCATTGTGCATGCCCCTTGGCCCCGGGAAATCCACGGCTGGGTATTTACCCTACCAAAATCTTTCTACTTGGATTCAAAGAGTCAAGTCCAAGGGTGTTTGCCATAGCCCTACTTGTAATAACCAGGAGCCACCTAAATGCCCAAGTGGAGGAAAGTCACCCCTAGATGACAGGTTAAATGATATAGTCCACGTAGTCATGAAATATTATACAGCAGGTAAAAAGGATGTCACACATTCAATGAATAAAAATGAAAAGGCTTCCAAAGCAAAACGAAAGTATAATCTCATTAATGCAAAGGGAACGCACAAATAAAGCTGCACATTCCTAAATGTATGTGCACAAATGTACACACCCCTCCAAAAGTTGACAAAGATACCCTCCCAACTGGAGAGGGCAGTGGGCCAGGATGGAAGCAGGCAGAGTGGGTAGGGTGGTGCCGAAGGGGACTTTTGCTTTTTCTGTATTCTTTGCACTTTTAACAATAAGGTTTTCATGGATTACTTGTGTGGGTTTTTTAATGGTAATTTTTTGAACAAGTGCTAACCTCCTCTGACCTGCATTTTCCTCATTTTTAGAATAAAGAAGTTAGTAGTACCATGTCATACATCAATTTTATCTCAATTTTTAAAACTTAAACTGAATAATTGATTCAATTTAATAAAGGAGTTAGGTCAGGGCTCCTCTGTGGCTGCTTCCAGCTCTGAATGTCTTTAACTGGAAGCTGAGGCTGTGGAGACACTGTCCCCTCCCCACTCTCTCTAGTCCTCACTCTTTCTAGCTTATTCCTGACTTAAAGCCTTTGCACTTGCCCCCCCCCCACCCCAAACTGGCATGCTCTATCTGTCCCATGTCTTCATGGAGCTGCTCCTTCTTGTCTCCTCTTGCCTAGAGCTCAGCGTGATGGTCACCTCCTTGGGGGACCTCCCTGACCCCCCGAGGTAACAGTGGGAGAGGACGGAAAGGCAAGGCCAGATCAGAAGGGTTTGGGAGACCAGGGGAAGGAGTAGGGATCTCAGCCTCAGATAGGTGGAATGTTCAGAGGGATTTTTTTTTTTTTAAAGATTTTATTTATTTATTTGACAGAGAGAAATCACAAGTAGATGGAGAGGCAGGCAGAGAGAGAGAGAGGGAAACAGGCTCCCTGCTGAGCAGAGAGCCCGATGTGGGACTCGATCCCAGGACCCTGAGATCATGACCTGAGCCGAAGGCAGCGGCTTAACCCACTGAGCCACCCAGGCGCCCTGTTCAGAGGGATTTAATGCTGGGAGAGGCGTGGGTGCACGGGGAGGGGAGGGGAAGGGGGAGGGGTGACGTGAGGCTGCCTCCACACCTCATCAAAGCCCAAGGTCAGTCTGACCCGAAGGTGGGCAGATCATAGGACATAAGGTAAAACCCTCTGTGAAGAATTGGAGGTCATCTCCAGGTAAACGGAGCTGGAAGAGGAGGGAAGTGTCAGAGTGAATCGATTTCAAGTGAGTGCCCTGTTCAAGTGTGCTAGGGCTCCGTGTAGCACAGTGTTTTTCCATCTCCGGGATAGTAGTATCCCTCCTAAATTCACTTAAGACGTGAAGTGTCCTATTTTGACCTCCTTTCAGATCCGACTCTCAAAAATGTCTCTCAACACAAGGGTACACCCTCTCTTTTTCTCTTTTTGCCTCTCTTCCTCTTTCCCTGACCACTATGTTTTCCACCCCTCTTCTTTTCCCCAAACTTCCTCCAGTTTTGGCCATGTCTCCTTCCTCTTCCCCTTTTCTTTCTTTCCTCACTCACTGAGACCCACCAACCCTCCACAAATCCTCTCCCCAGCGGTATTCGGTTGCTGGGCCTGCCTGCCCTTCCCGAGTGGTTGCTGGGTTGGACACACCTTCATTGCTTTGGCTCCAAGCACTTTCCAAGGCTGGCTTCTGCAGGCTGAACACCCAGAAAAGCTTCCAAGACTCCCTCCCTCTTCCTTCTCTTCCACAACCCCAGCCTCACGCATTGCCAATGGTTACTTGCAACTCACTTGGGGTGGAGAGGGGAGTTGTGGGTTCAGCGGCAAGGAGGACAAGGAAAGGTCCAGGCAGGGACCCAGACCCCATCATGCCTTTCCCCCTCTTGTTCCTGCTTCTCTCAGAGGCACTTTTTCTGCGGGGCTAGAACCCTGTAAGGGGTGCAGAGGAAGAAAGCCTCTTCCCCCAGTTCCAACTAGAAAGGGCCCAGGGGTCAGCCCAGCTTGGATCATGGGCCCACTTGCACGACCAGAAAGGTAGACACCATCATAGGGGACCCCATCAAAACCACAGGGTTTGAAGGGACAAAAGGGATCGTTCTCCTAAAGAAGAGGGCATCCATATCCTAGGAAAGGGGAAAGAGTCCTAGGCAGACAAAACAGGGGGTGGCCACATTCCCCCATGTTCAGCCCATGGCCTGACCTTCCTGTCTATGAAGACTGGATCCTCAGCAGGAAGGAAGACTTTGGGGGACCTGGTCAGGACTTCCAGCTCTTCCTGCTTGATCTCCTTGACCAGCTGCTGATGTCCACAGCCCGTGCCCCGAGGGCACTGTCTCCTTGCTCCATCAACCCCCAGCTCAAAGCATTCACTTTCAAGGTCTCTTGGATGCTGCCAAATCTGGTTGTTCTCAGCAGCCAGCCTATCTGGAAGAACGTTATTTTAGATTTTTAAAAATGTCAGATTTGGAAGGTCAATTGTCTCAGAAAATACACCATTTGTATACAAAGCACGGGCCCCTGCTTCCCTCCAGGATGTTGCTTTTCAAGGAATTACATCTGTTTAGAGCTAGGAGACCCCCTGGAGGTCTTCTACTCCAACCCCTTCATTTTACAAATGAGGAAACGAGTGTAGAGAAGTCGAGTATTTTGCCCAGTGGTAGCAGCTAGGGAGGAGCACTGGCAACTAGAAATCTTAAAAATTCTTAAAACTCCTAAAAACAAAACCAAAAACAACCGTGAATCAACACTCAGGGTTTCCACCTGATGTTTGTGCATTGTTTCAGAAAACAATGACGGTGATGAAAATTACTGTGGACAGGTATACCTCCCCCCCCTTTCTTTTAGGCTTAAAATTTAAGCCATATGCATTTTTTAACTAGATTATTAGAATAATTATTAGAATATTGAATCTAATTTTCCCCTTCAGTGCATTCATCTGCACAACACTTTATCTTTACATGCCTTTGATCTTCAGTGGGTAGTGAATCTTAGCTTTATACTCCACGACCCTTGGCCTCCCACTCAGGCATTCAGGGACCTGGAAGCAAATACTTCAGGACACGGAGGGAAAAAGGACAGAAGAATTCTTCGTTAAAGAGTTGCTTTGGGGGCGCCTGGGTGGCTCAGTGGGTTAAGCCGCTGCCTTCAGCTCAGGTCATGATCTCAGGGTCCTGGGATCGAGTCCCACATCGGGCTCTCTGCTCGGCAGGGGGCCTGCTTCCCTTCCTCTCTCTCTGTGATCTCTTCCCTTCCTCTCTCCTACTGTGATCTCTCTCCTCTGTCAAATAAAAAAAAAAAAAAAAAAAGAGTTGCTTTGGTCATTGGTCACTCTTCCTGGTTGATCTGGTTTGGGTCTTCACATCTGACTTCCTTAAACAGGCGTACTCCCTTACTCTGTTCATAATTTCGATTCCATATTCCAAACACAAAGTCACTGGCCCGACTTGCAAGAGAAAGCAGTTATTGTGGATGAACAAGGGGAGCACGTGGGCCCTGAGATGCTATTGTTGCCCACAAAAGCCCCTCTATGACTTCGTGAGCGTCAGTCCCCCACATCACACAGCACAAGAAGGGCGCTCACTGTGCTCACGCTCTGTTTAACCCTCTAGAATTTGTAAACAACTGAAACTTAACAAAAACAAGTTGTTTTTGTTTTCTTTTGTTTTTTTAGCTTGCTTGTGTTCGTAACTCAATAAAATGTTTGTTAATTAACTTCACGCACTCATTTTTTCTTTTTTTAACCCCAGATTATATCTGCATTTGAATGGACTCCACTGGCTGGTTTGACTTGGATGGTCTCTTTGAACACAGGCTGATTTCTGGGTATGTGCCTTGCAACAGTCAGGATTGGCTAGATTGTGGTGCAGTAACAAACAATGCCCAAGTACCAATGGCTTGATAAAATTGGTTTCCTGCTCATGTTATGTGGCCCATGAGGATCAGGAGGGAGTTTGGAGCATATTATAATCACTTAGGGACCCGGACTGAAAGAAGCTCCATCTTTTCTTTTTTTTTAATAAGTTTATTTATTTATTACTTACCTGAGTGATTGTAATATGCTGCGAAGAGCACACAAGCAGAGGGAGTGGCAGGCAGAGGAAGAAGCAGGCTCTACGCAGAGCAGGGAGCCTGATGTGGGGCTCAATCCCAAGACCCTGGGATCATGACCTCAGCTGAGGGCAGCCGCTTAACAACTGAGCCACCCAGGTGCCCCAAGAGGCTCCATCTTGACATGGGCTTCCACATTCGCCTCAGCAGATGGCAAGGACTCTGGAGGGATTTTCACAAGCCAATTTATGTGACGCTTCACCTCCCTTCACAACTCCTTGGTCTGAAGTCACCCTTTGACCCCATGCAACCCCTCTGCGGGCCAGGAAGTCCAGTGCCCCATGTGCTCATCTGGAGAGGAAAGGCCACACAGCGCGCACACACACACACACACACACACACACACTGCTCATAAGAATCCCATCTTTATAATGGGTCCAGGTACAAACCTCTCTGAGGACAGTCCAGTGCCAAATCAAGTGATCAAAGCTTTAAGTATAATTACGAGTCAGGCCTGGATGGAACTGAGGAATAAGGAATGGGTTTCTGGACAATGAAAGTCATAGAAATTTTTCACTTAATTTTGTAGTATATGAGTTGTATCTCACATTTAAAAAAAAAAAAAAAAAGTCCACCTGTTCCTCCCTGGGGTCTGGGGCACTGGAGGGGAAGTGGGAGCGGCGCTGCTCTGGAGGGTAGAGACCACAGGTGCTGCCGCACATCCCACGATGTGGCCCCACGACAAAGACTTTCCTGGTCCAAAGTCATGCTGTGGTCAAGAACCCTATGTTACATTACTTGTTATATTAACCTTATGTTAATACAACGTTCACATTCTGAAAACAAAAACAAAAATAAATCCCTAAACCAAAAACAAACAAAAAGACTGCCTTGAGCTGCCTTGAGTTCCAGCCCTGCAGCCCTGGCTTCGCTGAGACGTCGTTCTTCCAGGGCAGAAGGCACACATGGGGACCGCGAGAGGGGCTGCCGCTGTGCCCTACACAGGGCAGGGACGAGATCCCGCTTCGGATAATGCTTTACAAGCAGCCCTCGGCTTTCCCAATACTAGTCGCCCTCCCTCCCCAGCAATGACAGCACAGAATGTCTCCAGACAACGTCACAGGTCCCCGAGAGCAGAATCTCCCCCAGTAGAGAACCCTGATCCCATACAATGTCCAGGTTCAAGGATGATTCCAGTCCAGTTGTGCTGCCGGGGAATCCTGAACTGGGAAATATAAGACCTACCTTTAAATCCAGCTCTGGCTTTATATCACACAGTGGCTTTCTTCTTGGGGCCTCAGTTTCCCGATCTGTAAAAGGAGAAGATCACACAAAACAGTTCCTAAAGTGGGCTCAGAACTTCAAAGGGTCTAAAGCTCGGATTCCACAATTTTTCATTCTAACGTTGTTCCAATCATAGCCTCACTCTCTCCCCAAAACAAGAGGGGAGTGAGCAGCACTGTCCAGATGGTGGGGCGGCAAAGGGGGGGGGGTGCCTGGAGAGGGGAGCACAGAGAATGGAAGGCCAGTGGAGAAAGAAGGAGATGGGGAAAAGGTACCAAAATGCACCAAAAATGCATTTCCCAGGCTGTCCCTGTGTTTTCCCACTCAGTGTCTTCTGTGACTTAAGGCATAGAAGAGATGGACAGGGGCTGGTAAATGATTTTTGGAGGAGAAGTTAAGAGGATAAATTGCATGCATTGTGCACAGAGAAATGAACAATGTACCTGAAAGTAGGAAAGAAGAGTGATTGTGTGTGTGTGTGTGTGTGTGTGTGTGTATGTGCCCGCACATGCGTGCACACCTCTGCTGTATCCTTACCAATGGCAGGAGAAATTGGACAATTTCGATTCAGCTTGAAGCTGCCTGTAAGCTTTTAAAAAAGTCATGATCACAGGCTTATTAGATTTGCTGAGCCCTTACTGGCCTCTTGACTCTTGTTTAGCTACAATCAAGACAGGGGCGGGAGGAGGAAAGGGAGAGACGCCCCCTCTTCCTTGCCCTCTGCACTTCCTCCCGGTCCATCTCAGAATCCAATAAAGCTTGACAGTGAAACTTGAAAGGGAGTGAGAGGTATTTAATAAAAGACTGTTCAGTCTGAACGATGATTCAGGATTTTTCAAAAGCTTGAAGAGACAAGCCAGACGGCCTTTTCCACTCTAGACTCCCTACAGAGGGTGTCTACCTATCTTCTCCTTGGATTAGATTTGTACTTGTTTGGGTTTATTGTCCCCCCCCCCCCCCAGCCACATTAACACTTTTCTAGTTTGCTAGTAGCCTGAGCTCCTAGGCTATCCTACAACCACAGTCAGCACCTGTTTCTTAGAAGTCATTCTTCCAGTTTGTTCTTTCACCCATTCTGTCCGCCAGCCCCTCTTCAGCTGTTTCTGCAGCACCTGTTATGTGCCAAGTACTGTGTTATGGGCTGAGGGTACGGAAGCGACTAGAATACAGCGCTGGCTTCCCAGAGCGCCACATTCAGGTAGGCGCAGTCATGTACACGAGTGAGCGCACCCCAGTGAGGTAAGAGGGACACTGGGGCAACATCTAGCCCTATAAGGGAGGCCTTCATGGAGCTAAGTCTTGAAGGACAAATAAGCTATTTGGGTGGAGATGAGGGAATGATCAGGCTTATGAAAGGCATAAACATGAAAGAAAATGGGGTGATTCATTGGCTCGGAGAGAGTGTGTTGTAATTGGACTGTAATCTTCAGACAGGAGATGGTCAGGCCGGTCCCAGATGGCCACCCCACGGCCACTGTGGCCTTGAACCCCGTTACCAAACTTTGGTTCCCATTATTCACAGGAGCTGTGTTCTGCAGTCGCCACGCATACTGAACTAGCAGATACCGAACCACTGCTCCTGGGGGAAATGCAGGCTAGGATTCCTACAACCTTCTCATCGACTGGATCATAGGCACCCTTGTCTTACGTGTCTTTGTTTGAAAACACCTTCTTTAATGCATATCATTGCCTCATTCATGCTGAGCTTGTGGCCAAGAGCACAGCAGCTCACATCGAATGATGGCTACCTAACATACGTATTCTCTCCATGAGGCTCATCGTAGCCTCCTTGTGCTTACAGACACCGGACAGCCCCTCAAGGCTATGTCTGGGGCCGTGTTAAACAGCAAAGTCACCCACAAGAAACACAAAAATGCCAAAAGCATGGCACTGAACAAACTATGAAAAGGGTACTTGTTTACAGCATGAGAGCTGAAATGAGGAGGCAGAACCGTTGCCTTGTTTGACCTCAGCTGGGAACGTGCCCAGTTGGACCAATCCTGTTTTTTTGCCACTCTGCACACGTCTGCGAAGGACCGCAAAAGCGCCTCCCGTATTGATTTGGGGGGTACAAATCCATCTCAGGGAGTAAGCGAATTGACAGCTACAGAATCATGAATAAGATGGACTGTCATATTTCAAAAACGTAAATATAAGCCTCGCAGTTCTTGGAACGGCCAACGACCACTAGACACAACAGAATATTTTGATGCTCTTCATTTTGATTTTTCCTGTAATGCAGGAGAAAGGCACGAGAGCATTTAGGGCTAATGCTGCATTTAAGACTCAAGATCTGAGAATTCATGTGAGGCCACAGGACACTAAAGCAGTGTTTAGAACAGACCATCCTGGGTTATTCCAGAAGGGCAGCCTGTCAGAGGGTGACTTACAGTTCATTCTCTGATGCCAGGGAAACCAGACAACTTAACTAGCATCATCATTCTCGACTGGAGCAAAGCAAAGAGCCTCAGCCCCAGACCGCTTCTCTATTATGTCAGCCGTCAGCAACGTGTTCGTATGTGCAGGAGCATCAGGAAATCACAGCCCGCCAGTTGCTGGCAGAAATTTGACAGGCTCTGTCCAGCCATGTGTTTCAAGAACAGTCTGGGCAGCCTGGTGCTTCAGAATTTTCTGGAAGGGGGTGATAAATAACATCCCAGGGCTGCTTCCAGGGCAATTATTTATTTGAAATGCTAGACATGGTTTTATTTACTATTTTAAAATATAGGGGGGGGGGGCGCCTAGGTAGCTCAGTCATTAGGTGTCTGCCTTTGGCTCAGGTCATGATCCCAGGGTCCTGGGATCAAGCCCCGTATCAGGTCCCCTGCATGGCGAGAAGCCTGTTTCTTCCTCTCCCACTCCCCTTGCTTGTGTTCCCTCTCTCACTGTGTCTCTCTCTGTTAAATAAATAAAATCTTTAAAATAAAAATAAATAAAATAAAATAAAGGGCACCAGGGTGGCTTAGTCAGTTAAGCATCTGCTTTCGGCTCAGGTCATGATCTGGACCCTGGGATCCAGTCCCGCATTGGACTCTCTGCTCAGTGGGGAGCCTGCTTCTCCATCTGCTGCTCCCCCTGCTTCTGCTCTCTCTGTCAGATAAATAAATAAATAAATAAATAAATAAATAAATAAATATCTCTTATACAGGGAAAAAAAAAGATGTAGAAACAGTTCCCTCAGTCCAATCTCCCAGCTGACACACTGACTTCATCAAGGGATTCTCTTTATCATTGAAGAATGTACTTTGTTACTTAGAATTTGATCCTTAAAGAAGGTATGCTACAAACTGCCTAGGTGATATTTAATGCCAATTTTTTGGTATTTCCCCAAATTTTTAAGAATATTTTTATTAACATATAATGTATTATTTGTCCCAGGGGTACAGGTCTGTGAATCTTCAGGCTTACACATTTCATAGCACTCACCATAGCCCATACCCTCCCCAAAGTCCATAACCCAGCCACCCTATCCCTACCCCCCCACCCCCCAGCAGTCTTCAGTCCCCAGTTTATTAAATGTAATTTTGTAGATGATATTTTTTTGAGTAGTTTCAGGTTCACAGCAAAACTGAGTAGAAAGTACAGTTTCCATTTTCATGTTTTTCACAACAAGGCATTTGCTCTTGAAACATAGGACAGCCTTTGATACCAACACTCCTTTATTTTCCACATGAAGTCAAAGGCCCAGGTTCATGGCATACTTAGCCTCAAATGTATTTGTCCTGCCTAATGGTCTGCGGGGCAGAATGTTTTGATGAGAGACATCTACAGTCCTCTCTCAAAGACGACATAGGAAAATACCAAGATAATACAGCTAGGGGGCGCCCAGGTGGCTCAGTCAGTTCAAGAGCTGACTTGATTTCTGTTCAGGTCATGATCTCAGAGTCAGGAGATGGAGCCTGCTTCAGATTCTCTTTCTCCTTCTCCCTCTGCCCCTCTCTCTTGCTAACCTTTGTTATAATCCATGAGCCTACACTGACACATTATTACCATGCAAGCTCCAGTTTACATCAGGGTTCACTCTTGGCACTCTCCGTCCTATGGGTTTGGACAAATACACGATGACACGTATCTACCATTATATCATACAGAATCATTCGCTGCCCTAAAAACCCTCTGTGCTCTACCTCTTCCCCGCCAACACCTGACAACCAATGACCTTTTTACTGTCTCTATAGTTTGGCCTTTTCCAGAATGGCATATAGTTGGAATCAGACAGTATGTAGCCTTTTCAGATTGGCTACCCCCAAACGTGTGAGATCAATATCAGTTAATAACACATTTTTGCAAACCGCCATACTGTGAGCGGCTTGAGTCTTGGTCATAGATGTCTTCCCAGCATAGAGGAGGCACTTAAATGTTTGTTGAAAGCATGAATGGATGAGTCTCCATTAAAAAAAAAAGAAAAAAGAAAAGAAAAAAGCAGATTCTCCAATTTTAAAAAAATCAGAACACTAATAGACAGTGTTAGTACTTACAACTTATTATCACCTGGGAAAAGAAAAGATATTCACTCTTAATAAAGAACAGTTTGTAAAAAATAAGATACAGATGCCAGACTGTCTCTCTCTCCCTCTCTCTCTCTCCATAGATGATAGATAGATAGATAATGAGATTTGATTGAGATCTTTAAATTCTGACTACAACCTTCATAGAGTGGGATCTCCCATCTGAGGGCATGGTTTAAGTGAAAGGAATTTCTGCTCAGCTCTTTCAAGTTTTGTGTTTGGGCTCCCCTCTAAGCACTCCCTAAATTACCTGACACTCCCCTAGGCTGGTCTATCCAGGGTGTCTGAGCAAAGCCAAACATAAGGAGAAAATGACCTCACGGATCCGTTATGTGTTGTCCCTATTTCTAGCCCCAGAATCATCTTTACTTTTTTGACAATAGAGCTGACTGCTGAGTCATGTGTAACCGAAACCTTCCTCTGCAGTTCACCCTGCTTCCTGCTGGAACCCTGGGAACCTAGACCAGGAGCGGAGGCCTCCCCAGGGGAGTGGAGGGAAGGAGAGGTGATGCAGGGAATAGAAAAGCAGATAGGAAAACCTGAGCCAAAGCAATGATTATTAGTGAGAGGTAAGCCCAGAACAATTAAAACACGGTTCTGCCTTACTTTACATAACTAAGGGGTTTATAAATTTGCATGTAAATCAACCTGCATGTCAACTGCAACTAGGGAGCTTATATATATATAAAATGCAGCCAAATTAGAAAGTTTTATATCTATAAATTTATAAATATATAAATTTAAATATAAATTGTATAATTTAATTATACTATTTTTATTTATTTTTATTTTTTATATATATATACATATATGTGTGTGTGTGTGTATATATATATATATATATGAGTTTATTTTAGAGAGAGAGGGAGGGATGGTTAGCAAGAGAGAGGGGCAGAGGGAGAAGGAGAAAGAGAATCTGAAGCAGGCTCCATCTCCTGACTCTGAGATCATGACCTGAACAGAAATCAAGTCAGCTCTTGAACTGACTGAGCCACCTGGGCGCCCCCTAGCTGTATTATCTTGGTATTTTCCTATGTCGTCTTTGAGAGAGGACTGTAGATGTCTCTCATCAAAACATTCTGCCCCGCAGACCATTAGGCAGGACAAATACATTTGAGGCTAAGTATGCCATGAACCTGGGCCTTTGACTTCATGTGGAAAATAAAGGAGTGTTGGTATCAAAGGCTGTCCTATGTTTCAAGAGCAAATGCCTTGTTGTGAAAAACATGTTCAGGAATCTATTTCAAAGAGAAAGAATGGGTTGCTCATTCAGAGGAATTACCAAGTGAGATGGCTTCCTAGCATTACTGTGGCTATTCCTTGACATCCCTTCCTGCCCCTGGAGCTGGTATTTATCTCTCCAATAAAGACTACATTTCCCAGCCTCCCTTGCAGCTATGTGAGGCCACACGCGGAAATCCTGGCCAACAGGATGTTAACGAGAATGTCATATGTAACTTCTAGGAAATACCCTTGAAGGAAGAGATGCTCCCTTGTTTATCTCTTCCTCCTTTCTGGGAATGTGATGCCTGGAGTTCAAGCAGCCATTTTGCACTCTCAGGGAGTGAAGGGGTTCAGAAGAGCACACCTCCACCCCCCACCCCAGAATGAGCCACTTTGGCATGTGGATTATTTTGAGCTGGAGGCTTGAGACCCTGTGGGATCAAGAGAAACTTTTTAGCCTCCCTTAACCACACAGAGGAATCTAAGTTGGGGGTCTTTCCAGCAGAGGTAAATTTTATCTGAGTGACCCACCTATATGGCAGGGCAAACATCTAATTTCCAAATATCTGCTGTTCTCATTGCCTGGTAAAGTGTATTCCATTCCTCTGAAATCCCAGACCCCTATCCACTTCTCCTTAGTTCAGACTGAACTGAGTCCAGCTAGAAAGACCTTTGAGGGAACAGGAATTCTTGCTTCCCACCAGGAGCATGCTAAGGATGGTAGAGAAACCAGACAGATGGACATGGGCTCCAAAAAGGTCTTGGAGTTTCTAAATCAGCCTTCGACTCCTCCTTCTGGGCTCCTATGTAAGAGGGAAATACAATTTTCTCTTATTTGAACCACTGCTATGTTGCATTTTTCACTCAGAGCTGAATCAAATGTTAACTGATCAAGTTATAAAGGAAATGATTATTTCATCTCAATCTAGACATTATTTAATTCCATTAAATGGACCTGTTAAACCCCTTACTACATAGAAAAAGAAGACTGAGGTTCTTAACCTCAGGGTCCCTGAACTTTTTTTTTTTTTAAAGATTTATTTATTTATTTATTTGACAGAGAGAAATCACAAGTAGGCAGAGAGGCAGGCAGAGAGAGAGAGAGGAGGAAGCAGGCTCCCTGCTGAGCAGAGAGCCCGATGCGGGACTCGATCCCAGGACCCTGAGATCATGACCTGAGCCGAAGGCAACGGCTTAACCACTGAGCCACCCAGGCGCCCAGGGTCCCTGAACTTAAAAGGGAAACAAAATCATCTTTATTTTTACAACCTTTCCTGGAATATAGCATTTCAGTACTGAATGTAGTATGAACAGTACCTTTGACTTTGTCATTAGTAGATATGTTCATATCATAGTTCGTGAGTGACAGATACCTCAAAGTATCATTTCTATTTACCCCCATTTGAAATTAGGAAAGTCATTAAATCCAGTGCTAGTTTGTCATGTAATGTCATGCGAAGGCAGGCTGGGTTCTTGGGGAAGCGTATTTCAAGACAGAGTTTAGCATGTGAGATATTTAGATGGTGCCCTTTGGGGGATCAATACCTGTGGAAGGAGAGAAAAGAAGCAGAACTGTGCAAAGGAGGAAATCGAGCTGCCATACAGGCCCGACAACAGCTTCAGAGGACCTCGTGGGAATCTCTGAGCCAAAATGGACCATCAGAGTCGCCCCACGGTGAATAGTCATTCCTCTGCCTGGATTAGCCATTAAACATGGGATACCCCAGGAAGGACATGGTCTCAGAGGAGCTGTCTCCCTGCAGCTGTGGCCATCCCTGGAAGATGTGACAGCTAAAGCCATCAGCTGACAGCACAGCTGTAGCTGGGACAACAAGTCCTTCCTGAGAGCTGATCTAGGTGCTACATGGTCTCCACATCCTTCCCAGGTCACCCTTGCACTATTCAGATCCATTTTTCCATATATTTTCAGGGAGCAGTTTTCCCAATATTCCATTGGGCCTTTCTTCTTGGAAGCAACTTAGGAAAGTTAGTTCTATTGATTCTTAACCGCTGCAGCTGAAAGAGTGTTGAAGCCTCAAATGATATTCACCATTGCCTTATTCCAATACCCATTTTAGACCCCCGTCGTCCTCAGCTAGCATCTCTGCTGGTCTTGGGGCTTCCCTGAAGGCACGACCCAGGCAATCCTCCCTGAAGGGTCTGTGCCCCGGTCACCATGCCTTCTTTGGTAAGCAGAATCATGCCGCCACCAAAGATGCCCATGCCCTGGAACCTGTGGATGTGTTATTTCATATGGCTAGTGCACTTTGGTGATTAAATTAAGAATCTTGAGTGGGAAAATTGTCCTGGATTATCTAGGTGGGCCCAGTGTTATCATAAGGAGTATAAGCAAAACAGGGAGGCAGGGGTGTCAGAGTCAGAGAAGGACATGTGAACCATGGAAATGATGACTAGGTAGGGTCTCTGGACCTGATGGGCTCACTGTCAGCTGGACTCTGGCCAGGGCTCCATTCATTACCTGGTCTTCACGTGCTACATGTCTCTGGGTATCAATGTCAACTCAGACCCTGAGTCCAACTCTCCTCAAAATATTTGGGCTTTCCTCTTTCCCCAGTATATGCATGCCATAGTGTTACAGACTCTTTCTGAATGGAGAGCCAGACTTCTTTTCAGTCAGCTCGTTCTGGATCTGAGAACTGGCTCAGGTCTGAGACTTGGGAAAGGGAGCATGACTTCTTATCGGGCAGATTGCCTTCACTTCCTGATCATTTGTCCTTAATTTCTTCTGATGATGCAAGCTGCCTATCTTCTTCTTGCTTCTGGCTGCCCATGTCTTTTACCCCAAGGGAATCTGTATTCCACTACCAGGGTTCCTAAGTCTTTATAGGTCAATCCCATGGACTCCACTCCAACCTCACCAGTCATTATGATAAATGCATCCATCCATCCAAATTCTGATAGTGCACCAATTATGACTCTTTGGTTTAATGAAAGCAGACCCCAAAAAGTACACTCATATAAGGTAAAGGTTATAAAGTACCAGGACCAAGAAATGACAGGTAAATATCAGAGATGTCTAAGGCATCCAGGCTCAGCTTCCCATCAGTCACACAGCATGTACTTCATCTTAGGATCATAACCCACCAGGATTTGCACAAAATGTCTTGATTTCAAGGAGGCTACAGTCTCATCAGAAGGTGGGTCTTTAATATGCTTCTCTTCCCATAGCCCAAACCAGCCTGCATGATTGGGTTCATAATGAAAACTGAGATTACATAACAGAAAACAGGTACAAACAATCCATCTGTAGATTTTCTATAAATGGTAGTGACAAGCTGGTACAGACTGTCCCTAGTGTTTTGTGGACTGAGCACAGAACTGCATTAATCACTAGTTTGTAAACTCTCCTCTGGATGGGTCAAGGGCAGGCACCACTTCCTTAGGGTCCCCCTGAAAATAAGCTCAGGGTTGCAGCAAACCAAATGACTAAAGGCCACATCTGGCTTCTATTGTTTTGGGTCCTATCATCATCATTGCTTTCATTTGGCCTAATTTGGTAAGAGCCTTTCCTATGTAGACTTGGCCTATAAAGAGAGTTCCTTCTCAGCCTACTGATACTGGTGTCCCTCTTATCAACACATTCCTTATGGCCTTGATACAGTTGTCTTCTGTGCTTCCCTGTGGAACTTTAGCATCTGGTGGGGGTTCTGGACTTTACACCAAATATCTATACCAGCAGCCCACTGCTCTTAACCTTTGAATGCCCTCTTCCACTGGCCACCATGCAATTCCGTTATTTCTATGCCACTTTCTGTGGCCTTTGTCTTTCTCATGCTTCTAGGAAGGTGTGCAGACCATCTCCAGGAGTCTTTGCTTGGATACAAATTCCTGTCCCCCTTGATCAAGCACCCTTAGAACACAGTTCCACACATACCCTCCAGGTTCTCAATGGTACATGCTGGTTAGATCTGTGGCTCCTTAGAGGGCCCATCCCTTTTCTCCCTTCTCTCTCTCAAGTCATTTCTCTGGCTGAGTTAAGTCACGGATCCACTTAATCCTGGTTATGTTTAGTGGCCTGGAAAGGAGCTGATGGTGGGGGTGAGGGGGAGCAGATGGAGAAGGGAGTCACGTTGACTTGAGGTAAGATGACTTTGCCTTTTCTTCAAGCAAAGGGGAGGGGGGTGCTCCTGCAGACTCAGAGAGTTCAAAGGAATCTGGGAATCTGGGATTTTCAAGGGCATCACTGAATGTTCATTTTATATGTCAGAGCCCATCCTTTCCCAACAAAGATTCTGACCCAGTCATAGCAGGCTTTGGTTGGCAGTTTAAGCGTCTTTGGGGCATGGTTACTCAATTGAATTTAGTAGTAGTCACCCCATTATGATCCTTAGTTACTATTCCCTACCCCACCTCCCATATTCCTCAAACACCTGATATCTCACAGCAGCTAGTGCATTCCCCTCCACCAGTATCCATTCCCAATTTACAGTCTTAACAACTGGATCCACCTCGTGCCAGGAGCTAGCGCTTCTCCACCCCCCAACCAGTGATGGACCCTCCCCAGCAGCAGCATAGGGGGCTTTCCAGCTCCCAAACTGCATCTTCTCATCTGCTTTCTTTGACCATTCCTGACGCCAGTTGTCCTAGGTCGAGTTATCCAAGAACCTGAGTTTAGGATACAAATGTGTTCTAGGACATGCCGTCAACACCTGAGGAAGTAAGAAAAGGAAGCGGGACTGAGCAGAAGAAGATGAGTTACAATCGGCCCAACAGCAGCCTGCCTGGCTCCCTGGGGAGATCTGGAATGAAAAAGGTTAAAAACCCTCTGATAAGGGGCAACTGGGTGGCTCACTGGGTTAAATCCTCTGCCTTCGGCTCAGGTCATGATCCCAGGGTCCTGGGATCGAGCTCTGCATCGGGCTCTCTGCTCAGAAGGGAGCCTGCTTACCTCTCTGCCTGCCTCTCTGCCTACTTGTGATCTCTGTATAATAAATAAATAAAATCTTTAAAAACAAACAAACAAACAAAACCCTCGATAAAAAGGTGCACGATGATGCCTCCTCTCTCCGGAACTTAATTTAAAATTTGGCTATCATCGTTCTCCGTTATCCAGTACCCACCTCAAGATCCACTGGCATTGGGGCGCCTGGGTGGCTCAGTCAGTTGAGTATCTGCCTTCAGTTCAGGTCATTATCCCAGGGTCTTGGGATTGAGTCCTGCATCAGGCTCCTTGCTCAGTGAAGAGTCTGCTTCTGCCTCTCCCTCTGCTCCTTTCCCTGCTCATGCTCTCTCACATGCACTCTCTCTCTCAAATAAATAAATAAAACCATTAAAAAAAAAAAAAGATCTGCTGACATAGTCACATATGTGAGAATCTTATGATAGAAAAGTTCAGGTTCTTTTCCGAGGGGTCTTTTTTACCCTTTCTGTAAATCAAGGTGTGTATGGTAGAGACTGTTACCTTCTATCCAAATCCTTTCTCTTCTTCTTGGGTACACGGTTCTTCCACATTTGTTGGGGTTCCTTGCAGCTGGGATGGCCATGTGATTAAATTCTAACAGTGAAACGGGATTGGATGCCATGTCCAGCCTCTAAGACAGCCAATGTGCTTCCTGCATTTGTTCCTTCTCCTCCTGCCAACTGGGCCCAGTAGGAGATGACCCAGCCTCAACCAAGCAAAGAACAAGAAGGCTCTAAGGAGTGGCAGAGCCACAAGATGAAAGGAGCCTGGGTTCCTGAACCTCAAGGAGAGGAAGTCACCCACGTGAACACTGCCCCCTAGGCTGTGATGGGAGTTGTGTTTGAGCCATTATATTTTGGGGTCTGTTTAGCACAATAGTTTGGCTTACTTTTTTTAAAAAATAAATTTTATTTATTTATCTGAGAGAGAGAGACAATATGAGGAGAAGGGAACGGCAGAAGGAGAGGAAGAAGGAGAAGCAGACTCCCCACTGAGCAGGAAGCCTGATGTAGGGCTTGATCCCAGGACCCTGAGATCATGACCTGAGCTGAAGGCAGATGCTTAATCGACTGAAGCACCCAGGTGCCAGAACAGTTTAGCTTACTTGACTGAAATAGTATATGAATAGATTTGGTAGCAGTGTCCAAATTCTATGGGTATCCGGAGCTTAGTTCCAATTCCACCTGGGACACTATTACCTAAAGAAACTGAAGTCCAGAGAAGCTAGCGAATTTGTCTAAAGACTCACAAGATGGTTAAGATTAGGACCCAACTCTTCTGAAACCTAATCTACTTTTCTTTCCTATGCCATTTCACCTTCCACAGTTCCGCAGGAGGAGCCATGGCTTGCTGAATGTGGCCATGAGATTTCTATTTCAGCAAGAGGGAACGGCAGGGAGAAAGACAGGGGATACATTTTATTGGCCTCAAGTAGTGAGCCATTAGCTACCCATGGTGATTAAATTATCTGGAGTGAATATCCAACCCCACATCATATACAGTGAAATGACAGATCTGCTTACAATTGTTCTCAGTGCTCATCACTTTAGTTTAATACAGGCAAATGTGATCATTCAGTATCAGAGCACCACAGTGTCATCAGGTCCTTGTCTATATCTTCAAGGAAACAAGAATTTGAATGAGGATGACTGTTCATTTGACTGCTATAGTTTATTTTACAGATAGAAATAAAATCACATGTAGCAAAAGCATTGGCAATAAACATGACGATAAGTAACTACCATTTATTATTTAATAAATGCCCACTATTTGTCAGGCACTGCATAAGAAACTTTATACATATGCACACACAAACAAAAACATGCCATAAATATATATATATATATATATATATATATATATATATGTTATATATATATAAAGTATAGATATATGGCTATATGGATATATACATTCTCATTTAATCCCTGTATCATTGGCTTTGGTGTGGTGACAACTCTCAAAATCCCAGTGACTCACACAATAAATGTCTATTTCTTATTCATATTATATGTACTTCCTTGTGTTTTTTTCATTCTGGGACCTAGGCTGAAGTTGCAGCCCTATAAGACATGCCATTCTGGTGGAGAAAGAAAGAACGGAAGTAGTAAAAAGTTTCAATGCCTCTTAAAGCTTGTGCTCAGACAAATCTACAACATGTCCATTAATTCTAGTAGCCTAAGATCATCACAAGACCAAAGTCAAATATCAGTGGGGAAGGAGAGAGTAGAGGTAGTACAGATCACACAGTGACAGGCTAGGACATATAATCCCCATATGGGAAAAAGGGAAAGGAAACAACGAGGGACAGTAATAAAATTTCAGTGCTACAAGATAGATATTAATTCCACTCCCCTCTCCACTTTCCCAGAGAAGATAAATAAATTTTCTAAGCTCCTTCTAGAGGTTGGAAATATCCCTTTCAGCTGGAGTGACTGGGGGAGGCTTTGGTAAAATCTGAGCTAGGGTTTGAAGGTTAGGTAGGACCTTGGTAACGGAAGAAAAAGCAAGGACTTTGTAGGCAAAGGAAAAACCCTAGAGTAGAGGTGGGAAAATACCAACCAAACAAGATCAGTTGGCCATTTTTCTGTTCTCAACAGAAAAGTGGAGAGGACAGGGGCTCCTTGAATGCTGTGGAGTTCGAGGCTAAGGAGTTTAACTTCATTTAAGGGGTGGATAGAAACCTTTAGATGTTTTTGAGCAAGAGAGTGCCATGATTAAAATGATTGCCTCTTCAGACTGCTCTGACTACAGGGTGCAGGGTGGGCTGACATAGGGAGAAAAGGAGAGCAGCATGACTAGTCAAGTAACTACATTTCCAGAACCAAGGTAGCCGTCTTTAACTAGGATGGTGGCCGTTGCAACAACAATAAAAAGGTCAATTCCGGAGACTCAAAACCAGTGGCTTCAAAAATTAGCCCGCCGTCTTCATCACCCATCGAGTACTCCCAATAATAACATATTAATCCTGTGTGAATAAAGCATTTTTAACAGCCTGCTCTTTGTATTAATGTGTAACATACAATATTGGGGTTTGTTTGGGGTTTTTTTAGATTTTATTTATTTATTTGACAGACAGAGGTCACAAGTAGGCAGAGAGGCAGACAGAGAGGGAGGACAGGAAGCAGGCTCCCTGCTGAGCAGAGAGCCCCCACGCGGGTCATGACCTGAGCCCAAGGCAGAGGCTTTAACCCACTGAACCATCCAGGCGCCCCTGTTTGTTTGTTTGTTTGTTTGTTTGTTTTTTAAGAGAATGTAAATAATATGCACCTTAAAGCTTCAGGACAAGTTCCCATCCCTCCCAGGACAAGATAACTGCCCCCTAAACCCCATACATATACAGCCCCCCACTGCCAGGGCTTAAATTAAATGTTGGGTAGACCAAGTAAAGCCAAAGTCCGGGGGCCGGGTGACTGGGGGAATGAAAGCCACTGTTCAGTTTCAGTGAGGTGCGCTATCCAGGTGAGAATCTCCAACAGGCACTTGGAAATTGGGATCCCAAGCTCTACTTACGGATAATGGTGTTTCAACAAGCAAAGTAAAAATAACTGTATTATATGAAAATACTTTGCAACGTGATAAGCGGTATTGGCAACTTCACCTAATTTAACATTTTATTCTTGGGTCACGATGAGGTAAATAATAGACTGAATGGTCCTTATAAAATACCAACCAATCCACCCCAAACCTGTATTACTGCATTATGACTAAGTCTGTTTAAAGTGGATTTTCTAAGAACCCACCTTGGTCAAAAAGAAAAACGGTGGAAAGAAAACAGGTGGAAAGGAAGGTGACCCAGGGAAACTAAACTCCAACAACGGATACCATTTCGGGAAACTCAAGGGCTCAGGCTGCCTGGCCAGACATAAGCAAGGCGAGCCCAGGGAAAGCCCTGAGTTCCGGGGTGGAAGAACTGCGGAGCTATGTGGAAACCCGCCCAGGACTTTTTCGAGATAGAACATCACCGGGACAGGAAGGAAAAGGGACAACGGATCTGCGAGACCGAGCACCAGCCTCTTCCCAAACCCCGGACGCAAGTTACACTCTCTCTCCCAAGGGCGGAGATCCCTTAGACAAGACAAAGACCAGCGAGGGAGGAGACATGGAGTGCGCATGCGCCACGCAACGCGCATGCGCATAGAGGCCGGCACCGCGGCTCGATTTGTCCGGGGAGGGAAGGAAGGAGAAGGGAAGCGTCAAAAGGAGCGAGCTAGGAGGCGGGGGAGGGCCTAGTGGTGGGGTGCTCGCGCGCGCCTACTGGTGGCCGGAGGAGAAAACGTCCGCGAAGACCTCACTGCTGACCCCTCCCTTGAGAAGGCTCGCGCTCCCGCTGCTCGCGCCTGCGCCGCCTGCCGGCCTCGGGAACGCGCCCTCTCGCTGGTGCGCGGGCTCGCTCTCCGCCACCTACCAGCTCCCGCACCAGCAGCAGCGCAGCCGCCGCCGCCGCCGCCGCCGCCGCCGCCGCCCACCTTCTGCCGCCGCCACCACTGCCACTTTCTCCTCTCTTTCCTCTACTGTCCTCGCCCTCTGTCGACTATCAGGTAAGCGCGAGGCTCCTCTATCTGCCTCCCCGTCCGCCCCCTTGCACTCTCAGGCTGCCGCCCCTCGTCCCCCGCCGCAGAGATGGGTTTCGTGAGGTAAGCATAGGTCTGGGGCAACGGCTGGGGCCCCTCCCTGCGCCGTGTGCGCTCGGGGCTGGGAATAGGGCGGCTTGGAAAGGGACCCATGCAAGGGATGCACGCACGCATATGTGTTGGTGTGTGTGTGTGTGTGTGTGTGTGCGCGCGCGCGCGCGCTCTGGGGTGTCCTTAAGACCCGCTTCGCGCGGACCGGGCCAGAGGTTGTGCCCGAAGGGTGGGGCGCGGATGGCGGTGACCTGGGGGAGGGGGCTGCTGTGCACTCTTGCTCGTCACCTTTTGCCGCAATGGGCGTGTGTCTGTACATGTGTGTGTTAGGGGGTGTCTTGTGACGACCCCCGAAACCGAACCCGTAATCCTATTTCTCTGCTTTGGTTTGCCATAAGCCCTTCAGGAAGGTATGGATCCGGTTCTAGAAAAGATGAATCCCTGCCTGCCCCTCCCTACAACTCCCTGTCAGCAATTCCAGTGGGGCTTTCACTGCCCCTGATTTAAGGCGGTGGCCCACTCCCTCCCCGTTTTCCTCCTTCAGAAACCCGCAGGGGACGTTTGGGGGCTGGGAGTGCAATCGAGGAGATGGGGAGGGGTCCAGGCGCTGTCACTTTCGTTGCCCTTCCCCCTGCGCGCGCCTGGCACCGAAATGCGAGCCGCGCCGTGCCCGAGACAAGGTAGCGCGGGGATCCCGGTGTGGGCTCGGAGAGGCAAAAGGCTGGAGTCACCTGGCCTTGCAGTGTGGAAGGACTCGGTAGCGGCGGATCCCTGCTCGTAACCGCAGCCCGGCACAGGCACGCGCGGGGGCTGCAGGTGCATTTCGGGGCGGGCCCCTTTCTCTGCGCTTTGCGCCTGGCGTCCGGCGTGTGCGCTCCCTGCCGGAGGCGCTGGGCTGGCGCGCAGGGCTCGCCCCTCACTGCGGCAGTGGGTGTGGATCGGGGTGGGCAAGGAGGGGGAGAGTAGGCTTGCCTCCTCCCACTCCCACCCCTGCTTTTTTTCCCCCTCCAAACGCGAGGTGCCATCTTTTTGCGGCGTGTCACGTCTTTACTGTACCCTGCCAAGCCGGGTGGCTAGGCTTTGGAGGACAGGGCGGGGACTGTAATTAAGGTGGGGGGGGGGGACACGATAATCAACGCTGAAGTCTTGGTATTTTGCTGCTGTGGGCTTGAGCCCTGGGGGCGTTCACCCCTAATCTTTCTCGGAGGCTAGATGCTTTGTTTGTAGAGCTTACGTGATCTGCGTTGCCAGCCCTGGTTTTTTGGCTCTTATCTATGAGAGTGTTTAACCAAGGGCCCTGCCCCTGCCCCCCTATTTTCCGCCCCGCATTTTCGAGCCTTTTGTTAGATCTCGGGCTGGCTCGGGTCAAGGAACCCCAGTCACAGCCCTGAGGGCATGGATGGAACGGCCGTGACCCCGCTCGGCCCCTTCCCCGGAGCCGGGCGGCGCGCCAGGAAGAGTTCGCGGGGCCGAAGGGCTGGAATTCGAGGTCTCTGCGCGCTGTGCGGGTGGCCGCAGAGGAGGAAGCCCCTTCCTCCATCCTGAGAGGCCTGGGGGCCACCTCCCACGGGCTGCCCACTAAGGGTCAGCGGTGACCCCCGGGAGGTGGCGGAGACAGCGCGCAGGCTGAGCCCCTCTCGGCTTCTTGCCCTGTTGCTTCGCCAGATGGGAGAAAGTAAGGAGGGGGCAAGAGGGTTCCTCCTCTGCTTCGGGCCACACCCATTTTTCCTGAGATGACTTGGGGGGGCACCGAGGGGTGGTTGCTATGGAAACCACACGCGTCCGGAGAACGGACCTCGGGGCGTTGCCCCGCCCCTTCCCAGCCAAGATTTTGAACCCAAGGGGCAGGCGAGGCCGCGGCCCTTCAGTCTTTCTGAGGCTGCTGGGGGTAAACCGCCCCCAACCCTGATCTGGTGACTCTTCCTAATTGGCCTCCGGCGGCCTCAACCACCCAGATTAGCGTCCCTCATGTATTTTTATTATTGTGGCTGAATATTATTTTGGAAACGTACAAGATTTTAACTTAAAAGCCCGAGTACACTGCCACCCTTGAAATGGGGAGGGAGCGGGAAAGGGGGTTATGGACGCCCTGGCAAGGGAGTCCGAGCTTCGCCCTCCTGCCACGAGCCGGGTCCGCGCGGTTTTCTGGTTAATTCTATCGCTGCAAACTGATGCAGGGGCGCAGTTCCGAGAGGGATGAGCATCCCTAGAGCCCAATCATTCACGCGAGCTGCCCAGATTGATCTGAATGTCCAGGGATTGGTCGGGCTGGGGTCGAGAGCCCGCCAGAGGCCCGGCTGAACCTTCCTGGCTGCGGCGTTGGAGGTCGAAGCCAGGAAGTCTGGGGCCTCCCTGCAGAGTTGAGCCCTCCAAGGGTGGGGTGCAGGAGAGGCTCAAGGATCGCTTCGAGCATCTTCTCCTCTCGCCCCCCTCCACCTCCTCCACCCTAGAGCTGGGCGCGGAATTCTGGTTCCAGACAGAGCAAGGGTCATAGAGCGGCCCTGAGAACGGGTAGCCCGCGGCCGCAGCTCCCCCGGGGGGGCCGCGGGCGGATAGGTCACCTCCTGTCGGTTGGAGGAAAGGGAGCACGGCGGGAGCGAGCACATTTAGCTCAATGCCGGGAACAAAGCGCAGTCCAGACGTCCGCGATTTTGCTCCATTTTGAAATGTGTTGGCGCTTTAGTGGGGCTCTGTTCGGCAAGGCCTGGGAGCTGTTCAGGGAGGAATCCCGGGCGCCAGTAGATGGATCTTCGTACTTGGATCCGGAAACACCATCCCTGGCTCTCCTCGTGCTTGAAGTAACCGGCTTCCCCCCTCCCCCTCCTGGGATCTCGAGGGATACAGCATTTGAGCCCATGCTCCTAAGGGAAAGGTCCAGGCACAGTTCCGAGGGCTATCGATTCCTGTCCCCGACCCCCCATCAGGCGGGAGCTCATTTATGTCCCGGAACACCCCATTTGGCCTCTGGCACGCAGGAACCTCCAGGCGCGGTCTCCAGCTGGGCTCAGTTGGGCTGGAACCTGGGACAGCGACTGCGGGGCCTGGCTCTCCAGGCCACCTCGGGTGTGTGCTCAGGCTCCGCAGGATGGGTTTTTGATCGCTACCCCCTCCCATCGACCTGTCCTACGGCAGAAAGAGAAATGTCTTTCCTACCTAAATAAATGAAGGTATTATTTTGCAATTTATGATGCTGCTTAGGTTTGCTAGATAAGAATTGCTTATCCATTCCTCCATCTCCAGACCCTGCCTCTAAACAATAAATGAATTACCACCCCGCCCCACCCCATCCCAGTGGCTGGTCCCAAGTGACTCCTGAAGCTCATCAATTCTTTTACCTACAGCTGCTTCTGAAACAGCTTGTGTTTACTGCAGTAATCTGGCTTAGCTCTTGGGGTTGCCTTTGGGTAGTTGCGGGAGAGTTTTGTTGGCTCTGCTGGTTTTTGGAGAAGTGACAGCCCTTGTCTGTATGTGCCCGCCCCCACACGCGCCTCCTCGGGCACCTGTCTATGGTGGAAGGGCGTGGCTTGGAACTGGTTTCAGGTATCAGGCTCAGCATCCCTGACAGGAACAAAAGGAATGGATTATTCCCACAAATTGCAAGAAGAAAACTTAGAAGCAGTTTGATTGAGAAAGGGTCAGATTTATTCCGACTGGGGAAAGAGCCCCTTCTATTGGACGGGTGCTTTGTGACCCACTACCCTTGGAGGGCAGTGCCAGCGGGGAGATGCAGTGAGATCCTGGTGCCCTTTGTTTAGGCTGAATTTTCTTTCTGCCCTGTTAACATCAGTTCATGAACCCATTTGTCGAAAATTTTAAAAAGTTGTGTTTTATTACAACTTCCCTCAGCATTTATGTATATGAATATGGTTTGAGTGGCTCCACATCTGTGTGTGTGAACATGTATTAGTTTTCTAGTTAAACACCAGATAGTTTTCCAACTAGATAGTATTCTCCCTATGCCCACCTTGAAAAAGAATCACTCAAAAACAAATCAAAACACCGTCGGGGGCTTAATACAGTGCTAGACGTCGAATAGGTGTTTGTTCCATACCCATTTAACAAGTAATTGGGTAAAATGGGAAAATGCAGGTCAAAAAGGTGGTAAAGAGAAAACTAGAAGAAGGGGGCTATATTCAAGGTCATGGCATCGATAAGGTTTGGGGGCAAATCTAGTCCAGTTTGTCCCCTGCTCGGTATCCAAGTGGCAGCCAGAAAGCAGTCTGAGCTCCTTCGTGCACCTCCACACCCTCCCTACTCTGCTTCTGAGCCTTCTCCCTTCCCAGTACAGCGCTCCCTGGCCCCAGAGCCCAGTCCCCGCTGCTCACCCCACCCTAGCTGGCCAGAAGAGTGCAGGAGAGAGGATGGAAAGAAAGCACACAATAGCTCTGGGGGGAAACAGATCAGAACTGATCTCTGCCATCTCTGGGACTGTAGGCCCTCCTGGCACCGGAAGTCAGAAGGATGGATGTGGGAAACCCCATTTGTCTCTGCCCCTTCCCCTTCCTCCCGCCCTGCCTTTTTCATTATCCCACTTTAAAAAGTGCCCCCCCACCTCTCCATATCCCCCAAAATATCCACCTAGTTAATTGCTTCTCTAACTTGCCAGCCTCACTGCTTCTGCTGGTGGTTTGCAGGAGCCCCGGCATGGAGGAGCATACCTGAGCAGGTGAGGGGAAGAGAGGGTTGCTGCCTCACCAGCTGGGCTGCTTCCAGGAGAGGACCCAAATATTCCAGCTGGGACTCTTGGGTGTATTCCTGTAAAACAGTGGTATTCAGTCCCCAGGGCCATTGAGAGGTTTAGAGACGTCTTTAATTTTCACAACTGGGGAAGGTACCACTGGCTTCTAGTGAGTAGGAGCCAAGGACGCTGCCAAACCTCCTGCTATGCACAGGACAGTCCCCCACATCAGAGTATCTGGCCCCAAATGTCACTTGTGCCAGGGTCAGAAGTCCTGCTACAGAAACATTGTTACTCTGGCATTCTTATCATAATGGCACTTATGTTCAGGGAGTGTCTTTTAGGAGGCACTGTTGTAAGTGCTCCCCAGAGATGATCTCATTTCATCCTCTCCAAACCCCCATTTCGTAACAGGTGCTGTTATTATCTCTGTTACGTATGGAGAAACTGAAGTACAGAGAGGTTTAGTAACTCACTACAGGTCACACAGCCAGGGAGTAGTAGAGCTGGAAGTCCAACCCTAGCCTCCTCCTCTTCTCAACTACACGTGGCTTTAATAGGCCTTTGTGGGCTAGCCTGGGAACCTGCGCATGATCTCTGTAACACTGACCCATTGGAAGATTCAAATTCCAAAGCCACTGACTCACAAAATGGACTTCTGAAAGAGTCCGTCATTGGAGCACAACGTGAAGCTTGTAATTTCTCATCTAGCCTTGGCACAGGGAGCAAGGGATTTCACTCAACCTCTGTACCTCTGTTTATAAAACAAAGAGAAAAATATCCTAGGGACCTTAAACCTCTTCCCCCAGACCCAGGTGTTCAAGACGGCTCTGTTGTACAAAGGAGCAGCTGGTTCTGATCAGCTCAGAGAAGGCTGGAAATCAAGACTGGGGAATCATGATATAGACTCAGCTATGGTCAGGGCCAAATCAGTGAAGTTTTAGGGACAGCAGATCCTCATCTTAGGTGCCCTCAGAGAGATCAAAGCTTTGGCACCAGCCCATGGGACCAGCTCTGAGTCTGTGGCTGAGTCGAGTTGGGTGGACATGGGAAAGGGCCTCATGCAAGAATCTCAGGGTTCCCTCGGCAAAGGTGGGCCTGGAGGCTTTTCTCACTTCCTGGGGCGCAGTCTGTACAGTAAATATTCCTTTATGCTGTGGCACAGAGGGACTGCCTGGAACCCTTCGTCGCCAGAACTCACTGGCATCCACCTGGGGGAAGAACGGAGGCCACTGTAATCCTGCAGCCAGCCCTGTGTGGGCGACCAGACATGCAGCATACATGCCCGTCTCACCCCTGTTACCTCGCCAGCGGGGTTACTGTCCAAGCACGCGTTTCCTGTCTCCAGACACCATGCTCCTGCCACCTGGGCCAAGTTCCTTTCCTGCCCAGATGGCCTCCACCTGAGTGTGGGCAAGCAGGGAGAGGCCGTCTTGAGATGGTTTCTGAACTTTCTGGGTTCTCTGATTAGGAGACATTCTGCAGATGTGCAGCTAAAACCGGCTTCCCCGAAATACAAACTTGAATGACTTCCAGGTGGTTTATCTGAGTGTTTTTGCTGTGTTAACATTTCGGTGGGCTCTGTGCTGCTCTAATCAGGGGCACTAGAGAATGAATTCCCCCGGAAATGTATTTTGTGCCTTGGCTATTCAGGGAAAGCTGGTGAGCACCTTAAAGGCAGACGCTGTTTCTTCCTGACAAGCCCTCGGGGCAGGGCCCTGTCTTGCAAAAAGAGGTCTTAGGTTTGGCTGGTGATTAAGGGTGTGGACTCTAGCCGAGTCCTGGGTGCAAGTCCTGCCTCCCCCACTTTTGGGGGCATGGCAGTACCTATCTCCCTGGTTGCTGTGGGGCTTAAACAGGGCAGGGGGAGAATGCAGGGCTTAGCCCAGGGCCTGGCACATAATAAATTGCTTAGGGAATGGTCCCAAGGGCAGCCGCCTCTGGATCAAGGCTTGAGATTGGATGAATGTACAAAGACATCTCCTGACCCTGGTGATGGATACACTTGTAACAGATAAATTGTTGCACTGACTAAGGACCAAGATAGGAGTGGGCAGCTGCCCAACTTGCCTGGAGCCCGGCACAGCTGTTTGGGTGGAAACGGGTCCCCCGAAAATCCCACACACCCATGTCTCATTGTACAGAAAGAAATTCTTGCTACAGGCAAGCAGAGAGTGACTTATCATCTGCGGTCCCTGCCTCTGTCCTCTTCCTGAAATCCGCCCCACGCCGGGAATAGTCTGTGTACACTCCGCGCCAGCCGGAGCAGAACCGCGCCCTCCCACCATCCTGGGAACCTCGACCCCGCTTAGCAAGCGTGTCAGGTTTGGAGATCCTACTAGCCTACTCACCGAATTAAGAGCGAGCGCAGATGGGATCGGGAAAGTAAAGGAAGGCAGTGGAGAGGATTTACAAATGAAATGCTTAAGCAGGATGTGGAAGTAGGTAAACCGGCAAGCGGGCTTCATGGTCAAGAGAAGAGTCAAGCCGAAAAATGTTCAATAAAACAAACTGGGCATGTTCTGAGTCCAGGGGACTCCAAGCATCCCAGGCTTATGCTCCTATACTAAATTTGGTTTAAGAAGCCTTTTTATCTATGCAGTGAAGACTGAGGGTCATACTATGTCAGTTTTTTTTTTTTTTTTAAAGTCATTAAAGCAGAAAAAATCATTATGAAATGATACTCTTGGTGTTTGGATCAGCCGGTTGGAATTTCTTGTCTTTCTTCCCTAAGCCACACTCACAATACCTTGTTAAGACTTCAGATTTCAGCTCCTTGGAAAGAGGGATTACACTACCGAGTAATCTGAATGCAGTATCTCTTGAGTTTTACTGTTTCATTCACAGTCTTTAATATCTCCTTTGACAGTAAAAAAAATTACTCAGTTTTATAAAGTCTTTCCAAAGCGTTCAGCTGGATTTTCCTAAAACCAATGAATGACTTTAAGAGTTTGCCTTTCATTCTGCACTTGAATCTCATCCGCTTGTGTCTTATTTAAATTATATGATTATGGTCACAAGGGCGACGGACCTAGAAGTTTGGCTGTGGTAGGAGGAGGCCTTGGCCGTGGACATCAGGCCTTGTGGACCTACCCTTGAATATTTACAGTCTTTCCTTTCTCCTTCTTGCACAGTGTCAGCTAGGACTGAGCGCCCTGTGGAGACTGGTATTAAGTGAATGGTGGGCAGTCACCTTTCCTGCCTAGCCCATCTCTTGCCTGCCTTCTAGGACAATCAGCACTTTGAATTCATTCACACAAAATCCCAGGTTAAGGGGGTGTTGCAAAATTCTCCCTATAAAGCCCAAAATAAATATAAAATCCCATCTACTATATGAACTCCCCTTAGTGAAGGAATTTTAGATGAAGATCCAACTATTAAAAACCACTTTGAATCAGCAAGATAGAATTATATCTGAAGCCATTGGAAATGGGACTGCATTCGTGGCCCTTCCTTTGGTCTTGCCCCTCTCCTGCTCAAGCTGGCATCTAAGAGAAGAGGGACGCAATTATCTCTGGTCCCAGCTGCTAGTCTGCCCACCTACCTGGAGCCCAGTTTTCTGTTTTCGCAGGAAGTCTGGATGATGTTGTCTATGGACTTGTCTGCAGTTGTAGCATAAAAAGCCCAGGGTTGCCCTTTCATCTTCGAGGCCTCCTCCCCAGGACATCAAGGGTATTAGAAGACCCCTGGGGTGCATAATTGCTGTCATGTGATCTCCAGCCAACACGTTATGCCAAAAGGGAAGTGCAGGTAAAGACCGGTTCACAGAACTGTGGGACTGTGTTCCTCCTCCAGGGTAAAAGACCTGAATGTGAACCAGTGGTCTAGTTCATGTGTCAGCAGAATCATTAGGGACCAAACGCAGTTAGGCCACTGATGGGTAGGTCATTTCAGAGGTGCTTATTTCCATTTGTTCTCAGTTGGACATTGGCACCAAACCATCGTCCTAACTCACGCCCCCTCCCACAGCCTACCCCTCTAAAAGAGGCTTATTGATTAATTAATAATCTCAAATCAAATGCTTTAATGCCCAAGGGAAAGTTACAATTTAAAGACTCTCTTTGGTATTTGTTTTATTGGAGAGAGAGAGCACAAGCGCACGTGTGGGAAGGGGGTCAGAAAGAGAGAGAGAGAAAGAGAGAGAATTGCAGTCAGACTCCCAGCTGAGCTGAGAGCCCAATATGGGGCTCGATCCCAGGACCCTGAGATCTTGACCTGAGCCGAAGCCAAGAGTTGGACACCCAACCAACTGAGCCCCATAATTATAATTATGTGTTTAAATGTAAATATTCAGGGCACCTGGGTGGCTCAGTGGGTTAAGCCGCTGCCTTCGGCTCAGGTCATGATCTCAGGGTCCTGGGATCGAGTCCCGCATCGGGCTCTCTGCTCAGCAGGGAGCCTGCTTCCCTCTCTCTCTCTCTCTGCCTGCCTCTCTGTCTACTTGTGATTTCTCTCTCTGTCAAATAAATAAATAAAATCTTAAAAAAAAATAAATGTAAATATTCACTCCCTTATTTGATGTATGTCTAGACTTTTTATATTAGGTTTGCTGAACACTTGACAGCTTTCAACTTTAGTATTGGTAATGCATCAGAATTTAAATTGAGGTATGTTAATAAGTCAAGCAAAGGTTGTATATATGAGTAAAATACTTGTATATAATCTGTGTTGGGGCACGGTAATAATTGCAGTATAAATGCGTGTGAACCTGTCCCTTTCAAAGCTCCCATTGCCAAGAATCACCAGGAATAGCTGTTTGGAAGAGTCCCCAGATCTTCTGCCATCCACCTTCTGTCTCGTCTTTTCCTTAGGAACAGGGAAATTCCACACTGGCCCCAGGACACATGCCTGTGCCTCACCATGGGCCCAGTTTAGAAAGGAAGGATTTTGCAGAACATCTCTAAATCCACTTGAATAATGGAGTCATCAGTCACAGACTCACCTGAACCTGCTTTAACCCTATTTAATCTTTCCCGGGGGTTAATCCTGCAGGATGGGCCTGCTGGGCGCCTCCACTGGATTTAGTTCTGCAGGCCTCCTGTATCTGGAGTCCCTCCCTTTTTAACCCTGCAGGGAACAATGACTACACTCTGTTCCCTGCAGAGGGTTAAAGACTGAATACATTGAAATAAATCCCTTTCAGTGTCACTAAAGTGCTATAAATAATTATGAACTGATGCTTGATGTCTGATGGGAAAACTTTTTTTTAACTGGCAGGATTCTTGTTATAAATTGATAATCTGGGCCAAGTGACAAAGAACTTTAAAAAAAAAAAAAAGAGAGATCTGTGGACATTGGGGAGGGTATGTGCTATGGTGAGGGCTGTGAAATGTGTAAGCCTGATGATTCACAGACCTGTACCCCTGGGGCAAATAATACATTATACATTAATTTAAAAAAAAAAAAAAAAAAAGGTCTCCTTATCGTTTATTGCTGGCAAGACTGAATTCCAGAAGCTAGCCATTGCCTGCCTCATTTTGTGGGCCTGTTATCCCCCGCTGCGTGGGCTTGCTTGCCAAACCCTGAATTTAATTGCAGCCTTTCCTGTTTACCATCTGAAGAGACTTGGGGCGACGTGGAAGATTTCCTGTACCTCCATTTTTCCATCTGCAAAATGGGGATCCTGCAATGCCCTCACCCCCAAATGGATAATAATGCAGGCTCCCTTCTCACTGGATAGTTGCAGAGCTGAAATAAAACATTCTATGAGAATTCCTTTGAGCGGCTTAGAAGACCTGCCCCAGGTAGCCAGAGTCAGGCGCTGATCTGAAGTCTCCACAGGGCGAATGGAGCCCGATGCCTAACGTCATTCAGCTGCCGCCACCCTGCTCCCCTCTTGCCAGCAGGACGGTGCAGGCTCCTTCGCAGGGATGAGCAGCCATCAGCAGGGCCTGTGCCCATGCTGGTTGGACAGGTGGTTGCGGTCAGCGTGTACAGGTCTCCTCTGTTCCCTTCTTCGCAGAGGAGGTCTAAAGCCGGGGTGCAGGACAGGACAGAGGGTGGTCATGTTTGGACTGTAACCTGAAGTGATACCTGGAGAGGGGCAGGGGACCTCCCTGACCCCTATCCTGACCCTCAGGTGGCCTTTCCATTTTTTTTTTTTTAAGATTTTATTTATTTATTTGACACACAGAGATCACAAGTAGGCAGAGACAGAGAGAGAGAGAGAGAGAGAGAGAGGAGGAAGCAGGCTCCCTGCTGAGCAGACAGCCTGATGCGGGGCTTGATCCCAGGACCCTGAGATCATGACCTGAGCAGAAGGCAGCAGCTTTAACCCACTGAGCCACCCAGGTGCCCCGGTCTTTTTATTTTTGCAGGGGTTTTCAGTTTTTCTTCCTAATCAGACCAGGACTTGGTACACAATCCCCTAATCAGTTATGCCCAGGGGCAGCCTCTTCTGGCTACTCCGTGTTTGGCCCCGGGGTGGGAACCAATTCAGGCAAGAGTGATTAAATTAAAGGCAGACGTTGACTTGGGTGGTGTGATATCTGGTGGCTGTGGGGCGGCTAGAGGCTCAGCCAAGTGTCATTAATTGAAGTGCCGGCACTTGGAATTTGAATGGAGCTAGAGCTAGGTTATTGTCTGTCTTTGCCCTGGGAGGGGGGGTGCTTCTTGTGCATGGGGATGGTGGGTAGTAGGTCAGGGCACGCGTGTCACTGCAGCCTGCGAGCAGTCTGGCTGCCTGAACACAGTCCCTATTGGTCTAAACTAGTTCTGTTGCATGACGATGCTGGTAATAATGGTACGAGCTGGTTGCATTTATTCTACTAAAAACGTGGCCTCCTTTAACCCTCCCTCCCCCTCGAGGCAGGGATCATGATCCTTATTTTGCTGGGGAGCAGACTGAAGCCCGGAGACTTCCCAGCTGGAGAGGAAGCCAGGTCATGCTTGTCCCCAACTCCCGTGCCTCGCTGCCTTCATGCCTCCCCTCTGCAGGCCACTCTCCACGCCAACAGATGTGTCTTTAGCGCTAATGCCCAGAGAAGCTGTGCCCTCCAGCCTCCCTGAATGGGTCATATGCAACCTGAGCCTGGAGAAAGTATTTTAAACCGAAAGCTAGCCTCTAAACTGGGCTGCCACTTCATGTCGCCGGTGACGGCAGAACCAAATTTAGTGTCGTGGGCAGGTCGACACTTATCCAACAGAGAAGCTCATTTTTCTTCCCGTTCGCACAAAACGTGAGAAAGGTCCACACCTGCCACACTTCTTTGGAGGGGTTATGTGTGACCGAAGGCTGGGAAAGGTGGCCAGGAGAGGTCTGGATGTGTAAACTCAGGGGAGATGACATTCAGGTTCCCAGGTGGGGTCTACAGGGAGATCACGGTTGTGATCTGGGTGATTTCAGTTATGTTGTGTTCAGTTTCCATGACTTCTTCTGAGACCACTGCTGACTTCTCCGGGGAGCCAGTGCCTGACCACATCCATCCATTGGGTGATGTTCTGCTCGTCTCTGTAGCCTCAGTGCCTGGCACAGCCCATGGCACAGAATAGATGCTCCATGACTGTTCAAAGAATGAATGGACAGGTGATTGCGTGAATCCAATACTGATTAAAACCTAAGGCCTTTCTTCAAGAGACTTGAGAATGGAAAGGGAAACAGGTGTATAACTTGTATAATTGTGGGTGATGGGCCACTTTATGATTTTACTTATTCATTTGTTTTGAGAGAGAGAGAGAGAGAGAGCACATGCAAGTGAGTGGGCGGGGGGCAGAGGGAGAATCCCAAGCCGACTGTAGAGCCCAGCTCGGGGCTTGATCTCACCACCCTGAGATCATGACTGGAGCCAAAATCAAGAGTCAGATGCTTAACTGACTGAGCCACCCAGACACCTACTTTATGATTTTTTAAAAAAAATATTTTATTTATTTGACAGACAGAGATCACAAGCAGGCAGAGAGGCAGGCAGAGACAGAGAGAGGGAAGCAGGCGCCCCGCTGAGCAGACAGCCTGATGCAGGACTCGATCCCAGGACCCTGGGATCATGACCTGAGCCGAAGGCAGAGGCTTTAACACACTGAGCCACCCACGCACCCCCCACTTTATGATTTTAATGCCTAATCCTTTTCTATCAAATACAGTCCTGGGGCACTTGGCTGGCACAGTTGGTGGAGCATGCAACTTTTTTTTTTTTTTTTTTTTTTATAGTTTCAAGTTTTTATTTAAATTCCAGTTAGTGGAGCACCTGGGTGGCTCAGGGGGTTAAAGCATCTGCCTTCGGCTCGGGTCATGGTCCCAGGGTCCTGGGATCGAGCCCCACATCAGGCTTTCTTCTCAGCAGGGAGCCTGCTTCCTTCTCTCTCTCTGCCTGCCTCTCTGCCTGCTTATGATCTCTATCTGTCAAATAAATAAATAAAATTAAAAAAATAAAAATAAAAAATAAATAAATTCCAGTTAGTTGGGGTGCCTGGGGGCACAGTGAGTTGAGCATCAGACTCTTGGTTTCTGCTCAGGTTGTGATCTCAGGGCCCTGAGATCGAGCCCCATCTTGGGCTCCATGCTCAGCAAGGAGCCTGCTTCGGGTTCTCTCCCTCTGCCCCTCCTGCTCATGCTGTCTCCAAAATAAATTAGTAAATCTAAAATAATAATAATAATAAAGTCCAGTTAGTTAACATAGTGTAACATTAGTTTCAGGTGTAGCAGTTAGTGATTCACACAACACGCGGTGCTCATCACAAGTGCCCTCCTTAATACTCATCCCCCATTTAACCCAAGAGTGTGCAGCTCTTGACCTGAAATTTTGAGCTCGAGATCCAAGTGAGGTGTAGAGATTACTTAAAAATAAAGTCTTTAAAAATAATAACAACGGGGGCACCTGGGTGGCCCAGTCGGTTGAGCAATGACTCAGCTCAGGTCGTGACCCCAGGAGTCATGGGGTCAAGCCCTGCATCAGGCTCTGTGCTCAGCTGGGAGTCTGCTTCAAATTCTCTCTCTTCCTCTCTCTCTCTCTCTCTCTCTCAAATAAATAAATAAATAAAGTCTTTACAACAACAAGAAAGAAAACAAATCCAATGCTATATTTCCTTTTAATGCTTTCACACTAAGACCTGAAGTGGTGAGGGGGGCCAGTCAGCACTTGAATTATTGAGTGCTGGGGCACCTGGGTGGCTCAGTGAGTTAAATCCTCTGCCTTCGGCTCAGGTCATGATCCCAGGGTCCTGGGATGGAGCCCCGCATTGGGCTCTTTGCTCAACAGGGAGCCTGCTTCCCACCCCCTCTCCCCCGCCTGCCTCTTCTGCCTACTTGTGATCTGTATGTCAATAAATAAAAAATCTTTAGAAAAAAATAAATTAAAAAATGAAGTTTTGAGTGTTCAAAGTGGAAATGCGCGCATTTGCCAGAATCTTTTAAAAAGCTAAGACTTTGCATTAGTTTACGCCTTTAGATTCTCCTGAAAACTGGAATGCCACCATAAACCATGAGCCCTACTTCAAAGACAAAAGATTTTGGTGAACAGGCTTGGGTCTGAGGCATGGTCCCCAAGCTCATTCCAGGACGAGTGATGAGCAAGTGAAGACAGACGGCTTCAGTTCCTGCCACCTCAGGAGGAATCAGGTCCAGGGAGGGCTGTCAGAATTAGCAAATTAAAACCCTGGATGCCTGGTGAAATTTCAATTTCAGATAAACAACATTTTTTTTTTTTAGTATAATTGTGATAGGCTACAAAATGCCGCCCAAAGATATCAGATCCTAATCCCTAGGACCTGTGAATATGACCCTTATTTGGAAAAAGGGTCTTTGCAGATGTCATTCTCTGAAGCATTTTGAGATGAGATTATCCTGTATTATCTGGGTGGGTGATAAACGCAGTCACTTGTGTCCTTACAAGAAGTCGGCAGAGAGAGATTAGAAGACCCTGTGATCGATCAGGTTGGAGTGACGTGGAATGATGTGGATTCCAGCAGCCACCAGAAGTTGGAAGATTCCGAGACAAAGGATTGGCTCCTAGAACTTTCTGGGGGAGGGAGTGAGACTTTGCCAACACCGTGATTTTGGCCCAGTGATCTGATTTTGGACTTCTGGCCTCAAGAACTGTGACAGAAGAAATATCTGTTGTGTTAAGCCACTCACTTTGCAATTTGGTACCGTGGCCACCAGAAACTATCACACTAAGTATGTCCCCATGCAGTCTTCGGGACATACTTACACTAAAACAGTTGTTGTTTATCTGAAACTCAGATTTAACTGGGTGCCTTGTATTTTATCTGGCAACCCTGATTGCCAGGGCCAAAGAAAGGGGCTTTAGAAATTTGCAAGAAAGCTGATTGAGGCTGTCAGGAAGTGGACTTCCTTACACTAGGATCCTTTGTAAGCACAGTTCCACTGAACCCATTTGAACCGCACTAGCTACCCTCTGGACAAAAGAGGGGGGCAATTAGACAGGTGCTAATGATTTATTCTTTCAACAGTCACTTGAGCACTTCCTATAAAACAGAAGTTCTGTGTAAGGGTGGAGAAGGTGAGCGTGAACGGATCCCATCCGTGACAAACCTTGCGAGATAAGCCACATGAAATATTACCAATCACCGGCTTCAGGGGATTCCACATTTCTGATACCACAGCTGCCCCCGGGGGAATTTTGGGCCCAGCCATTGAGGGGTGCTGGGGCCTGCACAGAGGCTAGGTGGTCCCCAGACTCTCGGCATTTTATTTTTTAAAGATTTTAATTTTTTTACTTGACAGAGAGAGACACAACGAGAGAGGGGACACAAGCAGGGGGAGAGGGAGCAGCAGGCTTCCGGCTGAGCAGAAAGCCTATGTGGGGCTCGAGCCCAGGACCCTGGGATCATGACCTGAGCTGAAGGCAAAAGCCCAATGACTGAGCCACCCAGGCGCCCCTAGACTCTCAGGATTTTAAGGGTGCTCACAGCGTTAGCAGTTCAGGGGTCTTGGGCCATCCAGAACACATAGGGAGTCCGGGCACACTCCAGGATTGCCCCAGAGGTTTTACCAGAATACCCATGCCTGGGGAAAGAGAAAAGCAGGTTGTTCACAGGCAAAACGTGGCTCAGTGGGTTAAAGCCTCTGTCTTTGGCTCAGGTCATAATCCCAGGGTCCTGGGATAGAGCCCCACATTGGGCTCTCTGCTCAGCAGGGAACCTGCTTCTCAGGCACACACACCCCCACCCCCGCCACTGCCTTCTCTCTCTGCCTGCCTCTCTGCCTACTTATGATCTGTCTGTCGAATAAATAAAATCTAAAAAAAAAAAAGCAAAAGTTTTCAATGGGGACTGAAAAGACGCTAAACCTTGCTGATTCTAAGATTGCTGATAAAAGCACAGCGGGATGCCTCTGTTGGTGGCCCAGGTGGCAGAGGTCCTTTCTGTGTGAGCAAGGACAGTCTGTGTGGGGTTTCACTGGGGAGGCATCTGTTGCACCAAGGTCTGGAAATGATTGATGGGAAACTGGTTGACTAAACTGCCCCCCCCCTGCCCCGCAGAATGCACTGCTGTGGACACTCCCTCAAATAGGCTAATCGAGGAACAAGGCGGCCACCGTGTGTTCCCTCTTGTACAGAAAGAGGGAGCACGCCTGTGAATGAGGCCGTGTTTATGGAGCCTGACTGGAAGGAAAGATGAAAATCAGGTTTTTGTTTGTTTTGTTTTTAGATTTTATTTATTTGACAGACAGAGATCACAAGTAGGCAGAGAGGCAGGCAGAGAGAGAGGAGGAAGCAGGCTCCCTGTGGAGCAGAGAGCCCGATGCGGGGGCTCGATCCCAGGACCCTGGGATCATGACCTGAGCCGAAGGCAGAGGCTTTAACCCACTGAGCCACTCAGGCACCCCGAAAATCAGGTTTTAATGGTAGCCTCTGGTTGAGAGAAATCATGGATGCGGGCAGGACAAGTCAGTATCACTCTGTACTTATTTTTTTTTTTTTTTTTAAGATTTCATTTATTTATTTGACAGAGAGAAATTACAAGTACACTGAGAGGCAGGCAGAGAGAGAGAGAAGGAAGCAGGCTCCCTGCTGAGCAGAGAGCCCGATGCGGGACTCGATCCCAGGACCCTGAGATCATGACCTGAGCCGAAGGCAGCGGCTTAACCCACTGAGCCACCCAGGCGCCCTGTACTTATTTTTTTTTTTAAGATTTTTTTATTTATTTCACACACACAGAGAGATCACAAGTAGGCAGAGAGGGAGGCAGAGAGAGGGGTAAGCAGGCTCCCCGCTGAGCAGAGCACCCGATGTGGGGCTCGATCCCAAGACCCTGAGCTGAAGGCAGAGGCTTCACTCACTGAGCCACCCAAGCACCCCTGTGTATATGTTTTTAAAGCCAAATTCATATATATGCTTGGGCCCCAGCTCTCTTCAGAAGGATGAAAATATTTGGAAGAAGGGTTCTTTCAAAGGCCCCCCCAGGTGAAGCTGACAGACATGACCCCCCTGGTGGGTAAGTTCTGATCTGCCTTCACCCTCTAATTTCAGAAAGATGGAAGCTCTATAACCAGGTCTTTGTGGGCTAGCCTGGGCACTGCACTGCCTTAGACAGGAGAACTTTTCAAACTAGTTGTAGGACTATAACTTAGCAGGAGCTCAAGTACACAGTGTATGTGTGAAGCATATATACAGTGTAACTGAATACACAGAGCACCTTCTGGAGTCTTCCCTCGGAAGTAGGGGAGGGGAGGGGGCAGGAGGACAAAGAGAGGTTGGCTACTGTGTTGTTTAAGTGCCCAAGCCTTGCCGTCGTTCGTGACAACCCAAACTAGCCCCATGAGCCACCACCAGGGTCCCCAGAGTGGCTAGTAGCCTGCATTGGGAGTGAGACACACCCCACCCGGGGGCGGGGGATTAATGATATGCCACTTGACCCTCTTCATGCCCAATCCTTTTATATCAGAAACAACTCCAGTGCTATTTTCTCTCAGTGTTTTCACACAAATGACCTCATTTCATCCTCCCACTGTAGGCTAGGTGGCACTTCCTGTTTGGAAGGGGAGAAAATGGAAGCTGCCATTCTAGAACCTCCGCTGTGGGGGCCAAGCGCTGGTACCTTTTCTGGCCACAGCCCTGCCTCGAGGCAGGGGCCTGTGTCCTGGCCCAGCACCGAGGCCTGTCTCTTCTGGAGTAAGTTCCGTGAGCCGACTGCACTCCCGATTCCAGGGCCTGTCTGAGGTCCTCCAGAATCCCCCACATTCCTTGAAGCACAGAGAACACGGCCCCAAGTCCCTGCTCTCTCGGGACACTTCCCACACCCTGAGAAGCAAAAAGGCACTTCTAGTCTCTGCTTCCAGAAACAACACAGCAGTCCTCAGAGACGTTCTAGCCAATCCTCCAAAGGCCTCATTTCAGTTTTAATTACCGTGCTGTCCTGTTGGCGCTCTCCAGAGAAGCTGACAGGCATAGCCCCTGCTAGAATGTAGCTTTCCTCCCCATCAGGCCGGAGCATCTCCCACTGTTTGTTGGTTAAGCCTCCCTCTGCTTGGCCTGTAGGGCTCTGAACTCCCAGAACCATGTAGGACCCTGAACTCCAGAGGCCACCTGGTCTCACCAACTAGCCACTGCCCAGACCTCCTCTGCTGCCTTCCTGACCGAGTCACCAGGGTTCCCATGATGGTGGCTCATGGCCTCTGTCAACCATGTGACGGGAGGGTTGGGAGCGAGGAGAAAGAAGGGGCCAGCAGAGAAAGATGGAAGTGTTGGGAGCTGCCCCAAATGTATGACATCCTTAAAATGAATCACCACTTTCCCTTCACTTCTTTTTCTCCTCCTCGAAGGACCTTCCTCTCTCTCATACCTCCCCTGCTCTTTGAGGTTATACTGAGAAAAATCCACAGAGGGGCCAGTGCAAGGTGTTAAGGCCCATGAGTCTGGCATTTGAGCAGATGCCAGAGCCACTTAAGAAATGAGGTAATAGCCCAGAGAGGTAAAGTAACCTCCTTAGGGTCACACAGCAAGTTCATAGCAAAGCTCAGCTAGCACAGGTCTCCTTCCTCCTCTTGTGCAAGGCCCCGCATTGCCTCCCTGCAGTGGCTGGGGTACCAGAGGGGCACTCTTAGACCCACCTGGCCAGTCGAGGGACTTTCATTAAACCAGCCAGGCTGAATTGACTTCCCTCCTTTTGAAAGGAGAAGCATTCACGCTGCTTGAAAATACCCGCTAATTTTCCTAGAGCATGTCCACAATTCCTGGAGGATGCCTGGGTGTCCCTAATGGAATAGCTTTCCCCTCCAGTGTGCTTAAACACAGAAGCAACATTTGTTGCTGGAAAATATCCATTAGGTTAATGAGTTTTTTCTTGCCCACGGAGATGAAGCACTTCCCAGCCGTGGACATGTTGCGGTATAAGCAAGAGCTACACAACCACCAACCCGTTCCGCCCACCCCTGCGGTGAGCCCCGGGAGAGGCTGGAGGGACTCATTCATTTCTCTGTCCACTTTTGGCCATTTCTTCCATTGCTGGCTCCTGGAGCCACTTGCCTTTCATTTCCAAAGTCTGCCCCCTCCACCCCGTGTTAGCACAAAAGCTGCTAGGGGGACGTCCCTTTTTGCACCTGCCTGGCTTATTCTTAGCACCAAAAGTTTTCCCTGGTTACTATGTCTTACTGAAGAAACAGATATGAGATGCTGTTTACCTACCTCCTTCCTGCTCTCCCGGATTATTGGATGAGATGCGGCAGCAAGAGCCCCCTCCTGGGAGGAGAGCAGACCAGGGTTGACTCCTGGCTGCCCTCTCCTAGCTGTGTGACCTTGGGTAAGCTGTTTGACCTCTCTGAGCCTGGTTCCACATCTGAAAAATGGGAATAATAGCACCTCCCTTTCAGGGCTGTGGTTAAGGAGTGGCAATGATTCCTATAAAGGACAGAGCACAGCGAGTGGCTAGCCCTTAGTCACACTCCTGAACAGCCCCCATGACACCCTGCAAAGGTGCCCCTGTGTTATTAAACTTTTAGAGGCCAGGCTGTGGAACTGAAGGTGGGTTATAGAGGGACTCTCGCTTTCTACTGTCTGCGCTTGCATTTTTTCCCAAATCCAGTCTGTGTGTGTGTGTGTGTCCAAAAGCTTATTATTAGTAACACATGAGTAGATTCTCATAAAAAATTCTAATAGCAGCGTGAGTTACTTTTATAATCAGAAAAAAATACAGATACCGCCTTGAAAAAATTTATCTGAATTACTCCCATTTTCCATCCTTCCGGTGTTTTTTGAGTCTTTGTGGGCCCTCCACCTGCCAGTGACAATGACCACTCCAGCCCTGCCTGTCGCTACCTGGCCACCCTTGCCCTGGCCATGCCCTCTCCACCCGGGCAAGCTGTGGGATTGTTTCCGCTCCCATCCAGCAGGCCTGGACTCGGGACTCGCCAGAACTGGAGGAAGGGGCTGCCCTCCTTCCCTCTGCCCATGCACCCTCACCCCTGCTGAGGCGGGAGCCCTCATCCTGGCCCTCCCTCTACCCTGCAGAGGACCCTGGAGGCTTCGGAAGACCCAGACCCCGTGCAGAGAGCCCCATTTCAGGTTAGTTCCTGTAGCCACACCCACACAGGAGCTTGTGGGAACCTTTGGGCTCCTGACCAGAGCTGGCTGCTTACTCCGCCTCTCTGATATTTCTTTCCTTCCTCTCCTCGCTGCTGGGCTCTAGTGGAGGTCGGTGGGCTCACAGCTCAGAAGGGCTCACGGGGACTCAAGATGGGCCTGGCCCTTCAAAGCTGCTAAGGTCTATCGGAGACGTGAGCTAGGCCTTTGTGGTCTAGCCTGGGCACCTGGCTGCGGTAGACAAGGGAAACTTCCAGCTGAGCTGTAGGTGGAGAATGCAGGTGCAGGAAAGGTTTTTCCTGGGCTCCGTGTGCACCTGCAATTCACTGAGCCATGCACAAGCTTTGTACAGATTCTAGGGCTCAGGTCGCTTTGGTGTGTCTGTTTTTGTTTGTTTTGGGAGTTGGATTGGGCTTTCCCCCAAGCCCTCTGCTCTCCTCGCTCCTGGTGACCAGCTGCCTGGCTGGAGTTGACAGTAACAACAGAAAAAAACAAGAACGGTGATGGCTAACATGTGTTAGCCTGGTTCATCTCATTTCAGCACTCTATCCACCAAATGAAATGTTGAATTTGCAATTCTAGCCATTGTTTCACCTGGGGGACCTGAGGCTCGGGGTGGCTAGGTAGCCTTCCCACAGTCCCTTACACTCAGCAGTGAAGCAGCCCCTTCCTCATCCGCGGCCTGGAGGACACTGCAGCCAGAGCATCACTGCCTCGAGGGGCCTCCTTTCCCCGAGCTGTGGGCCTCCGGCCTGGCTCTTCAACACTGTGCCTGATTTCAGGGGCTCAGCTCTGCCCCCTGTCCTTTAGGGACACCAGACTGGAGTGCTCTAATAAGGCTGCCTGCAGTCGCCTCCTAGTGCCCGGGAATCCACAGACACATCCGCCCCTCCCCCGTCACCCACTGACCCTCAGGGAACCCATCTGAAGTCCTAAGAGAGCAGGGGGGCCGGGCAGGCTCCAGCTGCAGGGCCTGGGAACGTAGCAGCGGGGCTGAGCAATTACAGGGACAACTGACCGGCGACATGGAGCCTTCCTCCCGTCTGCCCCTCATTTGCTGCCCGGCGCCTGGCACACTGTGGGTATTTAATAATAATTAAATTCATAATGAATGTCAAAAAGGCCCGCCTGTGGTAAATGCATGCATCTTTGCACAATTCTTCCACAGCATCATGAGCAAGCCGGGAATAGTTAATAAGGGACAACTGTGAATGTGGGAAAATCTGATCGCAAAGACGTTTACTCTTTCGTCCCCTCCCCAGACTTTTCAGTGAAAATGTGGGACCATTTCCCTTCCATTGTCCTTGTAGCAGGATTTATAATGAAAAGAACTAGAACAAGAACCTCTCTGTGCTCCTCCATGTAGACTTGGGCACGCAATTGACACGTGTCTCCGTCCATGAGCGCCGGCTCAGAACCGGCGGTGGGAAGTTTTCTCCTCCGACACAGGCCGTCAGTATCCCTTACAGGAAAGTTGTCTTCTCCAGACCCGGAGGCAAAGCCCTGGCAGCCATTTCGGGAATGTGTCCTACGAGACAAGCTGGGCCAGAGCATGGAGACTGCTTGCTTTTTGATGTTCCGCAGCCACTGGGCATGCGGGACACTGCAGTCCCGCCTCCCCTTAGACGACCTACTCTGGGCAGCCTTCCCTGGAGGAAGCCCAGCGTCTGGCCTGGGGTCACGGGGCTTGGAGGGAAATCTGCAGGGGTTTGTGATGGCTTAGGTAACTGGGTGACAACAGATGGCTTGGGACCCTCAGGGACAAGGTGCAAAGAGCCCAAACAAGAAGCATGTCGCCTAATGCCCCCACGGGACTGGCACTGGGGAGCCCCCAGCCTATGGTGGTGTCTTGTGCAAGTGTGGGCCCAGCCTGGCCAGATCATTCCAAGTTCTCAAGATAAATCAGAAATTGTACTTCAGAGGCTCCTGGCTGGCTCAGTCTATAGAGCGTGGGACAGGGTTGGGAGTTCGAGCTCCACAATGGGTATGGAGATTACTTTAAAATAAAATCTTTAAGGGGCACCTGGGTGGCTTAATGGGTTAAGCCTCTGCCTTCAGCTCAGGTCATGAGCTCAGGGTCCTGGGATCGAGCCCTGCATTGGGCTCTCTGCTCAGCAGGGAGCCTGCTTCCCCTTCTCTCTCTGCCTGTTCTCTGCCTACTTGTGATCTCTCTCTGTCAAATAAATAAATAAAATCTTTAAAAGAAAAAATAATAATAAAATAACATCTTTTAAAAAAAAGATCCATTCTCTTAGCAACTTAAAAAAATAAATTGTACTTAGATTAAATTTCCAAGTATGGGTTACTAATTTAGAAGCTTTAAAACTCTGCCATATAACTCACAGACTGTTTGGTTTAAACTGTGTCTGGAGGAATTCAAGCTAGACAGCAGGAAGAACTTCCTGAGGTGGGGATTTTGAGACCTTAGTGGAAGGACGTATGGTCCTGGTCCTGCCGCTGCTGGTCTACAGTCGGGGTGACAACCAGGAGTCCCTTATGGAAAATCATCCCAGTGGAGTGACAGTTACATTTACTCAAAGAGCTGAGGCTGAGACCCGCTCGGTGTCAGCTTTGGGCTTTTTGGTGCCATCCTTCTGGAAGTGAGAAGCAGGGACTGACAGTCCCCTTAGGGAGGTTCAAAGCACCTAAGCCCATGACCCTTGGCCAATGATTTTTGACTGATGTATACTCTGAGTCCTCTCTGTGGCCTATGTCATGGCTGGCTCTGGACAGCTCTGGGCCCCTCTTCCTGAAGGCCTTATATGTGGCTCTTTCAGGCTTCCATTCGTCTGATGCTTCTTGGTGGCCATCTTCCAACTGGGGCTTTTTTATCAAAATTCCCAGCCATGATGTCTAAATAATTTATACCTTAAGGTGTGAAAAGGTTCAGCAGTTCCAACTGAATGTCTCCTACGTGCTTTGGAAACCCTCAATCCTGGTCCTTAGGACGCTGAGTCCAGCTAGAGAAGAAACACACACGCAGTGGCTTTATAAGTCCATTTTATAGGTGCAGTGAAGGTGTTATGTTGAGGCATCTTGACACTTTAAAAAATAATTTATTTATTTTAGAGAGAGTGTGCGTGTGTGAGTGCGTGGGGAGGCACAGAGGGAGAGGAAGAGAGAGAATCCTCCCGCAGACTCCCTATGGAGAGCAGAACCCGACAGAGGGCTAGATCTCATGACCCTGAGATCATAGCCTGAGCTGCAATCAAGAAACTTGACCTTCTCTTTAAAGAGAGGATGCCTAGGGGCGCTTGGGTGGCTCAGTTGGTTGGGGAAGTGCCCTCAGCTCCGGTCATGATCCCGGGTCCCCAGGATGGAGTCCCGCCTCAGGCTCCCAGTTCCATGGGGAGTCTGCTTCTCCCTCTGACCTTTTCCCCTCTCATGCTCTCTCTCTCTCTCTCTCTCTCAACTAACTAACTAAATAAATAAATCTTTTTAAAAAGTGAGAGAGAGAGAAGATGCCCAGAACAGGTGTTACCTAAAGGCCTCTCTCCAGCATTAGTTGTGTCCTCTGTCATGACTCGGGGATTTTCCCTGAGAACAGGATGGGAACGTGGCCCAGAGATGAGGCTGAGGTTGGGGATGGATCCCCACCAGGAATGTCACGCTAGGCTAGGACAGGTCCCCAGAATCATCAGGAATCGGTGGCCCCTCCACAGCTGGTTCACTCTTGAGAAGCCCCGTAGCGTTCACTCTTGAGACTCAGGGTCGGGGCGGCCTGGATGTGGTCCCACCATGCCAGGTTTGATTATGGGTGCTGAGGGAATGTCCCAACCAGCCCGTCCCCAGGGCTTCTCCACGGCTCCACGGCTTTAATCTGAGTCTCTCATTAAAATCTCTCTCACCTCTGCAGCTCATAAGAACACTGCAAGGTTCATGGACTCAGCCACTATTGCCACTGTATGTGACCTTGACCTACCCCCTGCTATCTTTAGGAACGGCCCCCCTTCTTGAACCGTACAAACCCATGGGAAGGAGAACTCAGCCATCGCTTCTGGGAAACAACTTCTCCCACAGTTTCTCCAACATGGAAGTGAGGTTTCACGCCCACACTCTAGAACCAAGTGCCTTGGTTCAAATCCCAGCCCTGCCGTGTCCTAGCTGTGTGAATGTGGGCAGGTTGCTCAGCCTGTCTGTGCCTGAGTTTCTGCATTTGTAGAATTGGTGTAAAAATCATACTACCCACCTCCTGCAGTTGGGAAGAGAATGAAATGAACTCAGTCTTGTCATGTGCTTAGAAAAGAGGCTTGCCGGGCACCTGGGTGGTTCAGTAGGTTGAGCCTCTGCCTTCGGCTCAGATCATGATCTCGCGGTCCTGGGATCGAGCCCCACATCGGGCTCTGCTCAGCGGGGAGCCGGCTTCCCCCATTCTCTCTGCCTGCCTCTCTGCCTACTTGTGATCTCTCTTTCTCTCTCTGTCAAATAAATAAATAAAAATAAAATAAAATAGGGGCGCCTGGGTGGCTCAGTGGGTTGGGCCGCTGCCTTCGGCTCGGGTCATGATCTCAGGGTCCTGGGATTGAGCCCCGCATCGGGCTCTCTGCTCCGCAGGGAGCCTGCTTCCCTCTCTCTCTCTCTCTCTCTCTGCCTGCCTCTCTGCCTACTTGTGATCTCTGTCTGTCAAATAAATAAATAAAATCTTAAAAAATAAAATAAAATAAAATAAAATAAAGAGGCTTGCCGGCCCCAAGTGGTAGCTGAGTGTTTGCATTGAAAAGACATGATCCTTAAGTACATTCTGGATTTCAGAAGCCCTCTTTTTGCATTTGACAACTAAGCCCTCTCTCCCTTGAAATCCGACCAGAGCCCATCTGCAGGAAGAGGAGAGAGGGCAGCCCCCAACCCACCGTGGGGACACTGGCACAGAGCCTCCTGCCCTGTGCCCCATCAGGTGCTCGAAGTCTGGAATCTCCAAAGCCCATTCAGATATGAGTGTAGGGTTTAAGTCACCTGTGACTCTGAAGGCTCCTTTGCTCAGTTCATCCTCCCTTAGCAGGGCTCATGGGAGTGGAGAAGGGCGTAGGAGCTCCCCAGTATCGGACAGTGATGGGCTGCCTTCCCAGCCTCCTCCCCTCTCCTCTTTGCCTGTTCGTCCATCACTTCCCATTCGAAAGCAAAAAAAGACCAATAACCCAGTGCCCAGAGCAGGGGGAGAAAGGCCCCAGAACTCCATGACTTCACAGACCTGGCCCTTCTCCTAGGGCAACTGTGATGTCATTCCCGCCCTCCCTAGGGCCATCCCACTCTTAGGCAGGTGTGTCCCCACTACCTCCCTGCAGCCCCCATCCAGCCCATCTCTGCCAGTAGGGGCTGCTCCTGCCCGTTTGGAATAGGGATGACAACCAGGAGTCACTTATGGAAAATCATCCCAATGAAGTGACAGCACGTCCACTGCAAAGCGCTGAGGTGGGGAACTGCCATCATCTCGGTGGCCAAGGCCGGCTCTTGGACAACCAGCTCCCGGCAGGAATCAGCTGCGAGAGGCCTCCCTGTTTCCCTAGGTAATGTTGCTGCCCCTCTCTGGGCAAGGCTGGGGGCTGGCGGTGGATGCCACACCTGACTCTCTGCATCTTCCGTCTTCCTAACTGCTTGGAATTCGGAGCTGAATCAGATCGAGGCTTACCTGCCGCAGAGGGAGATCGGCAGACATCAGCACAAGCTGTGGGCAGGTTGTCCTGAGAAAACTGGCCATATTGTATGTGGGCGAATTTAGTTTTGACTCCTGCACGCACAGTTAGCGCCTCTCATCCCACGATCCCTTGCTTTTTCTTTCCCTTCTCTCTCCTTGTCGCTTGTGTTGGACATGTGATAGGAATGCAGAAATTCATGTTTGTGGATTTGTTTGCTCATGCAGTGACCGTTTCTCAAGTGCCCGCAGTGGGCCAGAACGAGAAGCCCAGAGAGGCGGGGTTTCTCTACCCCTTCATTTGGTTTCCACCGTCACAGGTGATTTGGGAGGGTCAAACCTCTCCCTGCCTGTGCCCCCCGCACCCACCCCGTTCAGTGATGTTAGGTCTGCTCCCGTGCAATGCCAGTGGCAGGAAATGTTTGGAAAAATTTCCAGGTAGCAGTTTGGCAGGATGTAGAGAGAAGCTTTAAAATAATAGTCTCCAAGGGCGCCTGACTGGTTCAGGCGGTGGCGCATGGGTTCCTTAATCTCAGAGTCATGAGTTCAAGCCTCATGTTGAGCATGGAGCCTATTCAAAAAAAAAAGAAAGAAAAGAAAGAAAATAAAAGTATATATCACCATTCTTTGACCTCAGAGTTTCACTTTTGGAATCTGTCCTAAGGAAATAATTAGGAACATGAATAGGATGTATTTAGTAAGAAGTTCACCAAAGTGGTGTTAGTATAGGAAATCTCGGAAGCAGGCCATGTGTCCGACCTCAGGGAAATGGTTATGTAGAACGGTGGGTAGCCATTGGAAATTGTCTATGGAAATTTACATGACTTGAGAAAACACTTTAGACATAGTAGAAGAACATGGTACAAATTCTGTGTTTAGTATAATCTTAACTATGTCTAAAAATGCATATGAAGATCCAAAAAGGACATGTGGGTGGTGGGGGTGGGCGGGAGGGCACTGCCTGGCTGGCTCAGTCTGTAGAGCATGCAACTTCTGATCTCAGGGTCATGAGTTCGAGCCCCACATCGAGTGTGGAGTCGACTTAAAAAAACTGAAAACAACAACAACAAAGGGCCATACATGAAAATATTAATAGCGATATCTCAAGTGGTAGGATTATAGGTAAGTACTTCTGTATGTTTTGCTGTACTTGATTACATAAGCAGAGACTGCTTTTATAGTTAGAAAAATATTGTTTGAAACTAAATTGTATCTATGTATAATTATACGTGAATATACAGAGAATGATGGGGAGAAATCAAATGATGACAATATTTATAACTGGTGGATTCAGGAGGGTACCTAGGAGCTGACTGTATTATTTGTACAGCCTGCCTGGGAGTTAAAATTTTTCAAAGTAAAATAATGAGGGGAAGGCGGGAGTATCAGGCCACCCCTGAGCTCTCGTTTGGAATAGAACCAGTGGGATTTGTTATGGAAAAATACAGTCCTTAATGTTGGGGGGGGCAGTGATATTGGGATTTGGTAGTGTTAGGAAGGAGGAAGGAAGCAATGTCTATCCCCTGGGTGGGGCTGGGGACGGTCAAGGTGCTATGCTAGGCTGACCCGAACGCCAAGTGCTCGTTTAGCTCTGTTCTGCTCCAGCCGGAGCTCTCGCTGTGCATGTGTCCCTGCCCCTTTCCTGGGCAGCGTGGCTACGTCCAAGCCCCCTCTAACTCCGTGCCTGGAATTCCATTCTGCCACCTCTCCCACCATTTGGGAGGCTTCCTTCGCTTTTATTTTTCCCCTTCTCCTATTTCTGTCTTCTCCTCCTCTCCTGACCCCTTCCTCAATGTCAGCATGTAGGAGATTTTAATGATTCCTGTCTTTAAAACAAAACAAATGCCCCCTTTGGTCAACCATCCTAGCTCGCTCCTTCTCTTCCAGCCAGATTGTTTCTTAAAACATCTCTGACACTCTTGCCACCTCCATGATCTCCGAGCGTGCCTGCCCTCCTCCGCTGAATCCAGGCTGTACTCTGCATTCTTAGAGAAGTCTCTGGGCCTGACCTGACCACCAAGGCACCCCCAGGGGCGGGGCGGGGGTGGGGTTGTTGCATAAGCCACACGAGTCTTTGGCTCTGTCCCTGTAGATAATTTTGCCATTGTTGAAACCTAAAGGAGAAGTAAGATGCTCTTAGGTATTCAGAGGAGAGACACGATTTTGTTTCATCTCAGGACAGCTTTTAGAGGTGGGGTTATAGCCCCACATTACAAACAAATAAACTGAAGCTCAGAATGGTTAAGTCACTTGCCCAAGATTACACAGCCCATAAATGGCAGAATCAAAATCCGAACCCAGACCTTTCACCTTCAAAGCCTGTGTTCTTTTCACTACCCTACCCACCGTTGATCTTTTAATTTCCAAGATTTGACACTTCCTCTATTCATGGTGTCTGCCTCCTGTCCCTGGTAAAAGGTGAGCACCGTTCAGAAGCTCCTCCGATGTGGGCTCGCTCCAAATCCACTTAATTTTGCTTTGTCACGCCTGCCCGCTTGCCCTGCCCGAAGACCGGGAAGTAGGTCCTGGCTCAGCAGGGACCACACACTCTGGCTGCTGAGAGCCAGCCTCTGGTTTCAGGCCTGGGCAAGGGCCAGACCCCAGCGCGGCACCACCTTCTGCGGGCCCTGCTCGGGTTTCCCATCCCCGGCCCTGCCAAGTTATCACGAACCTTCACATCGCTGAGTTCTGCATTCTAGAACTCACCGTCACTGTGGCTGCTGCGTGAGTCAATGTTTAAAGAAAGGAACATCGAGCATTAGCAGAGAAACTGGTGGTCTGGGGAGAAGCTGATCTGCATTCTTGTGCAGATTTGTGGTGCATGCGCCTGGCAGGTTGTTGAAGGGCTTTGCTCTCTCATGACGAGCCCCGCCGCAGGTACCTGTCACTTCACTGTCCCCTCCTTTCCATGACAGACTCCCTTCAGAAATGATCATGAGGGGCGCCTGGGTGGCTCAGTGGGTTAAAGCCTCTGCCTTCAGCTCAGGTCATGATCCCAGTGTCCTGGGATCGAGCCCCGCATTGGGCTCTCTGCTCAGCAGGGAGCCTGCTTCCTCCTCTCTCTCTGCCTGCCTCTCTGCCTGCTTGTGATCTCTCTCTGTCAAATAAATAAATTAAAATCTTAAAAAAAAAAATGATCATGAAATGATCATAATGATAGCCAAAAAGGAAATAGAAGTAACAAAATGTTTCTCTTATTGAATGCTACGCATAGAAATATGCCACAATGTAAAAAAAAAAAAAAAAAAAAAGTAAATTTTAAAGTACAAAACAGGAAAAAAGCTCAATTTATTTTTTTTTTCTTAAAGATTTTATTTATTTAACAGAGAAAGAGAGAAAGTACACAAGCAGGGGGAGTGTACACAAGAAGTACACAAGCAGGCAGAGGGAGAAGCAGGCTTCCCACTAAGTAGGGAGCCTGACATAGGGCTCCATCCCAGGACCCCAGGATCATGACCTGAACCAAAGGCAGACACTTTACCGACTGAGCCACTCAGGGGCCCTCTTGCTAGTTTTTATATCCACTGAATTTTGATCACTGGTTGAAGCCTGATGTAATTTATGTAAATCACTGTTCACTTACTTTAAAAAAAAAGTGAAACATCTGCGGGAGTTGCCTATAATCTAGCAACCACTAAGCCCTACAGGGATCTACCACTTTATTGCTTAAATTTTTTTAAATTTTAAACACTATCCCTCAACCATTTAAAAAGATGTTTTCAAGGGCGCCTGGGTGGCTTAGTGAGTTAAAGCCTCAGCCTCTGGGTCCTGGGATCGAGCCCCACATCGGGCTCTCTGCTCAGCAAGGAGCCTGCTTCCCTTCCTCTCTCTCTGCCTGCCTCTCTGCCTACTTGTGATCTCTGTCTGTCAAATAAATACATTTAAAAAAAAAAAAAAAAGACATTTCTAGGGCTCCTGGGTGGCTCAGCCGGTTAGGCATCTGACTCTTGGTTTCAGCTCAGGTTGTGATCTCAGGGTGGTGAGATTGAGCCCTGCATTGGGCTCTGTGCCCAGTGGGGAGTCTGCTTGAGATTCTCTCTCTCCTCCTGCCCCTCCCCTCCCCCCTCTCTAGTAAATAAATCTTAAAAAAATAAAAATAAAAAATAAGCTTCTGGTTGAAAAATATTATTCAAACTTAGTCAACTATATCACATGTGAGTAAAAATTATACTTACCAAGCAAAAATAGTACCCTTAGCAGTTCACACTCTGTGTCACTGTTCTAAACTTCAAACACAAATAAAAACTCCCAAGTGGCCACACGGAATGACCGAAGTAACTCAGCTTCCTGGTGCCCCCGTACTACCAATGTTCACACTTACAACCTAATTCCTGAACATGGAAACATGTGGTCTCAGGAAGGCGGGAGCTGCAAACAGTGTCCAAAGCCAGCGCACAATTTGGAACTGCTGAGAATTTTCTCTTGAAACGACCGTGTGTGGCCAACTCCACAGCCCTAGGGACTGGCTGTGCACTAGGAGCTCTCCAAGTGACTTTGATGGAGAAAACCAGGTTTACGAAAGGATATGTTTTCTCAAAGTCTAATGTGAACCTTACCTACGTGTTATCCATGCTCAGTGGCAGTGATGCCGATTGTTTATAACATAGACCAAAGAAGCGTTTTTCAAGGACAAGTGTTTTATCACTGATGTTGTTTAGGATTGCTGGCACGTGATGCCTGTAAAACCAGGCTGGCTTTTCGTCAATTTTATTATTAATTTCAGACACTGTACAGTCTGCCCCTTTATTGTCCTGCCATGTGGCAGCCGCTTTCTCCACCTTTGTCCTTGGTCCCCACATCATACTCCAGCCCCTTGTCCTGGTGGAGCTGAAGGGAGCTGGTAGAACGTTGCTGGCAGTCCTCCTAAGGCAATGCCTTGTCCATTTAGGGGAGATGATCCACTTGCTGGATCCTTGGCCTTTCTCCTGAACAGGAAGGAACCACTCTGGGTTTGAGGGTCACTTCCCAGCACTCCCAGTATATCCATATCTTAAAATGTGTGGGTTTGGGTTTTGGGGTTTCTTTTTAGAGATTTATTTATTTATTTTAGAGAGAGAGAGTGAGCATAAGCAGAAGGGGTAGAGGGAGAGAGAATTGCAAGCAGACTCCCCACTGAGTGCAGAGCCTAACATGGGGCTCAATCTCACGACCTGGAGATCATGACCTGAGCCAAAACCAAGAGTCAGTCAGTCAAATGACCGTGGCACCCAGGCACCCTTCAAAATGTTTTCTGGTGGAACTTTTGCTCTGTTATATTTACTGCCTTAAGAAGAAAAGCAGTAGATAAGCAAGAACATGTTAGGTTTGAGAAGGTTGAAGTGAGCAGTTGGTTTGAAATAAATTCTTGCAGGTTTTTCTTAGGAGGAATAATCTCTCCAGCCATTTGCCCACAAATGACTCTAAATTCAGGAAGAGGCTTCCATTTGTTGTTAATACTTTGTATTGTTGGTTTGTTTCTTTCAATGATCATCAGTGATCCCTAGAACATTGAAAAGGGGTGTGTTTGATCTAAATGATGCATGAATTCTTCTTTTCAGAGAGTAGTTGATACTGTGGATTTTAATTTAACTTAAAAAGAAAAAAAAAAAAAACTTAGGCAGTTGCCCAAGTGATCCCATCAGCGGTTCAGCTGAAACTGTGCCTTCTGGTGGTGCCTCAGTCCCCAGACTTTTGCTTGCTGACAGCCACCGGCTGGAGACTGGTGAGCCCGTGGGTGGGCTGATGGAAAGTCATCAGTTCTCCGGAAAATGGAAGCCTGCTTTCTGAGACTGTGCGCAGCGAACAGCGCTCCCTGCTCTGGAAGGCTAATTCCTGCTCTTCCTTTGCTGTTGACTCGCCTGTGTCTTTGGGCAACTTGCTTAGCTTCTCTGTTGCCTTATCTGCAGAGGACAGTACCCTTCTTACCGGACAGAAAGTGGGCCTTGAGCCCAAGACCTTTTTGAATTTTTCTCCTCTTAGAAGGACCTCTGATCCTGTAAGCTATTTAACAACCTCGGGTTAATAATTGGGAAAAGGAAAGGGAACACTTCTGTTTAGATAAGTAAGCCTGTTTTTGTCCTCTGGCTGGAAGCGTGACTAGGGAAGGAACTGCCAAGTTACAGACCTCTCTGGGCAAGGTTACTGTGTCCAGGAGCCCAACACTGGCATTTGACAACTGCCTGCGGTGGCATGTCCTGAGAATTGTCCCTCCAAAGAGGCCTTTCCATTGCCTCGGGACACTAGGCATCCCCTGCCTTCAGCCCCCCGCCCCATCTGTTCCTCTCTCCTCCCTTCCACAGCCCTCCTGCTCCCGAGGCTTTACGCCGCTGCTACCTTTTCAGATGAGCAGGTCCTGGCCAGGGCCTCTTCCCGCCTGCATTATGTAACCTGCCACTGCTTCTGGTCCAACGATCACCCTGCAGAGGCGGTCAAAGGTGGGCACACAGCCAGAGCCTGTTCACTTACACTCCCCCCCCCCCCCCGGAACTCAAAGGCGGTGCAGGAATTCAGACTCTGCGAGAATTAGCGGCTCCACCACCAGCCCCAGAGCCAAACCTGCAGGACGCAGGCTCTTTGTTCTTTGCTCATTTCCAGCCAACAGGACTGTCCCAGAGCTTGGGGGCTGCTCTGGCTCCTCGGAGGACTCCTGACCTTGGCTCAGGGCCTTTCTAGCCGGTGCTTGGCCTTAAGTCTCTCTAATCTGGCTTCTCCAAAACGTCTTGTCTCTCAACCATCACCCTCTTGACCAGTGGTGCCCCTTTGCCTGATAACGACCCTGTCATCACCCTCTCCAGCCTAGACGAAGGACTTTGTTGCTCCAAGCCTGCCCTCCCTTCGAGTCTTAACCCCAGGTCAGCTCCCCAGAGCCTTCTCCAGCCTTCGATACCCGCCTCTCCTTTCCCACATTCTCCACAGCCTCTGTCTCTTGCACCTGTTCCATGCTTAGCTCACAGAATCACAGACTCTTGGGGCACAGTCTGCCTTCTCTCTTCTGACTTGTGGTCTTAGACTGTATTTATCTCTCTGTCTTCCCTCCCGGATCTGAGAGAGCTGGGAGCACATCGTCCATCCCTCGGTCCAACCCGGAGCCCCCGCACGTGGTAGGCAGCATGTTGAGAATGGAGTTGACTCCTTGGGGTCCCTTGGCTCCAAAACTATCCCTGTGTCATTCAGTACTTGTATATGTTCCTCCCCGGCCAGGCTGAAAACATTGAAGGGCAAAGACCACATCTGCTCCTTTTTCTGGGTCTCTGGTGGGGGCTGGTACGTTTCTGCCTCATAGTCTGCTCGCCGCCCTCGTCCCTGAGGTCCCCTCAGCGGCTCAGCCGGTGGGTTTGCTCTGTCCTGTTTACACCATCCTCCCCCAGCCTGGCCTGCTCTGCCGCCTGTAGGTATCGTGGGACTACCCGCGGGAATGGAGGGCCTACATGCACACACACACACACACACAGCCCCTAAGCACAGCATCACTAATGCACCCGTGCACAGCACACAGCTCACGCGCCCGAATCAGCCCCGAAGTGTGCCTCCCTGGTGTGGTGATTGACCAGCCTCTCCCTTAGGAGCCCACTCCTCTCTCTGTCTGTTAATAATAGATGCTTCCTCTAACCTCAGCTCGGCTGCTCTGATTTAAAAGTGATCCTAACGAAAGAGATTAAAGGGTGGGTCTGGATGTGTGCCTTTTCAGCACAAAGCATTGCTTCTTAATTAACAGGATCCTATCCTTCAATTGGGAAAAGGTCCTCCCCCCTCCCATCATGAGCGTCCCGCTTCCGGACAGCTCCCAAGGCAGGCTGTTGCTCTGAGCTAAGCCCAGGTGTGATCCTTGAACACCCAGGAGGCTTCGAGAACCACCTCTGCCATCTGGGCACATGCGGGCCTGGGGTTGGGTAGCAGAGTGAGACATGCAGAGGGGTGACTCCCACTCTCTTCTTCCCACCCAGGAGAGGAGGGCTCTTCCATCCACATCGCCCTTCGAGGTGTAAAAAGAGCCTCTGTCGGGGCGCCTGGGTGGCTCAGTGGGTTAAAGCCTCTGCCTCCGGCTCAGGTCATGATCCAAGGGTCCTGGGATCAAGCCCCAAGTCGGGCTCTCTGCTCGGCAAGGAGCCTGCTTCCTCCTCTCTCTCTCTCTGCCTGCCTCTCTGCCTACTTGTGATCTCTGTCTGTCAAATAAATAAATAAAATCTTTAAAAAAAAAAAAAAAAAAAAGAGCCTCTGTCTTCCGCAAGTGCCCACCCCTATTGCTTCTGTAACTTAGTGCCTTAAGCCAACACTAATGTTGGCTTAAGGAGGTTCTTGGGGGGGGGGGTGTCAAAAGTCTGACACAGGTGTCCCCGGGTTACCATCAAGGTGTCGGCAAGGGCAGCCCTCCTTTCTGGACGGTGTGGGGGTGAATCTGCTTTCCTGCCTTTTTCCAGGAGCCGTCTGCATCTTTTGGCTCACGGCCCCGTTGGTCTTCAAAGCCATTGCTGACCAGCTACATCTTTCTCATGTCCCACCACTCTGATACCAACCTTCCTACCTCCATCTTCCACGTGGAAGGACCCTTGTAATTATGTTGGGCCCGCCCAGATAATCCGGGATCAGCACTCTATTTTAAATTCAGCTCCACAACCTGAATTCCATCTGCAATCCTACTTCCCTTTTGCCATGTGAAGTGACAGCTTCGTAGGTTCTGGGGATTAGGATACTGAACAGCTCTGAGAGGCCATTATTCTGTCTCCCACATTAACGAAATGCAAATGCATAGTTTTACTTAAGAGAAGATTGAATAATTAAACTTTTCAAACCAGACCTGGAACGAGTGGGATAAGTACCTAAATTAGGAAACAAATAATCTGAATCATATTTGATAATACCTTTGGTCACATTTCACTTTTTTTTTTTATAACCAGGTTTTCCTAAATAAAATTGCATCCTGTTAGGGCATCTTATCTCATTTTGGGTTTTTGGTTTTTGGTTTTTTGTTTTTTGTTTTTTTCACTTAAAATAAGCCTTGAGGGGCGCCTGGGTGGCTTAGTGGGTTAAAGCCTCTGCCTTCAGCTCAGGTCATGATCTCAGGGTCTTGGGATCGAGCCCCGCATCGGGCTCTCTGCTCAGCGGGGAGCCTGCTTCCTCCTCTCTCTCTGTCTGCCTCTCTGCCTTGTGATCTCTGTCAAATAAATAAAATCTTTTTTAAAAAATAAGCCTTAAATCACTGGCTCGAGGTCTTTAGGCATTCTTGGTCCCTTGGATATTGCTTATAATTATGTCAACATGTCACGGCTCTCTGGAAAATGCCATCCGAACAATAAGCCACAGGAACGAAAAAGAAGGTACAGAGCACTGTAATTGTAAATGGTCTTCTTCTTCGTTTCTAATTACTCTGCTCTTTGTCCTGAACTGAGGAATTGAAGGGTGACAGTTTCTAAATAGATAATCATGTGATGTGCCTTCATCCTGAGCCCCCAGGGACCCAGCGACAGAGCACGCACAGCTACTCCCAAAACGTCCCTGGGGCCACATGCGAGAAGAGCCTTGGATTTCATGCATGGCCTGCAGTGGGGACAGTTTGTCTTGACGTGTTCTCTCTGAGCATGTTTCAGATTCTCATGTCCTTATCTATCTCCAGTAAAAAGTGATCTGTCCTCTCAGTGAACTCACTTTCTCATGTTTTTGTCCATCATTGGTATAGCCTGAAGGAATCAGATGATTCCTCTGCTCCCTGATAGGAAGCACAGATTGAGTATTGTGATGGGGACTCAGAACAGTGAGTTCTAAAATCTATGAAATGGGCAAAGACAGCCTGTATACTACAGGTTGCTGTATTTATGGCAAAGACATTGAAGTATTTTCTGGGTAAACAGAACTGCATTTGACCTCCAGTGTCAAATGCATGGGTTTGATGCTGTGGAGAACAAGAGTTTTCTGCCTTAGTTGGGGTATCTTCAGTGCAATGTCCCCCTGACTTAGGCTTGTATCCTGGCTTCAGCACCAACCGACTGTGTGACTTTCAGCAAATTACTTGACCTCTCTGTGCCATAGAGAAGCTCTTTCTTTAAGGTCCCTTCCGAGCTTGAGAACCCAGGATCATATGAATCTGTCCTGGCCAAGCAGGGGCTTCCAGAAAAATGCCTGAAGAACAAGTCTGTTTTGAGGGGAGGGGAAGTAGGAACAAAAACAGGAGAGACCTTGATGCCAAAGATGACAAACTCAAGGTCATTCCTGGTTCGTCCAACACCCAGCCAACATAGGAGTTACACATCTCCCTTATTTTGGTCACTGGAGGTTTACAAAGGGGAGGGAGAACTTGAGTTCCTTCTCTGATCACAGGGGACCATTCTCTCCGTTGGGGTGTCAGAGGTACGTCTGTCACCCAAGGAGCTGGGGTGGCCCACATGAGAAAACACGCTGGCTGGCAGATTTGAAACAGACCATGAGCTGTGAGCTTGGGAAGTGTTAGTGATTAATGTTGACCCATGTCCCCTCATCCCACCAAAACTCATCTCCCTGCCCCACACACTCATTCCTTCAGCAATTTCCTGGGTGCCTTCCTCGTGCCAGGGATGGGCCAGCTGCTGAAGCCACCATGGTGACGAAGGCAATATGGCTCTCCCATCCTCAGGGCATTAACATTCCAGCCCCAGAGCCAAGTAACCAGAGAATCACAGCACCGTGCAATAAGTGTTCATTAGGGCACATGTGAGGGCTTTGGCAGAGTCAGGGACAGCTGCTTAAAAGCGGTTCTAGGAGCACTTCGATAAAGTCTGGAGCTTGGGGAGAAGTTAGCCAGACAGAGGGGCGGGAATGTGAGGGAGAGGGCAGGGAGACCAGGATGTGAGGAAGGGTGTAGCAGGTTGGGCAGCACCCACCATCTGACCAAGTGCGGTGAGTGGCTCTCAGTTCATGTTTTTTCATTCATCCAGTTGTGAAGGTATATTGAGCACCTACCCCATACCAAGCAACACACTAACAATTGAGTTATTTCCAGTATGCAGTGCGGGGGTGCCTGGGTGGCTCTGTGGGTTAAAGCCTCTGCCTTTGGTTCAGGTCATGATCTCAGGGTCCTGGGATAGAGCCCCGCATCGGGCTCTCTGCTCAGCAGGGAGCCTTGCTTCTCCCCTCTGTCTCTGCCTGCCCCTCTGCCTACTTGTGATCTCTCTGTCAAATAAATTTAAGAAATCTTTTTTAAAAATTAAAATAAAATTAAAGAAACAAATGTGGGCGTCCCTGGGTGGCTCAGTTGGTTAGGCATCTGCCTTGGGCTCAGGTCATGATCTTGGGGTCCTGGAATCAAGCCTCACATCAGGCTCTCTGCTCAGCGGAGAGTCTGCGGCTCCCTTTGCCCCTCCCCCGCTCTTGCGCCCTTGTGCACACGTTCTCCTCTCTTGCAAAAATAAATAAATAAATTTTTAAAAAAAGAAATTTAGTTTTGAGCCTCTTTCGTGATGTTTTGAAAACGTCAATATTAAGATACATCACTTGCCGTAAAACCACCTATTTTAAAGTTCACCTTTCTGCAGTCCAGTGGTTTATAGTATTCCTTTATTATTTTGATTCTGATGGTGATTCCTGAGACATGGGGAGGACCCAGAAGCAGCTCAGATCACAGACAGGGATGGGACACTGGGTCACACTTCTCTTCCGCTCTCCTGCTCATTGACCAATGGGCATGCAGAGTCCCCCCCTTGGCTTCCACCCCCAGACTAGCGGGCTTTCTCCTTCTCTAAGTAGAATTTAATTTCCTATTATGTTTCCAAGTGTTTTGTACTTCCTCCTTGCCAGCTTTTTCTCTTTCACATGGAAATCAAGTCATTCTCTCCTCTTCCTTCCTGGACTACCATTTCTGTTTCTGAACATAAATGTTGTCCAGGCCTTTCTGCTGGATAATGGACATTTTGCATCTGGGCTTTTTCTGAAATATGTTCTTGGAGCCTAGAACCTAAATGCATGCCCCAGCTTCGATTTCCTGTCTTTCCCTGATCCAAATTTCTGATGGGTCTGTTTTAATTGATCTGTGTATTTGTAACCTGGATTGGATCTAGTTCCAAAGTTGTGTCTAAATTCTTACTTTCTGTTATGCCCCAATAATGGGTCCGTGATTAAAGGAGCCAGACTGATATAAAGTGAAGGTCAAGCAAAGCTTTATTTCACGCCAAGCATCAAGACTCTAACCGATCGTTGGGGGACGCACCTCTTACAAGAGAGGGCGACCCTTCTCTGTTTCACAGACTAGCTTTTAAGGGCAAAGGCCATGAGGTCAGGCCTGGCCACGCACAGGTGACCAATGAGATTTTAACACACACAGGAAACTCCACAGTGATGCTAGGTGACCAATTGAGTTACAATTTACCCTAGTAGACATCTGAACCAGCCTATTACACCTTGATTAGGATTGGCACCAAAAAGGCTCCCAAAGGGTGGGGCATACTCCTTGGTAACCAAGAAGACAGTATGCAAACCCCCCCCCCCCCACTGATCGATGTCTCCACCTGGCCTGACCCACCCTTGTATCTGGGCTTTGTTACCTGGAGCTGTTTCTGGGACTCGTTTTTTTAAGTGAATGCCCTGGGGGAAAGGGAGCAGGGACAGTTTAAGGGTTAAACAACAAGGTTTTTGTTTAACCTCAATGAAAGCCTCTTGCTAAAATATAAAAATATAAAATAGGTCCTTACACTTTCAAGATAATTTCTTCGTTCCATACAATTTAACGTTTTCTCTAGTTCCAGCTGGATATTCCACGTCAAGCATAATGATTTTATCCAAATGAATGGGGCATGACCCGGGGTCCCACATTGGGTAATATTTGCATTTCCTTATTCTAACTGAAATGAAACATCTTATTGATAAATATTGAAACTATTTTGCCAGCCTCCGGATATGCACCAAAACTATATGGTTTCTCCTTTATCTAAAGAGCCTTTATTTTTCTATTCTCATGTGGTCTTGGGATATTACAGGACACACTTCGTTTCACAAGTTACATTTTCTAGGGCTTGTGAGGCTGTAGCTTCGGCTCTGTGGGGCTCCTCACATCCCTGCTTCTCTAAATTCCTTTTGGAACAAGGCGGATGTAAATGCATGAACAGGGCAGCTCTCTAGTGTGCAGACGCACCAGCCCTTTCCTCTCCCTGGATTTTAGAGAATCACACTTGTGGGGCACCTGGGTAGCTCAGTGGATTAAAGCCTCTGCCTTCAGCTCAGGTCATGATCTCAGGGTCCTGGGATGGAGCCCTGCATGGGGCTCTCTGCTCCGCAGGGATCCTGCTTCCCCACCCCTGCTGCCTGCTTCTCTGCCTACTTGTGATCTCTGTCTGTCAAATAAATAATAAGTCTTTAAAAAAAAGAAAAGGTATAGAGAATCACACTTGTGATAGGCAAGGGTTTGTGACATCCAAGACCCACCCACGCCTGGGTATTCATGGCTCTCTTGTTAAATGTGTACATAAGTAAGTGCATTCACTAAAAAAAAAAATTAAATTAAAAAAAAAATGTGTACTTGAAAGGCTACATGCCAGCTGTGAGCAAAGCCAAGCCCCAGTCTCATTACCTTCCTCCCAGAATGTTAACCTTCCCATCCAGGGGCCCCCACTGGCTCCACAGGCCCGTACCCCTGCCTGGTACTTCTGGTGGCACTGCCACAGCCTAAGGTAAGAACCCTACCTGCACATTGTCACCCTAAGTGGCCTCTGTTTCCGTGGTTGATTACAGAGGGGTCCTGATGCCTGGAATCCATGTGAAGTGTCTTGGTGACCTGCCTCTCCGGCCTTGCCAGTGGCTGAGGGTGATTTATGCCACATGGATCAGAGGAAAAGGACATTGACTCTTGACTCTTACAAGGGTGTTTGGCGATGCCAAAACTATATTTATTGCATTTTATCAGACTATAAACATAATATATATTTATAAAACAATATAGGACAAAGATGGAGACACCAACAAGAGAAAGTCTCCCTAATTCCATGTCCCTTCCCAGAGAAGACCTCTGTTCAGCCTTCAGGACTTTTTGTCTGTACCCATGCATATCGGTGTTAATTTTTGTTTAGAAAAATTCTGTACAAGCACATTTCTAAAGCTGCTTTTTTCACTTGGTGATGCAGGGTGGGCCTCTCGCCACGCCAGTGCGTTCCTTTGTCCCCCATTCCTCTTACAAAGGAGTCCGCTTCATGCAGGGTGCCCCAGGACACGATTTTGGCCCCGTCTCCAGGCGTCACGGGACCAGGGGAATGATCTCACTGGGTACACCATCTGCCCGGCCTGGCTGGAGGCTGCCCTGGGAGGGCCAAGAGGGCACCACGTGTCAGTAGATCCAAAGCGGGGTGGGTCTCTGTGACCCGAGAAGCTGTTTGGTCTGCAGATACAAACAGGATGCAGGGAGATTTGGCTAAATGAATAGGTGATACGGTTGTCACAGTAATAACCACAGGGGGCACTTACAGAGCATTTTCGGGAGCCAGGGATGGTTCTGAGCCCCCGAGGTCTATGAACTCATTTAAGCTCAGTATTTTACGGACAAAGCCCTGGAGGCTCCGAGAGGTTGCATGACTTGCCCAAGGTCACCCAGCCCTGAGTGTGTGCTTGACGCCCTCGGACTTCGGCCCTGATGCCGTGTGGGATCAAATTTGCCTTTGTCAAAGGAGGAATTCGGGGACAATGTGCCTGGGCTGCTGTGGCATTTCTCCCGTGTGCTAGAAGGACCCTGTTTATTCTCCGTCCTTCTGAGACAATGCTAAGTTCAGGCCTCTCATTACCAAGGAAGAGCTGCTAATCAGCCACAGCCTTCCGCCACCCTCCTCTCCCCCGCGTCCTTCCAAGATGTCCTCAGACTCAAAAAATAGCAACGGAAACCTCTTAAAAGTGACCCCTTTCCTTCTTCATTCTCCTCTTCCCTCTGTGTCTTCCCCGTTGTTCCCTAATGAAATGTCCTGGCAAAAGGAGCCCATTTCTCATCATTCTTGCGGCTTCGCCAACTCCAGCCCCCCTCATAGCTCCTGGGCCTGCTCCCAGCAAACTGGAGACCTGGGGGCCACGGTTCGTCCCTCCCCAGTCACCTGCCACATCCTGTCCGTGCCTGCACTGGGAGGAAGGGGAAGCTCAGACTTCATAGCTCTGCTTTTGGCACTTACCTTCTCTCCACCTTCTGAGACTTTCCCAGGAGGAGCCCCTCATTTCTCCTCTTCTCCCCAGGGTTAATTCAATGCTGCCTCGCACCGCTTTATACCATCCCCCCCACCCTTGGTCTGCAGAGACACAGGCCAAGGCCCTCAGATTGGCCCCTTATCTTACCCCTTCGGGGAAAGCCGCCTCTTCCCCATCTTCAGTCACCTTCTCCTTGCTCATACCTCCCCTGTCATCCCCATCCCCTAGTCCCTTACAACAGTCTAGAACATGGCAGTTCCCTAAAGTGCTGTCCCTCCCGTGCATGTTTTCAGTGACCCTCACAGCCACCCTGTGAGACACGTGTCCTCATGCCCCTGTTACAAATAAAGAATCCACGGTACAGAGAGGGCAAGTGACTGGCCCAGGACAGAGCAGCTAGTGGTCCCCACTAGTCCCCACTAAGCCTTGAACCCAGGGCTTTTGATTCCACACCAGGTGTCTTTTCCACCCAGATCCGTGGAGGGAACTGAGCCGAGAACAAGGATCCCTCGGGAAGGCGTGGAGCTGATGCTGACCCTCAGGGGCCAAGAGGTCAGCCATTCATCCGACTGACAACGCTGGGCTTGACGCGTGTCACAAAGAAGTTGGGGTGGGCACGCCTGGGTGGCTCCGTTGGTTAGATGTCTGCCTTCAGCTCGGGTCATGATCCCGGGGTGCTGGGATCGAGACCCATGTCAGGCTCCCTGCCCCTCGGCGCGTCTCCTTCTCCCCCTGCCCCGCCTCCCGACTCATGTGCGTATGCGCTCGCTGTCTCAAATGTGTAAATAAAAAAAATTTTTTTTAAAAAGGAGTTGGAGTTGAGCAACCTCCAGGTGCACCTGTGAGGGTAGACATGAAGAGGGCATCTCCAGATCTGGAGACCCCGCTTCACAGGAGCACCCCGGGAACGGAGTGGGGAGGGAAGAGCAGCTAGGGATCCTCCAGGTTCCTAGGCCCCCCACTTTGGGCCTAGGATGGAGGGTGCCTCCCCAGACCCTGCTGTGAGGGTGAGGCCTGGCACTGTTCTCAAAGTGCCTTGAAAAAGGGGTAGCCTGGGTACCTTCCATCAGTCCCAGAAATGGCCAATGGTTGAGCAGGTGCTTCCCAGAACCCATCATGCTCTTTGGCAAGTGGCCCCAGGGTGCTTCTGAGAGGCTTCCCAGCTCCTAGGCGTTGCTGAGGCAAGAGCTTGAGGGAGGAGGCCCACCCATCAGATGGCGGTGCCTTTCTATCCGAGACCCCACTCTGCCCCGCCCACAGTCAGTTCCTGCGCTGACTCCCGGGCCGACTTCCCATTCCTAAACTGAGCTTTCCAGCAAATCACCACATGTCAGACTCTGTCCCCAGTTCTGCCGCTATTTCTAGGTCCCCTGGAGGTCCCTCAGCCCCTTTGTGTCTCAGTTTCCCCAACTGCAAAATGGAGCTGATATGACCCGTGAACCTCACAAACAGGTACTTGCGGGTGGCTCCTCCTGGATTAGGGCTCCGGAGTAGAGCGTCATGATTCCTTGATGGAGGTCTCCACCTAGTGTCAAACCCACCCAGCGAGGGCTAGGATTTCAGACTCACAGCCACACGCAGCCCCCGCTCCGGCCTGGGCAACTGAGCTCACTGCCGAAATGGAGGTAAGAGGGGTGTCTGGGTGGCTCAGTCGGTTAAGCAGCCTGCTCTTTTTTTTTTTTTTTTTTTTTTTGAAGATTTTATTTATTTGAGAGAGGACAGAGCTAGAGAGGGAACACAAGCAGGGAGAGGGAGAAGCAGGCTTCCCGAAGTCATATGCTTAATGACTGAGCCAGCCAGGCACCCCAAGTGTCCAACTCTTGACTTCGGCTCTGGTTATGATTTCAGGGTCCTGGGATCAAGCCCTATGTTGGGCTCCACACTTCAGATTCTCCCTCTGCCCCTCCCCATGTTCCTCACTCTCTCTTCCTCACTCTCAAATAAATAAATCTTTTTAAAAATGTAGATAGATAATATTTCCTACTTCACATAGGTGGTTATGAGGATTAAATGAGATAAAATGTGTAATGGTGCCTGGCTCTAGAAATATCTTTTCTTATAAAGAGAAGACTCCAGAAGGCTAAAGGAGTTGGAGGGGTGGCCCGAAAACTCCCCCCCCATCACCTCTTAAGTGTAATCTGATGTTGGTTTATGGACCATTTGCTGCCTGTTAGGGCTGGAGGACAGAGACAAAGCAGCAATGCTACAAATTATATCCAGTAAAGACCAACCAGAAATAAGATAAAGCTTATTAATACAGCATATTATTCAGTGAATAAAACAGGCTACAGAATATGGTCTTATTTAGGGGAAATTTTAATGTGTGCCCAGGAGAAGTATCTGCAGGGAAGTTCCCCAACATGTTAAAAGTGATTATTTTGCTTTGTTCTTTCACATTTTTGTATTTGACTTTTTAATATTGACTGAGTCACTTTTTCCTTTTTCTCTCTCTCTTTTTTTAAAGATATTTATTTATTTATTTAACAGAGAGAGATCACCCAGAGAGGCAGGCAGAGAGAGAGGAAGGGAAGCAGGCCACCCGCAGAGTAGAGAGCCCGATGCAGGGATCGATCCCAGGACCCTGATATCATGAACTGAGCCGAAGGCAGAGGCTTTAACCCACTGAGCCACCCAGGCGCCTTCTGAGTCACTTTTTTTCAAAAGATTTATTTATTTTGGAGAAAGAGAGTGCATGCATGTGTTGGGCAGGGAGGGGCATAGGGAGAGGAAGAGAATCTTCAAGCAGACTCCTCGATAAGTACAGAGCCCATCTCAGGGCTCAATCCCAGGACCCTGAGATCATGACCTGAGCTGAAATCAAAGAATCAGATGCTCAACTGCCTGAGCCACTCAGATGCCCCTAGGAATCACTTCTATAAAACAACGCATTTTTTTTTTACTCTCTCTCCCTAAGAATTAAGAGTGGTTTGCCCAAGGAAGGCAATTTTTTGTTCTGGTTTTCTTGGTTTTGATATCAGAAGAGACTCCTCTTTATCCATTTGGTGCTCTGAGTTCAGGGGATTCATCGCAGGTAGAATTAAAGTGGTGTCCAGGAACATGGGCGGTTCCTGAACAGGACAGAGGCTCAGCAGCCTGTCTCTGCCACCTGTCAAGATGTCACACAGCAGCGCTGTCCTCATTGAAAGGTGACTGATGGAAAAATCTCTCCGAAAGGGGGTTGGAGGGAAAGCGACCACAGTTCTGAACAGAAAGGCCACCCAAGCCTCATCTGTCACCCTACCAGGTGTCACAGCACTATTTCACTATGCCAGCGACTACAAACAAGGAGAGAAGCCTTTATTTTAAAAAAAAAATTAAAATAGAGATCTGAGGCTTAAAACTAGAATTGTCCTCTCAGACACAATCTGAATTTTCTTACACTGGTGGACATCAGCCTGCTGACATCAGCCATGACACACTGTCTGTGCACAGCAGCGCCACCTCCCTCCAAAAAGCGGCCTTCATTCATGCTTTCATACAACTGTTGATTGTTCTCTCTGGATGGAGGCCCAGGATTATTCCATTTTCTTCTCACCAACATAAGTCTTCCCTCTCTGTGGGCTCCTTTATCTTCTCTCCTCTTAAAATATGCTTAAAATCTGGTTTTTTTTTTTTTTTAATTATTGTCCAGATTTGGTTCTAGAACATTCTGTGGTACACATGTGATGTGACCACGAGCTCGCATGTTAGAGCCCTTTGGAGGTTTGCCATGCCACGAGTCTTCCTGGGGATGTCCCTGTGCCTCGCTCAGTGCCGCCTGCCACCCGTGGGGGGCAGGGGAGAAGAGGGACAGCACCAGCGGAGAGGCCGCACCCGAGACAGTCACAGATGGGACCAGCTGTTAGCGAAGGGTGTCTGAGGTATGAGGTTGCCGGGAGTCAACCTCAAGGGGCTGTTGATTTAAACCCTTGAGGGTTTTTCTCTTCCTCTGGTACAGCTGGCTCCCAGCTTCCTGAGCAGAGGGATTTCCTAATGACCTGGGCCCGACTCCGCCTCAGCCCAGGAGAGGAGCATGCGTGCCCTTCCATTAATCTCTGTATCTTAAAGTAAAACAGGCGGACCGTCGGGGTTACAGAATAGAGTGCAAATAAGACAAGGACATTTTCGAGGTAAAAGGCTTTTAGTTCAGTGGAGCAAGCCGGTGTTCCTAACATCACCGCTTGATTCTGTCACGATGAACAGTCACGTAACAGGGTCAGATTCTGGTGCCAGGCTGGCTGGGCTTTGAATGCCGACTCCCTGACATGCCTACTGCCAGACCCGAGGCAACCTACTCAGCCTTCCCGTGCCTCAGTTTCCCCCTCTGTAGAAGGAGGCGTCATAATGGAGGCAGATGTATGGATTAAAGGAGTCGGTACCTGGAGACACTCGAAAGGTGGCTCCTGTCGTTAAGGAGGAATCCTGTTTTCCACCGGAGTGCGCTGGCACGTTCCCGATGGTGCCGAAAAGGGACCAGAGCAAAGGAAAAATGGGATGCAGGAGCCAAAAATAACTTCGGGAACAAAGTTCATTGTGAGGTTATTTTGGATTCTGGATGTATCTCTACTGGATCTTCTGCTTTCTGAGAGAGGTCCATTTAGGGTGTTTGTTTCTTCAGTAATAGCTTTATTGAGATATGTTCTGTACCATGAAATTCACCCTTGAAAGGGGGCAAGTCTGTGTTTTCGGCAGATTGGCAAAGGTGGGCATCGGCACTGCTCTCTATTTGCAGTGCGGGATTGCTCAGCGGAGGGGGTCTGGGGGCGCTCCTTCTCTCCTTGGACCCAGCCACCCGACCGGGCCACCCCGCTTTGCGCTGAGTCACGGCGGGTGCCCCGGGGCCTGCGGTCGCTGCTCCGCCCGCCGCCGCCGGCCGCGCGTCTGCTGCCCCCTAGCGAGGCTGCCCCTCGGCCCGGGACAGCCCCGCCCCCGAGGTGGGTTCGCGGAGGGACGTGCGGGTCAGATTCTCGCAGCTCGGTCGGTGGGGCTCCGAGCGCGGTGCGCCCAGGGTTCCGGCTTGCCCTCGGCTCTCCCTGCGGCCCGGACAGTCCGTCCTGTCGCCCAGTCCTGGACGGGGGGAAAAGGACTGTTCTTTTTAAACAGTGTTGGAAAGGCACGGGGAGGATGTAATAGCTGGAGATGGGCTTGAGCATCAAAAGATCCAAGTTCAGGGGCGCCTGGGTGGCTCGGTCGTTAAGCATCTGCTTCCGGCTAAGGTCATGATCACAGGGTTCTGGGATTGAGCCCCACATCGGGCTCCTTGCTCAGCAGAGAGCCTGCTTCTCCCTCTCCCACTAGAACAGGAAAGAGGCAGCAGGAGCCCGAAGGCCATTTGGTCTTCATCTACACCAGGTAAGGACTGCCCTAGGTCAGAAGATACCTACAGACCCCCCTGAGAACCGTGCAGGAGGAAAGGCCTGGGTGGAGAGCACATGAAGGCATCTGAACTGCCAGGAATCCGTGTCCCAGAGGACAGCAGTCAGATTCGGCTCAGTGGCCTTGGGCAAGTCATTTAGCCTCCGGGGTCCTTGGCCTGTCAGAGATTTGTGTCCTGCCAACCTCACGGGTTTGAACTGGTCGTAGATGTTCTGTCATGGGGAAGTGTCCAGGAAAATGGCAGATATGCGCCAAGGAGTGAGCAGGGTCCCCTGGTGACATTCCGGAAGTCACTTCTCAGCAGGACTAGGTGCCTGGGGTTCCCTCGTTCACTTCTGGACACCTCCCAGGGCAGCTCGGGGTGATCAGAAAACAGAGGTGCCTCTTCAGATATGCTGCGCAGAAGAGGGGATCTCGGCCAAATAGACAGTTGGCTCCTTCTGGCAGCCTGGGGAGGCCCCATTCTTTGGGAGCAGAAGGGAGCCGAGGTCTCACCTACACCTACGTTCTTACGCCCCAGGGAGGCCCAGACTTTTCCAAACGAGGAAGAAGTTGAAGGTTGTCTGAGGAAGCCTGCTGGTCTCCTCCTTCCCACCTTCCTTCTCCCTCCACCCCGGTTTCACGTTATCCCATAAGTCACAATAAAAAATTCCACTTTACCTTGTTTCCGAACTCGTCATTTATTAAAAGGCCATGAGTATCCATCAAAGGATAAATGGAGAAATAAAATGCAGGTGTGTCCATAGGGTGGAATCTTATTAAGAAATGAAGCCCTGAGTCCTGAAAACATTATGCTAAATGACAGAAACCTGGGACAAAAAGGCCGCATATACCATGATTTCAGTTTTCTGAAATGCATAACCCAAGGAGACAGAAAGTAGACGAGTGGGCGGTGGGCAGGGAGTTAGGGGTGGAGGGGATGAGAAGAAACTGTTTCATAGGCACAGGGTTTCTTTTTGGAGGCATGAAAATGTTTTGGAGCTGGTTAGAGGTGGCAGTTGCATAAAGTGAATTGTTCACCTTAAAATGGTTAAAATTCCGTTGTGTGACTTTTCCCTCAACAACAACAACAACAACAATAATAATAAAGACTGGGTAGCTGCAGTCATGATTTGATCCTTCCCTGTGGTTTCACCCCCTGGGCTTCCCTTATCCTGTCTTCACCTGCGTATCTTTGTCTGTCTGTCCCTCTCACCCTGTGGACAGTTGACCCCTTCCCTGCCCTGCTCCGACTCTGTCCATCAGCAAGGTGGCATGAGGTTGGGAGTATGACCCTGTAGGACAAGGCGCCTTCCCTCGTGGGCCAAAGCTGGCTAAGCTACAGGACGACAGGGACAGACCCCAGGACCCTCTGGCTCTTGTCTCTCTCTAGTTAGGTATTTTTCCCAAAGGTGTCTAAAAATGGCCCTTTTTAAAAAATTTTATTTATTTGACAGAGATCACAAGTAGGCAGAGAGGCAGGCAGAGAGAGGAAGGGAAGCAGGCTCCCTGCCGAGCAGAGAGCCCGATGCGGGGCTTGATCCCAGGACCCTGGGACCATGACCTGAGCTGAAGGCAGAGGCGTCAACCCACTGAGCCACCCAGGCACCCCCAAAATGGCCTTTTTTAGCTTACAGATTTAACTCAACTTTTGTGCCTCTCCTAGAATTTCTTGCTTTCGTCCTACCCTCCACCGCCCTTAAGTCACTGCCTGGGAGACCAGGAGGTAGGAAATGAGAGAGACAGAAAGAGGAGAAATTGGTTGATTTAGAAGAATAAGAAAGCAGAGGGCAGCCTTAAGAAAACAACTCCCTGTGTGTTTATTTTCCTGTCTGTGCGTCCCTTTTAGATTACAGGGATCGGTGGGGTGGTGGCCGAGTCTAGTCTGGCTGCGTACCCACCTCGGGGCTGTGCTTATTTTGTGTTTTCTAGCCTGCTGTCTTTGGCTGAAAGTCTTAGGGTTGGGATGTGTGGCTGTGTCGTTTGTCAGAGGAAGGGAACTTTAACTGGCGAGCTTATATATTCAGGGCGTAAGTGGTGAATGGGCTTTGGGACTTTGCGACTGAACCATGAGCCGAATGTGGCAAGCCATATAGGGTGTGTGGGTTCCTGGCGTCTCACACCTCCCAGGCTCCTTTGGAAGAACTGAAAACCTGTGATTTTAAAATATGAGCAACCACTGGGTTGGGGGCAAGCTGGCCTCAAGAGTAGAGAAAAGAGGAGAATCTCCCCTCCCATGCCTGCATTCTTCTGCAAAACCTCCTGAATTCTACCAGCTTCTTTTCACAAGCTCATTGAGAGAGAGATTTTCTGCTAAGGGATCCCAGCTGTCTGATAGAGAGAGACCTAGAAAATGCTTCCCGTGTTTACTCCCCGGAGACCTTGAGAGGAACCTGTCGCTTCTGGGCCAGTGCCAGTATTGGCGCTGCAGCCCGATCAACTCTGCTGCAGAGACCCAGAGCTCTTCGTAAATCATCAGCATCGTGAAGGCAAGGGTCCCACTCACAAAAGCAGCATAGACAATGGCAAGACATCAAGAGTGACGTCCCCAGCAGGAAAGTGTGGGACAGAGAGGTTTAGTTTAGAAACCAGAATGAATGGGAAGTAACGCTATGGTCTTGCAATAGGAACACCAAATATTCCGAAGGGAGCAATTTTTATCGTCTTGGCACATAACACAGTTCCAGCCAAAATCCCAATGGAATTTTGAGAATTTGAGAAAAAATATTCTAAAGGCCGTCTGTAAAAGAAAACATGCAAGAAGGTCAAACTGTTTTGAAAAAGAAAATGAGAGTGTCCACGGCCACCTAGAGAATAAAACTTGAGATCCAAAACTTCACTCGGGGGTGGGAGTGGGGGGCGGCTCTGGCACCAGAACGGACAGATAAATGGGGCAGAACAGCTAGTTTGTTTGCTTAAGTGAGAGGACAGATTCTATGAATAGGGCTGGGCCTTTGGTTTCACTATTCTTATTTGGGAGGAAATGTTTTGATTCTCACCGCATGTCATCAATCTAAATAAATCTCCCTCCCCCTACAAATAAATTAAGAAAGAAAAACAGAAAACCTTGCAGGTCGGAAGCCATCAGGAACCAAAATAAAGGTAACTGACTGGAGAAACTTTCTGCCACACGTATGACAAAGGGTTGATGTTTCTCATGCATGAAGAGCTCACTTAAGGCATTACGATGAGGACTGAGATCTGAACAGAGGGGCAAAGGCTATAAACAGGCATTTTATAAAAGAGGAAACCAGTCCATGAGATTTTTACTTCTACGCCTCCGTTCACCAGGTTCCAGGTGGGGAAACTTGGTCATTCATTGGAAGGGATCGATCCAGTCTGAAGACCAACGCCCCCCCCCCCCCCCGCCCGAGGTCATCACACTTCTGAGCATTCACTGAGTTCCACTGAATCTTTTTTTTTTTTAAAACATTTTATTTATTTATTTGACAGAGAGAGGCACAACGAGAGAAAGAAAACAAGCAGAGGGATGTGGAAGAGGGAGAAGCAGGCTTCCCGCAGAGCAGGAGGCCCGTTGCAGGGCTCGATCCCAGGACCCTGGGATCATGACCTGAGCCGGAGGCAGATGCTTAACAACTGGACCAGCCAGGCACCTCAAGATTCATCGAATCTTGACCTGCGGCTGGGCGGGGTGGCCTGAGTTAGCTAGCCTGGTTCACCTGGGCCAGGTGTAGTGTCTCCAGCCGGTTTGGGAGGACTTCAGCTTCTGGGGTGATCCCCCTCCCTCCAGGGTGAGGCATCTGGTGACTCAGCCAGATGATAGTGACTCATGGACCAGTCTCGGGGACGAGCCTTTGGGTGGTGACTAGGGACGCCCTAAGAGACTCCATCAGCAAGGAAGATGCTGGGTAGGGATCAAGGGTTTTCTCAGATAATGGAACTCTTCCCTTTTAGAAGAGGGGTTCTGACATTTGGGGGCTTTCTAAGGGCAACAGACCATTGGCCTATCTAAGGGTAGAGAATATCGCCACCAAATCCTAAGCCTGGAAGGGTGAATGGGGACTCTGATCTGCCCGAAATAAAGTCCTGCGTATGGCTGGGGAGATGTCAAAGATTTGGAGAACCTCAGTCTTGGATGCCTTTTCTAAGAGCTCTCTGAGTGACAGGGTCCTCACCCAGAATGAGAAGAGTCCCCTTCTCTATAGGCGGTAAATACCTAAGTGGGGTCAGGCCACCCACCCAGCAGAGGTCCCATTGAGTTCACTTTTTTTTTTTTAAGATTTTATTTTTAAGTATTTACACCCAACATGGGGTTCAAACTCACAACCTCGAAATCAAGGGTCACACACACCCCCGACTGAGCCAGCCGGGCACCCTTGCAGAAAAATTATAAAAGTTACAATTATAAGAAGGAAAGATTAAAAGAAAACAAGCACAATGTAAACAGTCAGAAAAAAATAGAAGGATAACATAGGCAAATATATTTGAAAGGGATTTCAAAAGGTTAGAAATAAAATGATCCTCTGGGCTACTTTTACGATTTTTCTGTAAGTCTAAAATTATCTCAAGTAAAATAATAATTAAATGAAAAGCTGATGTGAATCTGGGGCAAAAATTAAAAGTAAAAATAACAAAAACTATAAAGATGTAAATAAATACATGTAAAATAAGTCAACACATATATGTGTTTACTAGAAAGATTTATTTACATATACTTACATTTCCGTGGGTGTATTTGTTATGTGTACTTCTGTAGCTAAATGTAATGAATCACATGAATGCATGTAAAATAAATCAAGACAGAGCTGAGATTTTTAAAGGGTAAGAAACAAAAACCAAGACCAAAGACTACAGAAAGGTAAAGAGAGGAAGTAGAAGCAACCAGGACAGGAGTGTTTCAGAGATAAGAATAAAAATAAAGTAGAAAATAAGTAATATAAATAATTTATAAGGAAGGTGTCCAGGGCACCTGGGTGGCTCAGTTGTTAAGTGTCTGCCTTGGGCTCCAGTCATGATCCCAGAGTCCCAGGATCAAGTCCCACATCAGGTTCCCTGCTCAGCAGGAAGCCTGCTTCTCCCTCCCCCACTCTCCCTGCTTGTGCTCCCTCTCTCGCTGTCTCTCATTCTGTCAAATAAATAAATTCGTTTAAAAAAAAAAAAAAAAAAAAGACAGTTTTGCTTCCTCATTGTCCAGTGATGGAAAGATCACGTTTGCCTCTTCGTGCTTCGTTTTCCTTACCTGGGGATGTCTTCCCTCTCCTGTTTGGTCTTACCCTTTGCATTAAAAAATTTAAAAATTCAAGCTACAAGTCAGCAGCATTTATATTTTAATGAAGTGGAGAGAGTGCTAGGCTTAACAAGTCAGGCCCATGGGACCTGCCCACCAGGTGACTTTGATTAGGAGTGGATGTGATACAGGTGAATTCAGAATGCCCATCAAGGCCAAGGGCACATCAGATGAGGCTAGGCATCCCATGGGAAGGGGCTGGGGAGGCAGAGAGCTGTCTGCTACGACCCGACCCACCCTCCATCCCGGGAGGATGCGCTTCTCTCCCCACCCCACCCCCCACTTAAGGACCTCAGCTCAGCATACCTTGCTCACCAGCCATCTCCCTTTCCCAGGTGGGCCTTGACCCAGGATGGCTGAGCCCCGCCAGGAGTTCACTGTGATGGAAGATTCTGATCTCTCCTCCCAGGGGGGCTACACCCTCCTGCAAGACCAAGACGGGGACGTGGACCACGGCCTGAAAGGTGAGTACACAGCCGTGCACATCCAGGGGCCCAGCACGAGCTCTGGGAAAGGCTGGCTGGAGGCGTGCCCATGGAGATTTTAAAAGGAATTTTAAGTACTTCTGCTGGCTTGTCAGCGGAGAGTGAAGCCTCTTAAAGGGCCAAGAGAACTCAAAACGTGAGGCTCTTGGAGAATGCACCTTTCCAAAGGAGAGTTTGACACGTGGGCGGACCACAGCGTGACACAGATTCCGGGGCTTGTCAGTCTGAGGCTGCAGCCTTTAGCCACATCGATTCACCTTTAAACCGGCCACACATATTAGCAAGCAGAGCCCTCGGCTTGGGACATTATTTGCGTGTCCTCTTTACGAGCCTGTCTGGGCCCTATTTCAGCAAGAGCCAGTCCGCTCTGGGATCCCCGCCGTTCCTACCCTGACAGACTACATCCTCAAACCTCCAAATACTCTCCAGTACAGTCTTTGGGCCACATTGTCTGCCAAACACATGTGTTTCATGGCACCGACCACGGAGCCTGGGGAGGCCCGTCGGAGAACACTGTGCCCTCTCTCCGACTTCAGATGCTGTGCTCTGCGTCCCCGCCAACAGCTCCAAGTGGCCCCCATGTAAGGATTCCGTCCCTGTCCTCCAGACCCATTTCTAAGGAGACAAAATAGCAAACAGCCTGCTGTTTGTTCTCTGTTCATGCTGAGAAGGATAAAAACACTTTGCAGCCTGTGTATGGGGTAGCGGCCTAAGTGACGGAGCTCTGAGGTGGAAGGGGTCCCCTCGGGGTACCTCTGTCCAGGAAGGTTCCTTGCAGGACATGGGGTCACCAGGATGTCCCCTGGGTTGGGAAGCCTGAGGAGCCATAATTCCTACTTGTAGGACTTCCTGTAGGCCTGGTTCCAAAGACGACATCCGTCTCTCTGTTTAAGCAGAGGATGTTAAGAGTCAGAGGAACCCAGGGATCGGACAGGTGGGCTCCCGGCAGGAGGAGGTGAAGGAAGAGAGGGTACACTGTCCTGGGGAGCTCAGAGGCTGCCCCCCTGGCCTTCTTGGGGCCTCCTGAGCCCAGGTGCTGGGGGGAGGGGTGGGGGGAAATATCCATGCCGGCCAAGTGTCCCAGGGGGCCACAACTGCCCTCCAGATGTCAGGCTCCAAATGGTGGCAAAAAAAAAAAAATGTGTGATTTGACCTCTCGCAGTCCATACCCCAGCTCTGGCCGGAGCTGCTAAGGTGCGGCTCCCACTGGGGGCAATGAGGAAAATCTGCTTTCTCCTTTCAGTCCTGCTGGCTCCCTTCCTCCCTTTGACCCCACTGTCTCCTCCTCTCTTTCTCTTCCCACCTTGTGTTTTCTTCTCCTGCGGTCTCACCCATGCCCCCCCCCCCCATAGCCACTTCCCCTTTTCTGTCCCTACCCTGACCCCAGGCGTGTAGAATGAGAGGGGTGGTGACCCCCAGGACCTTCATCCCAAAGGCAACCTCGCTTTCACCCCACAGCCCTCCCTGGCTGAGGCAGCTTTCGGGGGAAGCCAGAGTTTGCCTTGTTCTCTGACCCCCTGACCTCCTGCCTGGGGCCCTAAGAGCTCCTTCCATCTGAGGACCTGAGCCCACACATCCCCACGCAAGTCTGTGCTGTGTCAGGATGACCATCCCTGACTCCACACTCAAAGAGTCACGATTTGGGTGACAAAGTCTGTGAACCCCCTGCTTATAAGGGAATGTCCTTGAAATGGTAATTTGGGCATTTTTGTAGAACTCTAGGATTGCAAAGGCTTTCATCACCAATGTCTTGGGCAATGCTCATCATAAGTGCTGAGGGCAGGTGTTACTTCCCCTGGTTGACAGATGACAGGCAGAGCTCCCTCCCCAAGTCACAGGCTGCTCAGTCACTCAGCCAGGTCCCCTGGGAATCCCTCATGGGTAGAATCCAACTTAGAATCACCAGGTACTGAATTCTGTCCCATGAATTGCCCCAGTGACCCTCTATTTAGAGTAGGCTGGTTTAAATATTAAATTTTAAATAGATACAATGTTGCAAAGAATGTACCATAATAATGTGGGATGTTAATAATTGGGGAAGCTGAATGTGGGGTATAGTCTCTGGAGTTTGCTATTTTTCTGTAAATCTACAACTGTTCTCAAATAGAAATTTCATTTAAAAAAAATCTGGGAGAAAAAGTGATTTTTACCATTCCTGCTTTTTTGGAAGGGAAATGAAATTCAATTTGTAAAGTTAGAACAAGTTTACCAAGTTCTTTTGTGTCTCAGAGTTATCTAAAGTATGCTTTCTAAAACCACTCAATTCTTTAATATAAAACATGATCAGAAGATCTATGCTAAAACATTTCATAAATATATATATATATGTATATATATATATATGCAAAATTTAAGTTGCTAACCTTTTTGTCGCTGATGTGAAAGGAAAACATTTGTAGATGGTTTGCTTACTGAAAGAGTATACTTCCCAAGAAATCAAGTGATACTTAGATTTCCATAGTTCTTATCAAATTTATTCTTGCTTCTAAGAATTTAGAATGAGTTATTTTTATACGGGGAGTAAGCATGACTTGGCAGAAGATGTCACTTGACTAGCAACGTCTTAGATAAGTGACAGACTATTTTGAATAATAACAAGAAACCACGTATCAAATACTAGAACCAAGAGTATTTACGTGGAGGCTCCCAGCTGGACAAGGACTCCATAAGGCCAAGAGCTGCCGGACGGGGGAGGGGACGGGGTTTAACTGATAGAATCAGGCACTCTAAGGAATTAAAAGGTGTTCCTGGGTTAACTTCTTAGACCTTCCAGATAAGACATTCGAAGGAGGCTTCTTCCTCCTTTTTTCCCTCTCTCCAAGAAATTTGACAAGACTCAGGCAAATGGTGAGGCTGGCAGGCTTGGGACCCAGCTGGGGAAGGGCTGTCCCGGGGACCAGCATGCTTGGGCCTGAGCTCGCACAGTCAAGGCCGGTTAGTAATGACCAGACCTGGCAGACAGTAAGCAGATGCTCCCTCACCATTTGTCCAAAGCCTTCTTAAGGTAGTTGGCGGGCTTTTGCCAGCCCTGGGGCCAGGCTTCTCTGTCTGTGCTGGAAATTTGTTTAGGATGAGCCCTTCTTTTGGCGGGATGGTCGCCCCCAGGGCTGGGTACCCAGTGTCGGCATTTTAGCAAAGGGTGTCTGGTCTCACACTGGGGTTGAACATGACTTGCCTTTTCTCATTTGGGGTTACTTCTTCGTGCCCCAACCAATGCCCCCAGACCCTGGCCTGAAACGGTCTCCAAGGCTGCCCCCACCACAGGTGGAGTGGCTTTCCTGGAGCCCACCAGAGCCTCCTTGGCTCCGGATTCTGCAAGGACAGTTGTCACGTACGTAACCATGGCTGACATTTCAGGTGTGACTCCGGTCCTGTCGGTCTGTCCTTGGAGATCTTTCTATGGAAGAAGCTGAGTCAAGTCCAGACTCACGGCCAGAAGTCCAGTTAGAAGGCGTAATGTCTGCCCTGAGCTCATTCCTTTTCAGAGGAAGGAGTTGGATCTGAATGTTTTTCCAGGCATCTACTTGTCATCGGCGAGTGGTAGTGATCTCCCAGACCCCTCCCTCTCCGTCAGGAAAGACGCAGCAGTGGTTTATTTGCGGCTTGGCTTGGTAGTATCGGCTGCCCTTTTGTTAATAGAAGAGCCCTTGCCTCCTTTGAAACTGCCAGCTGATTAAAAGGCAGTTTCTCTTCTCGCCCAGGAACGAGCCTCTTTGCCTGATGACCCTGGTATGGGAACACAGTTGTGTTGGGGCCGGGGTGGGATCGGTGACTGTATCATGTGGCCGCCTCCCGGATATCGGGGTTCCACGCTAGGGGATTTTCAGGTCTGAAAGACCCCGCTCCCCATTTCCTCCTGAAGCCGAAAGGAGGGGTGGGGAGAGGCCGCCGTCCTGAGCGGCTCGTTGTGTATGTTCCAGAGTCTCCCCTGCAGACCCCCGCTGAGGATGGATCTGAGGAACCGGGCTCTGAAACCTCGGATGCTAAGAGCACACCAACGGCCGAAGGTGGGCCCTCCTCTCCCTGCTGCATTCAGACAGCCGCCCCCTGCCTCCAGCCTGCGCTTAGCCATGCTTTCAGCCCCGCGTGCCGCCTTCCCGGCTGCGTCTTCTGCCGCCTGTCCCTCTGGCTGAGAGTCATGCTTGTTCCATGCTTTGCAGGATGGGCTCGGGCCCCGGAATGTGACAGGAGCCAAGCCCTGCTTTGATCCCTTGCTGACCAGGGCGAGGTTTGGGCACCTTCGTCGTGTGGGTGCTTTGAGGTGGCTGCATTTGCAGAGGCTAGGATCTGCGGCAAAGTGGGGCCTGAGCACGGCTCCCCAAAGCCCCTGTTCCATGTCGATATCCTCCCGCGCTCCTCCAGAAGCCCCCACCCGCTTTATCTTCTTCCAGGAGCCACCAGGTCCCAGAGCAGCCGTTGGGCTGAAGAAGGGGCCAGCTCAGTGCACCTCTCCAAGCTCACACGTTGGGCCTGGTATGGTTTAGTTTCCTTCATTTCTTTGGCTCTGGGCTTGGTCTGGGCCTCTAGACCTTGGCCAGGTTGTTCGTTCCGGCACATCTCCTACCCTATCCTCTCTAGACTTTTGGTGTCCAGGTTATTATAAAGCTCCTCATGTATTTCCTGAAGAGCTCCTTGGTCCTGATATTGACCACCTGCTCTTGCTTCCCATCTATGTCCATCAAGACTGCATTTGATTTCAGATCATGGAAAACCCAACTAGCTGCAGCACGGATCTGAAGAGGCTTCTGTGTCTCACGTAATAAGATGTCTGGAGGGCAGCAGGTCCCCAGGGTGATCAGTGCTCTTCTGTCTTTATCTGCTGCCATCCTGAACAGTTGGATTGTTGCTTCATGGTGACCAGATGGCTGCTGCACCTCCAAGCATCACCTCTGCTTTCACAGCAAGAAGAAAGTAGCCAAGCAAAGTGGCCAAAAGGGCCCTGAAACTAAACGTTTTTCCTTTTTTATTAGGAAAGCAAGAGTTCTGTGACAAGTCCCAGCTGGCTGACCCCCACTTATGTCTCATTGGCCAGAGTTCATGGATGCCCCTGGCTATAAGCAGGAGGCTGGAACACGGAGCATTTTGTTTTCTGACTCACTAGTTGCAGAAATCAAGGGAGAGGGGCATTGAGGATGGCTTTTGAGTAACCAGTGGATGGCATCTGCCCTTCCATCTCTCCATACATCCCCCAGGCCTCTCAGCACTTCTCCTGGCCCTACCCATGGCTTTGGAGGCTGTCACAGGATGAAAGCCTGGCCCAGCATCTCCCAAGTGTCCAAGTGTCCACTTTTGAATGAATTCAGAAAGCGACTGCCAAGTGCCTGCCGACTGCTTGGCATAAGGGTGCGTCTGTGGGGGAGAAAGTGGGTGAGGCCCTTCCCCCGTGGTGTTCAGCCTAGTGAGGAAAATACCCATGCCTAGTGCTCGTTGCTCTTCTTCTTAGGGCCAGTGATGCAAGACACTTCCCGCTGATCTTGTTAGGACAGTTTTGCAAGTTGCTACCGCCCTGTGAAGGCCCTCAAAGCTTAACACCAGACTTCATGGCAGCCTCCCAAATCATGGTTTTCAGTGCTCCCGTCAACATTATTCTGGAAGAATCTTCCAGCCAAGTCTCGCTGCACTCTGGATGCTGTACATGTGTGGGCCCCAAGAGCTTCCATTCCCACCCCACGGGGAAGGGGACCCTGCGGGCGGTGGGTTTTGCCAGGCTGCTCTGTCTTCTCCCGAGACGACCATAATTAAAACGGGTTCCATTTGACTAACTGACTCAGACTCTTGGAAAGCTTTCAAAGCTGACAACTCCTTCTGTCTGCCTGAAACAGCCTTCGGGTGTGCTAGGGCGGTGCTCGGGGAGGACTGCGGATTTGGTAGTGTTCACTCTGAGAAGAGGCTGACAGCCGTTCCTGGGGGTGGGTTTTTACCTCTGGCCTCTGCTCTGAAGGTGAACCATTTGTTGTCAAGGACTGCTGTCAAGCACCGAACTCTGGACAGGACCCGCCTGTCCATTGCCCCCACCTGCCAGGGGAGTCTGTGCTTCCAACCATCAGTCATGGGCTCAGGGGACAGGGGGCTTGGAGCTGGGAGCAAATTTGCTGCTCACCTGGCAATGACACTCCCATTTCACCGATGAGGAAACTGAGACCCAGAGGGCAAAGGTCTTGCTCCAAGCCTCACAGCGATGGTCTGCTATTCAGCATGCCTTCTTTCAAAGCTCCTGGGCACCCCCAGCAGTCTCTCTCACTGCAGTGTTGACATGGGGGCTGTGCCCTACAGACGGCCTGGGCATCTCACGAGCCGGGGCCACCAAGCAGGGTACGAATGTGCTTCCTTCGAAGACATCAGGCTCTGGGCCCTGCTTTGTGGTGTTGCTTTTTTGCATGCCGCTGAGTCCCCCTCCGCCTCCCCGTCCCTGCCCGCTCCCACACTAGAAGTAAGGTGAGGGCTGGGCCTGGCTCCTCCCAGCCCCCCTTAAGGAGACTCTCGGTTTGCAGACGTGACAGCGCCCTTAGTGGATGAGGGAGCCCCCAGCCAGCAGGCGGCCGCTCAGCCCCACACGGAGATCCCAGAAGGAGCCACAGGTGAGGGTGACCCCCGTGGCCGGGCGCCCGGCTGCCCTGCATGGAGGAGGGGCGCGAACAGCGGTGATGCTCTCCCCGAGCGAGGCAGCCACGTGGGTGGATGCCGGGGTCTGGGGTTCTTGGGTCATTCCGAGCTTGGTGCCTTGATACCCTGTTGCTTCCGTGGCTGCCTGCCGGCCTCTCGACAGACCGAGGCCCTTCTGGAGGCCCTTCCAGCTTCTCTACTCCCGTCTCAGCCCACACATCAGCGCAAAGCTCTCGGCCAGGTCCTCTGAGGCAGGCCGAGGGGGCAGATTCTGCCTTCTTCAACCCCCAAGCTCAGCCCCGCCTCCTGCTGGGACTCTGCCCAGTGACAAAGTCATCTCCTAGTGGGCAGTTTACCGCCAGGCCCTCCCCCCCCCCCCCCGTCCCCCAGCGCGGGGCAGGTTCTTAATGGGACAGACCCTAAGGAGTTCAGCAATGGGATCTAGCACCCATTTCTAGGACTGTCGCTTCAAACGTGTTTGCACAGAACAGGCGTGACCAGACTCTCCTGTCTACGCAGATGATGGGAGTAGCTCAGTCAGGGCGCCGACCAGAGCTAGTGAGATGACCCCAGGGCCACCAGGGGTCCTCCGAGCTGCCCGTGCCCTTAGGAAGTGGCGCGCTAAGCCCAGAGTGCTTGCTGGCATCCCCTTCTCATCCTCCTCTTTGGGTTTCCGTAAAGACTCAGCGGTTAGCTGGCGAGTTGGGGGTTCCTCAGCAGGGAAGGCTGGAGAGTGCTGGACAGGATTTCACCAGCGGTGGAGAGAGTGGGCAAACGTCCCCAGGCGGGAGTCCCCTTTCCTTCCTGACGACAGTGCTCATGGCAGCCACTTGGGAAACTGCAGCCTTTTCTTGGGGCTCCTTTTGTGGAGCGCACCACCCCCCACCATGCAGAGGTCCCGCAGCACCGCCCCCCCCCCCCAAGCTCATCAAAGTAGTTTCTGCTTTGGGAGTTGGTCTTTTGAAATGGAGAGAGGCGGGGCCTCATCCCAGCAGCCAAGGTGGCTGACTCAGTGGGGGAGCCCTTCTCCTCCCAGTGTGAAAACTGTAGCCTGCTCTTGACTTCGTCATCTCGCCTCGGTAACCGAAAGTACTCTCGTCTCCTCAGTGGCAAAATGCAGTCTGCAAGTGCTGCGCGGCATGCCCGGTCCGATGCAGTAGCCCAAGCTCATTCGGGATTGTAGCCCTCCCTTCTGGGCCTGGGGAGGCGGGGGAGGCGGGAAGCAGGAAAATTCTTCCCAGATTGGCACTACTGGGAATCAGCTTCACAGGCTCTGCTGTGTTTAAAGTTGGCTCTTTCTCTCGTGGGCACCCGTTTGGAGCACTTCCAGCCCCTGTATCCCTGTTATCCCTCCGCAGGCCCCTCCCCCTGCACTGACTTCCAGCAGACACTTCTCTCTCCTCGGCCCCTTGGAATCTGAAGATCCACCCAGCCTTACTGTGCCAAGGCTGGCTTCCATTGGTGGGCTACCAGCGACAGTCCAAGGCACCTCCAGCAACTGCTGCCCCGGCCTGTATCAGGTCTGTGGGAGACACACATTCTTTGCCCAAGCAAACCTGGAGTGTGTTGACTAACCTCATGGGCTGAAGCCACGCCCCTTCACTCTACCCCCAAATCAGGGCCAGCCCATCTCTCCTGGTTTTCCCAGGCGGGATTCTGACAGCAGTCCGCCATGTCTCTAACCCCAGGGGACACACACCAAGTATCTGAGTGGTGCCTTGAAATTATTTCAATAATTTCAAGCCCCATAGCTGTCCTCCACACTCCCAATCCCCGCTTTCCACCTTCTGCATCCTCAATGAGGTAGAGAGATTTCAGAGTTGGGGAGCTTGTTTCCAGCTCTTGTGTTGGATGCCCTGTACCCTAGTTTAGTCCTTGCTTGGGCGTGTCACAGTTGCTTGCTGTATCTTGGCGCACTGATGAAATTTCTCCTTGGAGGTCCTTTTGGGGGTGTGGTGTGGCCACCCCACTGCAGGAATCCCTGCCTTGTTGGGATGGGAGCCCCTGCTTCTGGGGGCTTCAGAGAGAGAGTAATGGCCCAGCCATCATCCCGCATCCAACCTGCCCCCTTTGGTTTCTCTGGGGACCCCCTTGCTGGGAACTGGGAGGGGGGAACCTCAGAGTTACCAGCAGCTTTTAATTTCTGACATGCGCCCAGGCCAAGATAGTCAACCCTGCACTGGCCTGTGAGTGCAGCGACTTCCCAGTGCCCCAGGGGTCCATGCCCACGTGTCCCCTCATAGTCTCAGTCTCTAGGACTCCATGCCACTCAGCTGGACTTGCTGTCAGTCCAAGACTTTCTATCATGGCCTCGTCAGAAACTCAGACCACATCTGTGCTTGGAGCGGCCTCTCCTGGACGGTTGGCTGGTTGTTGACATGGAGCTGTCACCATCTGACATCGTGGGTGGCACAGTGCTGGCTGGTGGGGGCCCAGAGGGTGGTCGTGTTCATGGCCTGGCAGATGGGGAGCCCACTGCCAGCCCCCTCTATCCGCCCGGCAGCTGTTCTGGGACGGCCTGTGGGCTAGGTATTTGTAAGGTCACTGAGCAGCTGTCCAGGGACCCTGAGAATTGTCCTTTTCCCTCATCCATGCTTTCTAGGGTGGGCCCAGGCTGGTCACTTGGCATTTCTGTCGTAGGTGTGAAATCTTAAACATCACAGGGCTGGGAGGAACGACTGGTCGCCGCCCAGCCGGCCACTCGTAGACATCTCTTCGGGGTGGTGGCTTTTTCTGTCCGTGTCCGATGGGGCACGGGTGTTCTTCTGGGGCCATGAGGCAAGCGCGCGTCAACATGTGGCCAAGTTGCTTTATAGACCCTTTCTTCAGGACACTGGTATCCATTGTCCAGAGCAAAGTCCTAGTTCTTCATGGTACAGAAATTGGCATTGCTGTAAAGCGTACTGATTTGGGGGCTGTCGGAGATGTTGTCTCCCTGAGCAGGAGCCCAGGACATCCTCAAAGCTGCTCTCTGGCACCGCTGACCTCCCTCTAAGCAGGGGCCCCTACTCCTAGCATGTGGTTAGAGGTGTTTGCCCCGTCATTTGTAGACAAGAAACCAAACAGCTCTGGGGCGCCTCCCATATGCCGGGCACTCAGCCAAACCTATTCACTCAAGTTCTCGTATTAACCATCACTTCCGGTGTACGAGACAAGCCGGTGTCATCACCTAGGGGTCTAGATGAGCACATGGGCTCAGAGAGGTTAAGGAAATGGTGGTGCCTGGTTGTGAACCCCAGTCTGACTCTATGGCCCTAGATAATTAGTGCTTCCTTGTACCCTCAGCGCCTCTGGAGCCCTGCCTGGGGCTGGGAGTGCACCTGCGGCTGAGACCTGGTTCCGGGGTCAAAGGCTGAGCGCAAACTGGCTCTCTGACCTCACCCCTCCTGTGGGAGTGGGGCACTCGGGCCCCTGCGCCCTGCGGAGAAGGTGTTTCCTGCAGGATCATGGTCATGTAGAAGGGGTGTGGGTGCGGTGGGGTTCACTAAGTGCTTTCATCCACATCCACATCCCCAGCAATAATGTTTGTGAAGAGCCAGAGGGGCCGCCCCCTTGGTACCTCATAAGATGTGCCTTTCCTGAATGTTCTTGGAAAAATCCCAGAAAATGCAAAGAGCTTTGTTTCCAGCAAACAGTAACTATCTTTGCTTCTATCTTCTTCATTTGCTGACCATAAAACAGCTGAGGAAGCAGGCATTGGAGACACGCCCAACCTGGAGGACCAAGCTGCTGGACACGTAACTCAAGGTCAGTGGGCTAGAATCGCCGACCGGGCGTGGGGGTTGGAGAGGGGAGACAGAAGCACTCCCAGGGGCTCCACCCTGTAAAGACAGTCCGCCGGGCCCGACTTCATGAGGCCAGACTTCTAGGCGTAGGCACTCATCGAGGTTGGGCTAATTAGATAGAGAAAGAGCTCTAGTCCCTTTTTTACCCCCTTAACACAATTTCTGGGTGATTCCTAAGCTGTTTAGTGGGAAGTCAATAATGTCCCAACAGAAACACAGAAATGCAGGACAGGAGATTTCCTCTGCAGGCTGCCCTCTGGCCTGTCCGGGGAGCAGGGCCTCGGCCGTATCCTCACCCAGCAAAATCTTTTCAACTTTCTCCTGGGCAACCTCAGACCTTATTGTGAGGCTCTCTTCTCAGAGGCCCAAACTGCCGTGTTCAAGGAAGCCAACTTTCTGTGAGCATTTAGCACACGTGTTTTAAGAACTTAATTTTATAAATCCTAAAGATTCCTTAATCTCCGGAAATGGAGACGTCTGATAGAAAGGAAGACCTTTAGGTTTGTTTTCTATCACTCGCCGCGTCAATGAACTCGACAGTGTACTGTATCACGAGGAAGTTTCTAGAATGCCAAAGAGCTAGGAAGACCCTGTTCTCTCCAGAAAGTGATGTGGGATTTGTCCAACATTTAGTGCTGCTGCTGGGGCCCGCTGGCTTTAGGAGGACCCTGGTCCCAAAGAAAGGTCTCGATGAGGGTGTTTTGAAGTTTAACTCCACATGAGAGGAGTCTGTGCCCCACAGCAGGCTGACGTGCTCAACTCACGTGGCACAGAGAGGCGTGTTTTCATTTTTAGGCTTACAAAGAGCTTCAAAAAATATTAGAAGGGATAATGAATGTAAGGGGGAGCCCTAGCCTGTGCATTACAAACAGACCCTGCCTCCTCTTTCTTTAAGGTCATGGTTTTCAACTTAGGTAAAATGAACGGCTTTTCTAACCTCTGGAGATGATCATTTATTTCCACAGAAAGAAGTGATTTGAGTTTTTACCCTACAAATTTTTTTTTTTAAGATTTTATTTATTTATTTGACAGAGAGAGAGAGCATAAGCAGGGGGAGCGGCAGGCAGAGGGAGAGGGAGAAGCAGGCTTTGTGCCAAGCAGGCAACCTGATGCGGGACTTGATCCCAGGACCCCAGGCTCATGACCTGAGCTGAAGGCAGATGCTTAACAACTGAGCCACCTAGGTGCTGCTTCCTACACATTTTTACTACAGGCTATGTGTTTCTGCCCTTATGACATATTCCATGCAATGAAAAGATCAGGCCAATGTCTTTATTTTTGTGCTCACTGACTTCTTCCATTTTTCCATCAGTGGCTTAGAATCACGCAGATACAAAGATGAACACCAGATAGACACTGGCTGTGGGAGGTGGGCACCAAACCCCGGAAACATGGAGGTTTCTACCTCTGCTCCCAAGACCAGCACCTCTTGCCTTGATGCGAACTGCTGGTCCATACTGACAAGGCCTCTGCCCTCCGGTGAACCCGTGTGAAGCCTGGATACATGATCCACAAACACATCTTATTTCCCAAAGACCTGTCATCTGTTTTTAGATTTAGGAAGAGCCACATAACGATAGCCCTGTTACTCGATCTTGAAGTTTCTGTGGCAGAAGGCAGCCCGTGTTCTTGAAGAACCTAAGATAGACAAGGCTGCTTCAGGGTGGCACCCAGGGAGCTGAGTGTCAGGAGTAGGAAGGCCTTACCCCTGTCCTGCTCACAGCGGGGGACACCTTTTGTCTGTGTCACGAGGACCCGGGCCTCCTGAGGGCGAGGTGAGGGGACTGTTTATCCAGAGTCCAGAGGCCTTCCCTTTGGTGGGTCACATACTGTTTACCTCGGACCGCGCCCCCCCTGCCCCCCACCCCCAGATGACTGTGGTGTTTACTACTTAGGAGCACCTCAGAGCGCCGAGGAGCCGCACGGACTCTTCTCCCAGCCTGGCTCCGGCCTCCGGAAGTCTATGCATGAAGTTAGGTTCAGTCAAACACACATACACACTGTACCATCAAATACTGATGACTTTTCAAGGTGTGTTTACCGTTTACATTTGGGGCCTTTGTCTCTTTTGTCATGAGGGTCGTTCACAGTCTTCCTGTATATCAGTACAGTCACATCCTGACCACGAGCAATTTCTAGAAAGCTCTGGGAGAAAAGCTCTTTCCAGAAGGCAGGGAGACCTGGCCCACCACGGAGGTGTAGACAAGCATCTACTGTGCGTGCAGCCTCTGGCCTGTCGAGCTGGTTGGTTGACGAGGCATCGTGGCCTTGAGACATGTGCTCCGATTATCTGTCCTTCCCTCTGTTTTTTCTGGGGACCGACGGACGGCCCCAGTAAGGTGCCCGTAGACCCCGTGGAAAGCAGAAATGAGCCTGTCTTCCTGACACCAGTTTTGCTTGTGTCATGCACATTCCCTTGCCTCTCTTCCCTGAGCTCCTTCAGTACCCTGAATCTTTGGGGTCCTGCGCTGGAGTTGTATGGGTTCTTCTGTGGAGACTAGATGCGAGGTACAGAGGTTGGGAATTCAAACAAACAAAAAACAAAAAACAGCAGAGGATGTGGGTTAGGAGTACCAGAGAGTGTGACTCTTGTCCTTAATATGCGCTCAGGGCTCACGGGAATGCCGCCCGCACGGGCCAAAGAGTGAAGTGTGCCCTCCGCCAAGTGCTAGTCGTGGGATGGGCTGAAAACTGGTCTCGTTGACAATAGTAACAACAGCAGCAGCTTTGCCACGCAGAACCCTTTCCCGCCACAGCAGCCAGCCTCGCCTTATAGATGCAAAAGTCCCCTCCGTGATCCACAACCTGGATAATCTGTTTATAGGAACCTTGTGGCCGGTCTGTTAGCAAAGACTCGAGCCCTGGTGGTGGTGAATTTGGGCATTTTCCAAATCGTAAGGCAGGCAAAAAGGGGAAGCAGAGAGAGGGAGAGAAAAGGGTATCCTCACCGCCCCCAAGCCAGGGCCTAGCTAGAGGGCAGAATCCTCAGGAAGCTCAGGGTCCCTGGAGAGAGGGAGCCGCTTCTGTAGCCTACAGAGCTCTCATTCTGAGCAATGGAAAGCAACAAGGATGAGCCCAGGGCGCGTGCTCCTCTTTCTTTTCCGGCTGGGCTTGTGATGCTGTTTAAATGTCCTTTTCTTATTTCAAGAGTGCGTTCTCTCTCTTAAACAATTAACGCATCCTTGCCAACCTTTTGCCACCGCCGCCTCTTCAGACTCAGAGGAGTTGAGAGTTCCAGGCCAGCCGAGAGAGGTACCTGAGAGGCCCCCAGCCAACGGGCTTAGCTCTCAGGATCAGCCTGAACACGGCAGAGAAGCTTCTGGGGTCTCTGTGCTGCCTCTGGGGGAGAAACAGCCAGAGGCCCCTGCCCTGGTGGTCCCCTGCCATTCCCAGCATCGCCCCATCTGCGAACCATCTTCTCCAACAGGAGGCCCACAGGAGCCCCACCAGGAGTGGGGACCCAAACCAGGGGCTGGGGTCGAGGGGGGTCTGGCCTTTCCAAAGCCCACCTCCCCTGGATGTCTCCAGATGGAGTCTGGGGGTGTCAAGGCTGTCCAGGAGAGCCGCCCTGGGGAGCCAGGGCACCGTGGAGGTGAGGCCGCCGACCCAGGCACCCTGGGTCTGACAGGCCAACGTGTGGCCTACACATCTGGGGCTCTCATCGAGCCTGATGGCCCCAGGAAGTCCACATGCCAGCCTTCGGAGACAGAACCTGAGGACACAGAGGCCAGTCGCCATGGCTTGGAGCCGCTGGAGCACCAGCTTGTGGGAGACTTGCACAAGGAGGGGCCCCCTCTGAAGGGGGACCATGGCAAAGAGAGGCAGAGGGACAAGGACGTCGACGAAGACCGCGATGTGGACGAGTCCTCGCCCCAGGACTCCCCTCCCTCCCAGGTGTCCCCAGGTCTTCAGAGCTCCCCGACCCGAGGCGGGCCACCCCCCCACCCCGCAGTTTCCAGAGGAGCCACTGGCTTCCCCAGTTTCCCAGCCGAGGGTGCCATCCGCCTCCCTGTCGATTTCCTCTCCAACGTCTCCACAGAGATCAAGGCCTCAGAGCCCCACGGGCCCAGCGCGGGGCCCACGCTGGAAGGGCAGGACACGCCCCCCGAGTTCACCTTCCACGTGGAAATCAAAGCCAACGTGCAGAAGGAACAGGGACAGGCAGAGCTGGATTTGGAAGGGACTGCCCTCCCAGGGCCCCCCGGAGAGGAGCAAGAACCCCAGGGCCCTTCTGGGGGAGAGGACACAAAAAAGACTGACCTTCCAGAACCCTCTGGAAAGCAGCCAGCCACTGTTCTGCCAGGGAAGCCCATCAGCCGGGTCCCTCAACTCAAAGGTCTGTGTCTTGAGCTCCTTCGTTCCTCCCTGGCGACCTCGTGTGGCACCTGGGCTGCGGGCACTGCCACTGAGCTTCCGGCCGCTCCTTGACTCCTGCTGCTTCCGAGGTTCCCCGGGAGCGTCACTGAAGCCGCCCCGCCGGACACTGCTGCTCACCCTCCCGCAGCCGCCTCCTGCCCTCAGGCTCCGGTAGCACGTGCTCCTCTCATGCTTGCCCGCTGCATGTCACCAACACCCCACCCAGCGCTGTCCACCCTGTCCATTTCTCTGGCCCCCCAGAGGATCCACGATGGTCCATCAGCCCACAGGTGGCTGGTGTGCTGCCCTCCACAGAGCGGATAACAGCTGGTCTGCTTTTGAGGGCTGATTATGGGCCCTACAGTCATTGTCCAGAACCCTCCTGACCCTTCCAAGAGGGTGTAATTAGCCCCACTTTGCACCCGAGGAAGCAGGCTCAGAGAGATAAAATCACTGGCTGAAGGTTACCAGGTAGTAAGTGACAGAGCCCCATTCAGAATCCAGGTGGGTCTGCTCTGAAAGTCACACTCTTCCCTGTTCAGCACAGTGCCTTCTGGAAGGTTCTGAAGGGTGCCCTCCACGCCCAGAGACACAAAGGGCATGAGCCTGCCGTCTGCTGCTCTTGTCCATGGACAACACATCACATGGGGCAGATGACACAGACACAAGCATTTAGGGATAGCCCAGAGCCCAAGCTAAGCCTTTGGCCCAACAGCCCCCCACCCCGTCTGCCCTGTCTTGCAGCAGGGGAGACAACGAGCAAAAACAAAACGTTCCTGTCTGAATCTTCTCTTCCTCCCTTGGAGGAGCCTGGGAACCCCTGTGCTGGGATGGCAGGGACCTCGGGAGCACAGCAGCCCTTCGGGAACTGGGGAGGTGGTAGGGGAGGTTTCCCCATGTTGGCATCTCTGTCAGGAAGACAAGGAGGCCAGCGGAGGCCTCAGGTGCATTCATACATTTAGGACATCTAGTGTGTTGGAATTATTCGCAGGGCTCAGAAATCCCTCACTCGAGTGGCCAATTGCAAACATCTGTTACAGTGTTGTGAGACTTTACTTTCAAGAGAACTTTGAAATGTATGTAAAGGAACTTTATGTATAAAATTAAGGCCCTGAAAAATTCCTGTACTCTCCTATTTTAAAATATCCTAAATTCCAAAATAGTAGGAGACAAATAACTGTGACTTGGCAAATTATAATAGTGTTTCCTGAAGTGGTGTTTTATTGCATACTGGCTATTGATAGATGTGTCCAGGGGAAAAGGAGTTCTGTAGTCCAATAAGTTTGGAAAAAAAAAAACAGGCAAAGCGAAGTTACGCAAGGTTTGCTGCAGCAGGACTTGTCAGAGCCTTTAATATTCTAATGCACATTATGACCCTCTGAGAAAGACACAGAGGACAGATTTCCCAAATTTACTTGACCTGACCTGCTAACATCTCCCAGAAGAGGACTTGTTCAGGAGTACCCAATCTGGGAAATGCGTATCTAGCAGATGCTTCTGTTGTGACGTGGAGGGTGATGGTTGATTTGAGCAAAAGACGTGAATCGGGTCCACCTGGGGCTCTTATTAAAATGCATATTCGGAGGCCCCAGCTTGAGCATACAGAGTCTCGGATGGGCCCAGGGATCTGTGTTTTCTCAACCCATCCTAGTGGTTCTGCTGTGTGGGACTGTGTGACAGTGACTGGGCTAGACCATCAATCCGGGTCACTCCAGAAATCCAGTCTCCGGCAGCCAGCAGGAAGCTCCAGGAGACCCCACTGACCTCTCAGCAGGGAGAGTATGGTACTGAGACCAAGGACGAAAGTCTATAATCAGTCTACAATCAGCAAAGAATGTCACCAGAAGGGAAGGATGAGTGCCTTTTCTAGATACGAAAGTCGCCAGCGGTTTGATCCTAAATTCCAGAGATGACCTGTAAAATGTTTGACGATAACTAGTCTGTAGCTTATTTGGGGAATCGACAAGGATTAATCCCCGTGGGAGGGCCCGTAGATGGCGAGAAGACCCTTCCCGGCTGGTCAGGGGTGGACCAGGCTTGTCGAGGGCAGGGCTGCTGGGGCTGGAGACCCTAGCCACCCTCCCCCCAGCCATTAGTGAGGGACAAACTGCAGGAAGACAATTCATCACCCTGACCCTTGGCGGACAGCACAAGTAAGGGATCCTGCAGGGGTTTGGAGCATAGCTGAGCTGCCGCGACTGTGCCCGAGGGTCTCCAAATGCCCCTCCTTGGAGTGGGGTTGGTGCCCCCTGGGAGAGGCAGACCCTGGAAGAGACAAGGAAGGAGCCTATGAGAGGTGAGGTCTGCACTGTCTGCCTTCCCTGATCGCCCCTGTCACCCGCGTGTGCCTGGAAGAGTTTCCACTGCGTCCCCTCTGCATGTCCCCACCCTTGGCCAGCCTGCTGCCCCCTCTTGTCAGGGTGCGCCAAGCAATGACCCCAGTGTGCTGTGTGGATACTAACAAGGAGAGACAGATTCAAGGGGGAAAAAGTCCACAGGGTTTCCACCCAGCCCAGCTGAGCAGAACACACTGTACCTTTCCCGGGAAATCAGCGCAACCGCATCCAGGTCTTTCCAGGAGCTCTAGAAACAGGTGTAACATACAATCTCATTTTATGTCTTATCAGCTCGCATGGTCAGTAAAAGCAAAGATGGGACTGGACCCGAGGACAAAAAAGCCAAGGTAAGCTGACAAAAACCACAAAACTCTGCCAGCGTCAAGTTTATCAAGAAGCCATGCTTATCTGAATTTTTATATGTAACACGTGGGGAGCCTCTGTCACCGAAGGATGACTGTCATTTAAAAAATGCTTTGTGTTTTCACGCAAACTGTTAAAATTCCAGCATTTATCTACTTTGATGCTTATGCCAGGGAAGGGCGGTCAGCAGGTGAATGAATTCATGCTCCTCTAACTGCAATTCCGTTAGCATCGTTGAAATAAGACGTTCATCGTAAACAAAGATACACTTGAATTTTCTGCAATAAAGTTTGAATTTTGCACATCTTAAACTTGCCACTGCAGATCCAGGCTCAGTGAGATGTATATACACATACATACTTAAGGTGTAGAGAAAATACCATTTATTCAGGTGGCTGAGAGAACATTGATCAAGGAAGTGACCTCTAACCTAAGGTGGAGGGTTCTGGGAAAGCCCTAGAAGAGGGGACCTACGAGGCAGATGGGGAAGGAAATGTGAAGGAGAGTTGCTGAGGCAGCACTGGGAACAGCATTCCGAGGAGTAGGAACAGCACAGCAAAGCCCAGACACGTGAAGAGATGATACATGTTCTGAGAATTCTAGGCAGGTGGGTTGGTTGCTGTGGAGCTCCAGGTGGTGCTGGTGTACAGTGGGAAGGACAGTAGGGGAGGGAAAGCGGATACACGCCTCAAATGCTCAGTGGACGAGTGGGCAGCAGTGCGGTAGACGCCATCTTGAAATCTTGCCAAGGCGCCAGTTTGACACAAGCTTTAGTCAGATGTCAAAAACCAACCTGAGGTATGGTGAATGGAGCCCCTGCTCCCACCAAAAGTGCCTCCAGAACGGTGCGGGCTTTCTCAGTGCTTGCTGTCAGCTGTAGTTTCCTCCCGTAATGATTGTGCCTCCTTGAAAATTCTCCTGTAACTGCACAGTAGAGTTTCCTCAGAGGAAAATCCCTCTGTGGTGCTAGATGAAGACCTATTTTCTGTAAAGGCATCTAAAATTTCCGATATAAATCCTGCCCGGAACATCTGGGTCTGAATCCATCCCAGAGCCCTGGTGGGGTCCTCAGAGGGTAGCTCTAGGAGTTAGGGAGCATGTGTGGTGCCTCCCCTCTAGGAGGTCAGGGTTTGCCATCATAAGACCTGGTGAGGCAGCCCAACGGTCCTGCGTGGACCTGGGCAGCTGGGCCCTAGGGACGTGAAGCCATGGCAAGAGCTGCTGCTGGCCAGTCGTGCCCCACGTCAGGGGAGGCCCAGCCTCAGGCATGCATGTATTCCGTTCATTCATTCGTGTGCACACATGGGAACAACATCCCTGCCCTGGACATCGAATGATCTGGTCTTGCATGACCCCGGGCCAGGTAGGGAGTGCCGCCACCAGAAGGGGGCCTGTGCACCAGGGAGAGGAGGGGTACCCACCCCCGACTTTTATCATCACCAGTTCCAAGACCTCAGCCTGGGTCCGTCCCTTCACACCTTTCCCCACCCCCTGGGCCCTCCTCCTTGCCACACGGGGCCCCCATCATTTTGGTGGGGTATCTGAGGACAACGAGAAAACAAACCCAAGGTCCTTGCTTGGTAGCTAGCTCTGAGTCCCTCTTGGAAACACCTCTGGACTAGGCCTCTCGGTCTTAGGCCTGAAGGTGTGACCCCCTTCCTCCTCCTCCCAACACACCCCCTCCACCAGGGCCAGTTAGGACAGACCATGAGTCCCAACCACCGTCCATCACTTACCCTCTCCTCGAGGGGGCAGCTCCGTCTCTGAGGCCATCCAGCCCCATACCCTCTTGTTGGGCTACCTCACCCAGGCTCTTTCATGAGGTAGAATGTGTTCAAGACTGAAATTGGCCAGATTAGGATTTAACAGGTAGTGTGAAAGGTTAGTTTTGTTTGAGACTTTAATCAGAAAGTGTGTGCGTGTGTGTTGTGTGTGTGTGCGTGTGCACATGTAACCTGAGGTAAAGGCAGAATCGTTAAGACTTGGGATAGGCAAAATCCTGATGTTAGCAAGTGTGAGACTCTCGATGTGGCAGAAGAAGGCCAAGGGCTAGCAGGCCGGCATGAGTTCCTCAGCTGCAGTTTAGCAGAAAGTGGGGCCCTGCTGACCCATGACACCCTGAGGATGTTTTCTTGAAAAACATCCTAAGAATCCTATGCTTTGGCAATCTCCCCATGAGCTCTTTGGGCGTGAAACACCTTTAAACCAGTAGTCTCCAAAGTGGCAGGGGTGCAGCACGAGAAGATCTAATGGGCCGAAGAACATTCTAGAACTTCTATTTTTTTTGCCCCACCTCTCTTTTAAAAAGACCTGCCATACGTAAGTTTTATGAGGTACATGGTGTGTTGGCATCGTAGCATGTGTATTTAACTGATAAATTACTACCAGGATGTTAAGAGCGTGTAGCCACTTTCGGTCCTTGGGGATCAGAAGGACGGATGAGGGTACACAATCCAGACCGTTTGGAGATCACTGCTTTAAACCATTGCCTGCCTTGTTTATTTTTAGTTGCTGTCCTTTTTCAGTTTGTTCCCCTCCCCCATGTGCTGACTTTTATTTTGATTTTATTTATGTTTGTGTTTAAGACATCCACACCTTCCTCTGCTAAAACCCCGAAACCTAGGCCTTGCCTTAGCCCCAAACGCCCCACTCCTGGTAGCTCAGACCCTTTGATCAAACCCTCCAGCCCTGCTGTGTGCCCAGAGTCATCTTCCTCTCCTAAACACGTCTCTTCTGTCACACCCCGAACTGGCAGTTCTGGAGCAAAGGAGATGAAAGTCAAGGTAAGGAAACCACCTTTGAAAAGAATCAGGCTGCTCTAGTATGGTTTTCAGATGGATGCTGTTTTTAGCCACAGAGACCTTCCTTCAGAGAAACTCTTACCTAGAAGCACCACGTAGAGCAGTGAGCTTTCTGGTAAACCGGGACAAGGGGGGGGGGCGTGGCACTATTCTTTAAAAAATTATTTATTTATTTATTTTTTCCCAGCTGACCTTAGTCCCCTGTAGCACCTGACAGGGCCCAGTTCTGAATAAATAAATAAATAAATAAATAAATAAATAAATAAGTCACTGCCCTAACTGGGAGTGCTTCTAGAGCGCCCCCTTGTAGGTTGGGTACAGGGCCACCACACAGAGCCTGTCCTGCAAGGGCTCTCCTGGCCCCACCTTGAACCATCCTGTGATCTTTGGTGAATGTCAGTTTCTTTTTTGAGTCTGTGTTATGTGTCAAGGTCAAACCCAGTGACTGTTCCCAGTCAATAGACAGCTTGCGCATCGGCTCTTGACCGTTGGGCAGTTTGCTAATTGGCACCAGTGTTCACCCTGCCAAGGGCTCTTAGGGTGCTCAGGAGTCACGGAATCCTAAGGGTTGTTTGGGACAGAACAGAAGAATGACCTAGCTCTGTTGGTACCCGAGGTCAGGTTCATCGGTGTTCCTCAGGGGCCTCTGGTGAAGCCAACCTCAATGAGTCTAGTGAATCCCTGTGGAGGGTCGGAGAATGGCTGTCCACACGGGAATGTCCCGCCCGCCCATGAGCCCTGGGCCAGTGATGAGCCTGTTCGTCCTTCTAAGCTCTGTGACCTTTTTATAAAACACAACAGCACCCCTCCTGCGGAAAGCTCACCTGCGCTCTTCTTCCAGGAGCACTCGGAGGTCAGGGCGCTGGGTGCCTGGGTGGAGCTGGGGGTTCGTGCGCCCGCAAACCCCTAACATCAAGGAAGACATTTGTGGCATCTAGCAGGGAAAGGGTCACCCCAGTCTTAGCCTCGTTTTGAGTCAAGGAGGTTGAGTGGGGCTCTCATGGACTGCAGGTGAGTTACCTTTCCCAGACGTGAACACCACGATACCATGCTTCGGTTGACAGGGGGCGGATGGTAAGACCGGAACGAAGATCGCCACCCCGCGGGGAGCGGCCCCTCCAGGCCAGAAGGGCCAGGCCAACGCCACCAGGATCCCAGCGAAAACCACGCCCTCCCCAAAGACCCCTCCAGGTACTGGTAAGAAAAATGTTCTCGGACACTAGGTCAGGGGCAGCTGTCGGTGGGTGCCGTTCCCTGGCGGTGGGTCACTGCCGGTCACGGACGGGCACACAGACACCTGCAGCTCACTGAGGACCTGAGCGCTCATTTTCTTTCTAAGACTTTGGACAGTTTTCCAAGGTCAATATTGAATCCCCACTTTTGAGCAATGACGAAATCAAGGCCTTAAAAGTGTGCACGTATAAGTCTAAACAACTCACTTCAAGCACGAGGAGAATGCAGGCGTGGGACTAACTAAGCGGCAGGAGAGGGGGTGCTCTGAGTTTCTCTGACCCCCAAGCCTGGGGGGCCCCCGTGTGGCGGCTCTGTGTCTCTGGAAACAGAGCAGCAGCCCAGTTGGGTCCCCATGGGTGTCCTCACACCAGCTGTGGCCCCTGCTCCGCTGGACTTGCTGGAGTGGGCCCTTTGGCAGCCCCAAGCCCTCGGCTGGGCACCTGTGTGCTCCCCTATCCCCCAGTGGTCCTGAAAGTCAAGTTGAGTTAGTTCTGAGTCCTGAGCAGCCTTCCGTGGAGCAAATCTGCTCCCGGCGGCCCTAGAAAGAACAGTTGCCCTCTTTGGGTTTGGGAGACAGCCTGGCCGAGACAGCCTGGCTGAGACAGCCCGGCCGAGCTCCTCTCCCTCCACCTCCCCAGGGGCGCTGTCCTGGGGGACAGGAACTCAGGGCATCTGGCCTGCCTTGGCTTTGGGGAGGTGCCCGGGAGTCTGAGGACTTTGCACGGGCCTAGAGAAGCCGGCACTGGCTTGGGGGTCTCTCTGCTGGGCGGGGCCCCTGGGGGACAGCTCAGAGCCCTCTATCTTATCTGCATGCGGTGATGTTTGCCTCCTTTGCCCTGGGGTGCTTCCTGCAGGGGTGCTCAGCTCACCAAAACCCGCTGGGTGGCTTGTTCCTGTTCATGCGGCATAAGGCTAATTCACAGAATCGGGATTGGATTTTACACGCGACTCTCATCCTGCTTTTCTTCCCTTGGCATCAAGCCTGTTGACTCACACAACTCACAGCACTGGGACCAAGAATGTGCCTTTCTCTTTGGGTCTTACCTGCATTTGGGTGGCGGCTTGCGGTGAGGGCTGACCTCTGTGGGCCACCTCGACCTGTGTCCTGCCACCCGGAGGGGTCGGGACCCCTGTTCCCCGAACACACTCCCTGCCTCCCTCGCCTCTGCTCCGCCGCCTGGCTGGCGCCCGCAGCATGATTAACGATTTCACGGAGGCCCCGTTTAAGCTTGGTTATAATGAGGCTCCCTGTGGATTTTTCTTTTTAAGCTACCAAGCAAGTGCAGAGAAAACCACCCCCTGCGGGGGCCAAATCCGAGCGAGGTAATTCGGGGGCTGCTTCTCCCCGTGGGCGCTCGCTGTTCGTGCGTGGCTGTCCGTTGGCCTAGGTTTTGAGAGCGGAGACGACCTGCTTCTTGAACCTGAACGTGGAATCCTCCGAATTCCTGCTCCGCGTTTTGTGGCTTAAGCAGATGCATTGGTCTGACGGACCTTTCTGTTCACGCGCGTTCTCAGGAGCCTGGGCCGAGGCTCGGGGAGCAGGGGGCAGGAAGCACGGACGTGTGAAGTTCCCACTGGCATTTATTAATGAGGGCAGTGAGCGCTGCCCTCTGTGCTGGATGCTTGCCCTCAGGTCAGCTCTGTGGGCTGTGGCCACTCTCCCCACGGTCCAGATGAGGATGCAGCCTTAAGAGGCTGAGGGACTCGTCCACGGTCAGTCTTGCCATTAAGTGGCACAGAAGGGATTTGCAGTCACCCCCCAAGTGACAGTGGTCAGCCTTTGTGCCTGGAGGCAGGAGCAGGGGTGTGGGGGTGTTGAGCCTGGGGCGGAGGCCTTGTCCATCATTTCTCCGATGTGGAAAGGGAGGAAAAGCTTGGTTTGTCCTGTTGCCACGGAGCTTGATGACCTTAGGGTCAGACGTGGAAACTCTAAAAATGGCAGGACTTCCCCTTCCTCCTGATGAGAGAAATTGGCTTTTCGCTGCTGCCGGGCACTTCCAGCCAAGAGCTGCCCTTCTCCAGGGTGGGGTCTGCAGGTCCCGGTTTGGGACACATGGTTCCCGGGGCAGGGGCTGAGTCTTGGGGAAAGAGCAGCCCCAGCAGCTTCCTCGCAGTGGGGAAAGGTGCATGGACCACCGTGCATCGGCGTAGGGGGCAGGGAGTTCTTGGAGAGGGCAGAGCAGGTGGCACAAGGTGGCCTGGCTTGTCGGGAGAGCTGCGGACAGGTGCACACAGGGCAGGCGTCCTGTTCTGGAGCCCACATACTGCAGAGGGGTTGGGGAGGTTGTGCAGGGCCTGCTGGGAAAGGGGCCTGGAACTTGCCGAAAGGGTCTAATAGAGCCAGACAAGGGTGGCCCCTGGTCCTGTCACCATGTCACTAGAGTTTTTCAGAGCACATCTGCACGCATCCGTGCCAGGCCTCCCTCCCCGTGGGCTTGGTCATTATTCCCACGTTCCAGCTGGGGCGCATAAGCTCAGAGAGGGAAGGTGATTTTTCTGAGACCACACAGCTAGCTGGACCTAGTCTCTTGACGCCAGGGCCATGGCGCAGAGCTGGTCCCCTCTGGAAAGAGTACCCAGTGGTCCTTGGTGACGGCTCGGTTTCCCCCCTGGGAGACAGGGAGTCTCTGTCCCGACGAGACAAGGCCTGGAAGAAGAGATACATCTCTAGAAATGAGGTCAAGTGCAGCCTCCTACTGGCTCAGTGGAACCTCCCACCTGGTTCCCACCTGCCTAACCAGCCCTGGGTCTGGGCGTGGGTCCCCCCCACCCCGGGACAGGCAGCCCCCAGAGTCTTTTCTTCCTTCCTGCCCTGCCCCAAGTGCTGGCCTCACCACCTCCTGTCTCTCCAGGTGAATCGGGGAAATCCGGGGATCGTAGCGGCTACAGCAGCCCTGGCTCCCCAGGCACTCCTGGCAGCCGCTCCCGCACCCCGTCCCTGCCAACCCCGCCCACCCGGGAGCCCAAGAAGGTGGCTGTGGTCCGCACGCCACCCAAGTCGCCGTCTTCGGCCAAGAGCCGCCTGCAGACCGCCCCCGTCCCCATGCCAGACCTGAAGAATGTCAAATCCAAGATTGGCTCCACGGAAAACCTGAAACACCAGCCAGGCGGCGGGAAGGTAAGGGCACGCGGGCAGGGGCTGGCCCCATGACGCCGCGGCAGAGGCGGGCAGTGACCCTGCCCACACCCGTCCCCTCACACCCCGGTCCCTCCTGGATCTCTTCAAGGAAAGTCAGCTCTGGCTCAGTTCTGTGTTGGGTGTTGGGGTCACCACCACACTGTGAGTGCCCTGCTCAGGGGACAGAAAGCACTGGTTCTTTCCTTCCCTGTGTGAGCCCCTGCTGATCGGACAGTCCCTCTGATGATGAGGTTGGGTGTGTCTCTGTGACCCGGGGGCACCCACAGAGGTTCCCCATCCTGTCTCGTGTTTAGAACATGACACGACCAACCTGTAGGTGAGTCTCTCTGGTGTTCGTTGGACATTTCTCTAGGTTAACATTCTCTCTAATCCTCAATTCTGGGGGAATCTGGGGTGCCCTTTTGAACAACTGGTTCTTTGGGGGCACATGGGCACTCATGAAATCTTTGGTTTCCCTAATGGTGGAGAAATGTGAACTTCCAAAGGCCTAAGGTGGCGGGAGGTGGCGACTGACCTGGACCCCCTCCTTCTCCTCTTGTCCCCTGCCCCCCCGTTGTAGAAGCTTGGTCGAAGCTTCCCAAGGCTGACATAGAGAAGACCACAGCTCATATAACAGAAGTGTATTTGCTCACTGCTCTGGAGGCCAGAAGGCCAAGATCAGGGTATCGGCAGGGCTGTTTTTTTGTTGTTGTTGGGTTTTTTTTGAGGTCCCTCTGCTCGGCGTGTAGATGGCAGCCTTCTTGTGTCTCACGGGGGCTTTTCTCTGGGTGCCTCTCTGTCCTAGCCTCCCCTTCCAAAAGGACCCTGTCATACTGGATGGAGGCCCAGCTTGTGAAAGGCCCTATCTCCAAATGCGGTCCCATTCTGAGGCATTGGGAGTTAAGACATCAGCATATGAATTTGGGGGGACACAGTGCAACCCTAAACAGCCTGCTCCCCACCCTGTACTGGTGGTTGGGGGTGGGGAAGGGAGAAGAGATGGCTTGTGTGCGGGGGACCAGGACTCAACTGTTGAGGCGCTGATGTGTTGGGCCTCCCGGACTCGGGCCGTCTGGGCACCCGTGATCCTCCTGCTGTGCTGGGGGAACGTTATAGAACCCAGAGCCAGCATTTCCCTTTCCAGTCAGAGCCACTCGTCTCCCCCCACAGCGGGGACCATTGGCACTATGGATGTCCTCTTGGCTGGGGCCTGGGTCACCATGAAGGGAGGGTGTCTCAGGGCTTTCTGTCTATGTTGGTGCCTTAACTGAAACCCTGAGCTCTGCTCCCTGCGGAACCTCAGGGCCTCCCCTCAGCCTTCTCCATCCTTGGGGTCCCGAAGAGTCCTGCCCCGCTGGGAGGTCTGGGTGCCTCTCCAGGTAGAGCCCCAGGGCTCATGGCCACTGGTCTGTGGTCCCCGGGGTTGGCGCTAGACCCATGTTTATTTTTCTGTGGTGTTTGCCTTGGCTGTTCCTTGTAAAGATGCCTGCGTCCTTCCAGAAGGGGCTCTGGGGCAGCTGGGGTGTTGGCTTGAAGTTGACCCCTCTGTGAAGCTTTATGGACAGAGGGTTGACAAGGGGATAGGTTGTTCCCACGGGTGTCCGCACACCTCCCTCAGCGCCATGAAAGTCCCACGTGTGCCGTTTCCACAGCATAGAGGGACCACTGGCCCCTCATGGTGGAAAAGGGAAAACACCCCCGCCCCCGCCAACACAGCCAGCTCTGCACCTGTGAGAAGATTGTGGGGCTGCGACCAGTGTCTCAGGACAACAATGACTGCAAGAGAGAAACTCACCATCAGCAAACTGCGCCCCCCCCCAACTGCTGCCTGTGGGCTGTCACACACCAGCAAACACCCACCTCTTCCTGCCCCGGCCGCACCCCCATCAGCCCAGGCTGCACCCCCCCCCCCACGCCCTGAGTTCCTCTGAGGTTGGCACGGAAAGCGTGGGTGTCCCTGGCCCTGTTCCAACAGTTTGGCACAGGCCCCAGTGCCGGGGCGGAGCATTTCCCACTGAGGACCCTTCCGGGGCCAGAATCTGCCCCTCGCACCCACAGCTGCCCACCAGTGGGGGAGGAGTCCAGTGGATGGGGACAGCGACCTGAGGCTCTAGGTGGCCCAGTCCCCCCTCCTCAAGACCTCACCGTGCTGGGCGCAGACCTATGGCCTCACATATACTGGAGGGGTTCAAGGGGAGAGGAACACTTTATCTGGGGCTCCGTGGGGTAGGGCGCAGGGAAGTGGCCTAGGGAGGAGGAACAGCTTCCCTGAAATCCCATAGAGAACCTAGAAAATTGTTGGAAACAAAGAAAGCCTCAGCCATAACGAAGAGGAACAGTAATCTCCAGAGAAAACAAGGAGCCAGGAAACAGGAAAGAAGGCACGTGGGATTTGGGGAGGGCTTTCAGAACGCCTGGACTAAAGGTTTCTGGAGCTTTCCTTGTGATCGTTGGGGCCCGCCAGACAGTAAGGGCTCAGTGGGAGCTTATTTCGACCGAAAAAGGGCTGGCACTGTGAGTCTGACGAGTACCGTGACCCCCTGCATAGGTGGTCCCCTGAAGGAGGAGAAGCGAGAGGGCCCAGTTTGAAAAACCTGCAGAGACTGAAAATACCCAGGATCGACATAAATCAGTGACTGGGGGAAAAAAATGTAAAACATCCGTGTTCTGCTTTGTACTTTACTCTGTTCTCCTGATTTGCTACTACGAGTAGGTATTGCTTGAAGATTCCAGAATTCTTTTTATTTATTTATTTGAGAGAGATCACAAGTAGGCAGAGAGGAGAGGGAGAGAGAGGAGGAAGCAGGCTCCCTGCTGAGCAGAGAGCCCGATGCGGGGCTCGATCCCAGGACCCTGGGATCATGACCTGAGCTCAAGGCAAAGGCTTTAACCCACTGAGCCACCCAGGTGCACCTCCAGAAGTCTTTTTTAAAGGAAAATGCAGATAGTCACTTGGCTACTTGAACAGAATCAGCTGAATCCACCAAAGGCTGGGGGAGAAGGCAAGGCAGGCCAGCACCGCAGACCCACATGTCTGCTCCCGGGGGGCAGCGGCTCTCCTCCCTGACTGCAGGAGAATCACCTGGGGAGGCTTGGTGGGGGAGGTAGGAGATTCTTCTAAAAATCCTAGTGCCAGAGCCTTCCCCAGGCCCATTAGACTCTCCCAGGGAGCCTCCCCAGGTGTTCTCAATGTGCAGTCCCCGCTGAGACCCGGATTCTCACCTGCTGGCTCTGACCTCGACCCCTCCTAGGTTCTCCTGTGCTACGCAGATCTGAGGACTGAGCACAGAGGGAAGCACAGGGATCCCAGGGACCATCCAGAGTGGGAGAGAGATGGAGCTCACTTGGGGACAAGGCCTCCTGGTCAGAACTGGGGCGGAGCCTATGGCTCTGAGGATGTCCAGACCAGTCCTACAATGCTTGGGCCCCAGGCAGGACAGAAACCAACCTAGAGAGCCAAAGGGTTCCTTCCCCTCCATCCTCCAGAGCTTTGGGCTGCAATATTCCAGGTGGCCACAAGATGGCAGCAGAATGCTGTGTCTGTCTCCACGCGGGAGCACTGAAGACTGTATTTTTAAAATTCATTATATTTAGCAACAGGGTCCCAGTTCTCTCCTAAAAAGCACACAGAACATTTACGTGAAGTCAGTTAAGTCCATTTGTACCTGGGATAGCCTGCCTCTCCTGGATCAGGGCCAGGGATTCAGCTGAAGCTGAGCTGAGGGCCCTGGCCCTGCCGAACCAGGCTGGGACCCTTCCCTGGGGCCAGCCCTGTAACTCCCAGGCCCTCCAGGCACCTCTCCCTGTGCACGGCATCTGTATCTCTCAACAAGCTTGTGTAAATCCCTTCATATTAAAGATGTACCCCGTACATCGACTCTAGGGGTGCCAGGCTGGGCCCAGCCAGCACCAGGCCATGCTGGAGACAGGCTTTGCCAAGGACAGCCAGTGGACACTGGGCCGGACTGGGAGCTCCTGGGGGGAGGCCTGGGCCACCTGGAGCATCTTGAGAGCTCTGAGCACGCACTGAGTCAGATCCAGGCCTGGGGAGCATTTGGCACAGCTTCAGGTCCTCAAGGAAATGGACAAAACCAAAGGGAGCGCTCTTCCTCCCCGCCCTACCTCAGCCTCTCCTCCTGGATCAACCCCGACTGCAGGAATTTCTCCCTTGACTGTGAGTCCCCTGAATCAAAATCTGGAGATTTGAAAACATCGTTCTTTCCTTTGATGAGGATTCTCAGTGTCTGCCCAGAGCCGAGGCTCAACAGTCCTACATGTGGCTGTAGCTGAGAAATTAAGTTTCTGGATTTCAGTTTCATAAAGCCAACCCTTTTAGCTCCCTTCTGAAAATCTAACACTTTGTAATGGGTGTTGACTTAATTTGACGACTAGCAGTAATTCAGGTCTTCTTTGTAAATATCCTTATGTCTACTGCCAAATCCCACACAAAAAAAAATTGTTGCCCTTTTTGTGGGATTGGAACAAGAAGAAGCCACATTAAAAAAAAAAAAAAAAAGTCTATGTACGTTGCAGATCTTGTTGCTTAATATCGCTAACTTCATTTGGTGAGTTTCTTAAATGGATTAGTTCAGAAAACAAGGTTATCTTTGTTGCAAAACTGGTGAGTTTCTTTGTCAGATAAGGGTTATGGAGCTCCTCATGGTCCCTGTTTTGCCTTGATTTCCAGGACGCTCAGAGTTCAAGGTAGTTAGTGTTCCGTCTCATCGTCAGTCTTGAGGACCTCTCCTCCTTTGACTATTACCCTTTTAATTTTGTTGTATTAGTATTTTGTGTGTGTGTGTGTGTGTGTGTGTGTGTGTTTTCTAATACTAGACAGCCCCAGTGCCTTTTGTGAAAGCAAGCAAGTCTGCTTCTGGGACTTAATCAGTGGAAAGGGATGAGTAAACCATGATGTAACCCTTCTGTGGGGACAGAGGGCGTTCGGGTCGCACTCCTTAAAATCTGAGGGTGGAGTGCGCTAATTCAGAGACACTGTGCCGAGGGGCGGCACCGTCCCACTTGCTGCTCTGGCTCCTGCCCGGGCTGAGCCCTACATCTCCTCCCGGCAGGAGAGAATTTCGGAGTCCACCCAGAGAGAGGGTCGTTGGTCCTTGGTGTTTGAGACACCCAGCTTGAGGACAGCTGGGGTGAAGTGTTGTTGTCACGTAGGTAGCCCGTAGTGAGGTCTTGATGTGAGAAGGTCGCTGAACCCCTCGGGGCCTCAGATGGTCTCCTCAGCACCAAGTTAGGGGCATGGCAGGTGAGGAAGATGATGTGGAATCAGATATTTACCCAACCGCTAAATGAGGAGTGGTTTTTACATTTAAAAAACCAGAGAAGAGGGGCACCTGGGTGGCTCAGTCAGTTAAGCATCTAACTTTTTTTTTTTTTTTTTTTAAGATTCTATTTATTTTGGGCGCCTGGGTGGCTCAGTGGGTTAAGCCGCTGCCTTCGGCTCAGGTCATGATCTCAGGGTCCTGGGATCGAGTCCCGCATCGGGCTCTCTGCTCAGCAGGGAGCCTGCTTCCTCCTCTCTCTGCCTGCCTCTCTGCTTACTTGTAATTTCTCTCTGTCAAATAAATAAATAAAATCTTTAAAAAAAAAAAAAAAGATTCTATTTATTTGACACAGAGAGAGAGAGAGATCACAAGCAGGCAGAGAGGCAGGCAGAGAGAGAGAGGGGAGGAAGCAGGCTCCCTGCAGAGCAGAGAACCCCACGCGGGGCTCGATCCTAGGACCCCGGGATCATGACCCAAGCCAAAGGCAGAGGCTTTAAGTCACTGAGCCACCCAGGCTCCCAGAGCATCTTACTTTTGATGTTGCCCCAGGTCATGGGTCTAAGGGTCATGAGATGGAGCCCCGTGTTGAGCTCCACACTGGACAGGGAGCCTGCTTCCTAGTCTCTCTCCCCCTCTCTTAAAAAATAAGTAGGGGCACTTGGGTGGCTCAGCGGGTTGACCTCAGCTCAGGTCATGACCTTCAGCTCAGGTCATGATCTCAGGGTCCTTCCGGCATCAGGCTCTCTGCTCAGCAGGGAGCCTGCTTCCCCCTCCTCTCTGCCTCTCTGCCTACTTGTGATCTCTATCAAAAAAAATAAATAAAATCCTTAAAAAAAAAAAAAACAGAAGAAATGACAAAGCCTAAATTTATAAACATTTGTAGAAAAATATACACCTACCAGCAAAAAGGGGACAAAGGTACAACTTCATAATAATAATTTTTTTTTTAAATGCAGAATAAGCCAACAATGCAGTCTCATTTATTTTAGTCAAAGAAAGCAAACCAAGTCTTTAAGTGTCCAGCGCTGGCAGCCGTGTGGCAAAACTGACTTTCCATGGTGCTCATGGGGTAAATTAATCCGACCCTTTTAGAAAGCCTCTTGGAGAGTTACTCTGAGAATTTTTAGAATATTTATAACTTTGACCCAGAAATTCTTCTTCTGGGACTCTGCTATGAAAATAATCCATCCTATGGAAAGAACTCCTTGCAGAAAGATGTTCATGGTGAAACTGTTTTTGTCATTTAAAATAAATATCTGGTCACACAGATGTCACAAAATGGAATATGACATATTTAAAATAATGCTTTTCATGACTGTAGATAAGACAAATGCTTAGAAGATGATGCTACTTATGTAAATAAGACCCTTTAAATGTAGTTTTATTTATAGATCTGTGACTTCAAGGGAACAGAATGAAAAGTTGGTTGTTCTTGGGTTAGGGTAATGAGAAAACTGTTTTGGTTTTTTGCTTTTTTTGACCTGTTTTTCAAAATCATAATGTTTTGTTACTTTTCTAATGGAAAAAAAAAAACATAGCTTTTTATTTTAAAGGAACATAGAAGAGAACGAAAAAGGTGGGCAGGTGCATGCTTACTGGGTGTTTCGAGCCGGACCAGTAAGGTTAGGGAAAAAAATGGGATGGGGTCCAAGAGAAGCTTACTCTGTTTTTATTTTGTCAGGCTAAGGACATCTAAAAATGATAAACATGATCTGCTACCAATGTAATTTAATAACTAATAATTTAATAAAGGAAAGGCCATTTGAACAAAAAATAGGATGGACAGATTTTGCCATTGTGTCCTGGTTTCCTCGTTTTGAGGAGGACCTTGAGGGCTGGCTCTGGCTCTGGGGTCAGGGTTTGGGACCCTTCTCCCCCACAAAAGCCAGGCCAGGACTCTGCAACACCCCTGCCCCCCACACACAGCCACCCTCGCGGGCCCCAAGTCCCCCAAGCAGCAACTCCAGCCTGGCTGGCGTTCCCAAAGGCCACATCGAAGAGGTTGGTGCCGTTTCGTGAATTCCAGAGAGCAACTGGTTCTTACTGGGGAGCTCCTGCTCGCCAGCAGGTGGCTGTTCTCTGCGCAGAACAGAAGCGAAGGGAACTGGAAGAGAAGCACAGGGCTTCCCAGCAGGGAGTGAGCCGGGGATGAAGATGTTACCACCGCTCCGCCACGGTTGTCGGTGTATTTTAGCTTTTAGACAAATTGAGTAAAAATCAGCCACCGCTGAAATGGTGGTGTCTCGCACAAAGAGAGGCCGGGATTCGTCTCTCTCCGCAGAGCCCTCTGTGTCTTCCCTGCGATTCTCACACCTAGCCGAGCGCCCCTACGAAGCCCCGGGCGAGCTTTCCAGAAGCACAGAGACCAAGATGCTAATTCTAGGTCCGGGTGGGGTAAAAAAATTCTGCAGGTGATTCCAGTGCCTCCCAGCTCTGAGGACAGGCACAGAGAGCTCTCGAGAATGTTCGGGCAGGCCTGGTAGGTGTGTGAATGAGGACACGGATGGGACTTTGTTTCTCTTTTATTTATTCATTCGGTCACATATTGAGCACATCTCACTCCATCCCGGCCTGGAGGACGCTCGGCTGGGGTTTATAGGTCTCCGACGTGCTGGGGGGGATGCGAATGGCCTCCGGGTGGACGTGCTTTCTAGGCCCAGCGTTGTCCAGCCCTCGCAGTTCTGGAAAGCCTTCCTGGGGCAGCGCCCCTGGGAAGGCCTGACTCAGGCCTCCTGCCCTCAGCCTGGCGCCGCCTCTCCCGGCCATGAAGCTGGCGGTGGGGGAGTTCGGTAGCCCCGGCGGGGGTGCCTGGCGTGGTGTGTCACTCATCCTTTTCTCTGGCTATCAAAGGTGCAGATAATTAATAAGAAGCTGGATCTTAGCAACGTCCAGTCCAAGTGTGGCTCAAAGGATAATATCAAACACGTGCCAGGAGGCGGCAGTGTGAGTACTTTCACACTTTCCCCGCACCCCACTGCTGTTTGTAAGAGGCAGCGTGGGTGTAGATGCTCGCGAGACATTGCAGAGAATAAACCATTCCCCGGTTCAAGGTCAACCTGTGTCCCCAATACCCGTAGCCCGGGCTCCCCACACTGTGCCCACTGTTCTGGGGAGCCTAGGCTGCCCCAGCACTGGTGGGTCCCCTGGCCAGTGCAGGCTGCCGGGGTGGGAAAGGGCAGATGACCCTGCTCGCCAGCTGGTGACTCTCTGTCCCAGACCAGAGACCGGGTCCTCACCCTGTAACACCCTGGGCAGGGGGGCGCCACCCACCATCCAGCACAGGTCCCTGGAAGCCCCACAGCCCGCGGGAGGTTGGGCCGAAGGTGGTGGCACCCAAGTCTGGGCTCGGTCCCCTCCTCCCCTGTGACGGTGGCAGGTTCACCTTGACAGCCCCAGGGACAGCTGGCCCGCCTGGGCTGACAAGCAGACGGCAGAATCTACCTATCCTGCCTCGGGCCAAGAGACGTGCGTCCAGTCTCTGTTAATGTTTGCACCCCGCATTTGCAAGGCACGAGCAGGTCCCCAAGCCTGGGCTCAGGCTACACACAGCCCCACCCCTGGCTGAGCCATCAGGTGCAAAAGAGCCCAAAACAGTGCCCCAGGGGACCCTGCCTCAGGCGGGCGGGGCAGGCAGGCATTGCAGAAAAACGCCACTTTGTACCCTTTTCAGTCTGGCTTCCTCCAAATGTCCTGGGGGCACCGGAGTCCCCAGTGGGTGAGGACCTGAGATCTGGGGTTGGCATCCTCACTGCTCACCCACCCACTCTGTCAACTCTGCCGACCCCCTCCAGCCTCTCGGTGGCCACACACAGTAGGGACGTCCAGAGGAAGGGCACCCCTTCTCCCCGGCCCCCTCCCCTGCCACTCGGGTTAACTGGCAGCCAACCTTTAAACCCATCTCAGCGGGAGGCCCAAGCCCCTTTGAGGTCCCCCCTCCCTGGGTCCGGGAGCTGGGATCTCACTCCCGGCTAGTGGAGCCTGGGGAATGGTGGCAGCCCCTGGCCAGCGCTCTCTCCAGAACATACCCAGCCCGGGCCGCACCCCTGTGTCCAGCAAACCCCCACCCCGAGGTTTATTCTTGCAATGTGCCGCTGTCCCCACCCTGAGCACCCGGACCCCGCCGCTGGTCCCGGGACTAGCGTGTGCTTCCCACCGCTGCTGCATGACGCTTCGGTAACGCTTCCTCACTGGTGTCTGCTCCATGTCCCCTCTGTGTCCCCGGTCCTTGTGCTCCGGTCCCATTGCTCCCAGAAGCCAAGGGAAGGTGTGGGGACTGCCCACGCCCCTGGGCTCCAGGTGGCAGCTTTGACTTCTGGAGTGCTGGTGTTGCTGCAGACGAGGGCTCTGGCCTGGGGAGGAAGGCTCTCTGTGTGACACCAGTCTGGTCAGCTGGTGGCAGGTGTGCGGGGACAGCCAAGGCTGTGGGGCCCAGGGGGCCACAGACAGCAGACCGCTCCTCCGGGTCTGAGTTCTGGGGAGATTGTAGCTTCCCACAGCTGCTGGCTGTGCCCAGAACCTCAGGAGCCTTGCTGGGGGGCACCCCCTGTCTGACCTGCGCTCCCTGCCTGCCTGCGGCTCACCTGTAGGAGCTGGCAGAGAGCCCAGGATTTCTCAGGCTGGCCTTGAGCACTGGTTTGCAGTAAGGGCTTCACAGAAATCTCTTCTCCTGGTGGACGGTGGCTGGGGGGCTCCAAGCAGCTTCCTGTGTTCTGGGGGTGCTAGACGGCTGGCCTGGGCCCCCGCCTCTGGCGGGCTGCCCTTCCCTTCCCGAGCCTGGTGGTGACTTCCCAGCGGGCAGACTCCGCTCCTTGTCCATGTTGCGACCCTCCCCACCTCCCGGCTGGCTCTGGGCTCCACTCCCAGGCCTGGCCTCCTCCCTCTCTTGGCCTCCAGTCCGCCTGGCCTGGCCTCCTGCCCTCAAGCAGTCCTTTCCCTCTGCCTGTCCAGGTTCCTCCGCCTCCCTGCCCCCCTGTTCCCTGGTCCAGGCCGGGAGGGGCTCCTTCCCAGCCTCTCGGCGCCCCGTGCAGCACGCGCCGCTCCCAGACCTGACTCCCTCAGAATCGTCCCCCCCCCCCCCCCCCCCGGGGCTCACCCTCCCAGGCGTGGCTGCCACCCTGTGCCCCACCCCCAGCCTCACTCCGCACACCCCACACAGGCCAGGGGCACCTGTCAGCCCCGCTCAACTCGCCATCAATAAATGGCAATTGCCAGCACGATTTTCATTCACTAAAATAATTTGGAATCATTCCAGATGATTTAGACAGAAGTAGATCTCCTTCTGGTTCTCTGGCTCCAGGCCATCTCTCCCCTGGGTCACCCCAGGGGCAAGGAGTGGGAGGCAACTCCCCACTCCACGGTGACTGGCCTCTTGTACCCACAGGTGACCTCACACTGGTGGCTGCTGGCAGCTTTAGGAAGTGTCCATCAGTGACCATCCAGGGATTCCCTCCTCCCCCGCCATGGCTATGGGGGGTGCTGTGGGCGTGTCTCCTCCAGGGAACTGTTCCTTGGGCTGGGACTGGTGGCTCACTCAGGAGCTGTCACCCGCTCTGGAGGGCAAGCCACATGCTGGGCCCTCAACTGGTTCTGAGGAGCCCCGAGGCCTCCCCTACCTGTGTGTGTCCCAGCGGGTCCCTGTGCCTCCTGGCCATCTCCTATCGCTTTGCTCCCTGGGCTACAGAACCCAAATGTCCAGGACACTGTGTACCCAGGTGCCGGCCGGCTCTGGGTCCTGCTTGCTGACTGTCAACGCTCCCGCTGCGGTGCTGGGATTTGTGGGAGGCTGTCCTGGGAGCAAGTCCCCCACCGAGCCTGCTCTGCCCACTCCTCTCTGAGGCTCAGCCACCAGCAGACCCAGCTTCCCTGCTTTTGCAACAAGATTTTCTAAATGTCGCACACACGGATCGCGCAGATCCCTTCTGCTTTGTCCCCACTTACTGTGGTGTCTGTGTCACGTCAGGGAAGAGTGACTCTTTGAAACCAGCGGTGTGGGCTCTGCCCCGTGACAGAGGCTCCCTGTGTCCCCCTGAGGGACGAGAGCACTCCGGTACCACTGTTATTTTGTGAAGACCCGGCTCCCCCCGTATGGGGCAGGGTTGGCAGAAGTCTGAAGATGCAGCTTCCCACCATGACGAGGGGTGTGTTCCTCGGGGCGCCAGGAAGCACAGTCCCAGCAGGGCCCGGTCTGCCGGACACAGCTGCTTGTCAGGGTGTGCCGCCCACAGTGAAATCATCCTGTTTTATTCTCTGTCTCTCGCTCATCGTCTCACCTCCAGGTGCAGATAGTGTACAAGCCAGTGGACCTGAGCAAGGTGACCTCCAAGTGCGGCTCGTTAGGCAACATCCATCATAAGCCAGGTAGCCCCTACAGAAGGCGGGAGGGTCGGGGATGGGGTCAGGACTGGCTGAGGGGTGCCTTCTCCTGAAGTGGCTGGGAGGGACGGAGGGGAGGGGCTGGCCAGGGGGACATTGGAAGTGGAACTTGCTGGGCCCCAGGAGAGCCGGCTGCCCTGTCTCGCTCCTGCGTGGGGTGCTGTGCTGGCTAAGGCAACTCGAGGAGAGAGGGCAGAGGCTGGTCCTGACTCCAGCTTGTGGTTCTCTGAACAGGTGCACATAGGGCCTCTGGAGCTGGGGGAGGGCCTGATCTGGCTCCCGGAGGCTGGCTTGTGTGGTCCCCAGCCCACGTGGGGGGCCACTTCACCAGCCCTTGCCACGCTCCCGCTGTGACTTTGTTTCAACAGATAGTACTGCTGGGGCTCTGCCACGCTTGCCTTTCCCCTCCCCGTCCCACACCATGTAGAAGCCAGAGCTAGTAGCTGTAGATCTCTCTGCGATGGGGGGACTGTTCTAGACCTGCTCTGTTCCGTCGGATAGCCACCAGCCACGTGTGGCTGTTGAGCCCTGGAAACGTGGCTAGTGCATTTGATGAAATGAAAATTTTTTTTAAATTAAAATGTAAGTAGCTACACATGGCTGATGGCTACCGTCTTGACCAGCGCTGATGTGGATGGTTTTCTCCCGGTGAAAACCGTTCCTCGCCTGGGGCCGCCATCCTCCCATGCGGGGAGCTGCTTTCTCGGGTGGCTTTATCCTTTCTCCAGAAAGGAACGGCATCAGTCACTTCCCCAGGCCGTGTCCGCCATGCTTGGGCTCGGCCCTGAGCATCCAAGGAAGGAGAAGGGTCCGGGCCCTGGTTTGGTTAGGATGCGTTTCACCATTTAGTTTCATTCGAAGAGCTTGTTCCTTTCGGGACATTGGCATAGAAAGACTTCACTCTCTGCAAGCTTAGAGTGCGGAGCTGTTCCTCCCGGACTGAGCTGTCCGAGACCTGGGCGGTAACAGAGGAGGAAGCATTTGTTGAGCGAATATTGGATGCCCACCGTGATGAGAGAAATGCAGCAAGCTGGCATCAGGCCCTTTGGAAGGGCTTACCTGGGCCCCAAGCACCTTCTAATTGAAGGGTAGTCCTACCCCCTCGGAGAGGCGGGCGTCTTCCCGGCATCATGCGCTCTGCCCTCCTTCAAGGAGCCGTGCCCCATGTGCCTTGTTTCAGGAGGCGGCCAGGTGGAAGTCAAGTCGGAGAAGCTGGACTTCAAGGACAGAGTCCAGTCGAAGATTGGGTCCCTGGACAACATCACCCACGTCCCTGGCGGAGGGAATAAAAAGGTAAGCCGGGCAGGGCGGGGAGGAGGCTGCACTTGGATGTGGCCATGAACGCTTTCGCAGCCTGGTCCGGTTCTCCAGAGGAGGAAAGCCGAGGGGCCTGTCTTGGTCGGCTTGATGGGGATTCTCAGCAGGACAGTGATTGCCAGTTTTGATGTCCCCCCGCCCTCCCCCCAGACTCTGATGGGTCTCAGGGGCCGCCTGGGCACCTGGAGTTTCGAAAGCTCCCAGAGGATTCGTCTGTGCCCTTGAAGGTGAGAGCCGCAGTCCTCGGAGACAGCAGTCGGCCGGCGGCTGGCAAGCATCCGCGCAAGGAGGCAGGGGCCCCAGAGCCCGCCCCAGCGCACCACGAACAAGTCATGGGAACATAACCTAATTTTCTAAATGGGTCACTAGGCAGTTAGAGCAAAACAATGCTGCTGAAATCCAGGTTCCTGCAGAGCACCTGCCTGTCTGGCACAGAAATGTCCGCGGGGAGGCTGCTGGCCCGAGATCTCGGCGATCCCTGCAGTTTCTCGAGTCTCCAGGTCTCGCTGTGTGAGTGTGGGGGAGGGGGACACGAGGATGCGTGTGGCCCTGAGCGGGCTTCTGCTGGGGGCGTCACAGGATGTGGGCTCGTGGCTGCCCTTTTCCTCTTTTGCAGAAATGCAGCCAAAACACCCTCTGGGGGGTTCCCACGCATGCCCGCCGTGAAGTTCTGGAAACGGCTCTTCTACCAGTTTATAGCGCCTCCCAGCAGCTGACAGAGCTGTGGGGGAAGAGAAGGGGGGTTTCCAGAATGGGCACAGACTCTGAGACCTACCCCAGCATTGAGAAAGTGTGCTGCCCAAGGTGGCTCGGCTGGTTGGACATGGCAGCCGGGAGTCGGCTGAGCCAGTCGCCCCCCACCCCCGCCCCTCGCCCCTCATCCCCCCCCCCCCCCCCCCCGTGCCTCCTGGGTCAGCACCGGGCCTTCTCGATAGACACACCCCATGTTGTGTTTGAGGGGAAGGCCCTACAGTACAGTTTTGTAGAAGCACCTCCTGGGATGGTCTTAAAGCAGAGGCTGCAAACTCAGGCCTGCCCCTCCCTGGGTTAAGGCCTTGGTGACTCCCTGGGTGAGGGAAGGTCTCCGCCCACCCCTGGAAGCTTCTGGGTCCTGAGCAAAGCTCTGGGCTTGACTCTGCTTGGAGGTGTGACCCTGGGCAGGATGGGCCAGGGTTCTGCACACATTTCTCCATCAGCAAAATGGACAGAAATAGCCACATCCCAGGGTGGTGGGGAGACCCAGATGAGACCATGTTCTGGAAGGTTCCGGGTATTTGTAGCCATCTAAGAATGTGAGTCCGAGTCAGGCCTGAGTGTGAACTTATTTTAACTCACCTCTGTGCAGGCTCAGAAGGATGGGCCTGGCCCCCCACCCAGAAGACACTGTCCTGATCGGACTCAGGCCCCCACTTCCTGATGTGATGAGCAAAACTGCTAATGAGCAGTGGAACACAGGGCCCCTGACGCCTGAGCCCCTTCCAGTTTGGGAGATTTGGGGACATTCCCAGGACCCTATCGCTTTTCCTTCAAGACTCTACCATTAATGCTCTTATCAAAGGTTATGTCCCAACAGCCTTTCAAATACCGTGATAGGGAAGGGCTGTTTTTGCAAAGCACTGCACCAAAATGGACAAGATACCCGTAGAGCGTAAATGGGAGCCTGGCTTTTTGCTAAACCCACATTCACGCCCCCTACAACGGGGGCTCTTCACCCCCGGGGCCGAGGACTCCTGAAATTGTGCATAGGAATTGTGGGTGGGCGAGCACATGCCCGTGTGTACATTTTCCTGGCTTCACCAGATGGACAACGGTCCCAGGGCCCAGAAGAGCAGGGAATTCCTGTGTCCACCACGTCAGGACTCCTCAGGGATGATTATGAGCTACTCATGTCTCTAGCAGATGCTTTGAGTGTCCCGGGTCTCCTGTGGAGCAAAGACCTCTGGGCCTCTGGCTATGTTCCTGTTTCTGTACTTGACAAAGAACTTCAACATGGCAGGATTTCTAGCCCACCTGCCAGTGCTGCCCACAGCTGCTGCCTCCACCCCCCCCCCCCAACCCCCATCACCGGCGATGGGGAGGAATGTGTGTGGCTCGTGGCTGGCCAGCAGTGACTCTGGTGGTGTGCCTTACTCACCTCTGGCTTCTCCTTCATGCCTTTTTTTTTTTTTTTTTTTAAGATTATCTTTATTTATTTGAGAGAGAGAGAGAGGCAGGGGGTAGGGGTAGAGGGAGAAGCAGACCCCCTGCTGAGGAGGGAGCCCGATGTGGGGGCTGGATCCCAGGACTCTGGGTTCATGATCTGAGCCAAAAGCAGGCAGACTCTCAACCGACTGAGCCACCCAGGCGCCCCTCCTTCATGCTCTCATTTGCAGCTTGTTAGTATCTATTAAAATCAAATGCACTTGGCTTTGGACCTTCCAGCCATTCTGCTCCTAGGATGCATCTCCCCGTGTGTGAAATGCCGTGCACAGGCCGGTACTCGGACAAGCGTTGTGATCAGCAAGGACGCGGGAACAGTGCGAAAACCCGCGCTCCGGGGAGCAGCTGCATTTTCGTAGAGGACGGTAGAATGATCTGCGGGACAAGCATCGGGGAAGCCAGGGGCCGATAATGGAAGTTATTAGGCCAAGAGACTGAAGCGTAAAGCATGTGATATTGTCACTCTGTGTATTAAATACACAGACACACGTCTCATAGATCACGTTTGTGCATGTGTGGGAATTTCTGGAAGGACACACAAGACACGAACGATGGTCACTGCGTCTGGAGAAGGGAAGCGGGTGGCACACAGGCAGCCGTGTGCAGGTGTCCCCTCTGGAAAGGAGATCACACCGCCCCGGCCGCCACCACCACGGCTCCCTTCCTGAGCCCGTAGGCAGGCCCAGGCTTGCCCCCCTTTCCGGGGCTTCGCTCACCCTCGCGCTCCTCCTCTCTTGCAGATCGAAACCCACAAGCTGACCTTCCGCGAGAACGCCAAAGCCAAGACCGACCACGGGGCGGAGATCGTGTACAAGTCGCCCGTGGTGTCTGGGGACACATCTCCGCGGCACCTGAGCAACGTGTCCTCCACGGGCAGCATCGACATGGTAGACTCGCCCCAGCTCGCCACGCTAGCCGACGAAGTGTCCGCCTCCCTGGCCAAGCAGGGTTTGTGATCAGGCCCCCGGGGCGGTCAATAATCGTGGAGAGACGAGAGTGTGGAAAAAAAAAGAATAATGATCTGGCCCTTCGCCCTCTGCCCTCCCCCAGCTGCTCCTCACAGACCCGTTAATCCGTTAAGCACTTAACCTGCTTTTGTCACTCGGCTCTGGCTCGGGACTTCAAAATCAGTGACGGGAAAAAGAGCAAATTTCATCTTTCCAAATTGATGGTTGGGCTCATAATAATAAAATATTTTTTAAAAACATTTCAAAAGATGGCCACACCCGACATTTCCTTGGGCAATTCCTTTCGATTCTTTTTTTTTCCCCTCTGAGTAGAAGAGGGTGGAGAGGCTCTGCAAGCTGCTTCTGGGGCATCTCGAGGGACTGGGGCGTCCCCTCTCTGCCCCATCCTGGGGGTGTCACAGAGGCAGCGGCAGCAACAAAGGATTTGAAACCGGGTTCCATGTTGGAGCTGTGGACGATGTCAACCTTGTAGGGGGGGAGGGGAGGGAAGGGGAGCCCCGGGAGAGCCGGTGGGGGGAGGGGGGAGGGCAGAAGGATGAGCATGGGAGGGGCTGACAGGGGCTTGGTGGGGAGGAGCCGCTGCCCTCGGCCAGGAAGGGCAGCAGGAAGGACAAACTGCAAACTTGGACCAAGTGGCCTCCTGTGCTTGGTGGCCCCGGGCCTGCTGTGGGTCAGTGCGCCACCCTCTGGAGCAAGACTCCGGTCCTTCCCCTATACCACGAAGGGACGCTGGTGGGAGGAGGTGGCCATTTGGCGGGAGGGTGGCACCTTGCGGATCACTTCCTCGAAGACTGACCTTGATGTCCCCAGTGCTGGCCTCTTTCTCCCTCCCTGCAGGGTGGGGGTCCTGAGCTGAGGGGCTCCCCTTGGCCCCACGGAAACCCTGTTTTATTGAGTTCTGAAGGTTGGAACTGCAGCCACGATTTTGGCCACCTCACCGATCTGGGACTTTAGGGCTAACCGGTTCTCTTTGTAAGGACTCGTGCCTCCTGGGGGCATCCGCCTGCTCCCCAGCCTGGGCCTCTGGCATCTCTGGGTGTGCGGGGCTCCGGTGGGTGGGTCCTGAGCCTCCTGTCCCTCCCACGGCCACTGCAGCCACCTGTCTCCCCCACCCCCCACCACCCGCCATGCCCGTGTGTCTGCTGTGCAGAGCCCAGTCACTGCCTGTCCCCCTCATCGTGTCACAATGTCCCGAGTCCCCAGCCTCACCACGCCCCTTCTCAGCAATGGACGTTGTTCAGATGCGGGAGGCACCTGCTCTCATCTGAGGGGTGTGAGTGAGTGGAGGCAAAGCCCGGGCCCACGGTGAGACCTCGGTCTCTTGGTTTAAGCTCTGCTCACCAACTGGTGTGTCCCCCACGAACCCGATGACCTTCCTCAGTTCCTATCCCCCACCTCTCCTCATAGACGTGAGCCCAGGTGGGCTCAGGGAGGACCCGGGATGTTTTTGCCTTGTTTACTTGGAGAGCCTTTTCCTCCATGAGGGTCTGTCCCCCTTCCTGAGCTGAGCTGGCCGCAGGCTGGCTGTCCCGGTTCCAGAGGTGGCACCAGGACAGGCAGGTGAGGCCCCCTGGGCAGAACCACACCACACCCCGCCCCCCCCCCAACTTCCACCCAAGCTCACGACTGCCAGCCTCTGAGAAACCCCCGCCACCGCCCGACCCCCGTGCGGACCCCCAGAAGGGGAGCACATCCCCTCGGAAACGGTCTGTCCCCCTGGCCCAGCTGGAAGCAGTGCTGACCGTCTGTCCTGCTGGAGCAGCTGAACATATACATAGATGTCGCCTTTCCCTCCCCGTCTGCATCCTGTCGCCTTGTAGTCGGATCTGTTTATGCTTGGATTCACAGAGTGACTATGATCATGAAAAGGAAAAAAAAAAGGACGCATGTATCTTGAAATGCTTGTGAAGAGGCTTCTACCCCACCCCTTGGGGGTCCTAGATGTCTCCCCGCTACACACACACTGGGGCCCGGCTCCAGGGGACCAGTGGCTCTCTACCCTGCTGGGGCCGCCCGATTGGAAAGTCTTTCACAGCCTCTGGGACCCACAGAAGACCAGATTGTGACATCCGAGGACCCTCCGCTTCGAGGAAGGACTAGAGCACAGGACGGAAGCTACGGCGCCCCCTCGCGGCCCCTGCCGGGGTTTCCCAATGTCAGGGCGGAGAGCCGCGGATCTCCAGGCCGGCCTGGTTTGCAGCAGAAGGATGGCCCTCTCTGGTCCCAGCCAGAAGCCCCCAGCAACCCTGAGAGGGGGTCTCGGGATCCAGTTCCAGCTGGGGAGAGGGCCGCAGCCCCTCCTCAGCCCAGAATGCTGGGGCAGGCAGCCCGGGTCTCCCCACTGCATCCCCACAGCCACGGCAGGGGTTGCGCCCGCCCTGGAGCAGCCCTGGGAGCCCGAGCCGCCGGACTGCAGAGGGGGGACCCGGCCCAAAGCCTCAGTCGGAGCCCCGCTTGCCCAGCACAGGGAAAGGGAACCGCCTTCATAGAAAATCGATTTAGAGAAATTCAGCAACCTCGGGCCCAGTCTCAGGCAGCCCTGGGGGCTGGGGGAGTCAAGGGCTGCCTCTCCAGGACCCAGGGCTTCGTTTGCAACCAGGTTTCCGTGCAAGGAATCATCTGGGCCCGGAACTGACCACTGTGAGGCGCTCCATCGCTTTGAGTCCCAGCTGTCCTTAGAAGGGTCCTGAGGAAGAGAAGGGAAATGCGGTTCAGAGTTGGTAGCTCATGGACACTCGGCCCCTCCTTGTGGCCACGGACTCTGGCTACCCGTTCCGCAGTTGCTGAACCTGCTCTGATACCTTATTCCTAGAGCCTTGCTCAGAGGGCCCTGCAGTCTCCCTGGTGGGATGGACTACTGGGGACGGCCCAGACAGCACGGTTTAGGGTGATCGGGTCAGTGCTCGCCGGGAGACTGCAAAGGGATGCTGGCTTGTGACCTTGAATGAGGACAATCCAACCCACCCCACCCCACCCCACCCTTGCTCCAGGGCTGGGCACTCTGCCACCCTCATTGCCCCCACCTCCACGGTCAGTGTCCCTTGGGTGGGCCAGACAGGCTGTGCTGTACGCCTGGTCCCTTCGAGCCCTCCACTCACTTATCAGTAGTTCCATTTAAATTGACTTCAATGCGGAGACTGTATCCTGTTTGCTTGTCGTGCTTCTGGGGGGAGGGGGGGAGGAACCTGTAAGATAGTTACCAAGGGCAGAGGGAAGTCTTGGAGGGTAGCAGTTCAACCGCCTTGTAACCCTTTTCTTCAGATCACCCACGGTTTGCTAGAGGTCCCTGGGGTTTCACCTCTCCCCTGCCAGGTTTCCCGAGTGCAGCGGGCGGCCGGCTCGCGCTGTCTCCCACCCAGCCCAGCGCAGGCAGCAAGGCTCGTGGAGGAGCCTGGATATACAACTGCCCTCTCAGGGGGCCCCTAGCCCTGCCTCCCGCAGACCCTGGCATCCTTCCATCTAAGCCACTGGCACCTCTGTGTCACCTTTCCCGCCAGCTCTGGCCGCGCAGCCTGCCCTCCTGGCAGCTGCAAGTGTTCCTCCTTCACCCTCTTCTATCTTGTCCCCAAGTAGACCCAACAAGGTGGGGACGAGGGCGGAGGCGGAGGTGGTCAGCCTGTCCCATCTACGGGCTTGTGGCTTTGAGACTTCTGGTTTCTCTTCAGCTTCGAAAAGGGTTACCCTGGGCACTGGCCCAGAGTCGCCCCTCCTAATGGACTTTGCCCTGTGAATTTGCAGTGTTGGACAGGACAATTTCTGGCACTTGCAAGTCCCACAATTTCTTCGGTAATTCTGAGGGTGGGGGGAGGGACATGAAACCATCTTAGCTTAGCTTCCTGTCTGTGAATGTCCCTATGGTGTACTGTGTGTTTTAACAAATGATTTACACTGATTGTTGCTGTAAAAGTGAATTTGGAAATAAAGTTATTACTGATTAAATAAGGTCTCCGTGTGTGGATTCAAATAAGAACATAATTGAGGATGTAGGATTTCCAAGTCTTTTCCCAACCCGAGAACATGGCTCTGAACAAGGTTGCTAAAACCTGGACATCAGAATTTAACAGCTCTCTCCGGGGCCCAGGAGATGCAAGAAGAGTTCTCAGACTTGTTCTTTCTGCACGGACTCAGACCGCTGCTCGCAAACCACCCCGGTCCCACTCACAACTCACTGCCCCTGGGGCCGAGCTCAAGAGGCTGCGCTCCCAGTCGGCCAGACCCACGCCAGCCTACTGCCACCAGACAAGCGGGGATAGTGGGGGAGATCGGTTTTGGTCCCTAGACCTGCGAGTCAGTCCAACTGAATCTGCCTTCCTCTTTCCTTTGGATCCTTACTTAGATGGGGGGGAAGAGGTCCGCTGCGTCAGGACAGGAACACCGTGTAGCCCACAAAGGAAACAAAAACAGAAAACCGTAACCCACTGAATTATTTAGTAATCAGGTCAAGGCGCTAACAAGGAACCCTTAGATCTTCATACAAAGTTGCAACTTTGTATCCACCCCCCACTCCCATCCCTGCTTGAGCCCCTGTGGGCAGAAGCTCCCACAGAAGCGACAGGGCAACTAGAGAGAAATGCCACCTCCAGACTCAGGGGCTTCTCTGCCAGGACAGGGGGCTTCCCTGGTGGCATCGACTGCACTGCCATCAGAAGGAAGAGAGTAAACAGGGATCAGGCCTGCCCACTTCCGTGTCGTGCACAAAGAGAATCCAGCACTGAGCCGCCTCAGAAAAATGATGTTACAAAGTATATATACATTCTCACTGACCCCAACCCTGGGGTGGGGGAAACCAAGAAAAAAAACAAAGCGAGAGGTGGTATCTCTCTTAAGAGTTTAACAATTTAGAATAGATATGAAATGTCATACTGCTGGTCTCCCTAGGGAAAGGCAATGATCAAACGATCTATCTCTTACATCCAACAAGAAGATTATCTACGGAGATCCCCTGTCCTCTGGGTCCCCTCACCCCCCACCTCCCCCGACAACATCCTTTTCCTAGTGACCATCAGGTGACCCTGCGAGGTGCCCAGAGACAGAATGGAGACTCCCCAAGAACTGCTCGGCAGGGCAGGGGCCCGGGCTGCCACCATGGCCATGCAGAGCCAGTCCAATGTCAAGAAAGGCCTGGCAACACAACATTCTGTAACTTTTTTTTTATTATTTTTTTTTCAATTTTTCCTTCCTTTTTTTTTTTTTTTAAGCACTAGTCTGTGCTTTGCGAACAGAATCAAGACATTAACAAAGATCAGCTTCTCTGAAGAAAAGCATTTCTATAGAACAAAGACAGCTACATGTTTCGCTGCCAATACACAGCTCAAAGCAGGAAAAGAAAATATTTACAAAATACAAGGTTTTTTTTTCCATTTTTGTTTTTGTTTTTTTTTTTTTTAACAATGCTAAAAGGGTTATTCAGAATTTTCAACCTTATAAATAGAAGAAGCACTTTATGCATAGGGATATGGTGCATTATTGTTTTTTTAAAGAAACAATGACAAACCCTTTAACTTGCAAACAGAATCAAAAAAAAAAAAATCACTAATGTTGAAAATTGTGAAAAAACCCCAACCATTAAGCAGTTTGTCTACTATTTTTATACGATTACAAAATGGCAACAACAACAAAAAAAAATAAAAATAAAGAAGTCCTTATTGCCCCCCCTTTTGGTGATGTGATCATACATGAGACAGGCACGTGGTTAACCACGGTGGGTGGTGAGGGAGCGATGGGAACCACAGCTGGGACCAGACAACATTCCACAGGCAAGGGGAGCATGGAAGAGGAAAAGGTCTAACTGACACCGACAGGGAACCGGATGTGAAGGAAACGGAACTAAATGCATCTGTGACGACAGAATCATACAGGGAAGATGGCTGCTCGTGTCCCTGACCCCCCAGTTTGCAGAGGAGTGGGAATGAAGTTAAGTAGCCCTAACCCTAACGTCACAGACAAGGACAGGTGGTAAAAACGTCCCGAGTGGAAGGACTGGTCCGTACAGGTATGTGGACAGTGTCGGGGAGCAGACGACAGGGCACGAAGGGGCAGGACGGGGACCTGAGCAGCCGCAGCTAGGTCACTGCAGTTAAGGAGTCAAAACAGAGATGACCAAATGCAGAGGAAACCCTAACTAGGTCTCCAAGATCTGGATGACAAGGGGAAGCCATTCTGTCGACTGAGAGCTTGGTGAGAACAGGTGGCAATTATGGCCATGAGGCTCTGGTGGGGGTGCTCTAGCACAGATGGCCAAGGGGGACCCAGCCAGGAGGGCCAGCGCAGGGCCAGGCCACCACCGATGGCAGGGGAGGGAAGAAGGCGGGGCCCAGAGCAAGCTGTTCTCCCCTCCCCAACCCCCTCTGCCCACAGGTGCGAGGAGAGGGGTGATCATCTAGCATCGCTAAGTCCAGTGATTCAACAGTGCAGAGGACATGCCAGGACCAGGCCAGCAGGGTCTTATCCTGAACTTCTGTTTGCCAATTGGAGGAAGTGCTCAGGTGTGTGACGACAAAACATGGAAACCAAAACCAAAACAAAACAAAAATCAAAACAAAAAATACCAAAGTATAATCTAAATTCCTTAAATTCACTAAAAACTGTGAAAATTTCCGGCATATGATGTTTGAATATCAAACGCAGAGATTTCTGAAGCTTTAATGCCAATAGTTAGTGAGTCTGTTTAGATTCTCGTCTCCCGCTCATCTGTGAGTTGGACGCTGAGCTGTGACCGTTGTTGCCAAATGCCGACTCTTGAGGGGGACAGCAGGAGGTGAGGTGGGGGCCACCTCTGCCTCTCGGCCAGTCTTGCTGCCCGAGGTGCGCCGAGTGCAGCGGGCTGCCCGTTCCTGCGCGTCCAGCTGGTCCTCACACTCCGCCTGGGGACTGTAGGCCAACGGGAAGGTCCGCCGTTCCCACGGCTGGACGGACTGTGGGGAGACAGACAGACTGCCACGGTGAGGAGCGAGGCTCAGCCTACATCCTGCCCCAAGGCCCTCTCCCAAAACGTGTGGACTGAAGTCCAAGACTAGTCCCTCGAGAGTTCCTAGAGTGGTCCAGGAACACCCCTCGGAGTGGGCACCCGTCCCACGGTCCCTTCAGAAGGTCACTTTTAAGTGCAGCCCCTTTAAGATGCAGAGAGGGAGGGGCATGAGAGGCAGACCCATCTTCAGGGGGTGCTGTCTCTTCCCCATTCTGTCCCCTACCCGGCCGACCCCCACGCAAAGGCAGTGTTCCTCACCTGCTCATCCAGCCCCAGTTCTGGCGTGGAACAACGGGTGTCCTCGCTGGCTAGGTGTCGCAGCGCATCCCGAGCCACAGGGGTGAGGGGGGCCGAGTGCAGTTCCGGGCTGATAGGGCTCCTCGGGGACTGACCGTGGGAGAACTCCGACAGAGAGTGGCTACTGCTGACATCAGGGGAGGCGGGCTGGGGGGTGGAGGGGTTGGCACTGCCCAGCTGAGGAGTTGTCCGGCCATCTGATGACCTGTAAGACCTGGACACCAAGGAGATTGCAAATCTGAGTGCCTGGGCGACAGGGGGATTACTTGTAGGTTGATTTTCGGGGGCTTGGGGAGGAGGCAAGAAAAGAGTATCCCAATTAGAGGAGCTGAGGTAGACGGACACAGTTCATTCCCAGGAACCATAAACCCCTCGTTACCTCCACCGCTCTGTACGGGGGCGGGTGACGCCCCGATACACAAATCTTAAGAAATGGGTGCACCTATCGTCCCAAGAGAAAAGCCAGGGCAGAACGATGCCAGGGGCCAATCTCTGGCACAGTGCTCACCAAATTCACACGGAAGGGAAAATCATCGAGGCTTTGAAAACTGTTGTCAAGGGAGAAACAAGGGCCCTAAATCTTTCTATCTGAGACTCCTGAGGGTTTCTGTGCCTTTGTTAGCCAAACGGAGACAGGGCTGGCCAGTTCTTTTGAGCAGGACCACAACCCCCCAATTCAACTGTCCCAAGGAGGGTTAACTGTGGTGAGGCCTCCGAAGTGCCTCTGGTTCAATCAACACAACCCTCAACTGGCCCCCGAACGGCCCAGCCAGCCGCCAGGCAGAGCCGGGAGATCATGCAAGTTTGCCACAACTGGACAGCGACCCTACGGCTCAGCAAGGCTCCAGCCACGTGACCCTCATACCCTCATTAGGTCCAACAAACAGCCAGGAACGTCTGCGTTTTCAGCCCTCACCAGTGGACAGACACACAGAGCAACCCAGGGGCAGTGGCAACCCCGTGGACCCAGCGCCCAACTCCCTGCCCACCCTCCCTTCCCAGGCCGGGGGACCTGTGCCTGCCCCGTCACCTGCTGCCCCGCCGCTGGGGTGGCACACTCGTGGTCCACAGCCACCGAGCCCTCTCCATCTCCTCACATTTGGCATGAAGGGCGGCGAAGGCTGCGTCAGATAGGTCTTCGACCTGCAAGAGAACAGCTTCACTGGTTCCCTCTCTCCAGGAAGCCAAGCCCAAGTAAAGCTAGAGCAATTCTAGAACCAGCCCCAGCCCTTACTGTGGGGGCTGTCCCCGTCAGGACAGGAATACAGTGAGCTTGTACTTGACACTCATGGGTCTTCAAGCCCCTAGGGTGTGTGCGCGCGTGTGTGTATAGGCATGGGTGTGCGTCCTTCCAAGAGAGAACGACCATGCTGTTACCTCCTCATTTTCCTCGTCAGGACTCCCCTTCAGAGACCGAAGATCGACCTCACGCCAGCTGCCAAAATCAAGACAGGACAAGTGTGAGAGAGCAGGGCAGCCAGGCAGTTGAGTGTGTCTGTGTGAGAGCGCGCTGCCCTCTGCCTTGGTATTCCCAAGGCCTCAGAGAGGGGCCCCACAAAGGACAGACACAGGGAGCCGGCTGGGAGCTGTGACAAACAGCAGGCAAAGGAACTGTCCGCAGGGGACCACTGCCAGCCCCGGCAGACTGCTAGCCTGTGAGAGCACATACACGGGGCTGCCCACTTCTGAAGCTGTCCACAAAAGCGGGTGTGATTCCCAGGTGAAATCCTGCTTTGCTGCAGACAACGAACTCACTACTGGGAACACACTGGGCTGTCAGACAAACACGGCTACAGCCAGCATGTGGCCTGAGGTCTGGTTGGTACTCTTTATTAAGAGAACAAGAGAATGATATACAGAAAAAATTTCACTGTTATCAGGGAAGAATTTCTCTTAAAGACATGACAAACCTAAGGCTAAGACCCAAAGCTCGGGGACAAGAGGAGAAAGAGGCAGTAATGGAAGAAAAGGGCAAGAAGCCGATGAGCAAAGGCCTCTACCTGGGAGTAAGGATTTCCTTGTACTGTAGTTTCTCTACACGAGTTGTTGCAGCAACAGACATTGGGATGACAATGTTGTTAATGTCGAATGAGCTCTCTCCCCTTCTCCTCCTCACTGGCTGCTGTAAGACAAAGGTGAGTTTAAAGGGGTGCCTGGGTGGCTCAGTTGTTGGACATCTGCCTTCGGCTCGGGGCATGATGTGCAGGGTCCTGTAACTGAGCCCCACATCAGGCGCCCTGCTCCGTGGGAAGCCTGCTTCCCCCTCTCCCACTCCCCCTGCTTGGCTTCCCTCTCTTGCTGTGTCTCAGTCAAAGAAATAAGTAAAATCTTAAAAAAGACGGAAAAAAAAGAAAAAAAGTCTAAGCCCCAAAGTCGTATGTACCACTTAAAAAAGTGTATTTACAAGGGAGGCACAATTCTGCAAACGTCAAATCCAACACCTGGGACATAGAATAGGATGGCCAGCACCCGGCCACCTGCACTGAGGACGAGGTCTCCCCCTGTGACATCCTCAGGAGAGCCACCATGTGGCTCCCGAGGCTCTTCCTTCGTGGGCTCATGTGGAAGAAGACTTCTACTGAATTTTTGCAGGGGTGCTCACCTTGAGGCCTAAAGTCAGGCTGTGCTTCTGACTCCCCCACATACACTTTAACTACCCCCCTCCGTTAGAGATAGCAAGGGGAAGCAGAAAGGATGACGCTATCACCCAGGCCCTAGAGGCCCCCACAGCCAACGCTTCCCTAAACCTAGTGCACCCTTAGGGTTGAGAAACGGGAGCTTCCTCATCCTGGAAAGACCTCAGGGCACAGGCTCAACTCAACGGATCATCTAACCTTGGACGTCATGAAAGCACCTCCTTCTTGCGGATTTGAACTCTTCAGCTAAGTCTGCACCCACCATCTGCTCAGCCCTATGGGATATCCTGTCTTTTTGACTACTGGGGAAGAGTGGAGAGCTTTCTAGCTCTATCAGTGGAGCTGAGTGGAGGGAAACAGAGGAAGAGGACCTGGACCTGCCCACACAGCTCACTCCTGAAGAAGAGAGATTTGCTTCTGCAGGTTGAGAAGTTCAAATTCTTAGGGAAGAAGACTAATAAGGGCCCTGTATCAGAGGACAAGGTGAGCATCTACAGCAGCTCGGAGGCCAAAGAAGGAATACAGGAGGGAGCTGAAGGCCTTGGTTGGTTTCTCGGACGCAGGCAAAGTCCACCAGCTGCTTGGGCCCAGATAGCGAAGGGCCCACCCTGAAACAGACACTGGTGGCTGAGTGGAGAGGGGCCAGAGGGCAACAGTGGGATGACACATGTGCTACCATGGCAACAGCACAGCTGGAGACACCCAAGGGGCTGCATTTCAAAGCCAAGCCCCAAGTGCGATCAGCTCATGAAGCATGATGAGGAAGACACCGTTCCCTACAACTAACCACCCCACTCTCTGCTCCTGGAGGGTGATACGGGATTGATTCAACCCATCCCTTCAGGCATTCTGAGAATGCCAACAGGTGGTGCTTCCTGGGCCAGGCCTGTAGCTGCTGTCGCCCCTCATGTCAGCCCACCACAACGTCTTTTTCCATTTCCTTCTCTGTCAAATGAGGACAGATGGCCTCTACCTCACAAATTTAAGGTAAAACTGGTTAACCAGTCGAAGAGAATTCTGCAAATCTTGCCTGGGTCTAAGAGCTAAGGCTCAGTGATCTCACACCCTGAAGCCTCTACCACTGGCCCATCTCTGCTAAAAGGACACATCCCATGACTGGAAGTGTACCTCAGGGGAGCTCAAGAGAGCGCTCTCCCTGCAGCCTGGTCAAGACTGAATGTGGAGCTGGCAGAAACAGGTGTGTTTTCCCCTGAATCTTCTGGGCCTGCTGTTAGTACCTTCAAAGACAAGAGATTGGAGTGGGCTGAGGACAATACCCGTGGAGTTCTGTCTCAACATCAAGTTTTCTAATGTATGTATGTATGTATGTATGTAAGTAAGTAAACAAATAGATAGATAGATAGATTGGTCAATAGGACTTGAGCCCTGCCTCCCACCAGGCACTCATTGGGTCTAATTCAACTACTCTCTCCTGTTTAGAGCCAGAGGGGCAAAACAGGTGATGGGAATGGAAAGTGGTTTCTCAGAAGCAAGATGAAGAGTGCTTTGCCAAGAAGGAAAGGGGAGAAAAGGAACAAAGCATAGAAGCAAGCAAAAGGTTCTGGGATGCCTTCTCTACCAAATCAGAATCCTCAGGGATTTCCTTTTTTTTTTTTTTTTTTTTTTTTAAAGCCACAGGAGGTTTCTGAGGTGCCCAACAGCTTTCAGGCAGCGCTACCCCACACAACCCCCACCCCCGTTTCTCCCCCTCATTTTCGGTATCTGGCCTATCCTCCTTCTTACTATTAAATAAATCCACACTTTTAGAAAACATCAGGCAGTGAGAGCCATAAAGGTCAGTGCAGATACAAAATCTGTACTCAATAATTAATAAGAAAAAATTTCAAACAATTCAGGCCTAAGGGAACATCCTCCAGACAAGGAGGGCCAGGAAGGGAAAGAGCGCTGAAGTCTCTCCAACTGTCAGATCTCAAGAGTTCAGACCGGAATCCTCTGGTTGACTGATATCCTCTGATGGGAAACGGAGTTTGTGATAGACACTACACACCTATTTAGACCAAAATCTGTGGGTGACAGAGGTAAAAGGGAGGAATAAAGAGGTCATTCGGAAAAGAGTGATTTTGAAGAGCAAAGACAGAGAACAAAGCGAGCCCATTTGTGAGCTTATACGTTTCCTGAAGCGTGCTCTGAAGGGGGCTCTAGCGTGTGCACACCCCCACGAGTGACCTCAGTGACGCCGAGCTCACACGTGCATGTCATGGCGAAGAGCTGGCTCTGTGGTCACACGGCTTGGGGCTGAGTGGCAGTCATAACCCTCACAAGCTGCATCCCTTTGCAGTTTACTTAACCTTACAAAGCCTCAGTTTCCCTGCCAACAGAGTAAGAATCCTTTATATCACCTACATCTCAAAGGGCAGTATTGGGATTGAATGAGCTAACACAGAAAAGCATGAAGAACAGACACAAGAAACACCATTTTATTAGCGCCATCACCATTATTATCATAAATACCACAGAAAGGACCAGTCAGTGGGCACCAAGAAGCTCTAGGTATATGTTTCAAGGAGGCAAACACTGAGGAATTAAATATGAGAAAGAAACTAGCGGGAATGTGTGTCTGGAATGGCTGTGCTGACAGCTTTCAGGGATGGCGCAAGGCCCTGCCTTCTCCCCTCCGCTCACCAGGAGAGTGAAACTAAGGAAATGGAATGCCTCCAGTGTTCCTAAGTACCTGTCCACTACCGCTTCTCGCGGGTGAGCTTCTGGAACCAATGGGATCAAAGCCATGCTACTGCTGAGTGCTGGGTGAGACCTAACCCCACAGACCACCTTCAGGGTGTGTCTCAGCATCCAACTTCCCACCACGGAGAACACAAGGTCAAATACCATCCCTTGGGCTAAAAAATGACACATCGTGGTGAGCTGAGCACCCCCAAATGCCCTGGGCCTCACAGCCCACTCCCCGCACTGTCCTCCAGAGCCCTCTGAGGAGCTGGGACTGCAGAGGGACTGGCCAGCCAGCTCCGCACAGGTACTTACAGACGCGCTGGCCGTGACCTGTGGGCTAGAGCTGGTGGGTGCCGACGTGTCTGAGGAGGTGGAGAGCTGTCGCACCAGGGGGCTGTGTGGGGGATGCTGGGCGGCCGCCAGGTAGCTCGAACTGCTCATGTCCGTGTGATGCTTCAACACTGCAGAAGTCAAGAGAAAAGAGGGATACGTGGCCACCTCAACCAGCTCTCCTTCCAGCACAAGCCACAAATACCAGCAACGGTAAAAGCACGGTAAAAACACGGTAAAAGCAAAACGCTTTCTAAGCCTAGAGGATAAAAAGGTGAAGCAAACTGGTTGCGGGAGGTAGGGGGCTGGGCGGAGGTCGCTGCAGCAGTTAGAAGTAACCTGCATTTAGAAGCGGTAGGGGTCCCTCTACTCTGCCTTCCTAGAAAGTGAAGGACAAAGCTGGGGGCGATTGAGAGAAGCCCAGGCTGCCCCAGAAAGCCCTGAGCAGATGCAGATGCAGGCAGAGGTGCCGGGCCTGGCCCTACCTTCACTTCTCTCAGATGAATGGTCTCGCAATCTCATTTTGCTGGGGTTTGGGTCGTGCACAGGTGGCGGTGGGTTGAGCAAGCGCTCTGCTTTTGGCGCTGTCACTCGTTCCACCATAGGCACGGCCCCCACATCGTCTAAGTGCTGCCTGTGGGTCCTGTCAGGCCGAGTTTGGTGATGGGACAGCTCTGAAGAGGGGAACAGAAAAGGAGCTGTGAAATCTTCTCTCCATCTTTTATTTGAGTTCCAAGCTCTCGAGTTCGCTCTAGGCCAGTGACAGACACCCAGGGCAGCAGGAGAGTCCTCTGGGACTGCCAGTCCTAGCAGACAGCACGAGGGCCAGGACAGGCTGGGCAGCCCACAGGGCCCTCGAGCAGAGAGATCTGCAACCAGGCTACAGGAGACAGCCTGCCCACAGCTGGAGCCAATGCCATGTCACTGCCAGCTGTTCATCCCGCACTCTGGGTCTTGCCCCGAGACGCCTGGTGTCTGGAATAGCCTTCGAAGTCCATGTGAGAACATCCAAGACAAGCAGGTAGACTGTGAGCTGAATTTCTATGAGCCAACTGCTTCTCCCAACCCCGAGATACTGCCACAGCAAAACAGTAACTTGAGAATACAAAAGGAAAAGAGAATAACCAGAGGACGAATCCCAGGTCCTCCGGAACTTACTGGCTGTTGTTAGGAAGGAGTTGACCAACTTGTGCCTGTCTTTACGAGTTGGATCTGGCAGGCTGCCCGGCATGGGTGCTCTGTGCTTAAGTGAAAACTTTTTGGGAGGTTTGATTTTGTCAAAAGGCTTGTTCTGCCACTGAGATTTCAGCATGCTCTGGAAGTGCAGGCTTGTGGGAACATCTGTGAGAAACACGAAATACTGCGGGTTAGTCCAGACACCTGGCCTCTGGACTCCTCTCTCAAGAAGGGAGATGCATCTACCGGGAACCCGCGCTCCCCACCCAGTGAGGGTCCACATCACACCCTCTCTTCTGTGCCCAGTGGGCAGGACGGCCTGGCAGGGCAAGCACTGTCCTGTGGAGCAGCTGGTTACCTGAACCTTACTGAAGGTCATTCTTTTATTCACAAGCAAGTCACTTTTGCCTTTCATTTTCAAATTAAACAAACATACACCCCATCTAAAAACACCTTTTGATACATCAATGGAGTTTTCTTTGTTCAGGAATTCTACCAAGTCTGTTAAACTTTACTGGTTCCAAAGATTGATAAACACCCTGCTTCAATTCTCCTAGAGTCTAAAACATTTAAACCTAATACTATCAACACAGTTAATCAGGATATATTCATTCAACAAATACTTACCATCTACTGAGAACTAGGCCCCCTCCTTCCTAGCTCCTTACCTCCCTATCACCCAGGCCCCAGAGGCCCCCACGGGCCTCTAATCGGTTCTTTTTTGCCGATTAGTTAATACTCAACATCAAAAATTAATCTTTTAAACTATAATTTTTACCACTTTGGTTTACCATTATTGTACCTTTTCACTTTCTTAGTTCTGTTTTTTATTTTCTTAAGAACGTGCCATTAAGTAATTTCTTTAGAAAAAAATTTTTCTAGACTGAAACCATTTTTCTCTCAGACCTTAAAAACTGTCACTACTACTCTACTTTATTCTAACATTCAGTGCTGTAGATAAAATGGAAGCGGATTCTTCCTTAATTCTAGGTGGTTTGTTTCTTCTTCAGGCTTCTGGAAAAAACTCAAATACAAAACAGCTCGTTGTGTATTTCCGGACTCTAAGGTCAATCTAAGAGAAATGCTTTCTTTTCTGCCATCAACACCAAGTCTTTCAATCCATGAACGTGGTAGATCTATTTGCTTAGGTTTTCTTTAATTTTCTCTCAGCATTGTTTGGCAGTTTTCTTTTTACAGGTCTTACACTTGAGAATTAATTTAAAATCTGTATTTCATTTTGATATAAGCATCATTATGATCTTTTTTCAAAGACCAAACAGGTTCAAAGAGGTGAATTAACTGTTTAAGGACACACAGTTTAGTAAGTCAACCAACACTCAAACTCAGGTATGTAGAACCCTCGAGCCCACACTCTCAGCCACCACACCATGAGATTATTTGGTTCAGAGAATGGAAAGGTGGAATGTTAAGATTTCTCAAATTACTGGCAAGAAGTGGAGTGTATGGGGTATTTTTCAAGGCAGTTCTATAGTGTGAAAACATTTAAACACTCTTTTCTATAGTATATACCATGGACCTCATGACACTTTAAGAACAAATTTGAACACTGGGCTTCTCAGGACTGGAATGAACATATAACCCTGGGTGAATAAAATAATTCTGTTCTCAGGGATGCCTTTCCTCAGTCGGAAAGCAGCCAGGTCTCAGCACCAGACATTATTTTCCAGTTCTGTGAAAAGACCACTGTTATGCCATTTATTATGGCAGTCCAACAAATCAGGAGACCTACTGAAGTTTTAAAGGTAATAAATATTTGCTATATGTCTAAGTACTGAGGTACAGTATGTAAGGACAGTGCTGTCTTCTGAATTTTTTTTTTTTGCATACTCATTCCTTCTTTTCCACACTTAAAAACAAATTCACCTATCCCAACCTTAAAAGATAAACATCAGCTTTCAGCTACCTCAAAGTTGGGGAGATACCAACCAGACCGAGGCTGTTGGATCTCGTTATGTTTCCAGCCCTTCCACTCCTCTCCGAGTCCCTCAATAAAATGGTTTGATTCTCCCCACCCTCCTAAAGAAGGGCTAATTTTTTTTAAAAAAAGGATTTCCCATTAAAAAACAATCAAGATTGACTTGAGGCTATTAACGGTATTTTTTGCTGTAATTCAAAATGGTTAGGGAAAAGGATGTGTAGGAAATAAAGCATTGTCTGGAGGCACTCTGAAAACTGGGCTAAGCTGGAATGTCCAGAGGCCTCACAAAGGGGAAAACCCTTCCTCCATATCCCAGGACACCCCTCGTCAACAGAAGAATTGACTGGCCAAGTCTATATAATGGAACAACAGAAGCAATAGTGATTGACTGGCCAAGTCTATATAATGGAACAACAGAAGCAATAGTGATTGACTGGCCAAGTCTATATAATGGAACAACAGAAGCAATAGTGATTTCACGTTTTCCTTTTACTCTATCCAGTCACTGCTCTACCAAACCTGAAAATTAAGCCAGGAAAAAAGGAGGTAGGGAAGAATTTAAGAGACCTGATTTATAATGGAAACAGCACCCTGACTAGACATGAGAAGGCCTGGATTCAGGTCCTAGTTCCATCACTGAGTAGAAGGCAAAAACAAGAACAAACCACTTAGCTGGGCTTTTTAGCTTTACTGGTAAAATGAGGTGGCAGGCCTAGATCTGGGAAGGTAACATCCCAGCACACATGCTCTAGAGCTCTCCCTTCCTCTGTTGCAGACAAAAATAAAAAAATCAAAGCACTGTTTCCCCTACGGTACCCCGAGACCTTAGATTTATCTTTAAAAATTATAGATGATACAAAGCCACCACCAATCAGAGTAAGCACAAGAGATGACAGTATTTGTTACTGCTAGCCTAGACTGACGGAATCTCTCCCCTTCTTTTTTTAAAAGGTTTTATTCAACAGAATGAGAGAGGAGAGCGCTGGCAGTGGAAGCAGGAGAGGGAGAAGCAGGCCCCCCACACTGCCACCACCTCCCCATCCTGGCAGAGCAGGGAGCCTAATACAATCCTGGGATCATGACCCGAGATGAAGGCAGTCACCTAACCAACTGGGCCACCCAGGCGTCCCTGACTCTCTCCACATTACATCAGACTCCAGAACCATACCTAATCCCCCACCCTCATCTAATGCTCTGAAGGAGAAGCTGCTATAATTGAAGAATACCACCGTGTGCCCTAGAGCTGAGGTATTAAGCAGAATCAAGAGCAATTTCCCCAATAAACCCACCGAACAGACAGTTAGGGATAATAACAAACTGCTCAAAGCACGCAGGCTGTTTTACTTTGCTAGAAACTTGCTGTGTGTTTAACTCCTCTAAGAATGAACTGGAAGTCCGTTAAATCCCCCAGCCAATGAACAAAAATGATCTCTTAGGAATTGCTGGTCTGAGTTCATGCTCTAAATAAAGTCATAACACCTGAGATCCATGTAGCGCTAAAGCTCTGAAATGGGATTAGATATGCAGGACCTGAAGGTAAGCAATGAAAGGGTATGAAACAGAAGAGAACACAATAGGGACCCATTCAGCCAGAAGACTTCACACATTCCATCCCCACACAGGCCATGCCGTTCAAGTGCCATTATCAGAGAAGAGGGTGCAGATGCCTAGTCAGGTCAGTAAAAGGAAAACAGAAGTGTTAAAACAGAAAATAGGAAACAGAAGGAAACTAACATCATTTTAAAGTTACTATTTCCTCAGACAAAATGAAAAGACTGACTTCATGCTTACTGGAGGGGTCTGACATTTCACAATTCACTTGACTGTTTTGCTCATTACTTTCCACCATTTTCTCAAGCGAATTTTCTAGGTTTGTTTCATAATACTCACTTCCTCCTCCTGCTGGTTAAACTGCGGTAGCCTCACATACACCAGTCTTGGGTAAGCGCTCTCAAAATAGCATAGATCCTCAAGGCCAGCAGGTGGTGCTCTTATGAAGCTCAAACTCAAGTTAACATTGTACCAAGGTTTTAGACTTCCTCTACATTTCCATGCTAAGGATTGACTGGCTTGTTAAGGAAACAAGCTCCCCCTCCTAGGAGTACTGAAGAGTTACCACACTCTAATGCCTTCACCTTGCAGCCGGGCACCCAGCTCCTCCAGCTCCTCCAATTCTACCATCTCTAGCCACACTTAATCTAAATGGCTGAGGGGTGGTCAACATGGGAGAAAGAGCTCTAGGACTGAGAGCTGCAGTTGGTTCCCATCCCACCTACAAACAAGGTTAGGAACCATTAGTAAAACTACCTGGAAATCTTGCCATCTCCAAGTATCTCCAAGGGAACTGGCTGTAAAAGAGTGACCCAAAGGTCAGGTGTTACATTGGCCGCTAGTTACTTACTATTCTACACAGTGATCCATGGGGAATCTCGATACTTGGGAAGTGCTATTCACACAGAAGAATGGTGCCCTTTGTGAGTTGGACATCTTTGTGAAAACCTTACAACTTACAAACATTCTGAATGTGGTAATTTGTTTGGATCAAAACAAAATTATCCAAAAGGAACAGCATTAACTGTGGTAATGGTCTCACTCAAGTCAAACCACAGAAAGTCTAAGGCAAATATGTTCCTACATCCTACTTGAAATAATAAATATATATATATTCTCCTTTACAGTCTCGTAAGGAAATTTAATGACCAACTCTCCTGTCCAAACCCCAGTATCATGGTTAGGAGCTGTGTGAGACTGGGAGACAATGAGAAAGGAAAAGTATTTAAAGGCAGGCAGGAAAGTGAAGATGCTAAAGACCAGAGAGGAGAGTCTCCACATCTTTCCTTCCTTTCTCCCTCAATGCTACCTACAATAGTTTGAAACTGGATGGAGTAAGGAAGTGTAAAGGCACCAGTCTGTGAGACAGAGAGTCTGAGCATATGTGACTGGGAGATGGGGAAGACAATTCCCAACTGTACATGGTAATGCAGTTGACAAAGAAATGATCGCCATGTTTATAAGCTGATATTCAGTGAGTATGGAAGAGGCCTTATCAGAATCAGAATGTAACTACAGGCTTCAGGCTTCTTTATTCAAATATGAGATCCTGAGAAATGCAAATGTGATCCTGAGAGAGCAACCCAAGAAATGCTCCTAAGTTTTCCAGGCGGCTCCACTTACAGTCCGAGTCTAGAAATGGGTAGAAAACTGATTTCCCTGAATAACCTGGCTGGGTAGAAGCATATTATATAGTGAAATGAAGGACACGCATCAGATGACATGGGTTTGAATTCTAGAACCATTAAAAACTCATTACCATTCAGCCCAAGATAAAGCACAACTTTTCTGAGCCTTTTCTTAATCTACCACAAACTGAAGTTAACACCTTCCAAGATTCCTGAGAGAAGCAAATAAAACAAGTAGAAGGTCCTTTGTAAACCATAAAATGCTATACAAATAAAAATCTCAAGTTATATGAGCTATAATCCAAATGGTAAGAGAAGGTAAAAGCCAATGAACCTTGGAATCTGAAGTACACAGAAGATGTGTTAGGGTTTCCCACTCATTATGTTCTAAAGTTTATTTACTGCTCCACCACTCCCGACCTGAAATAAAAACCCTGCCTAGCTTGCTATCCATATGGTCCAAAAGTTTATAAACTTTTCCTTAAAAGGGACAGATGAGGGGTGCCTGGGTGGCTCAGTGGGTTAAGCTGCTGCCTTCGGCTCAGGTCATGATCTCAGGGTCCTGGGATCGAGTCCTGCATCAGGATCTCTGCTCAGCAGGGAGCCTGCTTCCCTCTCTCTCTCTCTGGCTGCCTCTCCGTCTACTTGTGATTTCTCTCTGTCAAAATTAATAAATAAAATCTTAAAAAAAAAGGGGGGGGGGACAGATGATAAATAATTTGGGCACTGCAGGCCAAACCATGTTCAGTCTGGTGAACTATGTAATATTACTGCCACTCTAGCAGAAAAGCAGCCAATGACAATGTTGTACACAAATGGGCTGGCTGTGTTCCAATGAAACTTTATAAAAAATAGTAATTACTGACACCTACCCTAGAGGATGCCCTCTTCTGTGTGAGAGTTGATCAAACACTGCATTACGATAATCCCCTCTCCTTTATCTTTTTCAAATTACTGAATTCTTCCCCCCCCCCCCCCCACCTAAATCCTATAGCTGCTCCAGGACTTGTTATCAGAACTCCCTTGATTAAGAAAGAGCTTGATCGAATTATTCCTGCTGTCAGGTGACTTCTAATAAAAGTGGTAATATTAGTAGAAAACTTGGGCCATATGGCTAGCAAAGCGAGGCAGGGTTTTATTTCAGGGTCAGGAGCCATTTGAAAGGCTGGGGGGAAATCTCTCTCCTGGCAAGTTGCAATCTTTTAGTGGCACATTCTGGTCTGGCAGATCTGCTGCACCCTATTTGCAAAATTCTAAGTGACGATGTTGACTGAAATTGATACCCTGATAGCACCAGATTGTACCAGGATCCTGGCTGACTTTCTTTCACTTTGAAGCCTTTAAGTCTCATTTAAACTTTATATTCTGTGGCCTTTCTTACCATCTGGAAATGCTAGGACTGGGTGAACACAAGAGTCCAACTGGGAAAGGCGTTCCAACAGAGGGGCTTCATAGTGAATTTCTGGAGGCATGGTGACGGTACTGCCCGAGCCGCACAGTGCGCAGGAGGGGTTCACATCACAGCCAGAGCGCGTTGTGCTATTCCGGTGAACCTGTGAAAAGCCAAACAAAACTGACAATTCAGTGTCTGATAAAAGCCAGCTCTCTCTCATTATCCCAAAGATTCAAAAGACTCTTTCTAGATCACTATATACCACTACTAACCAGAAGTTCAATTACTTTGTTAAAGAGAGTCCCTTTTGGGGCACTTGGGTGGCTCACATGGTTGAATGTCTGCCTTCAGCTCAGATCATGATCTCAGGATCCTGGGATCGAGCCCCGAGTCGGGCTCCCTGCTCAGTGGGGAGTCTGCTTCTCCCTCTCCCTCTGCCACTTTCTCCCACTCATTCTCTGTCTCTCTCCCTCAAATAAACAAAAACAAAAAGAACCTTAAGAAAAGAGAGTCCCTTTCCTCCCACATAATAACCTTCAAAGCAATTAAGTAAACTTGCTTCTTCTTCAATGACAAAACTCACTTGCCGCCAGAGACCTAAGCACTTACGTAGGTACCAAACTTGTGAGTTTAAAGCTACTGAAACTGTGTTGGGAACCTTATAAAACCTGAATGTTTCCACCATCTTGATGCATTTCAACGGTCCCTGAGATGAATAATTGGCGCCTGATTCCCACATGGACATGACTTGCTCTCTCCAGCAATTTCATCCACTGAAGAGCCTGAATAACCAATCACACCTCTCCTGTTCTATTCACAACTCCTTCTAAAGACTTTCAGATGGTCTCAAACAAGGTGGCACGTTTCCCTGGACTACACAGAACTCATTAGCTACATTTTGACGAGTCCAAGATCCATAGTTATAAAGTTCATGCCTAAGCAATGAAAATAAATTTGGAGGCCCCTGGGTGGCTCAGTGGGTTAAGTGTGTCTGCCTTAGGCTCAGGTTGTGGTCTCAGGGTCCTAGGATGGAGTCCCGTTTCAGAACCCCTGCTCCGTGGGGAGTCTGCCTCTCTCCCCCCTTCTGACCCTCTCCCCTTCTCATGCTCTAATAAATAAATAAAAACTTAAAAAAAAAAAGAAAAGAAATTTGGTATGGTGACTGTTCACACCACAGTCTTTATATTAGAGTAAATTCAAGGGGATAAAAATTATTCCCATTAAACTTTCTTAGTATACATGCAGGCAGGTTAAGAATGAACCTCGCCTGCTATGTAATCTAACTCTTTAAAAGACTTCTTAATATTGGAGGGGGGGCTTAAAAAAAGGTTTTTTGGGGCGCCTGGGTGGCTCAGTGGGTTAAGCCGCTGCCTTCGGCTCGGGTCATGATCTCAGGGTCCTGGGATCGAGTCCCGCATCGGGCTCTCTGCTCAGCAGGGAGCCTGCTTCCCTTCCTCTCTCTCTGCCTGCCTCTCCATCTACTTGTGATTTCTCTCTGTCAAATAAATAAATAAAATCTTTAAAAAAAAAAAAAAAAAAAGGTTTTTTGTTTTGTTTTGTGAACAACTTTAATGCTTTGAGGAGAAAACTTCAGGTCATGCTGAATGCAGGATTCCTAGGCTCTAGTGTTAGGACGGACAAATCTGCCATGTGCTAAATCACGACCCATAAAGTCATCTGGGCAGCATACAGCATACAATTCTAGAAGAAAAGGACTTCCCTGTGGAACAGCACCATGAGAAGGGATGCTCTGAGCAAGGGTAGTGTAACAAAAACAAAAGGGTAGCCTGGAAACTGCTCGCAAAAAGTCTACGATGACTGCAAGAGCTGCACTCAGTGTCAGCACAAGCCTCTCTTGAAAACTATTTGCCTTTACAGACATGTACAGGAGAAAGATAAATATGAGAACAACATGGTCTTTATCGACATTCCCCACTGCCTCCTTCATGCAACCACACAGATGGGTAGGCATGTAAAGCAGGTCCTGTGAAGGTCAGACTGGGCAACTCGCACTAGAATTCTAATAAGCTGCAATTGTAGATGGCACTGAAAGGGAATTATACCAACTAAACATGACACTACTGTGTAGACATTAGCCAGTACTGTTTTGGGAAAAAATATCCCTTGCTCTCTATTTAATCAGCACTAGCTTTCTCTTTCAGATAGAACTGAAAGAGAATATGCCGGCAGGAGATGAAAACCACAGATCATACAGTAGATGAATGGGAGGATTTAGGTAATTAGGTAGATCTAGAAATTGCACCAAAACTTAAAACATTAAAAATAAATTAGAAAAAGTTATCAAAATAATAAATCTTAAAATGGAAATAGGTTTTCCTCATAAACTAACCCATGGCATCAATTAGCTGAAAAATGAACATTCCATTTTGTGGCTCTAGCATACCCTTAAGTCAACAGCCAACAGACTAGGTGTAGAGGGAAAAGAATATGGCAAAAATGACAAAATAAAAACTAAAGGAAGAGATTAAGATAAAGAACTCAAAAAAGCACTAGTTAAGTTAAAAACTGGAAACTGTGTATACATATGTAGTATGTGTGTATACAAAATTATGCATTTCTGTGATGTTTAAATGTTAACATATTTTTGTATTCCATCTAATAAGGAAATAGCATATATATGCCTAAAAAAAGTGAGAGGCCCAGACAGTCTATTTCACTGGTCAAAGCTTTAAAAACATTAAGGAGGGACACCTGGATGGCTCAGCCGGTTTAGCAAGGAGGAGAGTGGGACTCAAAAATTAACTATGAGCAAAAATGGTAAATGTGTGGGGTGCCTGGGTGGCTCAGTGGGTTAAAGCCTCTGCCTTCGGCTCAGGTTGTGTGATCTCAGGGTCCTGGGATCAAGCCCCGCATCAGGCTCTCTGCACGGTGAGGAGCCTGCTTCCCCCTCTCTCTCTGCCTGCTTCTCTGCCTACTTGTGATCTGTCAAATAAATAAATAAAAATCTTAAAAAAAAAAAAAAAAAAGAATGGTAAATGTGTTGGTCAATATAAGGAAGTATGACTTTACAGACTAATTTGGGAAGTATTTAAAAAACAAGGTAACTGGGGTGTCTGGCTGCCTAAGCTAGTAGAGCATTTAACTCTTAATCTCAGGGTCATGAGTTCAAGTCCCATGTTAGGTGTGGAACTTAAACAAATTTAAAAAATAAAAAAATAAAAACAAGGTAACCAAAATATTAAAGATAAATTATAGATAATGAAAAAAAAAAAAAAGATGTTTTAAAAAGAAGCATTCCAAAGTCCTATTATTCCCAAAATAGTAAGAAATGAAACCCAAAAGCAGAAGAGGAAAGAACAACAAAACAAAAACAGGCCAAGAGATGATAAGACTTAAAAAAAAATTATGGAAGCAATGATTCCAAATCTAATAGTAATCAGAGTAAATGTAAATGCACCTCTGCTAAAACAAACGGTCACAGAAAAAGTGAAAACAAAGACATGAAAAAAGATATACCTAGCAAGTATTTATCAGGACATCCATTTAAAGTAAAATCATTACTAAAGATCAAAAGGGGAACAACAAAATGATAAAAGGTTAAGATGGAAAAGAAGAAATAACCATGAATTTGTCTGTATGTAACCAGTAATCCTGGAACTGTATGAATACATATGCGTAAAAAAAAAAAACCCAAACAGAAATGGAGATAGGAAATAAGAGAGGTTGTTTAAAAGTATAAACCTGCAGTTAGTAGATAAATAAGTCCTGGGGACCTAATACACGGTATAGTGACTACAGAGACAAAAGTATTATATTATAAATATGCGAAGAGACTAGATCTTAATTATTTCTCCCACAAGAAAGAAATGATAGATCTGTGACATGATAGAGGGATTAGCTAAGGCTACAAGTGGCAGGCATGCCGCACTATCAATGATCAAATCAACACGCTGTATACTTTAACCATACGCAATGTTACAGACCAAATATGTTTCAGAGAGAAACAGAAAGGAGGCCAAAGGACACAGAATATATGAACACAATTATTAAGCGCAAAACAGAAGTTAAATTTAGAACACTGAAGTCAACAAACGGGATACAGATATACTCACACCCACAACACTGTATTTTTTTAAGGAAATGTGGACTATTTACAAAAGATGAACTAAAATTATGTCTATCAACATGGAGATCTTGAAATGGCAACAATGAGTTAAAAAAACACACACACCAACCAACTTGCTGAATACGTACACCGTGACAGTATTTACATAAATTTTCGTATGAACGTTAAACTAAACAATACATACTGCAGGTTCCTCATGGATACATGTATGTCCAGTAAAAAATCTAAGAGAACCTGAACTGGGTCCATGATGCTAAATTCATGATAGTGGTTACCTCTGCAGAAAGAAGCAGGCAGAGGAGATAACAGAATAAAACAAACTTTCTTCATCTGTAATTTTCTTTTAAATATTAAAAAAAGGTTAAAATACTAACATTTAAGATGGTATGTACGTAATGTTTGTTATTATCATTCTTTATACTTTACAGAATTAAAAAAAAATTAGGGAGGCAGGTAAAAAAAAAAAAAAAAAAAGGAGGCAGGTAAACCTGTAAGTTTTTCCATAAACAGGGAATTCAAGTTCTTCACACAGTAAACTCAGTAGTGCAGAATTGCTTCAGAAAACTGGCAGTTGGAGTAAAATGAAGTCCAACTATTTCTCCAAGTAGAGCAAAGGTGTATTAAGTAGGAAAGTTGCTGAAACCCAGAAATTAGGAGTAATACTTTTCCAGATTTAGAATTAAGAAAAAGATTCAACCATCATATGAGTAGAAGACTAGGACAAATGGTCAGTTTACTGAGTAGAATAGAGCCCCCCCACCATCCCCGGACCCCACCGCAATATTCATGCTCAACCAGAACTACAGAATGTGACCTTATTGGTAAACAGAATTTTGCTCACGTGATTAGTTTAACACGAAGTGATATACTGAATTGGGGTGGCCTTAAACTCAGTAAATGGCATCCATAATAAGACCATGTGAAAACACAAAGACACAGGCATACAGGGAAGATGATCATGTAAAAAGAGAGGCAGAGATAGAAGATATGCTGCTACAAGCCAAGGAATGCTACGGTTTGCTAGCAACCATGAGCAAAGAAAGTAGGAAGCGGCAAGAAAGGATTCTTCTTTTGCGAGCCTTCAGAGGCAGCAAGGGCTGTCACCTTGATTTCAAACTTCTACCCTCCAGAATCGTGACAGGAAACAAACACACCCAGCTATTAACTTTCTGTAGTGAAATCACAAAGTCTGGATAGATCAACTTATTTTTTTAAGAATAATGAAAGAGAAAAAAACCCTCAGCATGGGGACTGTGAGAATACTGCAGAATAAGGGAAAAGGAAGCAAATCTGAGAAATTTAGAAATCCAGAAAACTATTAAACAAGTTTGGTAAAACAATTAATTAATGAAACTTCTCACATCTCCAGAAGAGTAAAAGATAACACAACTTACATGGAAACAGGGAAGATGAAAGGGCAGTAAGATGACATAAAAAAGGAAATATAAAATTTGAAAAGAATAAAAGAAAAAATCGTAACTACCCATGGTAGCAGAACTAAAACCTACCTAACTAAAACCTACCTAAAAGGAACTATGGTCAGAACTAATGATATGGAGAATTAAAACAGGATGTGAGCAATGAACTTGTCTTTCTTCCTCTATACTACAAGAGAACCAAAGAGATGAGAACAATGACAGAAATGTTAACAGCTACCATCTGAGTATTTACCATGTGCATCCAAACTATGCCAATCACTTCCATGTTTAACTGAATGAGGACACTGAGGAGCAGCAGGTAGTAAGAGCTAAACAAACAGGAGAGAAAACAGTAACAGAGATAACTGGATACTCCCACTTCCAACTACAAACTGGGGAATCAAGAACCAAAGCTAGTATAGAAGACCTGACAGGACCGGGGCGCCTGGGTGGCTCAGTGGGTTAAAGCCTCTGCCTTCGGCTCAGGTCATGATCCCAGGGTCCTGGCATCGGGCTCTCTGCGTGGCAGGGGGCCTGCTTCCCTTCCTCTCTGTCTGCCTTTCCGCCTACTTGTGATATCTGTCAAATGAATAAATAAAATCTTAAAAAAAAAAAAAAAAAAAAAAGACTTGACAGGACCGTATTAAAATCCTGCAGCACTGTCCACTGCAGTTCTGCAATGATGGAAGCGTTCAGTATTTGTGTGACTTAAATATGGTAGCCACGACTCACATGCAACTGACTACTGAACACTTGAAATGTGTGTGTGTGTGTGTGTGTGTGTGTGTGTTTTAAAAAGATTTATTTATTTATTTGACTGAGATCACAAGTAGGCAGAAAGGCAGGCAGAGAGAGAGGAGGAAGCAGGCTCCCTGCTGAGCAGAGAGCCTATGCGGGACTCAATCCCAGGACCCTGGGATCACGACCTGAGCCAAAGGCAGAGGCTTTAAACCACTGAGCCACCCAGGTGCCCCTGAAATGTGTTTTTTTGAGGTACAAATTTTTTATCTTAATTTTAAATAGCTACACATGGCTACAGTAGCTACCATACTGAGCAGTGTAGAGCAGAACTGGTTAGCAAGATCGAAGGATTGAAAATAAGATCATTTTAATTCTATGCCAAAACAAAACAACAAATAATCACCCTCTGCTACCGCAAAAGACAGTGGAACAGTTTTAAGGGACAAAGGTTATGAGCTAAGAACCTGAAACATGGTCAAACTGTTGTTCTAATCCCGAAAAACTAAAAACTAAAATTAAGAACTCTATAAATGAGGGGCGCCTGGGTGGCTCAGTGGGTTAAAGCCTCTGCTTTTGGCTCAGGTCATGATTTCAGGGTCCTGGGACTGAGCCCTACATCTGGCTCTCTGCTGGTGGGGAGCCTGCTTCCCCACGTCTCTCTGCCTGCTGCTCTGCATATTTGTGATCTCTCTCTCTCTCTCTCTCTCTGTCAAATAAATAAATCAATCTTAAAAAGAAAAAAAAAACAATTCAATAAATGGGCATATATATAATAAATTATAAAAAGGACTATCAATAAACAATGAAATGTTACAGTAAAAATTAAATAAGCCTTTAAGTCCACTTTAAAAACTGAATATAAAATGAGAAACTTTTATTTAATAAAATCTCCATTAAAATCAAAGACTTTATGGAGATTTAAAAAACACTATTGTTTCAAAAAACAGAAAACAAAATGCTAAAAGCATGGGTGAAAAAAAATCACATACTGCAACACTGTATCAAGGAAAGGAGAATGTGAGGCAAAAATTACTGGAGAAGCCATAAGTCACTAAGAGGATATAATTACATCAGACTAGACACCAATGACATTTTTTAGAAAAATCAACATTATAGACTACAAATATAAGCAGAAACTACAGAAACACCACTTTAACCCAAATGCTATAAAAATTAGTAATTAAATAACGAAAAGTTTAAAAAGCAAAACTAACCATTTAGAATTTGGAAACTCAATTTGTAACTCTTGGGAAAAGAACTGAAAAACTCAAAGGCAATTTACAAATTGCAAAAAGAATACTTCACACATCAAAGGCTGTGTGGAATGCCATCCAAAACTACATGAAGAAAATACAAAAAGTTAAACACTCGTATTATTACATAAGAAAGAACAAAATAAATTAAGCATTTAAGTAAAAGGCAGCGAGGAGAGAAAAACAAAACAAACAAACAATAAAACACCAACCCAACAACCAAGAACCAAGACCACAGGAAGGAAGAAGGAATTACAAGCAACTAACCAATCTTTGAAATGACTGATAAAATAGGAAAACTGCTGACAAGATTAATCAAGTAAGAAGAGACAAATGTAATTAAGACTGAGAAATGGACATAACTACAGATAATAAGGACTTAAAAAATGAAGAATGCTTTCTCTAAAATTCTGTATCCGTTAATTTGAAAAATCCGATAGATGGATAATTTTCTGTAAAACAGATGCTGGTCTCAGATGGTCTTTAAGTTCCAACAAATTTTAAAGAAATTTAAAATCTTTAGTTTTCAAGAGCACAGCAAATGGTAAAGTGTTCTAATTCTTTCTAAGAAGTGTCATGCTACATCAAAATTAATACTGAACTTCTAAAAGGATCACCCGAGGGGTGCTTGGGTGGCACTTTTGGCTCAGGTCACGATCTCAGTGTCATGAGATCAAGTCCTGTGTTGGGCTCAGCACTGGGCTAGGGCGTGCTTAAGGTTCTCCTCCCCACTCTTTTTGTCCCTCCCCCATCCTTTTCTCTAACCAAAAAAAAAAAAAAAAAAAAAAAGAAAGAAGAAGAAAAGGCAGTATTGCCATTAAAACCAGGAATGAGATGCCTCATTGTGATCAACTATTTCCTAATACTGCTCTGTAAGTACATCACATCTAGTCAAGGAAAAGGAGTAAGAAGTGTATAAAGAGGTATCACATTATTTGTAGCCCGTCTAGAAACTTTAAAATAATCAAGCAAAACACAGAGTTCACAGAAAAGTGTTCAGTTACATAAATCAACAACACTCATAAAATAACACTAACAGAAAAGATCTCATTTGCATCACAAAAATATCAAGAATGTAGGAAATACATAAAAACTGAATGAAGTGGGGTGCCTGAGTGGCTCAGTCACTAAGCAGCTGCCTCTAGCTCAGGTTATGATCCCAGGGTCCTGGGATCGAGCCCTACCTACATTGGGCTCCTTGCTTGGCAGGAAGCCTGCTTCTCCCTCTCTTACTCCCAACTGCTTGTACTCCTTCTCTGGCTGTGTCTCTGTCAAATAAATAAATAAAATCATAGAAATAAAAACGACATAACAAAAATAACTGAATGAAGAAATAAAATACTTGGATACATGGAGAAATTACATCCTTTTAATACTATAAATTTTATCAAGGAATTTCCATTAAACCAATACAATGCACATGGATGAATTCCACTATCAAAATAAAGCTGTATTCATAATTTTCAATTAATCACAGAATATTAGTTCAAAGCATTAAGAAAATTCTTTTGGCTTGAGGACAGTTTATAAATAAATTATCAGAGCTTCTACCTCTATTTTATCTTCAGCTTTTCAAAACTTATTTTGTCTGTGTTTTGTAACAACTGCAAATGTCCACATGGCACTCCTGCTCCTTTCCAAAGTTTGAACTAGTACTTAAAAGTTAGGCCTCCAATATCTATCATAAGAAGCCCCTGTCAATAAAGAATGTATCTTATTTGATATCAAGTTATTCACTTTTACTATTTTAAGGATTTATCTGAGAGCGAGAGCGCATGTGTGCGAGGGGGGAGGGGCAGAGAACCCTCAAGCAGATTCCCCACTGAGCGCAAAGTCCAACGTGGGGCTCAGTCCCAGGACCCTGAGATCATGACAGTAGCCAAACCAAAAGTCACCTGCTTAACCAACAGAGTGACTCCAGTGCCCTAAATTCTTCACTTGTAATACAAACTCACAATTATTTTAGTTCTCTAGTTTTCAACCACAAATATCACATGACACTGTGCCTTATGAGAATGTCCTAGTACTATATGTAATGTCCTATATATCCTCAAATGTGATACAAGAGGAAGAAGTGAAACCAACACTGGAAGTTCTCCAGAATATGACTTTAAAATTAACCCAGGGCAATCCTCCTATATAATTATCTTCCAACACAGACTATATAAAATTCCAAAATCACACCAGAGCACTGCCAAATCATCTGATAAGAAATGCTACCCCCTTATGTTTATTATGTTTATATAGCAGCATTATTTATTAATAGCCAAATTATAGAAGCAGCTCAAATGTCCGTCGATAGATGAATGGATAAATAAGAGGTGATGTGTGTGTTTGTGTACACAGATACACATACACACACCATGGAATAATAGCCATAAAAAAAGAAATCTTGCCATTTGCAATGATATAGATGGAGCTAGAGATTATAAAGTAAAGTCAGAGAAGACAAATACCATATGATTTCATTCATGTGGAATTTAAGAAACAAAGAAGGAAAAAAAGCACGAGAAATAAACCAGGAAACATTCTTAGCTATAGAGAATAAAATGATGGTTACCAGAGGAGTGGGAAGGGGTGGGGGCTGGGTGGAACAGGTGGTGGGGATCAAGGAGTGTGCACTTGTGATGAGCACTGAGTGACGTATTACTATACTGTGCAACTGTAGAACTATACACTGTATGGTATACCACTGTATGGTAACTATATTCTGAAAAATTCTGTAAGAAAACAGAAACTAAAAAGAACTGTATGATCTTAGAAATTAAAAAGAAATGCTATTAAGCCCAATCTGAAAATCTCACGGCATGTTATTTTTTCTTTTAAAAATACTTGTACTATGATCTTTTATGAAATAACTTTTTCTAACAAAATAAAAAAGCAACCTTATATTGGATCCACATTTATTTTAAAACTTTTATTGATTTGAAATTTTGTTATCTAGAAACTATTGTTTTAGATTAATCTGTAAATATCTACCTCACAGAATAGCAGGGCAGGAAATAAACATTAATGATGCATGTTATAAAAATTTCCCACTTGAGTGTTTCTTCACAGGCTTAGCTAACCACTGGCATCTACTAAACCAGGCCCCTAACAGTGATGAAATACACAATACCTAACAGTACAGGCAACTTGTTCTGATCTGCACTATTAAAATAAAATGGTGATACAGGTCTACCAGTCTTACTGATTTCCATGGAAGAAACCCCACTCTCCCAATCTCAAAGCTCTCAGTTCTCCCAACTCTGACATTCATGACACCCTGGCAAGTCTTCCTTAGGACTAGAGTTTTTAAATCTATTGCATCCCAAGAGCTTTGGAGCCTTCAGACTATTTTTTCCTCTAGGATTACTATTGTTATTGGTCTGTCTTTCTGACTCCAGCATCTTTTATGGCCAATCTATTCCAAACATAAACTACCTGCACACTTTCTCTCTTAAAAATAGCTTATAGGGGCGCCTGGGTGGCTTAGTGGGTTAAGCCTCTGCCTTCGGCTCAGGTCATGATCTCAGGGTCCTGGAATCGAGCCCTGGGTCGGGCTCCCCGCTCAGCGGGGAGCCTGCTTCCCCCCACCCCTCTCTGCCTGCCTCTCTGCCTGTCAAATGAATAAATAAATAAATCTTTAAAAAAATAAAGTGAAAATAGCTTATAAAACTAAAATTCTCTAAAATCTAGATGATAAAACCAAATCAACAGTTTGGGCATTCAAAGCCTTTCATTATTTACTGATAGGCCTCATTCCTATTTATTTCCAACAAGTTTAACCTACTGAGCCCCCTTCATTGTAGTCACTCAATTTAAGATACTAAGGACATAAAAACAACCTTTTAGGACCAGAAGAAACGTGCTACTACACTAAAAGTACATCTCGATAGTTTCATTTTTTAAAGATTTTATTTATTTATTTGAGAGGGAGAGAGACTGCGAGAGAGCACAAGTGGGGTGGAGTGGGAAAAGCGAGCTCCCCACGAAGCAGGGAGCCTGATGTGGGGGTTCAGTCCCAGGATCCTGAGATCATAACCTGAGCCAAAGGCAAATGCTTATTAACCAACTGAGACACCTAGACACCCCAGTACATCTCAACTGTAAGATACATTATATTTTCAGAAGTGCTGGTAAAACTTGATGGAATAAAATTCCAGCTGTCATTCAGCTAAGATAACTGTCCTGTAAAACTGAGCAAGTTCCCTAAAGTGAGTTTTATATTTAGATTTACAGTAAAGCAGAGATACTGCAAAATATGTAGGTAAGCCAGTAACAATGACATTAAACATTTGTTTTTCATATTCCATACTTGTAGATAAACTAGAAACCACCTTTCTTGGGTAGTAGTAAATGTGGTAGGAGGGGTAAAAACAAAAGTAATTCGAATCAATCCAGAAACATGTAGTTCCTGTTATTAAGACTTTTTTTTTTAAACTTAGAAGCAAATCCTATTATTGAGTGTGAACTCAATGCCATTTGCCAACATCAGAAAATAGTTTATCTGTTAACTTCTTTGCTATCTAGGCTCTGTCATTAAAAAGTAAGCTCCATGAAGGCAAGGGACTGGGTTCACCAATGAAGCCTGGAGATTACCTGGAACACGGTGGGCACCTGACAGAGTACTGAGTAAATCTGCTTTGCAAATCCAGCACCATAAGATGATAAAAGGCAAGTACCACTGAGCAAGAATAAACAGTGAGCAACCAAGATAAACAAAATGGCCTTTGCCTCCAACACTGTCAGAACTCCGGCTTTTCTGCTATAACCAGCAAATGGATTATTTCCCCAAACTCAACATTTCTTTTGTCTTATTTTCTATGTAGTTTACTTTCCATGTCAGGGTGACTGTGTTTTAGAAACTGGCAGTGGAATCGGAGTCTTCAGTATGTTATATAAGTGCCTTCAAAAGTACATTACATTTTAGGCACAAACCAGAAGAATCTACTGTGAATAGCAACAACAAGGAATGTTTACTAGTTCACAGATTGAAAAGAATCCAGGCCACTCTAGAACACAGAAAATTTTTATAAAACCCCTAGATGTCATGACACAGTGAGACTAGCAAACTGCCAAAACGGAGGACACTATTTACCCGTGAGGTTTTTTGTTTCTGTTAAGAGCAGAGGCATGATCAAAAGCTTTCTTTCATTTGACAGTAATATACTGTTTTCTTGCTTTCCCAAAATCAGCACTTCAACCTTTAAGAAAATAATTTGTATCTATAGGACTATTAATAAAAAAAAAAAAAAAATTGAGACTCAAATGTCAATGAGAAACCTGCCAAATACTCTTTTTCTTCTTTTCTGGTACTTTGGTAATTCAGAAATTCTGAGGAATAGACAAGAGAAAAATGGCACAACCTTATAGTTATTTTTAACTTACATTGCTTTCCTTAAAAACAAACAAAACAACAAAAAATCATGGCAAAGTTCTGTAGTCCAACTACATACTGTAACATTTGCCAAACACTGAAAACCCACTGTCCAAATATTAACGGTTCCAATAATTCTCTCCCCTCTTGTCAGTTTTCTCATCAGCAAATATAATGTTAAAAGCTCTATCATAAGAAAGATTTCCCTTCAAATAAGCTATTTCTCTGCTCTCCTTTACAGAAGCATTCTTTCAAAGTGTTACCCTAAACAATTCCCTCAATTCCTTGCCTCCCATCCTTTCCTGAACCCAATCCAAGCAGAATTTCACTGTTCTCCCATCAGCAAAACTGCTCACACAGATCTCCAACAGCCTTAACCCCACCACACCCAAGAGCCAGTTCACAGGCTTCATGGACCGGGACCTGGCCACAGCATCTCACACGCTACCCTCTACTTCCTCTCTGACCCGTCACTCATTTACCTTCCAAGTAGGTGTCTCATTTTCTTTGTTTTCCTTCTACTTCACTCTTCATTCTGTCCCAGTCTCTCCCTCATCCTGAGACTGCCTCAAGGCTTAATTCCATCTGAGCTCCCCAGCAGTCCCTATTCCCTTCATCTGCTACATTTTTCTCCCCAGTACTTAACACTATAGGATATACTATTATACTTAATTTATTCTTTTATTTTCTGTCTCTACCCTCTAGAGTATTTCAGGAGCACAAACATTTCTAACTGTTTTTGTTTAGTGTTGTATTCCCAGTGCACAGAACAGACCTAGCTCACTATAGGAGCTCAATAAATATTTGCTGAATGAGTGAAGGGGTGAACAATAACCAAAGTCCTAACATAACAGCCGCTTTGTATCTGTAACTTATCAGCCACACACCCCACCTAAGCAAGTCACATGCACTTCATTAAATTTCAAACAACCCTATGAGGTCTCTAAGGCTTGCAGGAAAGAGAAGGGTTTGGGAGGGAAGCTGGGAACTGTTAACATGCTCTGAATCACGAAACTACCATGTGGCAGTGCCATGATTCAAACCCAGGTTTATCCTCTTCAAAGTTAATGCTCTTAATTACTGCATGGTATTAATTTTACTGAAGTATTATTTCATTAGTTTTGGAATAAATCCAACTCTGTTACTTAAAGAGGGAGCAATCAAAACTTTCCTGCACTCGTGAATTTATCTCCATTTTCTCTGTGAAGACAAACATTATTTAGTTACATCAATTTAAAAATTTTAATTGAGATTCTTATTCGAAAGGAAAGCATGCCACATCCCCATTTTCAGTGATAACAGAACAAGTGGGAAGCACATCACCTTCCTTCAAAGTGCTGATGGCAGCGCTTAAACTTCTTTTCTCCCATTTCTATTAAAAGTCTCATGTCAGTGATTTCCAAAACTGACTAAAGAACCACCTGGGAGTTTTTTGTTTTTCTGAAAACAAGAGTCCCAGGACCAACTGCACAACAACCAAATCAGAATCTCTAGGAAACAGGTGTCAGGAACTCAGTATTTTCTCAAGCTCCCCAGGAAACTTGGGTGGTTCGCCAAGTTTGGAAAACACTAGTTAAATGAACCGAGGTTGGCAAGAGACTAATAATTCTATCTGAGCCCGTGGCTCACCATTTAACAATGACCAAGTCTTACTGGTACTGACCTTCCTGGAAAGAGGAACGATGCTGTTGGGTCGGACAAGCCTTCGTTTCTTACAGCTCAGCACAGGACGTGTTCGGGCTGCCACACAGGTGCCATCGGTTGATGAAGAAACTAGATTGAGTCGTTGCTTTTTTTGTAACTGTTCTTCAGCATCAGAGATGTCACCTGGAATGTGGTCTGCCAAGATAGGCTGAAGACTATACAAGGGGAAGGAGAATATTCACTTCTCAGAAAACAAGGAAACAAAGCCTCTAATACTGGTTCCAACCCCCTCTGCTTACACATGTTCACAGACACAAGTATCTAGAGCAGAAGCATGTCACTTAATGTGTGTGTGCGCAGCATCTATGCTTAGTTTTAAGATTCCTGGTGGACAATAACATCATGTCTGAAAAGTGGAAGTCAGTAAGTGACCATCTCAGGTTCCAAGTGATTAAGCTCTCTTCTACAAGAGAAACGCAAATAAAGAAATTCGAGGAAATTGCAACTGGTAAGAAAATTATTAATCTTGCAAATGTTAATGAGCTGCCTCAGAATCAGTTCTTCTGTAAAATTCAATTTTTAGGGATGGGTACATATCCTTCACTTGCAGAGGGATTCCTTCAACTTTCATACAATCCAGATATTCAAATCTAGCTTACATAAAAGAGTTTATGTAAACACTTCTCAAGAAGTCTACCAAGACTAAGACCAACCATGACTCACAAAAGTAGGACCTTGTATTTTTTTCCCCAAGGTGAGTTAATTTTAGGCTATAGTGAGTAGAAGGGAAATACATTAAGCATGCTAATTAAAATAGACCTGATACAGTAAGAAGCATGCACAACACTATTAAGCAATAAGGTTTTTGTCTTTAAACCAGGGTTAGTCCAAGCTGGAGATAACTAAGAGCCCCACAGTTCATCTTTTACAAGCCTACTGTACATAGGAAGTAGAAGACCTAAAACTTACGTGTTAATAACTCCATTGACAGGTCTCAATGCTCCACATGATTTGGTAGATAATGACTCTGAAGAATGACCAGAGGCACCATGGTTTTCTAATGGCTGAGAAACAGACTCGATCTAAAGGAGAAAGATAAAAATACATGATAACATTTAACCAATAGCATCCACACTTCATTTAAATGAAACACCCCAAATTTCTGACAACTAACCTGCAAAACCAAACATGTATGACTGAGGGTAAAAAGTAAGAGAATTGGCTTTTGTTTTGGCACGAAGAAGGGTAAGGAACCAAAATATTCAACAGACTAAGATTAAATGCTAACTGATGGGGAAATGCTTTAATGATTCAATGGAACAGAAGCTTAGCAAAATAACAACATGGTAACAAGAATATTCAAATAAGGATCAAGAAGGATACACAGGTTCAGTATCAAGGCAACTAAGACCATATAGATGAGTTAATACCTGCTTAACTTCACAGTGTATGCTGGAAACCTCCTTCTAAAAAAACCATACTTTGTGTAAATATATGTGCTTAGGCTAAAATAGAAAAAAATTAATAAAAGCTCCGTGAGTAACTAATTACCTAATGCTATCAGTTAGTAATCACTGTCTCTGGACTACACAAATCAAATATATGCTTAGGACATAAGCTGGGAAAAAAAAAAGGGATGTGGGAAAGAATCTGGAGCAGTTTGAATTTGACTATTTCAAAACAAATCATGTATTCATTAGGCTCAAAGGGAGTAGGTACAGACATGAGATGTGAGTCTTATGGAGTATCTGAGTTACAGTCAATAAAGCCATAGATACACTTACCCCTCCACTTGTGTTACTGGAATACCACAGAGAAGTGGTGGTCTTTGTTTCCTTAAACTCAAAATCACTTTAGGGTGTGCTTAAGTTCTCCTCCCTGTAAATGCTACCAGTCCATATCAAAGCCAGTATTTTAAGGCTGAAATTCTGTTTTTCAGTATTGTTCAATTTCGTTTTGATCTTTTTAACCCCAGGGAGAAAACACCAAGGATCTGCAGAACAGAGCAGTTGTAGGTAACTATCAAGAAAGGACAAGAGCGGGGGAGCCTGGGTGCTCAGTAGACTGAGCGTCTGTCTTTGGCTTGGGTCATGATCCCGGGATGCTGGGATCGAGCCCCATGTCGGGTCTCTGTTCAAGGGAAAGCCTGCTTCTCCCTCTCCTACTCCCCCCACTTGTGCTCTCTCTCTCTCTCACCCCTTCTGTCAAATGAATAAATAAAATCTTTAAAAAAGAAAGGACAATGGACTGGTAAACTAATTAAAATGTTTCCATATGAATTAACCAAAAAGCTAGATCACAGTATGTAAGCAGAAAAGACATATGCAAACTACAATGAGTGAACACTGGGAAATGTTTTTAGAGACAGCCTGTACATGTACTAAAGTACCACAATCAATCAATATTACCATATCATGGCAAATTTGGCACACATACTCATTGCCTTAAATGCTTTCCTCTTGGAAAGTGGTGTTAAGTAGCAGTATTTGTAAAGATGTTCGTATCACTCAATCCTAAACATTTATTTTAAAGAAATAACCCAATAAACGCATTTCCCCAAATCTCATACACAAAGATGATTACTGCAATGGTATATCAATAATCAAAATGCTCAACATCTGAGACAGTTGTAAATTATGCTACAGCAAATCAGAGTACTAAAAATAATCACAAAAGACATTTCTTCTTCCTTTATACCAAAAGAATATTTAAAGGTTAAAAAAAAAAGTCTTTTATGTAGAAATGATTTTAGAAAAAGATTAAATTCAAAATATTTTTATTATAACTGTGATGACTATAAATGCACAAACAATGACAGGACAAAAAAACAGTGTTATAGGTAAATTTTTTAGATAATATTTTTACATTAAAAAAATAGAGGGGGCGCCTGGGGGGCTCAGTGGGTTAAAGCTTCTGCCCTCGGCTCAGATCATGATCCCAGGGTTCTGGGATGGAGCCCCATGTTGGACTCTCTGCTCGGCGGGGAGCATGCTCCCCTCCCCCCGCCCCCGCCTGCCTCTCTGCCTACTTGTGATCTCGGTCTGTCAAACAGATGAATAAAGTCTTAAAAAAAATAAATAAATAAAAATAAATAAAAAAAAAACAGAAAAGCTAGGGGGCGCCTGGGTGGCTGTCATTAAGTATCTCCCTTCGGCTCGGTAATGATCCCAGGGTCCAGGGATCAAGCCCCACATTGGGCTCCCTGCTACACAAGGAGCCTGCTTCTCCCTCTGCTCTCCCCGTTTGTGTTCCCTCTCTCGCCATGTCTCTGTCAAATAAATAAGTAAAATCTTAAAAAAAAAAAAAAAAGAAAGAAAAGAAAATCTCAAATAGCCTCCTGAATTCTCATGAAGATTTACTATTCAGGGGGAACCTCAAAAAAGCCAAACAAATATTAAGGAGTTAATATTCAGGCTGACATTGACTAGATGTGTGACTCCAGGGATGCTACGCTTTCCTAAGGTTATGTAAATTCTGGTTTAGATAAAGCAGTTTCCCTTTCAACATGAAATTTCTGTGACTACGAACTTTTTGCTGGTATACTGTATCTTTTTTTTTTTTTTAAGATTTTATTTATTTATTTGACAGATAGATCACAAGTAGACAGAGAGGCAGGCAGAGAGAAACGGGGGCGGGGGGGGGAGGAGCCTGATGCGGGCTTGATCCCAGGACACTGGGATCAAGACCTGAGCCCAAGGCAGAGGCTTTAACCTACTGAGCCAGGTGCCCCTGGTATACTGATCTTAAAAACTTCAGTCAATTTTACATTCACTTAAAAGCATTTAACATTAAATTATGGCAGAGAGATGATCTATAATATCTACACATTTTATAAGGTGTCCCCATATAGCAGGTTGAATCCTCATTTAATTAAAGTTTATTTTGTAGAGATTATGGGAGAATTAACTGGAAGGACACCTATTTAAGACAAAAATGCTGCCATTCTTTAATACGATCTTATTTCAGAAATGTACAAAAAGTCTGAAGAAAAAGCACAGAACATCAGTAATCTCATGACCTACAGGTAACTGCTAATATCTTGTTTATCCTGCCTACAGATGTATATATATTTAGATGCCATTAATATTCAACGTGAATTTTACTGATTTTCTTAGAGGAACTTAAAACTTTCCTGGACATAGTTCAGCCCCCAAATTAAAACTGAAGGCAACAGGCAAAACATTATTTAGCACAGAAATGTTTGTCAATGATAAAACAGCACATAACAAGCAATCAAGAGCATGAACCTCAGAGGGAATGTGCCTAGCTTCTAGTCATACAAGGACACACTCCATTATCAGAGGACCATGAGATAGCCTATAATCACACTGAGATCCAAAAGCAGAGCACTGGGGCAATTAGGTTCATCATTCATTCTCAAATGTAAAGAGCTTAAAATATTAACCCCAATCCTCCAACAGTGTTCCATCTGGAAAAAGAAAAACACAACTCACAACACGTATAATTTTACTTAAAGCTACTTAAATGCATTCACAATTAAGAAAAAGCAAACACTCTGTCCTGTAGCCCAGAGGGTGCAGAGAGGGTAGAGATACAGTAATGAACACTTCCCCAATGTTAAACCCATATACTAACTTAAGCTTGGTCATCACCACTGCAGTGGTTTACATCATTAGTGTTTTTAGGAAACTAATGCATGATTCAGATACAGTGTTCCAATGGGAGACTGTAAAAAGGATAAAAGACTCTCAGGCTCTCCTGTCCAGAAAGCAGGACTTACTATTGAGCTTCTCTGGAACTGTATGTGGTATTCAGATACACTCTAAGGGTACATGCATCCCACAGCCAGAAAGAGAAGAGTAGAATAACTGAAGCGGTAAAGAATATCTCTTTAATTCCACGTTTTCCAAAAGCACAGACTCAGGGGATTACCTTTAAGGGTGATTTTAAAGTACAAGGAAGGTTACTGAAGTGATTTCTTTTCTGACTGAAGGAATAAAGTAACACAGCAATGAGATTCAAATTTGTTACTCATATTAAGCAGCCATCTGTCTGATTCATCATTTCACTCTTTTGGCCAGACCAATTAAGTATGACAAAGAGCCTTTAGAGAAAAGTTAGGTTAAATTATGGCCTTATGGGGGTAGATTTTCTTGGGGTCTAAGAATTCATACCCACTCAGCTTACTCTGCCAGGAAGTAGAGAAAGCAAAGGGTAAATATCACAGGCACACACTTAACAACACATAATCTGCATAATTTATGTGTATCTTTAGTTATTCAATGAAGGTCAGGTCATAACTGCTTGAAATGCCAATTTTTTAAGTGTAACACGTTTGTTTAAAAAGCTTGACAGTTCCATTTTGGTTCCATTTTCTGACCAACATTATCAAAAAAGAAAGAAAAAGCTAACAAATTCAACTTTTATTCTTGGTTGAAAATAAACTTTTGGTTTTATATCAATTATTTCATGTTTCAAGCTCATCTCAAAGATACTTAATGTAGTCTTGTTTAAAATCACCAAAATGTTACTGGCCCTCAACAGTGTACCACTAGTCATTTCCATAAACTAGTACCATGGCCAGGAAATTGTGCTAAATTCAGAGTGGAACCTTCTGAAAATTCTACTTCCATCAAGTAAGTTACTTGAGTTTCCACTTCTGCATACTGGGACCATATATGCCTCACTTTCCTATGTCTCTATATTAAGGTTAAAAGAAAATCTCTACAGGAGTGCCTGGGTGGCTCAGTCAGTTAAGCAACAGACTCCTGGTCTCAGCTCAGGTCATGATCTCAGGTATGTGGGTTCAAGGCCCATACTGGGCTCCATGCTCAGCAGGGAGGGACAGGCAGGGAGTCTGCTTCTCTCCCTCTTCCTCTGTCCCACCCGCTCCTGTGAATGCACACGCTCTCTCAAAAAGACAAATCTTTTTGAAAAAAAAAATCTATACAATTGGGGCGCCTGGGTGGCTCTGGGTTAAGTCTCTGTCTTCAGCTCAGGTCATGATCCCAGGGCCCTGGGATCAAGCCCCACATTGGGCTCTCTGCTCAGCAGGGAGCCTGCTTCCTCCACTCGCTCTGCCTGCCTCTCTGCCTACTTGTGATCTGTCAGTCAAATAAATAAAATATTAAAAAGAAAAAAAAAATCTATACAATTAAGCAAAGGTAATTTTGAATTTTTAAAAATATATATGTATGTATGTAATCTCTACACTCAACATGGGGCTTGAACTCATGACCCCAAGGTCAAGAGTCACATGTTCCTCTGACTGGAGCCAGCTAAGCACTCCTGAATCATTTATGGTGAAAAATTCCCATCAGCACAAGGCTGTCACACACAAGTCCAAAAGCTACTGCATCACAGATTGATATTTACCCACACACTGAAAATACACATCAAAAAATTAGAGAAGTACCGCAACTACTAAAAACAGTCCTAAATTTTTGTTCAACTTATTTATCCACATCCCTATTTTAATAGTCCTAATCAGTCTTTTTTTTTTTTTTTTTAATATGGTAAATCAAATACTCCTCAGCCCCTATCACTCTACTCTTTATCCCAAAATCCTTGTTGGGCCAATGCACTATTCACTGTCCCGGGTGATTGCAAAACTCCAACCCCCCCCCACCCTCCCCACCACACCCAACGCAAAAAAGCTGTTTTGGCTTTAACCAATGGTAGAAGATTATAGCCTGGACTGTTTAAAAAGAAAAAGAGCTTACATTTTTAGCATGCCTTTCTTCTGAGAAAGCATTTATCCTTTGACTTATTATTACCACCACTCCACAAAGTAAGAAAGGGTAAAAGAAACGAGGCTTATTTTACAAATAGAAATAAACACAAATAATGAAGTCATCTGTCAAAAGCCACAGAAGCAGTATTTTGTTAAACAAATCTCAATTTCAAATCTAGTCCTTTATAAAATATTTACCCAGTAATTACCTTTCTTGGAAGAAAAAAGGGAATATAAGAAAATATACATGTCACTTACTCATTTATAAAAAAGAAATAAAGGAAAGCTAATCCAAAAACTAATGAAAATGGCCACCTACAGAAGGTGGGAACAGTAAGGAAAGAAGGAGAAAATTGTCTTTTGTACAGCTCGGACTCTGAGAAATGTAGTAATGCTTCACATACTCAAAAAATACTAATAAAGGGACATCTGGGTGGCACAGTCAGTTAAGCGTCTGCCTTTGGCTAAGGTCATGAACCCTGGGTTGTGGGATCCAGCCCCTTGTTGGGCTCCCTGCTTAGCAGGGAGTCTGCTTCTCTCTCTCCCTCTCCCCCACCAGCTTGTGGTCTCTCTTCCTCTCTCTCGAATAAATAAAGTCATCATCATCATCATCACCATCATCAATCATTGTGTGTGGGAGAGAAAAAGTGGAATATCACAGTAACAAAAGAACCTAACTGTATTTTTTTTAAAGATTTTATTTATTTATTTGTCAGAGAGAGAGAGAAAGAGAGAGTGCACAAGCAGGCGAAGTGGCAGGGAGAGGCAGAGAGAGAAGCAGGCTCCCCACTGAGCAAGAAGCCTGATGTGGGACTCAATCCCAGGACACTGGGATCATGACCTGAGCTGAAGGCAGCAGCTTAACCCACTGAGCCACCCAGAACCAGAACCTAACTGTATTATAGAACAATTACATAGCACACTGAAAGGATGAGGCAAAAAACTTAGCCGAAGTAAAACTTCAGAAAACAGAATTTTGACTGCATGTTAGAGGGCAAAGATATTATACATGATACTGTCCTCTGGTAAGTAAATACATTCTCACAGCAATATGAGTTGGCAATTATGAAATTACTTTGTGTGGTAAAAATGAGTATCAATAAGGAAGGAGGGAAGGCTGTGGTGTTGGACTGTTATAAATATGGACTTACAGTTTCTTTTTTTTTTTTTTAAAGATTTTATTTATCTATTTGTCAGAGAGAGAGAGAGAGTGTGAGCGAGCGTGCGCACTAGCAGGCAGAGGCAGAGAGAGAAGCAGGCTCCCTGCCAAGCAAGGAGCCCGATGCGGAACTCAATCCCAGGACTCTGGGATCATGACTTGAGCAGACGGCAGTGGCTTAACCGACTGAGCCGCCTAGGTGTCCCTGGACTTACAGTTTTTAATATATACCACCCATCTGCGTACATATGTATGTATATACAAGCTTGAGCAAACGTATGTTTCCCAGCTTTGTCTGTTGAGAAGTCCTAGAAGCAATGACACCAAGCAGCAATGAGCATAACTAGTCCCCAGATCTTGGTTTCTGAACTCTGTTGCCCAATAAAAGGAACCAGGGCTGGAGCAGGTAAAATACAAGATGAGCTTGGAACATCTTTTGATGCCTAAAAGTGAATACTCACTGAGGAGAACATGTTGAAAAGACACAGGAACCAAGATGAAAGAGACCCAATACGAAAAAGTTGTCTCAACAAGTAGAGCAACTGAATAATAATAGTAACAGATTATATCCGTAAAACAAAATTAATATCCATGAATCCATTCTGATATAAACATCTGAATAAATACATAAATAAATGAGAAAAGACAGCTCTTCCTAACAGAATCCCAACTAATACAGAAAATTATTCAGTAAACACCACTAAAAACTGTCGCAGGCCAAACCCACTAGGTAGATGATAAAATTGTGATTAAGGTATAATGAGCAACAGAATAGGACACAGTACTTCTCACGAGACAGACACTCATTACGAAGGGAAAACACCTAAATTTATAGTGGGGAAGGCTGGCAGGCACTGCCTTAACCAAGTGAAAGAAGCTATCACCACCACCATCACACATCCCCAGTAGAGAGCACTGAGAAGGGCACGTTATTACTGTGATCCATGTATAACCTCTAAGTGACTCCAATTGGGAGGAACATACAAAATAAAAGACCAGTATTTTTGTACTAAAGCCATGAAAGACAACAAAGAGGGGGAACCATCACAGTTTGGAAGAGATTTAAAGAGAAAGGACAACGAAGTACAGATTTTGGACACCCCCCCCCAAAAAAAATCAGTGAGAAAATGAATGAAATTTGAATAAAATCTGAATAGTATTATATCACGTTAATTCCTGGTTCTGATCATTCTACAATGATTATGCAAGTTAACCACACTATAGGAAGCTGCGTGAAGGGTACATAGGGACCCCATGTGCTACTTTTTTAACTTTTAAATTTAAAATCATTTTTAAAAAAGATTTTATTTATTTATTTGACAGAGATCGCAGGTAGGCAGAGAAGCAGGCAGAGAGAGAGAGAGGAGAAAGCGGGCTCCCTGCTGAGCAGAGCCGGATGCAGGGCTTGATCCCAGGACACTGGGATCATGACTGAGTAGAAGGCAGAGGCTTTAACCCACTGGAGCCACCCAGGTGCCCCAGTTTAAAAACGTCTTTTTTAAAGGAGAAAAGTTAACTCAGCAGTATTGAGTAAAGCAAATTTCATCATACAAAAAACCAGGATCAGGGGGCGCCTGGGTGGCTCAGTAGGCTGAAGCCTCTGCCTTCAGCTCAGGTCATGATCTCAGGTCCTGGGATCAAGCCTCCCATTGGACTTTCTGCTCAGCAGGGAGCCTGCTTCCTCCTCTCTCTCTGCCTGCCTCTGTGCCTGCTTGTGATTTCTCGCTCTCTGTCAAATAAATAAATGAAATCTTAAAAAAAAAAAAAAAAATCTAGGATCAGTCTACAGCTTCCTGTCCCCTTACAGGATAAACTATATAAGCTCATTAAGATAAATACAAAACCCATTATGAACTGGCCCAATCATTCAACACTCCATCAAGGAAAAGTATTTCTAGTTCCTCTACAATGCCAGACTCTCTCAAGCCTTTCATATTACACATGCAGTATCTTCTCTGTTGGAAGGGACAAGGACTCAAAACTAGTACATTCTTCTCTATTATGCTACCTCTCCTGACCTCCCTTAGAAGTGAGAATTCTTCCTCTTTATTCCCCCGTTATATGCCTGTTTTAAGACTATAAAAGCTCTCAAAGGAAGATACCTGGTTCTACTAATAGGTGTTTCCTAGACACACAGTAGGGTCTGGAAAAATAAGCTTTAACCAAACATTTATTATGGACCAAATGCTGTTAAAAGCAGAGTATACTTCTTCAACAGCTAATTATTAACCATTCTAATGAGGTACACAAACAGAGCAACTCTTACCTAAGACTCCTGAAGGCTGATATGCATGGAAATTCATACAGACTTTTACAAAGTCATATACTATATGTACTGGGTTAAGTGCTTCAAAATAAAAAACAAATCCAAACCCAAAGAATGTGAACACCAAGAATGAACTGTAATGTAAACTATGGACCTTGAGTGGCTGTGGTTATGTCAATGTAGGCTCATCACTTGTAACAAATGTACCACCTTATGGGAGATATTAAGCATGGAGAAGACTACCCAAGGCAGGAGTACCATTCCAGGCAGGGGGTAGATGAGAAATCTCTGTCTTCTGCTCAATTTTGCCATCAGCCTTAAACTGATCACTCCAAAATAGTCTTAATTTTTTTAAAAAATCAAATACATTAATACTTCTGCTTCAAAAGGTATAGATAATTAAAAATATAAACAGTCTTAACAAATACCACTTCATGTCAAATTTTGCTGCCAAATGACCTTGATGCAGGACTTAGGAAAACCACTTTTGGTTCTCAGAGATCTCTGGAGTTTGGAAATTGAGATAACAGAGTAAGGACTTACATTATTACTCCCACTTCACACAAGAAGGTATGGGAAGTGTGGGGGAAAAGCAGTGTTCTACACGCGTCCAAAAGGTCAAGGTGCCTGGCAGTGTTGTTTGGATCTTTTACTTCCTCATTTTTAAAGTAATTCTATCAATTACTGAGTTAGGAACGTGAAAATTTCTAAATATGATTATGGATTTACCTATCCCTTTAGTGTGCGTGTACTTATGCTTCACGTACTGAAGCATCCACCTTCATGACTCTTCTGCCTCCCTGATGAAATGACTGCATTATCAATGATAATGATTACATTATCAATGCAAAATGTCCTTTTTCTTACCAGTAATCTCTGGTATTACTGTCTTAAAAAACTATTTAGCTATTATTAATATACCCACAGCAGCTTTCTTATGCTTACTGTTCATTAAGTATACTTAAGTATACTTCCCCCTGTCCTTTTCTTCCCTATAGATCTGAGCTTCCACCTGTTATTATTCACCTTCAACCTGAAGAAAGTTCTTTAACATTTTTCAGTGCAGATATTCTGCCAACAGACTCCTCTGAACTTTCTTTTATCTAAAAAGGACTTTATTTCACCTTTATTTTTGAAGAATTTTTTTTAGCCCTGTATAGAATGTCAAGGGGCAAATCCTACCCCCATTTTAATGACCTCACCCCATCGTTGCCTGTCCTCCATTGTTTCTGAATAGAAGTCACCTATCCTTAACAATATTCACTTATATGGAATGCATCTTTTTACCCTCTGGCTACTTGTGAGATTTTCTTCATCTTCATTATCATCACGTTATATTTCTCCTGCTTACTATTTTCTGAGTTTCTTCAATCTCTAAAATTATCTTTTTCATTCAAATATCTAGCCGTTACTTCCATAACTCCCATCCCTCCCCACCAGTACCACTCAATCCCTTCTCCTTCTGGAACTCTAGGGATACATACTTACTGTTTCCCCAGGACTATGGTCATTTCTGAGCAGTTCTATGTTCAGTCTATTTTTTAATTGGATACTTATGTGCACTGACCCTTTTTAAAGATTTTATTTATTTGAGAGAGAGAGAGAGAAAGAGAGTGAGAGAACACACATACAAGGGAAAGAGCACAAGGAGAGGGACAAGCAGAATGAATGTGTGCTGAGTGTGGAACCCGTGTGGGACTCAATCTCATGACCTTGAGATCATGACCTGAGGCAAAATCAAGAGTCAGATGCTTAACCAAGTAAGCCACCCAGCTACCCCGCAATCCCTTCTCTTCTGTAAGTTTTCAAGCTGCTGTTCAGTATAACAGTACCCTTTTTACTCAGATACTGTACTTTTCAATTCTCCAATTTGTGTTCCGTAAGTTCCATGTGATTCTTCTTTAGTTTTCACCTCTCTGCTTAGATTCCCCCAGATTTACTATCTTTACTTTAAATTTTCAAACATAAGTGGCTGGTTAGCTCAGTTGGTTAGTGTGGTGGTAATAAATCTTCAAACATATTTTTATTAGATGCTTTTTATTATTTCCTAATTCCAATCTGAGCCACTTCAGGATCGGTTTCTACTGACTTTTTTCTCATAACTAAAGAAGACATTTTTCTATTTACTGATAGGTCTAATAAATTGTTATTGTGTAATATACTGTATATGGTATGTTATGAATTCTAGATTCAATTAATTTTCCCTGAAGCACACTGATTTTTGCTCTATGAGGCAAATTTCTATTTAGTTAGAAACCAAATGAACCTTGATTTTGTGTAACTTCTTTCATGTTTTCACAGGAACATAGTAGAGTCTATTTTGGATTTTTTGAAAACTTACTCCTGTGGTGAGTCCCTCTTAATCCCAGGAAAGTCTTTAAATCCCAAAGCATGAGCCCTTGGTTTCAGTGTAAGGCCCAGGACCTAGGTATTTACCAAGTCACGACAGAATTCAAACTCCAAAATTCTGTCTTCACTGCAGTGGGCAGTGAATACATTCTGGGCTCCGCTCCTTTCAGCCTGCCAACTGTTGCTTTCTACTAGGCTCGATCAAAACCAAATTGAACTTTGTGAAGTTCAAGGGGTTCAATGAGCTGGGGTTCTAATGCTGTAATTTTCATACTTATATTTAACCAGCCTATTTTCCATTTTGAACCCCCAACCAAGGGGTTCAAAGATCTGAGAGGGATTTACACAGAGTGTGGGACTAAGACCTCCTCCTCCACCATGACTCCCTCTTTGTCACTATTCCCTCCCTCAATTTCTAGCTTCTTGGCAGCAGTGACCTCCAACCTCTGACAATATGAAAGCCAAGGAGATTGTGGCTCTCTAGCTGAGTTCTAAAAACCCCGTACCAAATGGACTAAGGAAGGCCCTCATCTCTGAGTGTGTTTTCTGTCTGAAATTTTGTTGAATTTCTTTGGTAATTTTTAAACGCATTCTTCCCACCTTGTAAAAGGCATAGGTTCCAAGTCAGTACTTTTCACTCATTAATTCTTAAATGGAGAAAAGGGGACTACTGTTTACTCAGGAGAATGGAGAGGGAGAAGAAGGAAGGAAAGCACAGGTTTTAGAACATGGGAGAACAGCTCTCAACAGCTTTATATACTTCCTCTTTCCAGGAACACACCCTTTTTGTTCAGAAGGTTTTTTATTTTATATCTGAATTTATCAGTGCAGCAGTTGGCTTTATCAGCACCTGCAAAGCCCTTAGTTTCTCTCCACCTACTTTTACCTTTCAAACTGCCTTTGAGTTAGAAGTCAGACTGAAGTTTTGTGTTTTTTTTTTTTTAACTTTATTTATTTATTTGACAGACAGAGATCACAAGTAGGCAGAGAGGCAGGCAGAGAGAGAGAGGAGGAAGCAGGCTCTCCACGGAGCAGACAGCCCGATGTTGGGCTCGATCCCAGGACACTGGGATCATGACCTGAGCCGAAGGCAGAGGCTTTAACCCACTGAGCCACCCAGGCGCCCCAGAAGTTTGATTTTTTAAAGGGGCTTTTTTCTAGGAGTTTCTCCCTTCTTCTCCCCCACCACTCTGTGGTTTAAAAACAAAACCCACTAGGGGTGCAGAGGTGGCTCAGTGGGTTAAAGCCTCTGCCTTTGGCTCGGGTCACGATCCCACGGTCTTGGGATGAAGCCCCGCATCAGACTCTGCTCCTCGGGGAGCCTGCTTCCTCTTCTCTTTCTCTGCCTGCCTCTCTGCCTACTTGTGATCTCTGTCAAATAAATAAATAAACTCTTTAAAACAAACAAACAAAACAAAACAAAAACAAAACCCACTCCATCTCAGGGAACATTTCCTGCTATCTCCATAGCTCTAAAAAGGCCCACCATGTATCCAGTCTCTAAAATAATTCAGTTTCTGCCATGTCTGTACTGTGCTCATAACCAAAGCAGATATATATAGGTTCAGTCAAGAAACACTCATTCAGTTTGTAAATAAGGCAAAAAGATGATTATGCGTCCTTTCAGTGTAGCACTTGAACTTCATCTTAACAAGCCTTCCTAGGATGATATAACTCTCAATAAATTACTTAACTTTGTTTTACTTACTATTTATACCTGATTAGGACTCAGATACCTCAAGCTGGATGTTTATTTTTAGAACACTGAGGAGTTAAAACTGTTCTGTGTCTAGTTGAAAACATAACCCCGAAGGTAATGGCTTTATTATTCTTATAGGATATTATAAGTTTTGGAGGCTACTGAGTAATCTCATTTCAGCACTCATCATTCTCACCTTTATCAGTAAGTCACAATGTATATCTTTGAAAATTGTGTTAAACTTCTTGAAACTGTATCTTGATAGGTTAAAAAAAATCCCCTTTGGCTTTTTTGTGAGTTTCAGAAGTGAAGATACAAAAATGAACAACACAGCACAACAAAACAAACATCTTTGACATAATTATTCTTAAGCCACAGTCTTCAAATGTCTTTTGAGGGAGAAGTAAAAAGGGGGGGCAATAAATACTTCCATTTTAGAAAAAAAAATTAATAAGCAAAATAGACATGGAAAATAGGCTGGTTAAATAGGAGTATGAAAATTTACAGCTGCCCCTGTGTCAAGTGTGACTTAAGATTTTTTAAAGCAAAACTGAAGATGTATAAATCACTTTTCAGAAAAGCTGGATAACAAAAAGGCAAAATTAAAGATGTAGTTTAAGGATTACCTTAAGTGCTACAAATGTAATTCTAAGTAAGCCAACTGTATCTGAGCAACCAAAACTACTACATGAACAAAGGTGAACATTCTAGTCCCTACAATATATCACAAACCAGGAACTTTAAAAGGCCTTCCTACAGTGAAAAACTCTTGCTTGCTTGGCAGTTGACATATTAGGTACGAGGAAGATGACCTTGACCTTCAAGAATCATACAATCTAATACTAAGCATACTCATGCAAGTGAATAGTGGGTAGGAAAAGGGACAAATCCCTAAGGGTTGCATGACCGTATGTGAACATGTGTAAACACAATGAGCATCAGAAACACAATGAGAGACTGTCATGTACTATCCTTCACAAGCACTGAGGTAAGAAAAACCTCACAAGAGACGGTCCAAAAATTTTTTGGAATTCCTAAATATACAAATATATAAGTATCTTTATAAAACTCACTCTCAATCACGTATGCCTCAGATCTGTTTCCTGTAGCTCACATCACCAAGCACCAGGTGACCTTACCCATGTTCTCTCACTTGTAACAACTTTTTTCGTGGCTATAGCAAACACAAACAGTTTCACAAATCATTTGTAAACAGAAATTCTATAGATAGTTTATAATGAACTCACACTGTGGACTTGAATACTAGCAAAATCTGGCATTCTACTCTTTAATTTCTTTAAAACCATTTTCCAGTTAAGAACCATTAACTTCTTAATTTCTTCACATTTATCCCTGGCTTTAAGTTCTGTCATTAGGAAAGCTAGTTTCCACCATATCACATGAATTCTTGCTTAAAATGATAACAAAGGATAACAAGTTTTGTTTATTTGCAGATGCAAACCAAGACCTGGCACTCCAGCCTCCCAAATAAACCGCTGTCATGGGACTCTGGAATTTCTAACGAATGACTTAAATCAAGAAATATTAATATTCATAAAAGCCAATGAGCTTCTGGGGGCGGGGGGAACCTGAAACAAATAAAAAAGCACTCTTGGGGCTGAGAAGCTAAAAAAATTAATTTGGGTTCTGAGGAAATAGAAAAAGAGAAGGAAACATGGAAGAGGAAGATATGGGCTAGGCTCTAAGGATACAGAAACTTATAGAAAATGACAGCTTTACCCTCATGACAGAAATAAAAAGGTAACTCCGAGAGAGCTTTCAACATCTTTGTGAGTTAAACCTCTAGTCCAACCTTTTCATTTTGTAGTGGCCCAGAAAGGCTGTTTTAAACTTGTGAAGGTGTCAGAGCAACATGGTTTCCTGATTCTCAGTAATACCCCACAATGCCCACACTTGCTCTGGCTGTTGTCTTTGAGTCAGGAGCTGCTTTTAAAGTCAAGGTCAACTACACAGCTGCAGGAGGGGCCCTGTGCCACTCTACTTAGGAATTCAGGCCTTGAAATGCCAAAAGTGATAAAAAGGGATACAGTTCCCTTCCTTCAAAAAATGCCAGGATCCTTGGGCGCCTGGGTGGCTCAGTGGGTTAAAGCCTCTGCCTTCGGCTCAGGTCACGATCCCAGGGTCCTGGGATTAAGTCCTGCATCGGGATCTCTGCTCCTCGGAGAGCCTTATTCCTCCTCTCTCTCTCTCTCTGTCTGCCTCCCTGCTCACTTGAGATCTGTCTGTCAAATAAATAAATAAATCTTTAAAAAAGAAAAAAATGCCAGAATCCTTGTTACAAAGAATAACTGTGTACTGAAGCAAATGCCAGAATTCTCCCTCATTCCCCCTTTCCTGTCTTTTATACTTACCAATTTATCATTCCCATGATCTGTCTTCACTTCAGAACTAAGTGGAAGAAATAAGTCTGTTGTTGCATGTTCCGGGGGAGGTGCCTCTCCAAGAACTATCAACCCCTGCAAGACAGAAGAGCAGCATCAGTGAGTGCTACCATAAAGCACAAATTTAATTTACAAGTTAGTATCAAAAGAGTCAGGGGCAGGGGACTGGTCTACCAAAGCCCCTTTCCCTTTTCCTATGTTTCTCAAACAAAATCAACACTATCAGCAGTTTTGCTTTCCCAAGAGTTATTTCAACATAAAGAATGCCATAGTTTCCCCCTTTTCCCACTCAAATGCTATGACCTACATAAGCTTGTTCCCTTTAGCATCTTTTAGTCTGGAATCTTTAGTAGAGACTGGTACTTTATACTGTATTACTAACTAGACTATACTGTGATAACAACAGCAATGCATTTTTTTCTACGTAACTTAATCACAGATGTGGCTTAAAGATTACCTTAAGTGCTACGAACATAATGTTAAGTGCTACAAATGTCAGTGATAAGCCATCTGTATTTAAGCAACCAAAATTTTACCTGTTACAAAGGTGGAACAGTGCACTCCCTATAATATATTACAAACCAAGAACTTAAAACAAACAAAGTTGTTCCAAAGGCACCTGTTTCTCATAAGCATAAATAACACTCCAGATTAGGTTCCTGCTTCACAATTTCAAAGCTGGATCTTACAGTTATCCCAGGAATTAAAAAATGTAAAAAGGAACTTAAAACGACTCTATAAATCCTATCTAGTCAGCAAGGGTGCAACTTGGTAAAGACACAAGTGAGCTCACAGTATAAAACAAACAAAAAGCCACACAAATCAATCTCACAATGAACTCAAACAGAGGTAACCAAAACCAACTTTTGACACTGTATAACATAAAAGACTGGGATGAAAGTAACCAGGGCTTTGTGTCTTTAGTTTTCCTTTATTTAGAAAATAAGAAGATCTGACTAGTAAGTCTCTTAAAGGTAATTTTGTATTAGAATCACCTAGGAAAACTTATCAAACTATACCTGCCCAGCTTCAACATCAGATTTACTCCAAGTCCCTGGGGTTATGGCTGGGTATTCTACATTTTTAAAAAAGCTCCACTGGTAAGTCCCAAGGCAAGCTCTAAATTGAAACACATTAGACGTCCGTCAATCTTGACTCAGCATCAGAATCCCCCCAGTGACCATCCTAAAATATAAATGTCAGGACTTAAAAATTCTGACTGTATCAATTTGAGCTCCATAGCTATTATGATGACCCAGACTCTTGTAATAGCCAGCGAACCAGATGATTCATTCCTATGGTCCTTTCTAACTCAAAAATCTCTAATGAAATAGGGAATGCAAGAGAGGAAATGGTGGAGGGGGGCTGATCTTAAGAAAGAACAATGGAATTCTACCTGTTTCCTCCTAAACATGAAGAAAAAAAAAAAAAAAAAAAAAAAAAAAAGAGTTAAAAAAGAGTTACACCCCAAGCAAGAGAAACAAAACTTACCTATCCTGGAATAAGACTATGACTAGCCTATGTAGAAAATGAACTGGAAACTCCTCAGAAAGAGGGGAAAGACCATTTAGAAAGGTTTGCCCTAGCCTCACAATGAAGTTTCTCTGGCTAAAAAAAACTGCTGAAAAAAATTTTCCTCTCTCAATAACAGCACAAAACAGACTTCATAAACTGTACCATGTCAAAGTAAAAACTATTCGCAAAAACCAGTTATCCTGCACACTATTCCCTTCTTAAAATAGTACATTCAACATCTTCCCTGCTTAAGAGCCCTGGTTACAGTTACACTGGTCTCATTAACTCCTAGAAAATGTCTGCATGTGTATGAGTTTGTTACCACTGAGAGGGAGGTTATTACAATATAGTTACTAGATAAATAAATGCAATTAAAAGTTGCAATACTCTTACTTCCTTTGTTCATACTGATTCTGCCCTTTAAAAATATTTTTATCCAAAATGTCACTCATCCTTTCAAAGAGCTTGTCAAATCCAAGTCCCATCTCCTTTCAAGAAAATGCCCCCGGTTAACTGGGCCCTACTTGTTTTATCTACATTACCAGAGTTTCTGAAGCATTGGGATTATTGTCCTACATTCTGTACATTTGAATCTCATTTCCAGAGCAGAACCTTGGGGCCAATTTATTTATTATCGCCTCCATTTGTTTATTAACTTATGTTAAGCCCTCTAAAGACTTAGACAAAATACAAATATATTGGAATCCCCCATATTCCCTAGCAGAATCATATACCAAGAAAGGAAATGTGTAGCAATTGTTTTTTTGAGTTTTAGGTTAAAATTTTTTTTTCCTTGAATAGGTATATTAAGTTTATATTAATTACAGCCTAATTTAGAAGCCTAAATAAGCCAATTACCAGGTATAAAGTTACTCCCTCAATTTTTTTTTAGGTTAGAAGATAAGTCAGACTCTACTCTAAGTGTAGAGTCACTATTTTCCAGAGAGAAAACTTTCTCCTTAAGCCACTGAATAATCTCTTAAAATAAACACCTCTCTGAAAGACAACAAGGGCACTCTCCAGAGAGTTAAAAAGCCCTGGTAGGGACCACTTATTCCAAGTCATTTTATAGACCCAGAGAGGATGGAGGTTGAAGGTGATGTCAACAGGCCAATCCATGGCAGAACTAGGGCTAAACACTGGGTCAAATTCCTCATGTTCTTTCATTCACTCAGATCAAGCCATCAATTATCCACTTATTGACATTGTTTTAGGGGCTGGGAATACAGGAAAGGAGAGACAGATCCTTCCACCCTGGTAATCCTCATCCGAACCCATCCCTGAAAGTGCTTACATTCCAATCCTGGGGAAGACAGATAATAAACAATTTGAGTAAATAAATTTTATGTAGTCCATAAGAAGGTGTAAAATGCTAAAGAAGAAAGGACAATGCAAGGATTAAATGGGAGTGGGCATCTCAGGGCTATTACTACACTCTAAAATAGACTGCATACTAGCAGAGGCTAAGATACAAAGACTGGGAGAGTCTCCCCATTCTTCACCACTGCTCAAGTCAAAACCAGGATCATGTCCAGGCCCTTAGGCCTAGAAAAATTCTATAAAAGGATCCAAGGACTTGGGATGGATCATAGCTGCATGCAGTCATAATATATCCTTATACATTATTCCTCTGTGGAAACATAAAGCTGTCCTACAGAAGTCAAAAAAAGGAAGAAAAAAATAGTATGAACCAAAACTAAAAAAGGAAGAATTGGTAGAAGGAATTATACTAAGCCTGATTATAAAACAGGGCAAAAGAAAGCAAGCAAAAAAGAACAGAAAAAGCTTAAGCTGTAGACTTAATTGCTGCTATTTCAACAATTTCATGTAATATATGGAACCAAAGTACAAGATAAAAAAATCACCTCTTAATTTATAACACAAAATTAAGATGCAAATTCACACACTCCCTCCCCTTTTCATTCTGAGTAGGTCAATCTTCCTTATCCATCTTAAGATAAATCAGTGGTCTACTGCAGATCAGTTCCACATGAACCACGCTGGGCCACCTAGACAAGACATAGCTGTCCACAATGCCTTATAACCCTCTAAGATGGGAATGTCAACTGCTTTACATCACTTTTGAAGACAAAGGTGTATTTCTAGGCTTCTACCATTCCCTTCAGCTCCCTTCCTATCCAGAAACTTCAAGGATCTTCCATCTCTCATTCCCAACAATATGTCCATCCTCAGTTAGTAATTGCTATGTAATTTCACAGATCAGTCAGAAGAAATAACAGAAAAATGGTATGTTTTGTATTAGACATGGATGTTGAAGACTGTGTTAAGAAGTCTCCTTTAACAACAAAACCCATATGGTCCCTGTGCTTTCCCTCTCAGTTTTATTTAGCAAGTATGAAATATCAATAAACATGCTCAAGACATATAATAAAGACAAAAGAACAGAACAGCAGAGTGTTAGAAAATGCTCTGGAGTCAGATAAATAGCTGTGAGTTCAAATTTAGCTCTGCCTCTTACAAACATGTAAGCTCTAAGATTTGCTCTGTGCACTAAACAATAATACATGAACATACTTGTTTATGTACACATTCCAGGTACATATATTGTTCTCCTTTCTCATTCTATAAGGGAGCATCTTGAAAAAAAATAAGCTCAATGATCATGAAAATTAAAATAGGAACCCCTAAACACTGTATCCTTTTTCTCCAAAAAGCAAGAGGAGTCATTACTCCCAAAAGAAACTCTCAAGATTCTCTCAACCTGGAAGTTAATACTTAATTTCTGACAGGAAATAAACTGGTAATCAACTAGTGGTACTTCTCAAAATATTTTATTTTCTTTTTGGAATATGTCACTTTCAGAAAATTAAAGTTAACATGCTAGAGAGTAAATCCTTAAAAAGAAAAAGAAAGCTTCAGTCTCTTATTCTCCAATTTGAGACACGTTATAGCTCTACAGTTTATCACCAAGTCTGGATTCATCTTATGAAAAGGCCTGTACTACCCAGGCAATCCTAACAAATCTTGGAGGATAGGAAATGGGAATATCAATCCACTTTACCAAAACAAAGGCAGTTAAAAATCTTAGTAACTCAAAAAGTAGGCAAGCTCTTGGAAGCAACTAACTTGAGCAACAGTCAAATGCCTGTTCTCAGCTCTGTGCTCACATGTTTACTTGACCACGAACAAACTGCTTTCTTCTTTGACGCTCCAATGGTTAACCTTTAGTTTTGTAAGTAATAGTAAAACACTTAGCACAGTGCCTGGCACACAGTAAATGCTCAAAGACTTCTGTTATTATAGTGATAGGAGACCAAATACACATTAATTTACCTTTGGGATATATTTTATTGCTTACATGTTATACAGGCTTGAACAGTATCCCTCCAAAATTTATGCAACCTAAAACCTATAAACGGATCCTTACTTGGAATTAGGGTCTTTGCAGACAACACTGAGTTAAAATGAGCCCTACTGTGGGCCCTAAATCCCAATATGACTAATGTTCGTTTAAGAGGGAAATATAGGCACAGACACACAGAGACAAGATGCCCAAGTGAGGACAGAGGCAGAAAAAGAAATGATGCTTTTTAAGGAGGAACACCAAGGACTACCAGCAACCACCAGAAACTTAGAAGCAGCAAGTAAAGATTCTTCCCTAGAATCTTCAAAGGGGGTGTGGCCTTCCCTCTATGCTGATTTTAGAATTCTAGCCTTCAGAACTATAAGAAAACAAATCTCTGTTGTTTTATCACTCAATTTGTGCTGTTACCCAAGAAAGTGCCCCAAGAAACTAATACGTTTATTTTAAACAGACATTGTATAAATACAAATATTAAATAAAGTTGTCAGTTTTCAACATACTACTTATTAGGATTAGCATTCAACTTTTATTCTTCCAATCAGAATTCTGTAACAGATATTGTGTATCCAGACTGTAGACCAAGACAATATATTACAATCTTGAATGTCTTATTTTATTGACCATGAAAACGGAGGCTCAGGAAGGTTCAGTGACTTTTCTTCCCAAGCTTACATAGCTCTATGGTAGCAGAGACAGGACTAGAACAAAAGATTATTAAACCCAAGCCTGACATTTCTTTAATACATAATTTTTTGAATAATAAAACTCCTGAAGAGTCAATATATGCACAAAACTCCCAGATAAGCACGTTCCAGATACTTAGAAATACCTAAGACTTTTCAAAGTTTCCCCAAACTGTTGTCATTACTGCTGAGTTATGAGCCAAAGAATAAAACAGGAACCAAAAGTGAATTAAGGCTATCTTCTCTGGGGGCACTTGGGTGGCTCAGTCATTAAGCATCTGCCTTCAGCTCAGGTCATGATCCCAGGGTCCTGGGATGGAGCTCTGCTCCACCGTGAATCTGCTTCTCCCTCTCCTACTCCCTCAGCTTGTGTTCCCTCTCTGTCAAATAAATAAGTAAAATCTTTAAAAAAAAAAAAAAAAAAAAAGAGTATCTTCTCCGGTGCCTGGCTAGCTCAGTTAGTGGAGTATGTGACTCTTGAACTCTGGGTTGTGAGTTCAAGCCCCACACTGGGTATAGAGATTACTTAAAAAATAAAATCTTACAGGGAAAGAAATCCCACTCACAACTAGTGAGGCTATAAACTGAGCCTGCTGCCAAAATATGTCTCTGAAGTAGGTATCCAGAACATACAAGTATCCATATGACTTAGCTAAAGATGTTTATTATGGTATGCTTTATGATTTTAATAAATGGCAGAATTAAAACAGTCACCAAGAAAGGTACTATAAAGTACCCAACTAAAATATTTTCCTGGGGCAGCTGGGTGTCTCAGTGGGTTAAAGCCTCTGCCTTCGGCTCAGATCATGGTCCCAGGATGCTGGGATTGAGCCCCGCACCAGGCTCTCTGCTCCTCGGGGAGCCTGCTTCCCCCTCTCTTTCTGCCTACTTGTGATCTCTGTCAAATAAAAATCTTTGGGGGAAAAAAAAAAGTTTTCCCAAAAAGAACAACTACAAGAGCACTCCAGTGGAATTTTTGGAATAAAAGCTTAGATGATATATACGGGGGGCTACAAAACTTCAAACTCTCATTTTATCTTGTCAGTTGGTCATCCTTTTAAACTTTTGGCTTACTAATTAATTTAATGCATACACAGTACACACTGTACAGCAATTTTCTGAAGGCTTTGACCAGCATTAAGGCAAGACAAAAAAGTGTTGTGACATGTATTTTTAAGAGCAACAGACTCTTCATCTAGCTAATATGAAAAAAAAAAAAAAAAAACCTTGAAAGAATGTAAGCGCCACAAAAGCAGGATTTTTATTTTACCACACACCCCTCTAAAGAGAACAAAGAGAACAGTGCCCGGTACACGGTAGGCACTAACCTATCTGCTGAATGGGTGTCTTTTCCATGCACATTTACCCCTCAGTCAAACCCAAACTGAGTAAGGGACTCTTTTCTAAGGTGATTTTTAAGAAGAAAAACTACCACAGTGTCACTATCAAAGATAAAACTTCTTTGGTAAGAATCAGGACTCTGCAGACTGGAGGACACAAAATCCAAACACCAATGTGTAATTGCACTGGAACAGTCTTTCAGGGAAAATCCTAATTTTCCTTAAGAAAGCAAGAGACACTTAGTGGTAAAATAGAAATGCATCTAAGTAGAAAAGCAAGAGGATATCCTTAGCCATCATTGCTTTCCCATAAATACAACAAATAATGAGTTACATCAATGGCTTACATTTATATACTCTTTTTTATGTTTCCTATTAGCCCAAATACAGAACTGTTTCATTATAAACACATGTTCAATTTAACATTACATTTTAATAGTGTGGTCTGCTCTATTTTAAACATGAGGCCCTTAAATAAACTAAACACTCTATCAGATCATATTAAACTCTTCTCTTTGACCCAGTTATGAGTTCTTGAGGGATGGGGAAAAAAGGATAATCGTAATTTTTAGTTGTGCTGAAAAAGACCAGACATTTATCTCTTACCTTATTAGCACGTATCTGTTTGTAAATATCCGTTTGCTGCCGAATTCGATATTCCAAGTCAGAAACATGAGCCTGAAGCCAGTTCCAGCGGCTGACAATAGCTGCTCTGTCTGCAGCCCATCTCCATTCTGACCTGCGTCTCCTAAAAGGAAATAAACTGAGTGAAATTTGAGAGTAGCAGCAACATTTATACCCAATGGGAATGGGATGGTTTTAACATCTAAAGGCCCTTATGTCGCCTAGTCTACTGCCAAGAAAAACCCAAGACTTAACGTATGTATATATGTATGTAAGTCAAATTACAGGAAACACATGGACAAAACTTCACATATAGATATTTCCCAAATTAACTAGCTGAAACTGCCTTCTAGTATCTCAATCTTGTGGCAATTTCAGAGGAGACAGAGAAATATTTCAACATAAAACATATATAAATAATAAAGATTATCGACACAGAAAATCCAAAAGACACTACAAATTATTAAAGCAAAGAATACAGCAAAACTGTCAAGACTATCAAAGTGTTGGTATGTGCTAACAAGTGGAAAATATTCATTTTTATAAAAAGCACTATTCACAGCACCAACTTATGCTAACTTGATACATACAAGATCTTTAGAGAAATAATAAAACCTGAAAACATAAAGACTTATAAAAATGAGACACAATTTTTTTTAAGATGACAATCTTCACATGTGTATAAATTCAAGTAAGTCCCAACCAGATTCTGTACAGGGTTTTTAATGGAAACAGATAAAAAGATCAAAAAATTCACAAGGAAACAAAGACTAGCAGTAGCGAAATTCTAAAGAAAATATGATGGAAACTGGCAACTACAGACTTACTGTAAAGCCATAACAATTAAAGCAGTATCTAGAAAGACAAAAAGACTAGTGAGACAAAATACAAGGCCCCAAAACTCAGAACTGGATATATAAAAGGGATGACATCCATTATCAGTGGGGAAAACTGAACTATTCAATGGATAGTTGAATGGCCAGCTCTTTACACAGAAGAAGGTAAAACTAGTTCCCCTCATCATCATATAATTCCATAATTTCGGAATTCCTAAATCTGAAAAGCCAAACTGAAAGAAAAATATCTTTGAAAGGATTCCTTAAGACACAAAAAACATCTTAGCTAAATTTCAACATACAACAAAAGATTTAATAAAGCTAAAGACAAGCCACTATTTGGTAGATTATCTGTAACACACATAACTGAAGTTTAAATATCAGAATATAAACTAGAACTCCAACAAAGAGATTAAAAAAACAGACAATCTAATAAAACAATATAAAATTCATGTGAGAAATCCAAATGGCCAATCGATATTCAAAAATACACCATACCTTGTTAGATTTTGGTTAAAATATTAGTATTCGGTCAGATATTAGGAAGCTATTTCAAACCCAGACTGGAAAAAACAAGTTTTTTAAAATGTGGAGAACAGCAATTCATACACTGCCAGTAATAAAACCTGACACACCTGCTTCTGAAGGCTAATTTGGAAATACTTGGCTAGACAGAAAAATGTGAATACCCAACCATCATGAAATTCTATTTCTGAGAACACTTGCACATCTGCATTAAGAAAGAGATTTACTGCAATAGTTTGTAAGAGCTAAAAGTACAATCTAATTTGCTAAAGTAGGAAAATAAACTAAGAAATAAGTTGTTTGAGATACACACAAGTAGTAAAAGAATTTAAAGGAATATTGCTTATTAATTAGTATTATATGTATCAACATGACTAAATCTCAACAACACGAAATGGAAAAGTTCTAAGAAACTAAAAAAGCATAAACATACAATAAGGGCTGTAGCCAATACATAAGTAGTAATAGTAAAGTATAAAAATATGCGCAGAACTGATACTCAACCAAGTTAGGATCAAGGTTCTTATCACCTCTGGGAATGGGAATGAAGAAGTTGGATTTTAGCTCTACTTATAATGTAATGTGTGATTCATCTTTAAAAACAAAAGTCTGGGGCTCCTGGATAGCTCATATGGTAGAGCGTGCAACTCGATCTTGGGGTGATGAGTTCGAGCCCCATGCTGGGCACAGAAATTACTTTAAAAAAAAAAAAAAAAACCTTAAAAAATACAATAAAAATAAAAAAAAATTTCATGGAAACACATGACAACATTTTAACACTCCTTAAATATTAGAGGAGTATATGGCACCTAGTATATTCTATAATCAAAGTAGTTCATAATCTTCCATAAAATTCTTTTCTAAGAAAGCAGAAACAGTCACTCTGACTGTAGCCCCGCCTCATCAGGATACACATACTCACTACCAAAAATTTTAAATGGCTGTAAGTGAACTCTAACAGTCTACTGAAACATGTCAGGATGCCTGCGTGGCACAATTGGTTAAGCTTGTTCAGCTCTTGGTTTCAGCTCAGGCCCTGATCTCAGGGCTGTGAGATGGAGCCTCTCCTCAGGCTCCAAGCTCAACGTCTGCATCTGCTTGAGACACTCCCTCTTCCTCTGCCTTTGTCCTTCCTCCTGCTCTCTCTCTCGAAATTAAATAAATCTTCAAAAAAGAAAAAAAAAAGTCAATAATGACAGAACACATCTAACCACAGCAGGGTTAGAAAGGAGTTAACAATTATATTATAATTAAGACCAAAGTTAGCAATGATATTTTACTTTTATTTTATATGGTCTAAAAATAAGCCATTCAAGCCAACCACTGTGACCAAGTATTATCCAATTATTTCTCTTTTAGAAAGAAGGGATTTTACAGTTCCCTAACCTTGATAAAATCAGTACAAGATGTAGAGACTTTTTTTTAAAAGTCTGGTTGGCTTAGTGGCTCAAGCATTTGACTTTTTATTTCACCTCAGGTCATGATTTCCAAGGTTGTGAAACTGAGCCCCAGGTCTGGCTCTGGGTGGGCTCCATGCTGGGCATGGAGCCTGCTAAAGATTTTCTCTCTCCCTCCCCGCCCCACCTCCCCACTCCCCCCCACAACCTCTCTCTCTTTCTCTCAATAAGAAAAGTCTAATTATCTGGTCTAATGTTGGCTGCAGTTCTAGTTCTAGCCCAAATCAGGAAAGAACCTTAAGAGGTTAAATACAATCTCCGGATCATTCCTGAACTATAAAAATGCCCCCCCCCACCATCTTTTTAATAAGAGGTAAAGTTAGTTAACCTGCATATCAAATTTCCAACTTTCATTCCTCCATGAGGGTCACCTTCCTATCCAGCTAAATCTCTTGGTTTTGTAAGTTCATTTCATTCATTCCCAAAGCTACCACAGCACCAAATGCCCATTCACCATATCATGACTGGGCTACTCCAATAAACCTCAGCTACTACTATTCATAACAAAGTTATATACTACTTTTCCTAACTAAACTTGCCTCAAACCTCATTACTTCCTGTCACTCTTATGTGTAAGGAACCATACACCTCCCATGGCTTCTTTTCAAATCCTAAGTCTTCAAGAAAACAAAGTATAATGGAAGTCATACTGTAAAAGCAATTCAAAGACAAAAACTGATTAGTACAATTAACACAGTGTTCATTTAATGACAGTTTATTCACAAATTGTTTTAACAATGGACAGTGGCTAGCCAAAACAAACCCTAATGTTGAAAACTAAGATAAAGGAAAGAAAATCAAGGGGCAAATTTACAGTGCTTCCTCCTTAGTCACCCTTGATGGACAAAGAATCCTAGCAGTCTCTCCCCGTGATCCTGAACTTGATCCGTAAGCTTTCTCATGACAGTGTTCTAGGATACCAAGCACTCTTAATTGGCAAGAAAGAGGAAATCTATTTGTCATCTCTGAATTTAGATACACCCTAACCAAAAGAATTCTTTTTTTCCCCTTCTTGTCTGATAGCAAGGGGTTGAAAAAAAAGAAATAAACCCAAACACTTTAAAATCTGTTTGAAACTCTGAGACTAAAACAGAGAAGAAAATTACTTAAAACATTTCCATTCACAAGAACTTTGACAAGTACTATTTTTGATATTAAAGAATAGCCCTTTTAAATTTTCCTAAGGTAAAAACTAACAAGCCCACTCTATAGGTATTCTAAATATCAATAACAAACTGAACTTCCTAATAATATTTTTTGGAAATTGGCTAATAAACTCATTAAGGACGAGCAGCATCAAATTACGAACAGTCTTCATTCTACAAATACAGTTGTCATTTGACAGTTTAGAATCGGAAGTGATTTTCAATGGAAAGTTTGCCACAATGTTGTAATGTAATCAATGAAAAATAAAAACCCCACCCCCACCCCAAGTGTCCAAAAAGTATCTTATATGGTTTTAAGAGTCTGAGAAAGAAAGAGCATACCCTCCACCGCGCGCACGTGCGCACACACACGGGTTGGAGGGGCAGAGACAAAAGCAGATTCCCTGCTGAGGAGGGAGACTGATGGGGCTCAATCCCAGGGGCCTGGGATCATGACCTGAGCCGAAGGCAGATTCTTAACCAACTGAGTCACCCAGGCACCCCAGTATCTTGTGTTTAAAATACCAGCAATATGGGTAGAAAGCCCAACTATTAACAAAGATATACAAGTCTGAGGTAGCTACGAAGATGATACCAGACTCAAGTGACAGAACACCACAAAATATTATTTAAAGAATAAGATCTTCAGGACACCTGGGTGGCTCAGTGGGTTAAGCCGCTGCCTTCAGTTCAGGTCATGATCTCAGGGTCTTGGGATCGAGTCCCAAGTGGGGCTCTCTGCTCAGCAGGGAGCCTGCTTCCCTTCCTCTCTCTTTCTGCCTGCCTCTCTGCCTGTTTGTGATCTCTCTCTGTCAAATAAATAAATAAAATCTTAAAAAAAAAAAAAAAAGGAATAAGACCTTCATATCTCACCTTTTTTCCCCCTATAACAAATACAACATGCCACAGAAATTCAGTTTACTTGAGGGAGAGGTGGATTCCCCCCAATGTTCAAAATGTAAATTTATTACTTTGATAATTTACAGATCAAAGTGCTACTGATTTAATATTAGTCAGTCTTCAAAAAGAACACATGACTTAAGGTTGTACAGTGATAATTACATACTGAATTGGTTTCTAATGCAGTCCTTGTGAATGATGAAGAAAAAGATATAAATTCCAACATAGATGGAATTGCTTATTCTGTGCTAACAATTAGTGAAGTAATTATTTTAACTTTATTGCCTATGCAGGACACTAGAATATTTACTAAACTATTTTTCTGCTGTGTACTACTTTATTCCAGTTTGTACCAAAATGTTTGTCTACACCTACCAGGCTACTGCCTGAGAATTCATTTTAACTCCTACTTTGCCCCTCACTTTTGTAAACACATTGGTAAATATGCTTTATATAAAAACCCATTAAAATTTTACGTTATGGATTGATTTTTGGTTACCTAAATGCAGGAAGATACAGTACCAATGTTTCCTTTGGCAATACCACATGAATAATACATTTTAATGTTGCCAGCTATGTACCAGTATTTATCTGTATAAAATAGCATATGCTGTATAAATAGATTCTTTTTAGAGGGTTAAGAAGACTATTACCACGTATCTAGAACTTAGGGTATTTTACAGGATCCAAGAATATAAAATATTTATGCCACTCACTTGAACAACAAAAAAAATCATTTCCTCTAAAAATGCGCTTGTATTTATAAAACACTCTGAAACTACGAAGTGGAAAACACTTAAAAATTTAGGGTTCAGCTTACATGTTGGCCAATGTAGAAAACAAAAAAGTGATTTCTGTCTTTAATTTTCTAAAATCATCTTGAATGGTAATGTTAATAGAAATGTTTCAGTAGAAGAGGACCAGATCAACACAGGGTCTTTTATGCAAGGAGATTTAACCTCAAATGTGGCAGCCAAGGTCCTCTTATTTTTATTACATATTAGGAATAATACACTGAATCCTCAAAGGTGTCACTCATAAAAAACGTTTCTATTACACCTTGAGAGGTAATGATCTGATTCACTTAACTCAGAGGTGATTACCACTGATTTTACTAAAATAAAAGCATTAAGGAATTTAATTTCTGCTAAGAGAAAAACAAGAATTTGCAATATTACTAGTATATCAACTCCTTCTATTTGATAAACCCTATCTTCAATGTCTACAGAATTGCCAGAGACAGCAGAGCAATAAGAGGCAGTGACAGACACTTCCTCTTCCTCAAAGATAAACTAGAGCAAAAGCTGACTTATCTAAAAAGAACAGTAAAGCTAGGCACTGAACCATGTCATACTTGGCCTACTGCTGTCTTTAACAAAATCACCTAACTTCTACTCCAAGATGGAATATCTGTTAATCTAGCAGAACAGTGCTGGTTTGTACAACTTTTCCCTGATCTAGGGGGGAAGGAGGGGAAATGTATATATATAGATAGCTGTAGGACCAGACACAGTATGTATGTGTGTGTGTGTGTGTGTGTGTATGTATGTATGTATGTAAATATATATATAGGAGGGAGCAGGAGGGGCGGGGCAGAGACAGAGGAAGAGAGAATCTGAAGCAGGTCCATGGTCCCAGTATGGAGCCCAAAGCAGGGCCTGATCTCACAACCTTGTGATCTAGAAATTTTTTTTTAATCTAGAATTTTTTTTAAAAATCTCATTAAACAACAATGAATAAGTTAGAAAGACCTGGATGATGGTAATTCCTCTTCAGTTCTGATTTCGTTTCTATTTCCAGTTCTTTCACTTTATGTAGAAAAATTTCTATTAAAAAAAAATAAAAGTAAAATGACTGTCTACAGCCAAATTACATAGCACTATGTTGAAAAACTGGCACACAAATTATTTTAGAGTTCTGTGCTACTTCCAAGTGTGCAAGAAAGTCCGAAATACCTAGGTTCTGAAATCTCCAGGTTATTTACATGACTTATAAAACCAACAGAATAACATAAGTGAAGTCGAGATCATCCCTGAGCAATCAGAGCATATAAGTAAGTTGCTAGATTCACAGTATCCAGGTTAAGAGTCAGGGTCACAAGAATAGAAAATCCTGACATTACTGAGAGCCACTTTAAAAAAAAAACAGTATATACAAGTGTCTACCACCTAGCTTAAAAGCAGAATGAAATGAACAGGTGAAGAAGCAGGAATACAGGTTCAAGCCAAGTTCTCACTTTTATTTACACTTTATGTGATTACAGACATGAAAACTGACCTCTGGAAATAATAGCAACATCTGCTTCCTAAGAATGTGGCATTCATAAATGATACAATCGTAACTGCAAAATACAATCTGTGTATTAAAAAAGATTAAACAAACATAACCTTGGAGTCCAATTCTATACTGTAAAAGATATAAAAGAAGGGAAAAGAGGACAAATAAACCTCCAAGAAGCAGAAAAATACAGGAAATAGATGTTTTCAGTTAGCAACAGACTTAAGTTTGAGTGCTGGGCTTCGACTCACCCAAAGAAGGTCCACGCTAAACAGCAAAACTGAAGTACAGCTGACCCTGGAGTAACAAGGGGGTTTGGGATGCCAAAACTTAATTACTAACTGCCTGCTGTTGACTGGAAGCCTTACCAAATAACAGAAACAGTCAATTAACACATATGGTATATGTTTTATGTACTACATCCTTCCAATAAAGGTAGAGAAAATATTAAGAAAATCATAAGAGAAAATACATTTATAGTACTGTATCAAAAAAATACCACATACAATGTACCCTCCCAGTTTAAACATGTTATGTTCAAGGCTCAACTGTAGTTCATTAGAATAGATAATGTATTCAGCAACAACTTCAATGACATTACCCTCTGTCCAAACTTACAGAGATGGAGGAAATAAAATGGGGGAGGGGGGCACACAAAAAAGTCTACCATCAAATATCCTTCATGTTTTGCCTGTAAAATAAAAACTTCGATGAGTATGAGTATGAGTTTAAGAAGCATTTTGTATCTGTCATCCTAACTATTATCAGCTTTCTAGAGAGGTCTAGAGTAACAGGAAACCAATCTACCAGAGCCAATTCTAAACTTCCAATTAACTGATCCTCATAAAGACTCCAGGGTGGTGGGTAAGGGTGGAGGTGGGGGTTTTGAATAGTTAACCCTTTTGTCCTAATGTTTAAATAAGATTAACTCCAAAACTGAAAAGAGATTTATGTGTTTTGGCAAATTATTTAAGCCAAACTTTCAGCTACCATCAACTCTTCCTCTCATCCGCCACCCCTACCCCAGCACCAGTGCCACTGAATAAATATATAAGTACCTATTATTTATTACCAGAGATTATACCAGGTGCTGAGGATATAATAAACAAGAACTGTGAATCATTAAGCTTAGAGTTTAATGGGCAATACAAATGTTAATAGACAGTCATGCAAAGTGTGAGAGAAGAGATTATAACTATGACATCGGATCTAGATTGAGGGATGTAGAGGACTTCTCTGTACTATAACCACTCAACCTAATAAACTCCAAAGAATAAATCAGGATGTGGACATGCAAACTTGCTGGGGATGAGAGGTCCGGGGGGGGGGGGTATGGAGATGTACAAAAGATACTGGGGACTGTAGTGTGTCTTAAGAAGAAATGATATGTATACAGGTTCTGTAGCTGCAGCTCAACCAGTAAACAAGGGGAAGAATGCACTGGAGCTGACAATGGATATAGGAAGGTAGTAGGGTCAGATCATATAGAACTCTGTAATCCATGTTAGTTTTATGAAACAGTCCTGGTCTTGGCCTATGTTCTTGCATTTACCTTGGACTCTTTTTAAATGAAAAATCTCAATACAATAAAAATCTCTTTTTAAATGAAAAATCTCAAAATACAAGCTAACAGATAATGAACTCCCACATAACCATCAACTAACTTAATTATTATTAACTCTTGGCCAGTCCTATCTCATCTATAGCATCTACCCCCAATCCTCGGGAATTAATTTTGAAGCCAATCCTAGCCATCAGATTAGTACATCTGTATTTATTTCCATGTGTATCTCTAAAAGGTAAATTCACTTAAAATATAGTTTACTAGGGGCGCCTGGGTGGCTCAATGGGTCAAGCCTCTGCCTTCGGCTCAGGTCATGATCCCAGGGTCCTGGGATGGAGCCCCGCATCGGGCTCTCTGTTCAGCGGGGAGCCTGCTTCCTCCTCCCTCTCTCTGCCTGCCTCTCTGCCTACTTGTGATCTCTGTCTGTCAAATAAATAAATAAAATATTTTTTAAAAAAATATAGTTTACTATATACTATGCTATATTTAACACATACACTACACTATATACTTCCATATTTTAAAAAACAGTAATTCCTTAAAGTCAAATATCCAGTTGTTGGTCAAATATTCTGAACTGTCAACTGGTTTCTCCAAAGTAAAGATCCACACACTGCATTTGGTAATAAATCTCAAATTTGTAAAAGATTTCCTCTTTTTCTCCTTGCAATTTATTTGTAGAATAGAACTATCTGTCCTTTAGAATATCCCACATTTATTTTTATCCTTGTCCCAAAGTCCACACTTTTGAACTTTTTAACTCTACCTCTAAAGTACTTTTAGTTTGTTATTTAGTGTTCAGTACAGATCAAGAAATAAATTATTTATATTTTTGTGCCTCTAATTTTTACATGTTTAAGACTGAGGGAAGCCTAGGTGGCTCAGCTGGTTAAGCATCTGCCTTCCGCTCAGGTCCTGACCCCTGGGTCCTGGGTTCCAGTGGCAACATCAAGCTCCCTGCTCAGTGGGGAGCCTGCTTCTCTCTTTGACTGCTGCTCCCCCAGATGGAGCTCTCTCTTTGACAAATAAATAAAATCTTAAAAAAAAAAGAAAAAGAAAAAAAAAAGACTGAGAAAAAAGACCGAGATATATACTAAGACACACCCAACCTTTAAAGATTTAAGGTACTTCAAACTCCTCTCAATGCCCATTTGTCAGACATTTTATTAATTGGTAGCATTTATGTAATATGTACTCTGCCATGCACAATAAAGCAAAAAATGTACTAATTCTCCGACACAGCCCCTCAGTAGCAGTACTCAGGTCAATCTGTTTGTTAAAACCAACTCAGGTTTCCAGCCTCAAAATATCCAGAAGCACCCACCTCCCTCTTGGTAAAGATTTCCCCTGGGGAACTATATCTCAGAATTCATTACTGTGTATTCTTCAAGTTTACTGTGATCATTTCATTTTGTTATTTATGTGTTCTCTATTTCCAAAGTCATGTCATGAAGACTTTGACTGGTCTTCAACTAGGTTATCCATGCCTTTCCTACCACATGTTTTAACTGCAGATCAATTTTCAATGATATCTGCATATATGTAGTTTACGAATAAGGAATTCCCAAGAAACTTTAAAAATATGAGACTGATTTAGCAATGGCTTGTACTGCTTAATTTTCAAACTGTTAAAACAAAAACAACAACACCCACCTAACTGAAGCTTAAAAGATCCCGAAAGCCTTTGACACACACACTGAAGTGTTCCAATGGAGGAAAACACAGCATGACAGAGAAGGATGGAAGTGGCAGTTCTCGGCTGGCTGTAGGACCAGACACAGAATTTGAGCAGGAAGATTCAGAACAAAACACTGGCCTAGTTACTGTGTCTTTTTTAGAGAATAGGACTCTGTTATGTTTCAAAAATAAAGCAAAATGACAAAGTTAATACTGAAAGACTCAGTTATTCCAAGAACCACTATCCCAGAGTGGCTCCTTCACAGTGAACCAATCAATTTTCTGTCTACTTTTTTGCCTACAGAGTCATCTTTTTAGAGTGGATTTCACTTTAGAACCTTTCAAAATTCAAACTGAGGTTAGAAGATTCAAATTCTATATATGGTATTAATTCCTCCTTTAAAAATCCTGAATAGTTAAACAATCCCAACTGTTCAAGAGCCGTAAATTAAAGTTTAAGAGTAGCTATTATTTGATCTAGCTCACTCACCTAAGCAAGAGCCTGACAAGGAGCGTATCTTACAACTTAAAGTTCTTACTGTAAGCAGCAGGGGGCTTAGACACTTTCATAATTATCACCATACTGCAACTAAAACTGAAAGAAAACCCATCTCTTATCTTCAGCATTTCCCAGGTTCCCAGCCCTGGGCCTGAAAGTAGAATAGAGGAGCAGAAAAGCACAAAATATTGACAAAAAGGAGGAAGGAGGAGGAAGGACACCACCACTTATTCCATGGGAAAGAACTTGTTTCTGGCTATCTCTAGAATAGTCAAAGGAATCTAAGAATTCAGTCCCCCAGATTAACTAACAACAGGATTTCTACAGAGATACATTTTCTATTCACTTTAAAAACAAAAATACAGCTTGTTAGAAAGAATATGGTATAGAGAGTGAGTAAACACTAAATTCCAAGTCCTTGCTCTGCCATTTATTTAGCTAGCTATAATCAGAGTCAGCTATAAACAGAGTCAGCTAACTGAAAGATGGAAGAACCAACATTCTTATAAAAGCTCAACTTCAGGAGTGGTGTTCCTACTACACTGTGTGTAAGAAGTATGTGAAAGTTGAAATGAGCCCCAGGGACTTGCATGAAAAGAAGCCTCCTGGATAGCTTGTGATCTCTCTCTCTGTAAAATAAATAAATAAAATCTTAAAAATAAAATAAAATAAAACAAAACATCCCATTCAGTAGAAGGTAACCCAAGCCTAGCATTTCCTAACTTCCAACCCAGCAACAAAAGTGGCCTGGACAGGCTCATCACTCCCCTGAAGGAAGAGGAATACCACCCACAATACCAGGTAAGCTCTGCAGCAACAGAAAAAGAGAAGGATCAGGAGGAGGCCAGCTAATGATAAGAGACCAGAGAAAATATTATTACCACATTTCTCTCTTTCCCTTTTACAACAGGGACTTAACTATCTCTTAGATCCAAGTTCTTACCCCTACTACTGCACTGAAACGGTCAGTCAAGGTCACCAATGACCTCCACTGAGCTAAATCCACTTCCAGTCCCTTATCACTCTTGACATATCAGCAGCATCCGACACAGGTGATCGCTCTCTCCTTTTTAATATTTTCATTTGTCTTTCAAAAAACATCAGAGTAACCTGATTTTTCTCTTGCCTTTTTGTAAGACTCCAACTGCCCACACCTCTCAGTCTTCTTTCCTACACTCACTTCCTAGGGGATCTTATCAAATACCATAGTTTAAGTACTGGCTATGTTTCTGACTCTTTTTTTTTTTAAAGATTTTATTCATTTATTTGACAGAGAGAGATTACATGTAGGCAGAGAGGCAGGCAGAGAGAGAGAGAAGGAAGCAAGCTCCCTGCTGAGCAGAGAGCCCGATGTGGGACTCGATCCCAGAACTCTGGGATCATGACCTGAGCTGAAGGCAGCGGCTTAACCCACTGAGCCACCCAGGCGCCCCTATGTTTCTGACTCTTAAATTCTTGTATCTCTAGCCAAAACTACTCCTCTGAATTTCAGATACACCTGCCTACTCAACAGCATTTGAAGGTCTAAAAAGCATCTCAAATTTACTATGCAAAACTGATACTCCCTCTTCCCCATCATTTATACCATTCCAAACCTGCTTCAACTGAACTGATCTGCTTAGAGGCTTAAAACAAAACCCTCTGTTATCCTTAACTTCAGACCCCTTGCCCAACCCCCTCAGACACAAATTCAGTCCATCAGTAAATCTTACTGGAACTATTTTCAAAATATGTGTAGCATTCACAAATACTTCTTGCCATTCTCATTGTTACTTCTTTGGTCCATCCTGCCCAGATTATTGCCAAGAGCCTCTTAAACATCGGTCTGGCTCTCATCCTTGACTGAATTAATTCAGGCTATTCAGCATCAATACAGCAGCCAGAATGATGTACAAAAGAACAAGTTGAAAGACATCACTCCTCTCCCCAGTATCAACTCTGGTTGCTTCCTATCTCTCCAGATAAAACAAAACCAAACCCTCCAAGTTCCTTGTAATAGCCTGTAAGGCCCCAAATGATCACGTATCACTTACTACCCACTCCATCCCAGCTTGCTCTCTGGACTCTCAGTCACTGCTTTTATTTTTTATTTATTATTACTATTCTTTTTTTTTAAGATTTTATTCATTTATTTCACAGACAGAGATCACAAGTAGGCAGAGAGCCTGATGCGGGGCTCCATCCCAGAACCCTGAGATCATGACCTGAGCTGAAGCCAGAGGCCTTAACCCACTGAGCCACCCAGGTGCTCCTATTTATTATTTTTTAAAATATTTATTTGAGAGAGAGAGAGAAAGAAAGTGAGAGAGAAAGAGAGTATGAGAGGGGAGAAGGTCGGAGGGAGAAGCAGACTCCCCATGGAGCTGGGAGCCCGATGTGGGACTCAATCCCCGGACTCCGGGATCATGACCTGAGCTGAAGGCAGTCGCTTAACCAACTGAGCCACCCAGGCACCCCTCAGTCACTGCTTTTATTACTGTACACTGAACATGCCAGTTATGCTATCAACCAGAGAGCCTTTTATTTGGTATCCCCAAGGTGGACATCCTAACTTCCTTCGATCTTTTCCTCATAAGTCACTTCAATGAAACCTTCTCTCTTCCTCGAAAAAATACATTCTCTCTCTCTCTTTCCTTCCCTCCTCTTGTAAAATAGTTTAATTATCTATCTTACTTATTGTCTGTTCCCACCACACACAAACTAAAAGAGGAGGGACTTTTGTTTACTACCACATCCCAGGGGAGATGAACAATGCCTGGCATGCACTAGTAGGCAGCCAAACATTGGCCAAGAGGGAGGGAGGAAAAGAGGAAGGGGAAGAAGGAAGGATAGAGGTTAAAACTATGATCCCAACTTTTCCTTGTAATACATAAAACCAAAGTAATCCTTTAGTGAAGCAAACCTCTTTCTCATATGGTACCAATAGATCCCCATAAGCCATTCTGGCCTCTCTTGACCAAACTAGAAGACAAAACTGTAGTCCACACTCTTAGTCCAAGTCTACACAGACCAAGGAAAATATTACAAAATGAAAACGGCCAGTAAGGTATTTATATGATCCATATTCTTAACGCCAACGATAAACAACTTGAATGCTTACTGAGGATACTATAAATGTTCCACATGCTTTTATAAATACAACAAACTTTTTACATCTCAATTCCTATACTCTTTCAAACCATTTCCTAGTTAGTTAGAATCTTAAATTGTATGACATATATATGCTTTTCTATTTCAAAGTTTCTTTGGCAACTTTTGAATATTCCTCCACACGAACTTAAAAACTATTCTGTAAGGTTCTTCTTTACCATATGGTATATAAATCCACTCTCCACCCATTAGGAATTAATTTTTAATGACCTAGTCAGCCCTCAGAGGTCAAATCAGCTTGCAGTGAAAAAAATGACTGGATGCACAAAGAAAGACATTTTCCATGTCCTAATAATTGTGAGATACCAGTAAGGAGAGCTCCATTACAGCACTAAGCACAATACCTAGCATGTTGTTAAGTGCTCAATACATGGTAGATGCTGCTGCCTTTAGTATTTCTGACTACCACCCCTGACTGAACTAAGCTACCACAAGATGCTCTGTGCCCTTCCATCTAATGACAAACATTTGTTTTGGTAAATGTGTATTCCTTAACCACTTGAAAACAGGAACTTGATACCAACTATCTTTTGCACTGGCGGGAGTGAAGGTGATGAAGGAAATGGCTTTGCAGGAAGATTCTGTAGTGGTTCCTCACTGGGAAAAAAGCGATGATAAACTCACCCACAAACTCAGGGTCTACAATAACTGCTCATCTTAACTCAGCAAGAACCTCTCTTCCTGCAACACAAAAAGACCCCAAGCACACAGGGGAAATTTTTATGTGCTCCTAAAATAATGGCAATACAACTGTTAAGAGTCTATGATTTTCAACAGGTCTACTGAGAAAAAGCAATGATCATATAATAAGGAGCTCTTAAGTTGTACTTCATTTTACTCATGTTTCCTTTTAAGTAACACAAATTATAAAAATGACAAATCCAGTGCCTACCATATAAGAGAACACTGCACATCACATATATTAATTCATGTAACTTAAAGACACGCAAATAGGTATTATTATCATTCCCCATTATACAATGATGAATTTAAGGAAATTAATAAAGGTTGAGAAATTTGTCCAAGTTCACACTGCTGCTGTTAAAGAGCACAGAGTTCTGGCCCAGAGTTCTTGTTCCTAACAGTTGGGATAGTATATAAACAGTTGGGATAGTATAAATTTGAGTATCCATTGCCATATTAACTGTTTGAGAAATCATGCTTAATTCATTAAGGAAAGGCTCAATTTACTCTTTTCCCTCAGTTATAAAACTCATACAGATTTCCCAAGTCTCTTGATCAGCTTCTTGATGAGGCCAAGTCTAAATCTAAATTGCTCTCTCAAAATGTGCCAAATACTGTAAAACTGAAAGAAATCTGGGAATTTATCTCTAAGCATGTCAATTTTTTTTAAATGGTCAAAATGAGGCCCAACAGAGTAAATGACTTTGCTAACATCAGAAGTCAATCCAGTCAGTGAACCTCTTTAAGATTTTATGTATTAATTTAGAGAGAGAGAATGTGGGGGGGGGGGTGCACACGAGGAGGAGGAGGGATCAGAGGGAGAAGCAGACTCCCCAATGAAAGGGGGGACGGACCATGACCTGAGCTCAAGGCAGTCTACTTAACCAACTGAGCTACCCAGGTACCCACAGTCTGTCAACCTCTTAAACGAGGTCTCAAAAAAGACACTCAGAAGAGCCTAGCACTCCAACACGAATGAAAAGTTACATTCTGATTTTTTAGATTATTTTGACTTAACTAATTTGTACAGGTAACTATGACTCGCAAGTCCTCTTTTTAAAATTCACCAACTGTTTCACAGACTCAGAAATAAGACTACTTGTCAGTATGACCATCTTTGACATCTTCCTCTGAATAAAAATATGTAAAATTAAGACCAATGATCTATTCTGAGAAATAAGGAACCATGTAAGAGAAAAAGACACACTGTCCAAATGGCAACATCTATACTGAACTAATAAAGAATTCCACCACTAAAGGAAGTCAAGCTTCCAATCTATTCTATACTTGCATGGCCCTCAAGTTTTCTCCCTTGCAAAACTGATTTCTACGGTCCTTCGAGGTCTAAACTCCTACCCACCTTTGCTCATTAAGTGTCACATTATGAACAGGAAACACAACATTTTGCTCCCAGTTTAAGGTATGTTTGTATGTCCTGCAAAGAAGGTACCTACTAATGAAAAACAAACTAAAATAACTGGTGTGTAGAAATAACTTTGTCTCTCTAGTTATTAGCTTTTATGAAGTAACTTATCTTTATGCCAAGGAGTTCCTAAACTATGAACTATAAACCTGTCACTTTGTTTAACTGTTAAGCACCCTGGGCCTAGAATTAGCCTAAACAGATTCTTCGCAACCCAACACCTAAAACTAGAACATCTACCTGAACTGGACTGATTTTCGTAACGAAAATATCTTATTCTTAAATATAAATTCTAAAGGAAGAAAGATACAGATATCTTAACTTGTAAAACTAAGTCTGGAAGAAAATTTATCTGATGTTCTTAAGCACAGAACCATCAAGCAACCCATAGGAGTACTACATTTTTGATAGTTTATAATAATGTTTCCCCAGACAGTTTAGTTATAACCACATGTTAACCTTTTTTTATAACCTCGTAAGCAAGAGAAAATAGCTCCAATATGCCAATTCAATAATAATTCTTGATATGAATGTTTAAAAGGAAAAGAGAATGGCAAACCATTTTTAAACCACTTTAAATTAGACAACAAAATGAAAACAATGCCTAAGTTTTCAGACTCTTGACTGACAGCTGACAGTCAACTTCCTGAGTAGATAACTAGGTTGGAAAAACAAATCTTAATCCCATTAAAAAACTCTTCTGACAACTGCTTTCGCATTTTAATAGAAATGTTAATTTCTTCCCAGAAGGAGGTTATAAATTTCATCACATACAAGCTTCTGTCTGGATAAAGCTTGAGAGCAATTTTTCTTTTATGGCCTCGCCTTTTAATTTAAGACACTCTCTAAAGGTCTGTCCAGGGGTGTCCAGGTGGCTCAGTGAAGAGCTGGAAGACTATTTCTGCTCAGGTTGTGATCTCAGGACTATGAGATCAAGCCCTATGATGGCCTCCACACAGTGCACGGAGGCTGCTTGGGATTCTCTCTCTTCCTCTGCCCCCCTGAGCATGTGTTCGCACAGGGGCTCTCTCTCTAAATAAAATAAAGGTCTGTCCAGGGAAAGGTCCATCTCAGAACTTTTTTTTTTACTAAAGACCACAAACTTGCTCCACCATTTTTTTTTAAATAACACTTGTTTTTATAAGGTAAGTAGAATTATTTCAAAGAATAAAAAGTTTACAACAGTTGTTCTTCCTTCCCTATTGCAGAAGAGGAAAGAGGATAAAGCTGTAGCGATCAGCCAGCAGTCCTGTGTCAGCCCCTCCCCACCTCCCACCAACTATACAGCTCATGAAAGCTAAGCAGAAGTCCTAGGAAAAATACACATTCTAGAGATGAAGGTAATTTTAGAGGTGTATTACATGATGGTATAAGCATGTATAACTTTTCAGACAGCTATATGCAATTTCAAACTAAATTACAAATACTTCACTATGACATTATGATTGAGAAACAAGTTTATCTGTAGGACACTCCCACTAAAGTGTGTTCAAGCAATCCAAACATCTCTAGGGGAACCAACAGATAAAATACTTGTAGAGGAGCAGAAATGCTAAGGCAATTGCAAAACATGCAAACACAGCTTTTATTGTTTCCCTAGAGATCACTACGGTCATCAATAGAGGATGGCCATAAAATGCTTAAGTTGTTCATAGACACCAGGCAAATGGCACAGAAGTGCAGGAACGTGGGTTATTCATCAGGCTAGTAGTTGCCAGTGTGATGAAGCAGGGAAGAGCCTCTGGGGCTGAAAAATACAATAGAAACAGTCTGGTTCGCTTCACATTTTCTGGTTAGTTCTAGAATTCACATTACTAATTTAAGAATCACAGAAGAAAAGAACCAACCCAAGGAACCAAGTCTTTTACAGAAAAGGCAACTCATCTGCCAAGACATAGAAGAGTGAGAGAACTAGACCCAACTTTCAACTGAGATGATATACCACACAAAAATTACACATTTAGTAATATAAATTTTGTTAGCAACAGCCCGGTTACATATTTGGTAGTCTCCCATTATTTGTGGGGGATATCTTCCAAGATCCCCTGCAGATACCTGAAACCTCAGATGTACTGAACTCAGAGATACACTATGTTTTCCCCATACATACATACCTAAGATAAAGTTTATTTTGTACACTGGGCACAGTAAGAAATTAACAACAACAATAATAAAGCAGAACAATTATAAGAATATGCTGTAATAAGTTATATGGATGTGGTCCCCCTCTCTCAAAATACTTACTGCAGTGTACCCACCCCTCCTGTGATGATGTGAGATGATAAAATACCTATATGATTAGACGAAGTGAGGTTAATAATGTAGCATTAGGCTACTATTGACATTTGGGTGGTGTATCAGGAGGATCATCTGCTTCCACACCTTGGGAAGTAAAATTGTGGGTAAGGGGGACTTCGGTATTCCTCTCAAAGGAAATGCTGGTAACGTCAAGTAACCTATTAAACTATTAGAATCTTTTCTATCAAGGCACAAAACATTAAAAGCACATCAGGAAGAAACAAAACTCAATTCACTTTCACCCTGTAACTTCTCTGTTCAGCCTCTACCGTGGATCCTCTGACCTTTAAGTAAAATGCAATCTAACTTTATCATGAAGAAGTCTTCATTAATAGTCCTCCAACTTCTGTTTTCCAGGAGAGTTCAAAAACCTTTCCAACAACAAGTAAAAACTCCATCATTTTTCTTTCAAGGCTTGGGACCCAGGAATTATTTTATACATAGAACAAAAACTATAGCTTCTAAAAGAGACCTGAAATTACTTTTTAAATGGCATAATTATCTCAATAATCAACAGTAATGCTGTCATAATATTTTAAATTACATTTTTTTAAAAGTATAAACTGATGTGTCCAAATTTGAAAAAAATTATATTGTAACAGCTTTAAAAGATGGCTATAAATTCTTTGACACTTCTTCCATTGAGAAGTAGGGTTCTCTGTCTCTCCCCCTTGAATGTGAGACAGCCTGTGACCACTTGTAAATAAAATGTGGTGAAACATGATCTTAAGGGACTTCCTAGGCCAGATTATAAATGAACAGGCATATTCTACCCCTGTTTGCTAAAACACAGAGCTGCCATGTAAGAAGTATGACAGCCCTGACACTGTTCTGCAGGTGTATCTGGCCAGCGGGTCCCAGCTGAGCAAAGCACTCTAGGCATCCCTACCCAGGTGCCACACATATGAATGAAGATGCCATCTTGGAAATGACCCTCCAGTTGGCCCCCAGCCTTTGAATTTTAAAACAGAAACCTTCTAAAACAGAAACAAGCCATTCCAACTGTATCCTGAATTCTGACCCACAGAATCTGTGACAATAAAATAAGTCTTGTTTTTATGCCATTCAGTTTGAGGTGGCTTATTAAGTAGCAAAAATAACAGAAATAGCCATTACTCAATCAAGTTGAACATGTGCATATTTTATTTACCATCTAATAATTCTATTCATGGGTATATACCCAAAACAAAACCTTTAGCATGCATATACCAGGAGGCATGTTCAAAATAAGAGCACTGAACACTACTTATGAAACCCCAAACACACACCAAGAGGAGAACGGATAAATTACAGTATATATGATCAATGGAGCAATGAAAATGGACTAGTTACATGAAAAAGCATGGATGAATTTTTGTGACATAATGCTGAAAATCCAAGTCCCATAAGACAAGTTTAAGACTAAACAACAGTAAATTAGAGATCCCTGAAGAAACTTGAAAAGCTGTCAGTTCGTATTTTACCACTGCCTTAGAATCTTTGTTGGAGGGGCAGAATTGCTTTCTGCTGGCTTCCCTATTATTTTTTAGGCAAACACAGATAAATGATGCAACTAAAAAAGAAAGTGGTAATTTAAGATGAAAAATGGGGGTGGATCTTATAGATAAACTCTAAGTAGTAACAGTCATTGAGTTGGGCGGTAGTGTCAAAGGTGTGTATTATTTTTAAAATAAAGACACACATGGACCAGTAATACTGTCATAAGCTGAGAAGTCCAACTAAAAAGAAATAAATACATATATACAGGAGTACATGTGATGAGAGAATGGGGGTTAGAGACAAGAGTAATCACATTACCATTAGGTTAAGAAAAATACCGTTTCTACTTTAAGATAGCAAATATTGAAATCCAATATGTACTCCACCAATTTCCCTTTAAATACTCATGAAAAGAAGAATTTTATTGTCTCACAGAGCTCAAAACTAAGAATACATTGGTTTTCTCTGAGTATCCAGAGAGGATTTCCAATAACCAAACTCAGAAGGCAGGAAAAAAAAGTAGGGACACATAAGGAAAGACAGATTCCCATTTCCTACCTGTATCATACCTAGAATCTTCAATTGACTGTTTCTAGCAAGGAAAAGGCAACAGATTGCACTGGGTTATCCAAGAAGCAACTCTACTCCTAACGGGAAGGCAACATGACATCATCAGACCTAAGATCCGTTCTCAGGCCAGCACATCTTAACACGCTCAATATCAGCAAACTGGCCAGAGGCTGTACTCAGTAACGCTTAGAGGACGCTGAAAGTAGGAATCTGAAGCAACCAGATGGACACGGAGGATCCATCAAACTGCTCACTTGCAAACACCAAGACCTTTGCAAAGGCCTTTCCTCCTAGGCAATATAACTGTCTATCTTAAAATCTCCAGAGAAAGAAACAGGGAAACTATCAGAAGTCGAGTTCACAGCAGAGGTTACAAAAGATAAACAAAATAAATGCCCCCAAACTAAAATTCTTACATCCTTCCAAAACCGTTTCTGACGGTCTTCTTCTCCTCTGTAAAAACATACACACACAAAAACCAAAAACCAAAACCACGACAAACTATTCTTCCTCCAGTTCCTTAAGAGCTAACAAGCTCTTCCCAATTCCTCTCTTTCCCTCACAACCATAGTTAATCTACCAGAAACTTTCTGGATTCTACCTTCAAAATACAGTTGATTTTTGAACATAGAGGTAAGGGGCACTGGGCTCCGGAGTGGTAGATCCATGTTTAACTTTTGACTCCCCCCAAAACTTTACTACTAATAGCCTACAGCTGACAAGAAACCTTGCTGTTAATACAAACAGTCAACTAACACACATTTTGTAGGATTTATATACTATATACTGTATCCTTATAAGAGTAAGCTAGAAAAAAAAAACATTATTAAGAAAATAGTAAGGGGGGCACCTGGGTGGCTCAGTGGGTTAAGCATCTGCCTTTGGCTCAGGTCATGATCCCAGAGTCCTGGGATTGAGCCCCGCATCGGGCTCTCTGCTCGGCGGGGAGCCTGCTTCCTCCTCTCTCTCTGCCTGCCTCTCTGCCTACTTGTGATCTCTGTCTGTCAAATAAATAAATAAAATCTTTAAAAAAAAAAAAAAAGAAAGAAAATAGTAAGGAAATACATTTATAGTATCATACTGTATCTACTGAAAAAAATCTGGCTATGAGTGGTTGTCAAGGGTCAAGTGTGTATTTAATCTCAGCCCACTCCTGATCCTTCAAACATCACCATCTCTCACCTGGATATGGCATCAACCTCCTGAGTAGTCCTTCTCTACCCACCCACCCCCACCCAGCCCCCAGTAGACCTTCTCTTAGATCTACCTGTGACTCCTTTTCTTTAGCACATTCCCAGGTAACCCAGAGTAAAAGCCACAGTTCCTATAAAGTTCCAGGTTAATTCTCATCTCCTTTTGTTTTCGGATTTAAACTGAGTTGACTGTTGGAACACCTTCTTCTTCTGATATCCTTGAGCAATAAACAGTCCCTTATTTCCTTTAGGTCACCTTATCAAAGAAGCCTTCTTTGACTGACACATATTAGGTAAAGCTGCTGCTGCTATCACTACCCTCCCCCAATCCTGTTTTGTTTTCCACAACACTCACCGCTTGACATATTATACACGTGTATTGCCTCTATTCCTCTACCAATTAAGTTCCAAGAGGGCAGGCATTCTTACATGTTTTATTAATAATGTAACCCCACAAACTTAACAGTCTCCTCATATGCAGTGACCATCCAATAAAGTTAAGTGAATGAATAAATGAATGAATGAATACTGGGATGGTGGAGGGGAGAAAGGGGAGTATCCTATATACAGTAGTTCATGTGGATGTAACCATGAACATCCCAGGGAAGTCAGCCAAAAATCTTTACTGAGGGTTACTACAGACTCGATCTAATTTCAATTAAAACCCCAGTGAGATTTTTTGAGGGAATCTGACAAAGATGGATGGATTTGACTAGACAAATTTAAAACTTCTATAATTCAAAGAATCTACAATTTGAAAGGCAAATAAAAAGCTAGGAAAAACAATTTGCACTTACAAGTCAACTCAAAAAGACATAAGCAAATGATTTCAGAAGATTTGTTTATACGAAAAATAAAAATGGCCAATAAATACAAAGCAAGGGTTAAACTACATTCGTAAATCAAAGCAATAAAAAATTTAAAGAATACTTTTTTTTCCCCTATCAAATTCAAAGTCTTTAAAAATTGTACCTAAGGGGGCACCTGGGTGGCTCAGTCAGTTAAGTGGCTGACTCTCAATTTCAGCTCAGGTCCTGATATCAGAGTGGCGAGATCGAGCCTATGCTGAGCTACTTGTGGAGCCAACCGGGAGTCTGCTTGGGATTCTCACTCTTCCTCTATCCCTCACACTGCCCACCAGCTCCTCTCCCCCAACCCCGCCGAGGGTGCTCTCTCTCCTTTAAAAAAAAAAAAAAATTGTATGTAATATCTGCTGGGTTTCAGGGAAACATTATTGCATTATTGACAAAACAGTTCAATTTTGGATAACAGCATAACTCTTATCAAAAACCTTAAAACCGGGGCGCCTGAGTGACTCAGTTGGTTAAGAGCTGGGACTCTTGATTTTGGCTCAGGTCATGATCTCAGGGTCATGAGATCAAGCACCACCTGGGGCTCCATGCTCAGTGGGGAGTCTGGAGATTCTCTCCCTCTACTTCACCCACGCCTGCCCACGCAAGCACACACTCCTGTTTTTTAAATAAATTAAATCTTTAAAAAAAAAAAAAAACTTTAAAACTATCATTATCCCATGACCAAAACAAATTTTCTCATCTAGAAATTTAACCTAAGATAATAATTTGTGCTATGAAGCAAGCTTTACTTAAAACAATGTTTTTTAAACTCCGACATAAAAGATCACAACTTCGGTCAGAACGCTTAAGTTAGTTTTATTTGCTTGTAGCTGAATTTCCTTTGGCCTCCATAAGGGTATCATATTTTTTTCAGCTTGTTGCCAGCGCTTTAAAATACATACAAAGACAAGATGACCTGCCAATCCTGGGTCTGTAAGTCTCTCAATGACTACTATTAGCTAAACAGTAGCTGGTCTCTTCAGATGTGACCCATGACTCACAGTTAATTATCCCCATCCTAAGAACCTGATCAATTTATATTACATGCCTGCTATCCTAAGTTACCAGAGTTGGAAATCCTATACCTAGAAGTCAAACTCTTGAGTGTATAGGGTTTTCTAAACACATATAGCTGGGCCCCACCCCCAGAGTTTCTGATTTAATAGGTCTGATATGGGGTCTGAGAATTTATATCTCTAATAAGTGATAATACTATCCAGCCCAGAGACAGTACGCTCAACTTAATGAAGCTTCCTCATTGGAGTTAAGACAAGGGGCCCAGCCTCCTGTGAATTACACAATTACAGGATACATGAACAATACTGGGGATTCCTTGGGAGGGAGGGGAGGCGGGAGGGGAGGCAGCAGCGTAGAAAAGCTGATGGATAATCCAACAAGCACTGCTTCTTGTCATTGCACCATCACTGCAGGACATCGTAGCACCACCACTCTTCCTGATTATCAGAGGTGGAAAACTGCTGCTCCACCCCAAATTTAGTAATAATCCTGGATTAAATTCTTTGTCCTCATTTTTCAAATCTACATTCTTCCTCATGGGTCTTATCTTGCTACCAGTTTTAACTACCTCTTCTACACTTCATGTAAAAAACAGCAGGGGTTTCAAATATAGCCCCAATAAATTATAACCAACAAAAATGTGTATTGCTAGCCCTAATATTTTCTACTAATTCGATTTTCTCCAGCTGGTTCACTATATACAGTAGCTATCATCTGTTGAATACTTCCTTTTGTTCTGGGCACTGCTACACACTTTACACAAATTTCATCATTTAATCATTTTAACACCCCCTAGTCGATAATGCCTACTATTCCCATATTGCAGATGGAGAACCTGAGGCAGCATGAGATTAAGTCACTTGCCTAAAGAAGTACAAGAAAGACCTACACTTGAACCCAGACAGTCTGGCACCAAAGCCCTCAATTATAACTACTGTACTATGCTGTCTTCACCACGTGAAATTCAACATGGCCAACCTCCAACTTTCATCCAAAACCAGCTCTTCCTTTAAACTTGCTGAGTATCTGTCAATATCCTCCATTTCCTACTCAAGTCCTCAGGTCCTCAGGACTGAAATCATAAAGCTCCTGCAATAATTAAGCCCTACTGGATTTCACACTTAACCTAGAAGTCCTTCCGTCATTCCTTCACATGGTCTCTAAAATAATTGGTCTCTAAAGTAACTCTTCCGGACTCTAATCCTCCCCCAAGCAAAGCCACAATGCTTCTCATCCTTTGGGTCAAAGGCCAACTCAGTTACCAGGGAATTCAATTCAAGGTCTTTCTTTCCTCTTGGACCCATTTCTCTATTTCCACATATAGACAAGAACTCTACTTAAAACACACCAACAAAATGCAGAACTTTCCTTATTTCTGAGGGAGGAGAGTGAGGGAAGGAGGCAACGTTCAACCTTAAAAAAAAAAAAGAAAAAAAAAAGTATCATTTCTAAGGGTAAAGCTACAAGCTTTGAAACCAGAACACTGAAACACCAAACCCGTCTCTCATGGAGCCGTCAACAGTTAAAAAAAGAATCCTTAAAAACATTAACAGTTAAAAAAAGAATCCTGGGTGGCTTAGGTCATGATCCCAAAGGCCTGAGATCGAGCCCTGCACTGGATCCTTGCTTGGCAGGAAGCCTGCTTCTCCCTCTCCTTCTGCATCTCTCTCTGTCAAATAAATAAATAAATAAATAAATAATTAAAAAAAAAGGATCCTTAAGTTTATCTAGAACTTTACACAATGTTATAAGTCGATTATATTTCAAAAGAGCTGGGAGGGGGTAGGGAAAGAGAATACTTGGAACTGTTGAGACATTCCAACATAAAATCTGAATGCCAAAGTAAGCTTCACTCTTGGTCAGGAGCGGGCAACAGCTCTGTACAAAGAGACACAGAAGAACTCTAAGCCGTTTGTTGACAGGAGAATCCTGTGTTTTTAAGGTCGAAGGTTTTTAAAGCAACACAATTTCCTAAAGGATATTTATATTAAGCCATGCGGTTTCACACAATATAACAGTCTTCTGAAGAGTCGTATCTGATGAGTCAGATAACAGCAGCTATCTTTAAAGGTAATGTAATAGGCATATATCCTAAACAGATAAAATGTGAGAAAGGCAGCACTTCAAAGAAGAAAGAGCAGAGATAAAACTAGACAACTAGATTCCAATCTTTACTCTGGTGCTTACAGTGCTACCTGGGACTCCCGGCAAGTTTCCGCCCCGCCTTACTCTGAGACTCAGTTTCTTTTCTGAGAAACTACCTAACTTCAGAGTTGTGATGACTTAATTAAATTATGTGTTCAATGGCCCTAGCACAAGAGTACAGGTAGCACTAGAAGAACATTAATACCCTCCTCTCTTCCTTATCCTATCATCTAAATGTTAGTGTTAAACTGGGAATAAGGCTACCAGTAATTTACTGTTTAGTTTCCTATGGTTTTAAATATTTTAATAAATTGCATTTTTAATTTTTTTTAGAATTTTATTTATTTATTTGACAGAGATCACAAGTAGGCAGAGAAACAGGCAGGGAGGAGGAAGTCCCTGCTGAGCAGACAGCCTGATGTGGAGCTAGATCCCAGGACCCTGAGATCATGACCTGAGCCAAAGGCAGAGGTTTAACCCACTGAGCCACCCAGGCGCCCCATAAATTGCTTTTATAATAAAGTATTCCATAAATAATTTTTTTTAAATTTGCATCAGAAGACAAACCCAATGAAAAGACAAACCCAAATGATTTAGTTTTATTTCTTAACATTTTTTCCCAGGCTCCACAATACGTGAACGCATAATAAACTCTCAACACCAAGTTAAATCTCTTATCACAAAAAGCAACTTTCAATTAGAGACAAGCTATATATTCTCAATATTGCCATTGTTTCTACCCACAACACAATGTCCCTAAAACTGAAAATCACTTAGCTAAAAAGCAATAGGTTTTATATTAAAAATCTTGAAATTCTTGCTATTTCTCAATTAAAGAAGCAGACAATTCCACTAGAACATTAAAAACATGTGTGACTTTGGGGGATATACACAAAAACATATCAGTCCCTACCTTAAGATACAGCAATATCCAATTCACCCTAAAATCTGCCTCCACATAGACAGCCATAAAGATGGAAAGTCAAGATGTGCTAGTTGTGATCCTTTGAGGGGACCATCAAGACTGGTCTACCCTGCAAAGCAAGGGGAGGCGCAGATAACAGACTGAACAAAGAACAATAACATCATCGAAATCATGTTTAATTTTAAGCCTGTTGCCACAAATGATTCTCTTATTTCTCAAACATATCTTACTATTCAAAACCACTTACTGAGCTGCAAGATACTGGTGATATCCAAGACAAAACACTATGGCAAAAATGCTATGGAGAGGGACAATCTTTACCTGACTTGGAAGAAAGAATTCAGAAATAACTGAATTTAACAGAATGGAAAAGAGATCTACTCTGGGTATCTAATTGGTATGAAATTACCTAAGAAACTGATCTGAATTAGAGGGGAAAGGCAATTTGATGTGCTACTGCAAAAGTGGAAAAAAGACATGTCTTGGCAATAAACCAAAGACCAACACTGGAAAAAGCATGATAGCATATATCAGCATGGCTGGTTTATTTAAATTAAGAGAATTTATTTTTTAGAGTAGCTTTAGGTTTACAGAAAAATTAAGCAAAAAGTACAGAGTGCCCATCCCCTCCTACAGTTTCCTTTATGATTAACATAATGTATTAATTTAAGACATTTGCTATTACTGATGAGCCAACTGATTAAGTATTAAAGTCCACACTTAACATTAGGGTTGTTTGGTGTTTGACAGCTGTATAATGACATGTATCCACCATTATATTTTTAATACAGGACACCAGATTCAAAAAGTAACATTCTGGCGTCTCAGTATCTTTAGCACAGTAATGTACACTAAGCGGATAACCTGCCCTCCCTCACCTTCTCCATCGCAGTACACTTTGCTTCTGTTTGGCTGAGACCAAGAAACTTCTTTCACAACCCACACATCTAGCCAATCAGCAAATCTACCTGCTCTGCTTCCAAAACACATCCAGAACTAAACATTACTTCTGACAAACTCTACCACCCTGAACACCCTCACCCAAACCATCATCCCTCTCTCTCACTAGAATGTTACAATCCCCAGTTTAACTCGTTTCCCGACTTTTGTCCTCAGCAGTCATCAGTATTTCTTTCAAACTCGGTCAGATCATGTCACTCCTCTGCTCAAAGGTGACACTGGCTTTCCACCTTGGAGGAAAACACAGCTAAAAACTGAGTAAAGGGATGCTTGGGTGGCTCTGTCGATTAAGCATCTGCCCCCTTCAGCTCAGGTCATGATCCCAGGGTCCTGGGATGGAGTCCCTCATCTGGCTCATTGCTCAGCAAGGAGCCTGCTTTCTCCATCTTCCTCTGCCTGCTGCTCCCCCTGCTTGTGGTCTCTCTCTCTAATAAATATGTGAAAACTTAAAAAAATAATGCCCTGCCTAGAGAAAGAGGAGTTAAAGGACAATGTAGTCAAACCAACAATTTCAGCCTTTCAGATCAGACTGTGACTGTGTTCAGAAATATGAGATTTTGGGCGCCTGGGTGGCTCAGTGGGTTAAGCCACTGCCTTCGGCTCAGGTCATGATCTCAGGGTCCTGGGATCGAGTCCCGCATCGGGCTCTCTGCTCAGCAGGGAGCCTGCTTCCTCCTCTCTCTCTCTGCCTGCCTCTCTGCCTACTTGTGATCTCTATCTGTCAAATAAATAGATGGAATCTTTAAAAAAAAAAAAAAAAGAAAGAAATATGAGATTTTATTATCACTACAGTCCACTTCATTTGTTTCCAGACTTTAAAATCCCCAAAGAAAGTGAAGAGTACACTCCGTTAGCATTAGTAATATTAAAAACAGCTGCCACTTACTGAAACCTGAAGAGCCTAGTACTTGACACATACTTTCTTTTAATCTTAATAACAACTAACAAAGTATATATTGTATTCCAAAGCTATTAGAGCAATTTGGACAAAGTCACACAATCAATAACAGTAGGACTTCAAATTCAGGTGTGACTCAAAATTCTGCATTCTAAAACAAACCTCAGTAGGGGCACCCGAGTCACTCAGTCAGTAGTTAAACGTTATGATCTCAGGGATCGAGCCTTGCATGGATCCCCTCTTAGTGGAGAGTCGGCTTGTCCCTCTCCCTCTGGCCCCCGCTCCCGCACTCGTGTGTGAGCTCTCTCTCTCCTCCCAAATAAATGAATGAATGAATAAATAAATAAATAAATAAATAAAATGCACCTAAGTAAAGCTGTTTTTTTAAAAAGTCTGTGTTCTTTCCACTAGATAACCTTGCTTTTCTCAGTCAAAATGAAATCCTTGCAACAGATACATAAAGCATATCTTTATATGGTTCTGGACAATATCAAGGAATTATCGGTCAGAATATTTTAGCAAAATAAATTAAAGGAGAGAGGGCTTAAAAATCTGAAAATATTAACCTACTAAGAAGGCAATACTTCACCCCAACTTTAAATTAAATGAATTTAGAGCTCAGTTTTCAACAGTCCTTTCCTCCAAGATACCTGAGTAGCCTAAAAACAAATATATAAATAACCTGGTTATTTATCTCCACTTTTAAATGAAAAAAAAAAAAAAGAAAGAAAAAAAAAGTAATGTGAAAATGTTTCTGGCAATACTCAACAACAAAAAATACCCACCAATATAGAATCTTTCCTTCAAAAACCAGTCACGGTCATTACCCAACCTCCAAGTAATATATCTGACTGGGTTATCATGCTAATAAAAGAGAAGAAAGGGAAGCCACAGGAAATTTAACAGGTAATTCATAACTGGCTTTCCTTAGAGTCACACACTGGGTCTAATGACAGGTCAAATGACATGGTGGGGTTATGGAAGCTAACAACAATCATATTTAATAAAATGTCTTTAAGTAACACCATCACGTTCCCCACAAGAGAGTTCAAAAATTATTTTTACTCCTTCAATCGAAAGATAAAAGGCCAGTAACAGCTGAGAGTAACCAGATTTTCTGGAGGAAAAAAAAATAAATTGAATTGTGTTCTCTTCAGAACCTTCCTTTCCCAGTAACAGAGAAAAAAATTTCATGTTTGAATCAAATTGAGAGAAAAAAAGAAAATACAAAATGAGTGGTAAATCTCTGTTCATCTTCTTCAAAGCAGCATCAAAAAATTACCTATTCCCCAAGCCAGTTACTAGTTGAAAGTACCACATAAGAGCTGCAAGATAACTTCATACTTCACCCCTTGTCTAACTATGAACTTAGAATAGTACAATACCTACAGAAAAGACTTAAAAAAGTAAAGAAAGAAAAAGGCAAGTCCTTTCCTATCTCTCAACTAGGACCAAAGGTCCTGCCTGATCTGGCTGCTGCTCACAACATCAGCATCTTTAGCCACTACTCTGGCTGCGTCTCCTTGCTTGTTTATGCTCTGGTCAAACTGAGAGAGACCAAAGGAGAATTCCCTGGTAGCCCCTTTTCATAGAACTCCTGGTATTTTGCTATACTCATCATAATTATAATTTTAATCATTTAGTTCAAGCTTTTTATTTTTTTATTTTTTTTTAAATGTTTGTTTCAAGATACTTTCCTTATTGTGGTAAACAGGACAAAGTCCCTATCAGGAGGAAATTTACATTCCAGAAGTGGAGAAAGACAGTAAGCTAGTAAGCAAAAGCATGTGTATGCGTGCGAATATAAAAATGTCATTGTGCAGATGCCTGGCTCAGATGGTTGAGCATGTGACTTAGTTTCAGCTCAGGTTATGATCTCCAGGTCGTGAGATGGGAGTCCTGTGCTCAGCAGGAAGTCCAGTTCCTCTTCCCCTGGTCCTCCCAGACTCACGTGTGCAGGTGCACGTTCCTTCTCTAAAATAAATAAATCTTGGGGCGCCTGGGTGGCTCAGTGGGTTAAGCTGCTGCCCTCGGCTCAGGTCATGATCTCAGGGTCCTGGGATCGAGTCCCACATCGGGCTCTCTGCTCAGCGGGGAGCCTGCTTCCCTCTCTCTCTCTGCCTGCCTCTCCATCTACTTGTGATTTCTGTCAAATAAATAAAATCTTTAAAAAAAATAATAAATCTTTTTAAAAAATCATTATGATATGAACCTGTCGTTTATAACTGGTGGTCAAGAACAGCTCTTTAAACAGGAACTAAACAGTATGAAGAACCAAAGTGACAAGAGACCTACACAAAAGCTTTACAGACCGAGGGAATAGTAACTGTACAGAGAGGAATGCACTAGAGGAAGATCAGTGTGGCTGCAACACTGTGAGCTAAGGGAAAAGCAGTCAAGATGACAAAAAAGAGTGAACCAAAGCAGACATAACCTAGATCCTGTACGGTCTTTGTAGCTTATGATAGAGAGTTTCACTTTTAGTTTAAGTGTGACATGAAGACGCTGGAGAAAATTGAGCAAGGACACAATGTGCTGTCATTTACATTTTGTTTGTATTGTTTTGTTTGTTAAGTAGGCTCCAAGCTGGGCCTGAACTCATAGCTGAGATCCAGACCTGAGGCAAAAGAGTCAGACACTTAACCAACTGAGCACCCAGGTGCCCCTATCATTTACATTTTTAAGCTCACTCCGACTGTTGTGTGTACATATTGTAGATGATCAAAGAAACAGGAAGACAAATTAGGAGGCTGCTGAGGTTGTCCAGTCGAAAAATAATAGCTTGGACTGGTAAGAAGCACTGGAAATGGAAAAATAGAAATTATATTCATAATGTAATTTGAAGGTGGAGCGAATAATATTTACCAATGGAGCAGAACATGGAGATGAAAGAGAAAATGTGGTATCTGTGTCACGCCATGAGAATGGATTTCACCACTATAAAAGCAGGGACTGTGTTCGACTTATAATTAGGTCCTTGAACACAGGAACAGAGCAGTATGTTCTAGTTGAATTAACTAAGGAGTGGCTTATTACATTTCTCAAAAGAATAAAAATACAAGCATTTACATTTGCTGGCAAATACACGTAGGGTGTCAGACATGGAAATTAAGTACCTTAGGAGAAGAAAGGGAAGTTAAAAGATTCTGAAATAAATCAGAGGCCCATGTTTCATTGAACTTGCAAACTCACCTCAAAGTACCACCTGTCTGAAAGTGGAATATGTATGAAAATGGTTCATTTAGGGAAATGAATCCCAGTATCTGAACAGCATTGCATTTTTGTGCATTAGAAGATTGGCTACACCATCTGACATGATTACTTAAATTGACAGACTTGCTTCATTCAACAAGTAGAGCTAGAGGTCCTTGGGGTCCTTGATATCAGGATTCCGGGTAAATCAGCCATTAATCAAAGCTTGTTAAATTTTTTTTAAAAGAGACAAAATAAGTTTAGCAAACAAAGTCTGTTAAAGAGGAGAACGGAAATTATTTTTTAAGTAACCAAAGCCTACTCATGTATTTGCAAATTACAGGACTAAATTTCTATGCTTTTAAATACAATTCATATTTGACATTCTTAACCTCCTCTGCAGGAACGAACTTACGACGGGGATAGCGGGAACTATTTTCCTCCAGGAAATTTACTGCAGTCTTTAGGCAGTATTTCTCAATGCTGGCCATACATTAGAATTATCTGGGGAGGCATTAACAAGAATAATGGAGACCCACCCCAGATAAATTAAATCAAAATTTAATTGGGGGTAAGACCTGGACTTTTTCCTTAAATGCTTCCCAGGTGATTCTATTAAGCAGCTCAAGTTGTGAACCACCGACCTATAGCAATAAAGATTAAGGTAGAGTGATTTAAATAAAAAACTCTTAAAGAAAGTCAACATCATCTGAGTCAATAAAATTGAGCCCTCATATTAACATGTGGCTCATAGTGGGCATTTTGGAAAGCAGATAAAAGGACCTGACTTGGAATGGTGAATGGTTTCATATATACTTTAAGGAGAGAACGTAATTTTAAACAAATAAAAACCCTGGTTAACCCACCCACATTCTTTCCCACATCTCACATTACTACAGCAACAACAGTGGAGAGTCAAATCAAAGGTCTTCTTCCTGAAAAGCTGCCTTAAATCTCTATAGGACAGCGATTACTGCTGCAAAAGCTAAATATATCTCCAGCCATCAAAACAAATTTATTTAAGAAATTCTACATAGCACAAGAGAGTAAAAAAAACAAAAAACAAAAAACTTGGTTAATTGTCGTACCCCTTTTCCACCCTCCTAAAGGAACACCTGAAGAAGACTGCCATAGTTCCTTTTCAGTCATACTTTAAAACTCTCAGATTTTTACATCATTTTAGATACTCAAAATGACATCAGTTTTCTTTTTAACGATCAGAGAAGTGACAAATTTCCAATCTATGATCAATTATAAAAGAGAAAGGAATACAAGAGAAGGAAAATTGAGTCTGGTTTTCATATTGATTTAGATCCTCCTACACTGAATTAATTTAATAGTCAAAATGATAGCTGAATAGGAATAGAAAACAAAATGTGGGAAGCATTTTTAGTCACAGTATTAGGCTAAAAGGAGCTACAACCACTGCCCTTATTCATCCAGTTTCTGGACAACTGAAATCAGAACACAGGACCTTTCAGTTCATGTCTATATTTAAAGTTCAGCTAATCAATTCAATAAAATTACTTGATTAGCACTGTCTTATTTTAACTGCTTAAAAGCAATGAAGTGGTAAGAAACTTGAATGCCATGAGTATTCGAAGTACACCCTATGCATTAAACTTGAGTGCCTAACTGGTACTTGCCAAAATGATTACAATGTCCATCATCTTCATTATCTGGACCATTACAATGTGAACAGCATTCTGCTGAGCACTCTATAATGATCAAAAGACAGGGTCCATATCCTGAAAAAGCTTGTAAATTTGAGGAGATAAGCAAAACAGCAATAAAACATATTAAAGCTTAAATCAGCAAGTACAGATTAAGTTCTTAATAGGAGATCCAGCCTTGGCTGGTAAGCCAAATAATTAAGAAGAAAAACTGTATGTTGGAAGTCGAGGTTAGAAACCATTCCTCTGGGTCAAGAGAAAAGTACTCTGTATCTAAGCAAGCAGACCAGGGCAGTGTCAACTTCACCATTTACTAGCTGGCTGCGTGAACTTCAACAATCTAACCCTTTAAAAGAGGATACTACCACCAATCACCATGAGAACCACGGTAAATGCAGAAAGCATTCTGCACCACATGTGGCACACAGTCGCAAACTCTGGCTGCTACCACCACCCCACCACCGCTGTCAAGATAACAGTGCAATCCAAGGGCTGGCAGGATTATTTGATTATGAAGTCCAGTGGTTTTCACCGCTTGGATCCCAGACAAGCAACAGCATCCGCTGGGAACTTTTTAGAAACCCACAGTATAGGGCTCCACCTCAGAGCCATCAAATCATAAACTGTGAATTTTGGGCCCAGCAATCTGTTTTAATAGCCTCCAAGTGATGGTGACAGACACTGAAGTTGGGGGTCCACTGCTCTAGTCAAATCTCCTAACTACACATAAAGAAACGGAAACCCAGAGATTCCTTTGCCCAAAGTAACAATAATGGAGAGTATCTGTCTATAGAGCCCATTCTGTGTCAGATACTCTGGCCACTTTATGAGGTTTTCCTCATAACCACCCAGCCAAGGGCCTCCATTTAACAGAAGAGGGTCAACTTGTTAAAGGGTACTCAATTATTAATAATTATTTAATTATTAAAATATTGGTAAAACCAACATTTAATTTAAACCCAAGTATGTGATCCCCAAATCCCTACTAGACCTATTACTACCAACTGAAACATGGGAGCAGTACTGGAAGAACGCTAAGACTCCTTTACTCAAGGACACTAGTCTTTCCATACCACTTCAACTGCAGTAATTTTACTATGAAACAAGACCAGAAATTACCACAACTTTGAAAAGCAACTCTCAAAAGAGAGGTGGTAAACTGTTCTGCACTCTAGAAAGAGAAGAACACAACATATTGTAAAAACAGATACTAAGAGAAGAGAAAGAAGCAGAAATCAGAGCATGGAGAAACAGAAATGGGATAGATACTTTTGCAGGTGCCTGAGTATAAAAAACAATCTGCTATTCAATCTTCCTAACCTCCCTATTCCCAAGAGCCTAGAGGTTTTATATAGTGAGTTATCAGCTCACAAGGGTGGTTACAGATTTATAAAAGCTCAATCAAATAACACGGTGTTTCTATTCTATTAACTATTGGAATTATTTTTAATTCTAAAAATTTTAAGCAACCATAACTGACAACCTAAATCCCAAATTAATTTAACCAAGTTACACAGTATCCTTTCTTCTGCATCTTCTAGGTTCACTGGTTAAAAGATACCAGAAAAAAGCAGAAAAAGAAAATTCCTCCTTAATTTCTACCTTCTCTATTTTAATCTTCATTCATACAATATGTACTGTTTGCCAACGTTGTGTTAGGCACCGAGCTACAGAGAAGTACCATAACAGAGCTTACTTTGTAGTGGACGAGAGACAAAACAAACCAAATACAGTAACAACATAATTTGAACTTACAGTTAGTTCTATGATGTAATCTGTGTGATGGACAAAATAATTGGGAAAAGCCATCTTGAAAAACATGGTTAAGAAAGGTATCACTGCTGTGTTTTAAGTAGTTTCCTGAAGAAGAGACTAAGGCAGCATGCTTTAAGAAATGGTGATGGGGAAGGGAGGTGAAGTTGGGGATGGGTTAGAAGGGTACGGAGGATGACAGTAAGCTGGGTTTCAGCAAGGAGAAGCAAGAGCTCCGTTTTAAACATATTAAATTTGAGGTATTTACAAGTAGACAGACCTTCGATATAAATCTGAACTTCAGAAGAGATATACAGCCAGGACTGAAAACTAAACCCTTTTGCACTTTAACATTCAAACAGTAGGGAAAGAGGGGCCACAAATCTGGACAGAGGCCTAGGCAGAAGGGAAGGGGGGAGGGAGGAATGTACCATCTTGTGATAATTAAATGGATTCTAGCTGATATGCCCTTTATGGTTCTGGGTCTCCCCATTCCTTTACTCAAAGTCAAATAACAGTTGGACCTGTTATTTCTAGTTTCTACTCTTGTCTCATCCGTACTGTACATCATTCCTTCTAATTTTTTTTCTATTTTTTTCAGCAAACACAGCGATACTTTAAAAAAAAAAGAAAAAGATGGGGAAGGGGCAACAAAAGAGCAATTATCTTTTAGAGACAGATTCTGAAATAATTAGAGATGAAATAGTATGTTACTGACAGTTGGCTTTGGGATAACCAGGGTGTGTATGTGTGGGTGTGGTGGGGTGGTCTGGATAAAACTAGAACAGCTATGAGTTGATGCCTGTTGAAGCTGGTGACAAACACTGTGAGGTTTACAACACTGTCCTTTCCACTTCTATGTAAGCTTAAATTTTCTATAATAAAACATAAGGGAGTAGGAGGTGGCAAACACCAGCCTAAGAGAAACCTCTTGATTTCATCCAGGTAATGAGAGGTGCGATCAAAGATCCACAGGGTAGACCCAGACATTCTCAAAGAATAAAGGCATAACAGTAATGAACTTTAAGGGTGAAAGATTTCTTTCTAAACTATATTCTGTCATCTGAAAACGTGTCATAGGTGCTTAAGTCAGGCACAAATCTACCAAAACAGTGACTCAAAAATTCTCCAAAGGGCTATGCAAACTAAGCTCTACTCAACACTTGCATTTAAGACAACTACTTGAGTTTATTAAAATTTCATCATTTTGAGAATCTCTTACCTTGGGAAACTACAAAACATTCACAGACCAGAGCAGGCATCAAATGTTCCTACACCAGTTTAAAAGAAAAACAAAAAAAAAATCACTCAACATACATTCTGTGAGATACACTAGGCTCAGTAGTTGTTAACTCTAAGGAACCAGGTGCTACGTGTTCTCTCTGAGTCATAACCCTACACACTAACCAATGGTAATACTGTACTTAAGAAAATAATAATCCCTAGTAATCTTCACAGAGAAGACCCCAAGATAAAAATTCCTAATGTACACTCTAAACAAAGTACTACTTTCTTCTGAATGCCATGAATGCTAAATAAGCTAATGTCCTTTTCCTTGTTCAAAACTCTTTTCTGGGGCGCCTGGGTGGCTCAGTCGGTTAAGCATCTATCTTCAGCTCAGGTCATGATCCCAGGGTCCTGTGACTGAGCCCCAAATGGTGCTCTCAGGTAGAGGCATGCTTCTCCATCTCCCAATCCCCCTGCTTGTGTTCCCTCACTCTCTGTGTGTCTCGGTCAAATAAATAAATATTTTAAAAAAAGAAACCCCTCTTTCCTGAAACCTGAGTTATTTTGAGTTCATCACAAAGTTTAGATTAAATTTTATTTTACATGTACACACACACTCACATACCCTAATCATCCTTCTTAGGAGTAAAGAGAGATGAACCAAATTCATACTCTCGTTTGCTAAAATAATTTCCTAGAAATGACCTAAAATAATCCACAAAAAGAAGGGAATGCGGCAATATCAGGACTCACATTTAAACTGAAATCCTCAAATGACAGAGTGCGTGACATGAAAGCATTAAGTAGACAGGCTGCCCAAAGCTCAATTCCACCTCATTTCCACCTGACATTTATCAACCAAATTTGTAGGCCCACCCTACTCAGGCTCTCCATTCCCAAATTAACTTCATGAAGATTCAGAAAGAACCAAAAAGGGAAGGAGAATCTTTTATTATATTTACACAGTATCTATCTTTCCTTCCAAGGCTCAAAATTAAATAAAACCAAGAGAAGAAAATCAGAAGGTCAAAATGCTAACGAATTCAAAGGCAAAACACAAGAGCAATTAAACGCCAATACGGACCAAATTATGTCAGCCAACACACAGTACTTCTAGAATCTGTAAATTAAAAAGCAAAGCACTTAGTTTGTCATGGTTACTTTTATTTTCTGGGCTGGGAGTTGAGTACCACAAACCAAATATAAATATTGAAAAATCACATTCTTCAATTATTTCCAGATTAAAATACCTCTCCTGAACACTTGTTATTTGGGGTGGGGTTACAGCAGAGCCGCAGTACAGTGTAACACAGAAATAGAAAGCAGATGCTCCACAGTAAGTGTGTCAAACCCTGCTCCCAAAACATCATGCTTATCTCTTCCTCTGGGCTTCTGTTCACGCTTGTTCCCTTGGCTGGCTTCTGTCCCCTGGACTACTTTTTTCCTTTTTCACTCTACTTATTTAATACTCAACCCCATCCTCTCTAATACCTAATAGTCAAAATAGTATTTCATGCTGAAGCATTTTCTGAAGTATTTCCAGATATTCCAAACAGATTTCATCTCCCCCTTTCTCTAAACCTTTTAAGTTTATTACATTTTTTAGAGTGCATTACTCTTTCTGCCCTGTATTTATCACATAGCACTCACATATCTAATTTTACATTCTCAAAATTTGACTATAGCAAATTATCTTCAGATCCCAGCCAAAAATCTTTATAATTTTGTAGCAAATACAGTATTTATTGGAGAAAAAGGTGGAATTCACCCCCACTAAATGCAAACAATTGTCATAAAAGTTTTCAGTGTGCACTCAAACAATAACAATGTGCCTTTCATCCTCCTGTTTTGAAAACTGATTTCACAAGAATGACTCATCCTTCGGTGGAAAAATCCAGGTGAAAAGATGGTAGAAGTGTGTTAAACCAGCTTCCCAGCCTCTCTAGCTGCCCTAAGAAGTTAACAGTGGCTCACTGCAGCTGAGACAGGGTAAGTGATTGCCCCAGGTTCAGTAAGCTATCCAGAAACAGAATTCAGATTTCCTGACTCCTGACTTAACTTCAGAAGAACACTGCTCCTTCACACACAAAATAAACACTAGCCTTCAGTTCCCTAAATTACTAACAAGCCTGGTTATTTGGATATACAGTCATCTAGAGGTTCAAAGATCTTTAAAGATACTAAGTCCAATGCAAAAATGATGTAAGTACTTTTCACCTGATGCAAAGGCCTTTTCCCCTGACAACAAGAACTGGAGCCTAGGGATCATCACACTAATTCACCAACATACTTAACAAGGGAAGGAGAATTCATGAGTAACAGAAATAAAGGGCGCATAGAAACTTTATTTCTACCCAGGAATCCTGTCCCAGAATTCTTTAAACCTATTCACACTCAACTGCCCACAGTGGCTTAAGAATCCATCTTAAAAGCACCAAAGTATTACCATTAAAAGCCTATGAAGTCTTAAGTTTTTGAGAAGAAACTAGTGTCAATTCACTAAAAGGGAAAGCATGTAAAAGGAAAACTAAAAGGCTTATTTGTTGCTCACCCCTAAACCTAGAGCAATACATGGGACAACACAGGAACGTCAGGTCTATTTACTAAGTGAAGGAAAAAACTTTTCATCTTTATTCAAGTGAACTCACAGTACTGCCATATATTCTGTCCTCTTATGGCACTTGCCAAATATTTGGAACTGAGTTTAGAATCTTTCAAAGGCAAAGAAATGTGTAAGTCCCTAACATGCACTGGATATTGTGACAAATACAATTAAATACTCATCAAATTCAAAATGTCCTAGCTTCCTCAAGACACTTTAGGATTTCCATTATTAATCCTTTCTCTTTAACATCTATTTCTCCATTAGATTCCTCGACCCATTATATTATTCATCCATCCATATGGGTACATGCTTTTCGAAGCATTCAATGAATTGCTTGCTATGTACTAGTCAGCACAGAGAAGCACAGAGAAAACCTAAGCCTTGGGGTGACACTAGTGATTCTAGCTCTTGCTTTTAACCAACAACTAAACAATCAGACAATGGTTAAGTCATCCATGATGCCTAGTACTTTTTTCTTATCTATTAAAATGTGAAAGATTGATATATATTAACATACATAAAAGCACATGTCAGTAACAGGCACCAAGTGTTGTTAGTTTCCCCTCCTATTTCCTTATCCCATAACAGCACCCAGTGACTTTGGAAACTAGCACTCCCAACAACAGAAAGCATTCTTAGAAAGCACTGTCCTTAAAACACACACACAAATACACACACACACACACACACACAAAAAAAAAAATATTAAGGGCGTTTGGGCCCTGGTCTATAAAGCTCCCATAAAATGGGGTGCCTGGTAGCCCAGCTGGTTAAGAATCTGCCTTCAGCTCAGGTCAAGATTGGGATGGAGCCGCCCGTGAGGCTCCCTGCTCAGCAAAGAGCCTGCTTCTCCCTTTCCCTCTGCCCTCCCCCACCTCTGCCCTGCTGGTGTGCTCTCTTGCCCTTGCACTCTCTCAAACAAATGAATAACCCTTTTAATAAACAAACTCTGCCATAATTATTTAAGTAAATCAGTATAATCAAGAGAGGTAAGAATTCTTTTCCACTTTTTTACATTATCAATCTTTAAAGTATTAAATAAATGGAAGCCAGCATTTCCTCTTTCTCTATTCCCATCCCATCCTTCAGAAATAGTCACTGTTAATACTCCATGTGTGCGTATTTTTGTCACCATGGTTCTTTACAGATATTTGGAAAATAAAAAATAGCAAAGAATATATCACCTACAAACCACTGAAATTTAAAAAACAAGTATGTTTCCATTTTAAAATTATATGCATTTCCATCTTAAAACACATGATGGGGAAAGAACAGTCTTTACAATTAATGAGGCTGGGTGAACAAGCCAAAAAACCCCCAGGAATTTGGATCCCTATCTCACACCACATGCAAAATTAACACAAAGTGGATCACAGGTTTAAATATAAGAGCTAAACTATAAGACTAGAAGGAAGCAGAAGAGTAAATGCTGCATGTCCTTGGGTTAGGCAATAATGTCTCGTGCTACGATACAAAGAGCAAAAGAAACAAAGAAAAAAAGGTAAAATGAACTATGAAAATTTAAAACTTTTGTGTAATGAACAAATCAGGAAAATGAAAATAGCCCCCAAAATAGAAGGAAACATCTGCAAATCATTTATCTGACAAGAAATCTGTATTCAGAATACATAAAAAACACAATTCAATAATTAAAACAACAAATACCAAGCCACTTTAAAAAATGGGCAGGGGCGCCTGGGTGCCTCAGTGTTAGGTTAAGCCTCTGTCTTCGGCTCAGGTCATGATCTCAGGGTCCTGGGATGGAGCCCCACATCAGGCTCTCTGCTTGGTGGGGAGCCTGCCTCCCCCACCCCTTCTCTGCCTGCTGCTCTGCTGACTTGTGATCTCTCTCTGTCAAATAAATAAATAAAATCTTAAAAAAAAAAAAATGGGCAAGGGGTATAAATAGGTATTTCTCCCATGATATACAAATGGATAAGCACCTGAGATACACAAATGAATCAACATCCTTAGTCATTAAAGAAATGTCAAACCACAGTAAGATGCCACCTCACACCACCAACATGGCTAAAAAAGCAGACAATAAAAAACACCGGCAAAGATGTGGAACCGGAACCCTCATCCATTGATGGTTGGAACATAAAATTATGCAGCTTCTTTGGAAGTTTGTCAGTTCCTCAAAAACTAAACATGGAATTACCATACAACCCAGCAATTCCACTCCTAAATACATACCGAAGAACTGAAACATGTCTACCAAATCTTGCACATGAATGTTCCCAGCAACATTTCCTGTAATAGTCAAAAGGTCGAAAGCCCAGCAATGGATGAAAGAATAAACAAAATGTGGTAAAGCCATACACTGGGATATCATTTGGTCATAAAAAGAAATGAAATATTGGTAAATGCTGAATCATGTATAAACTGTGAAAAATGTTTTTTCAGTATGCACTAAATGAAAAAAAAAAAAAAAAGCACAAAACTAAAGGCCACATATTATGGTGACTCCACTTACATAGGCAAATCCAGAGAGAGGAAGATTAGTGGTTGGGGCTGGGGGTAGGAAATAACGGGGGGGAGAGTGTGGTGGTGACAGCTAATGGGTAGAGGGTTTCTTCTGAGGATGATGAACATTCCAAAATTAGTGATCATAGCTGCACAACACTGTAAATACACTGAAACACACTTAACTGTACACTTTTTAAAGAGGTGAATATAATAATAAATCAATTATACCTCAATTAAAAAAAATTCTCTCAAAATTTATTGACTCTGCATCCTGTCACACCAAGTATGCGTGGGTACCTGGCAACTTAAAAAATACTTAACACAGGTGCCTGGGTGACTCAGTGGGTTAAGGGCTCAGGTCATGATCTCAGAGTCCTGGGATCGAGTCCTGCATTGGGCTCTCTGCTTGACAGGGAACCTGCTTCCTCTTCTCTCTCTCTGCCTACTTGTGATCTCTTTCTGTCAAATAAATAAATAAAATCTTAAAAAAAAAAAATACTTAACCACTATATGTATGCCATAATCTAAAAACGAAATCTTCCAGTTTACAAAAAGGATTCTTCAAAGATATTTAAAATAATTTGTAATACAGCATGTTTTGATTTTCTTTTTCAGTTTCTGTGCAACCATCAGAAGAAGTCTTTTCATCTTGCAAAACTGAAACTCTATACTCATTAAACATCCAACTTCTGATTCCCTCTTCTCTCTGGATCCTGACGAATACCATTCTTTCTGTCATGAAAGACTGCTCTAGATACCTTACAAAAGTGGAATCATACCTATTTGTCTTTTTTTAACAGGCTTATTTCCCTTAGCATTATATCCTCAAGGTTTATCCATGTTGTAGCATATGTCAGAACTTCCTTCCTTTTTAAGGATAAATAACATTCTGTTGAAGGACACTCAAGTTGCTTCCACTGACTTACTTTTTTTTATGTGATCAATAACTACCTGGAGTAAATCAATTTATTAGGAAAAAATAATTATGCAAAATATGCAGAACTGTAAATACACTAAAAGCCAATGAACAATATACTTTAAACAATTACATATGAATTCTTATCTCAATAAAACTGTTAAAAAAAAACACATAAAGGCTCCTTTTTGTTCATATCAAGTAAGATGAAATATAACCGAGCACCCAAATAATCAGTGTGAAGTACTTCTATTGCTCAAACACTGGAAATATCTGCCATCATTTTATTCTGCTTCTAGGCAGTATGCTGAACTAGATTAGGAATGAAAATCTTTACCAAAGTGACCCAGCAAGAGATTCTATTAAAATCCACTCGGGTAAACAAAACTCATCCAAAAACTCACCTTCCTCCATTAATATTAATAGCAAATTGTCTTGACAGTTGAAATATTTTTGTAGTTTATGGAGCGCCTGGGTGGCTCAGTGGGTTAAGCTGATGCCTTCTGCTGGGGTCAAGATCTCAGGGTCAAGCTCCACATGGGGCTCTCTGCTCCGCAGGGAGCCTGCTTCTCTCTCTCTCTCTCTCTCTCTCTCTCTGCCTGCCTCTCTGCCTACTTGTGATCTCTGTCAAATAAATAAATAAAATCTTAAAAAAAAAGAAAAATTTTTGTAGTTTAAAAGAAATGAAAAGCAATCACAGCATCCACACTAGCAGTGAAACTAACCCACAAAGTAATGAATTTCTATTAATTATATATTCTGTCCCATCCTTTTCCTTCTGAATTTCAGATTCTTAAATAATTCAGATTGGAATAAATACCATCCTTTCTTTGCTTCTCAAATCAGTGGTTCTCAAAACTTGGCCTTGCACCAAATCACCTGGGGGGCTCAATCAGTAAATCGTCTGCCTCTGGCTCAGGTCATGATCCAGGGTTCTGGGATCATTGGGTTTCCTGCTCATCGCGGAGCCTGCTTCTCCTTCTGCCTGCCTGTGCACTCTCTCTGACAAATAATTAAATAAAAATCTTAAAAAAAAAAAAAAAGAAAAGAAAGAAAACACCAACCACTCCTAAGTCTCAGGACACCTGGGTGGCTCAGTTGGTTGGCTGTCTGCCTTTGACTCAGGCTGTGATCACAGGGTCCTGGGATCAAGCGCCCCAAGAAGCTCTCTGCTCAGTGACGAGCCTGCTTCTCCCTCTCCCTCTCCCTCTGTCTCTCTTTCAAATAAATAAAATCTTCTAAAAAACAAAACAAAAGACACTGTGAAGTCTCATCCCCAGTGTTTCTGGTTAAGTAGGCCTGGAGTATGCTCTGCAAACTTGCATTCGTAACCTAGGTCAGAAATTCCTAGAACCCAGAACTTAAGTTCCTGGGTCAAGTGCATTCTGCTGGTCTGGGCACCACGCTTTAAGAACCACTGTTAAAGTTAAGTCTAAAAGGCACATTTAAAGGTCTGGATAGAATTAATAATATCAGTATGGTTTTATGACACTGTAGTGTATATTTGGGGTAGAAAGTAAAAGGCTGAAATTAGAAATTTTTCCCAAATATTCTTTGGTATTTTTTTTTTAATTGTTTAGAGTTACACCACACAGATCAAAATAGTTGAAAAAAGCTTAGCCTTTCAAAATTTATAAATGAAACAAAATAAATAGCTTTCATTGGTGTTTATCCTTTTAAAAAGGTCTTATACACAGTAACAACTGATATAAACAGCTCTCAGGAGAAAAATATTTCAAAGAAAATCAAGGAGGAATGCAGACAGGCCTACACACATCAAGGGACACCGCTAATTTTACATGGTCATGAGGTAAAGTTACCTGCTCTTTTGAGCGTTACCACAGTGAAATGAATATTTGAAAAGTGGTTTTTAACTGTATCTTTTGTCTTTCTCTGTTCTAGTAAGTGCATACATTTGTGAGATTCATCTTAAAACGTCAATCCCATTATGTCAGAATCTTGAGCAAAACCTAAAAGAAAGCATCTGAAACTCCTATGCGGCCTTCTCAAATCACTCCAACCCAGGTGTTTCAAGTAACCTCCCTACTGCCTTAGCACAATATTCAGTAAGTCACTGCAGCTCTGCAATCCAGTCATTAACATTAGTGTGCCACACTAGGGGTCATGCTACTGATCACTAACAGCACATATCCGAACTAGGAAAAAGGAAGACACAGTTCTATGCCACAATAATATCTTTATTTACTGGCTAAAACTGAGCTAGGTCAAGCAGGTAAAGATTACTAGATGTCTAAGATCGAAATCTCGCAGTTTCAGGTCACATTTGACTTCCTAACAGATGGTTTAGATAACCACACTTAACTAAAATCTATCCCCCCCCCCCCAACCAAGCCCCCCTCCACACACACTGGGAACCTAAGCCAGCTTAGTTTCCATATTATAAAGCTACCTTTCAAGACAAAAGGTCTTGAGACAGGGAATATCTACATTTAAACTCAGAGGTTATCTCATAGAACAAGGTCCAAACTGAAGTTCTACCACTAAGAATCCTTTCACATTTCACAGAATTCTCGATTTAGCTACTCCTCGAGACAAGAAAACAGCCAATGTCCTTCTCTTCCCTCAAAGCTCTCTGCACATATAAATCAAGTTCACTGAAGGGAGAAGAAAGGGGCTGTTTAAGGGTCTAAGGCAGAAAAATACTTCCATGCAGTATCCTGAGTTCACAAAAGGTCTCTTGCACGAAGCTCAGAAAATTCCACTGGGCTACAATAAAAACACTGGGTGAAAAATAAGAAAAAGGAGGCAATTTTCACCTTAGATGCCAAAGAATGGAATATAATTACATTGTTTTTCTTCATTGTTTATTGTTGTTTTAAATTACATGAAAATGGCAAGAAGAGTAAGCTTGTCAAACATCACTTCTAATCCTTCTCCTAGACCTTTATCAGTTGACCATGTTCTCCCTACTAAAATTAAAAGTTTGAAGAGAAGCAAGCTCTTTAAGTCACCAAGCAGATGATTCCACCTTTTCTGGAAAGATAATGATAATAACCAGTTAAAGATAATCAACTGCAAATACATCATATTAAAGCACTCTCTACTTCAGACTTTATGGATAACCCATATTTCTGCAGTTGGTATCAAAAACCAGCTGCGATGACAAAACAAGGAAGACTATATGTGAGAAAGACAAAGGTTTAAATTGACACCAGGTGGGATAAGATTGTCCAAGCAGCTGAAACTGCAATAAAGAAGTACTGTTATCAAAACAGGGGCTGTTGATTACACCAGACTCTGTAATACCAGGCAAGCCACAAGACCCCCGTCTCACAGACAGATCCAGGTAGAAACACAAAGTAACAAGAATGGTCCACCAAATCTATTAAAATACTTAAAAAGAAACCAGCTATATTTAGACAGAAAACAAAAGCACATGGATTCATTAAATGTATTATCCAAGTTCAAAGTGTTTAATAAAATATTGTAAGCTGTATCCACAGGTAAAAGTCTTTCATATACTTGGGCAGGTATCATGAGAAGATGTTCTAGGAGTGGGGAGAAGCACCAACACTGAAACTGCAGGAGAAAAAAAAATTTCCCACAAATGTATAAAGGCTTTCCCTATTCCAACTTCCCAAGGAAGTTGTGGTCTTCGTTCCAACCAAGTATGGAAGACAATGTTCTTAGGAGAGTTACTATAAAAGGGTATGAGTGAGTCTAGGCTACATACAATCATAATGGCTAGTCTGCCATTAACACCAACAAATGTATCTAGAACTCAGTTCCCCTACCTGTACAATGAAGAGAGTAGCCCAGGTACCACTCTAGGCCTCTTAAAACCTCTAGAAAATCCATGACTCTAAGATCATTATTTACATAAAAGAGAAATGACACCATTTTCATCAGAGCACAGGGACTGACCAGATTTACTTTTCATGCCACAGAACTACCACTTCAAAAGCAAATTTGAAAAATTTTACCAAAATTTTACCAAAAGCAACAGGTCACACAAGTTTTAGCAAAAGGCAAATCTAACAAGAGCACCAAGAGTGTCTACCAGACGGCAGGCAGGGATCTTCACTTACACTACCTTGTTAAACATTTTAAAGATGTGCAAAATCACGTAGGCCTTTCACAGACTGCATGAGAATTTAAACCAAGACAGTTTTCATTTAAAAATATAATTTATCCTGTCATTATCCTTTCAACCTACTAGAGAGAACAGGACACCTGCATGCATACAATTATAAACTGCTAATCAACTGAGTTACTTCCTATTACTTGTACTTATTTCTAGATTGTTTTAAAGTAGGTAAGATACCAAATAAAAGAAAAGAATTATTTTTTAGTATTTATCATTTTTGCTATTTGCCAATAATAAAAACTTCTAATGAAAGTAATCTATTTATAAAGGCATTTAAAAAAATACAATATGCTCAAAAATACCCTTAAAAATAGATTATATGAATATAAAGGAAACTGGACAACCCAGATTCTGGATGGAAATATATACTTTTCAAATTAACATGTAGGCTAAATACAACTTCCCAAAGGGAAGTAATATAAATATGTACGGTTCTGAGACATTAGTTAGCTATTTGGGAAATGAGGTGGAGAGGACTTATTTAGATCATAAGAATGCAACGATAAATGTTTTGATGAATTAAAAGGCTAATTTCTAAAAATAAAGCCACTAAAAACACTAGAAGAAAACAGGAAAAAAATTCTCCTACTGACGTCTGGAAGGGATGAAGGATTTCCACTATTTTAGGTTGAGAAAGCAAGCTCAAAAGAAAGGATCAATAGACAAAAAATTTAAATATTTATAACCCATATCTTATCCCAGTTTGATTTCCAGTGTTTTCAATAAAGGGATTAATCAATTAATAATGTATCAAGGAATCAAAAATAAATAAGACTCCTTTTATTTTATATTTTTTAAAAGATTTTATTTTTTACTCATGAGAGAGAGGGAGGGAGGGAGAAGCAGGCTCCCCACTGAGCCACTGAGCTGAGAGCCCAACACGGAACTCGATCCCAGGACCCCAAAATCATGACCTGAGCTAAAGGCAGACGCTTAACCACCTAAGCCACCTAGGCGGCCTGGACAAGAATCCTTTTAAAACATTAATTAAAACATAAAAGAATGTTCAAAATCACTAATAGTTTTAAATGCAAATTTAAGTAAAGATGTTATTTTTCACCCATTACTTCGGCAAACATTAAAGGATCATTCTCCATGCTAACTAGTGTGTGGTTGAACAAGCAATCCAATACTGCCACTGGTATGAATGAATACAACAGACAATGAATGAATACAACTTGAAAAGCAACCTAAGAAGATATACATGCAGTCTTCTGAAGTGTTCAAACCCTCTTTGTAGATTCTGAGAATCTAAATAAATACAAAAAGAACTTTATGTACAAACAACAAATTTTGGAAAATATTAGAAAAGTTCACCAAAAGAATAGTAACAAAGCAGAAGTATGTAGTAAAGGAAACCTTTTATGCCTTCCTTGTTCATGGCCATGTTCAATGCAGTGGATACCAGAGTATCGCAAATTTATAAATTCCAACTCTGTAAGTACACTGCAAATGAGTATACTCAAACTAAAAGTCCTCAAAGGCCATGGGAAACACTAAAAATAAGGGACCTTGAGGTGAAATGAAGGGCAATGCAAAAAGTAAGGAAAGAATACCAATTAAAAGTCAAATATTATATTTTATGTGCTCATACATTAAAATTATCACAGCAATACTGTGAGTTACTATCTTCCCAGGAGAGAGAGAATGCCTGCGGTCCAGAGTGGCTGAGCGATGTGCTGAGGGCCACAGAGCTAGTCAAATGACAGAACTGGAACGCTATCTGATTCCAAATTACAAGCTCTCCACACTACTACTCTAAATGAAGGGAAATGAAGGCAATGTTTTCTACAGACACCAAGCAACATTAGAGGTAAAATACTTGTTTCATAGATCATAGGTTTCATCACTTCTCTTTCAAAACATAGGTTGTTTTTGTGACTTCGTCATGAGAGGAAACGGCATTAATTTTTTTTTAAATTAACCCAAGGAAGGATAAAATTAGTTTGAAAGATTTACTTTCCAAGTCCTTTCAAAAAGCTCTATCATTCCCAATAGTAGGTACAGACTGTACAATTCTAGATTTCCCATGGTGTGCCAAAACTCTAGGAGACAATAAAAAAAAATGTTCGTTGAATGAATGAATAAATACTAATTCAAAACAGAACAAGAAATTCCAGATCTCCCTATAAGTACAAGAGACCTACAACAACAATCTACAACAACAAACTTCTGAAATACCAGCAGACTACTAATTGAATATTCAAACTTAAACCAAAGACAAGTTAAACCAACTCTGCCAATTTCTGTGGCTCTAAATGAACACAATACCAAAATACACACTCAGACTCAGCATTCTTTCTAGTCATTTGCGACAATAAAAGTAGGTTACATAAGAGAAGGTTCTGCTGAACTTTAATAAATAGCATAAATTACAGGTGTAGGTTGCCAGGTACATAACCAGAATACAATAGTTTAAGAAGAACACCATCTACAAAGAGGCTGCCCCCCACCCCCTCAAAAAATGTAGCTGGGGACACTGCACAGTACAAAATCATCCCAAGAAAGAAATTAAGACCCTTCAGAACAGCTGGTTATAATTTTACTTTTGCAGTACCCTACCTCACAAAGGAATGATAACACTGCACTGAACTTTCTATGTGAAAACAGAGTATTGGGCCTCTGAGGCTAAATTTATTGCTAATGTATGTTTTTTTCCACATAGGATGGATGGTGCCCTCCCCAGGTTATTTACAAAGTTATCTGGATGGCAGGCAGTAGGTCAAGAATAAAGTATCAAGGGGCGCCTGGGTGGTTCAGTGGGTTAAGCCGCTGCCTTCGGCTCAGGTCATGATCTCAGGGTCCTGGGATCGAGTCCCGTATCCGGCTCTCTGCTCGGCAGGGAGCCTGCTTCCCTCTCTCTCTCTCTCTCTCTCTCTCTCTCTCTGGCTGCCTCTCCGTCTACTTGTGATTTCTCTCTGTCAAATTAATAAATAAAATCTTAAAAAAAGAATAAAGTATCAAGATAAATAATGTTAGGAAGTTCACTAGGAGTTGAATATTCCAAATTCAGTTTCCAATTCTTAACATAGTGGGAACAAGGTCAAACTCACTATTAGGTGGTGAAAAGGGAGAATCTGGATACATACAGATCTTTTAGGACAAATACTCTACAAATTCTATCTTCCCAACTAAAAATCTGCTCATATTCTACTTTAAACCTACTGTACACAAAGAAAAGCCATGGGGAATGGTTATATTTGAATGGAAAGGTGTTCTCTAAGACTTACAAGCACTGGTAAACTCAGTCAAGAGGTACATTCATTTATAGTCCTGTGTCAATTCACCCTCAATGGGCCCATCCCTATTTTCTAAGATTCTTAGGAAGACAACTCTACTGATTTATGCAACAATTTTCTATTCCTACTTAACCAACTTGATAATGTCATATTTGGATACAGTTCTAAATTCCCCAGACCTCCATCATCAGGAATTTTTAAAAGATAGCTATCTGGAAAATTATCTTCCTAAAGAACAGAGTTGTGCTATGCAAAACACAGCCTTATTTTCAGGGAGAACCAACTACTTAGGTCTGAATTTTCATGAAATTAATAGCTTGTAATATTTTTTTGATCAAAATAACCATAAACTGTCAAGCTGGTATAGCTTACAAAATCCCCGTCTGTTATGAACTAAGAAACCAAACTACAAAACTTACCTAAAGCTAGTCTAAAATAACATCACAGCTCTAAGGGCAATGGTTGAGTATGGAGATGTTACATCCACTTGAGCTTTCATAAAGCCCTTTTGTTCTCCATCCGGGATAGCTAAAAACATCTCCTAAAGAGTCTATTAGTGTTACCTCCATAGAACCAAACCCTCAGTAAGCAATCATTATTTTGACACTAATTGTGAAAAGTACCAAAATAAATGCATCATTCATCCACAAGTTTCTGAAACTACTACCAACCTCATATTGGAAAAGGCTTTTAGTTTACACAGAAATGTTCACATACTCACTTGATCAAAACAACAGGAAAGAGGGCAAGGCATCAAGCCATGAATGGCTCAGTGTGTTAGAGCCGCTGCCTCCCTCTCAAGGCATGATCCCAGGGCCCTAGGACCAAGCCCTGCATGGGGCTTCCTGGTCAGCGGTGAGTCTGCCTCTGCCCCTCCCTCTGCCTGCTGCTTGTTCTATCTCTGTCAAATAAACAAATAAATAAAATCTTTTTTTTTTTAATCTCTAATTTACAGATAAGAAAATGGATTAGTAAAAGGTTCTATGGCATAACTGAGAAGTCATAAAGTAACTAACTAGCCCAACTGGTAAATGGTCTTTTGACAATCCAAGTCTCTTCTATATTGATCCTAGGTGTAAAACTGAAACGTATCACAGGAATTTGACAAACCTAAGATTCTTCACACCTAGATAAGGTTTCCTCTTTCAAAAAGGTAAAAGATGGCCGCCTGGGTGGCTCAGTCCTTAAGCATCTACCTTGGCTCAGGTCATGATTCCAGGGCCCAGGAGGCTCCCTGCTCCACGGGAAGCCTGCTTCTCCCTTTCCCATTCCCCCTTGTGTTCCTCTCTTGAGGTCTCTCTGTCAAATAAATAAAATCTTTTAAAAGTAGAAATTTTAAAAATAAATAAATAAATAAATAAATAAAAAGGTTAAAGATCCAGTCAACTAAGAAATTCGTTGCTTCAAATTAGAACAGCCTGGAAAAACCACTGCATCTGGATGCAAAAATATGATCCAATTAAAAAAAGGAATTTTTTCAAAAAGCAACAAAGAAAAAAAAAACTATGTATTTTGTATTACTGGTTTAAAATTCTAAACATATTTTAAAGAGAGAGGGTGAAAAACCTCAACGAGTAAGATACTACATAATCACATTATCTTCTGCTTGACCAACTTAACAAACGTTTCAAAGTATTTTATTATAAAAACCAAAAACCTGGGTCAGCATGGAAATAGGCTGTAGGTAAACTTTAGTTATTTTCCAAACAAGGCAAAAATCTAGTAACAGAAGACTACATGGCAGTGTTTTCTCCAAGTTTGGTTCAAGGATCACAAATACTAGAACTACCCATGAGGTAAAATCCCTGGCCAAACAGAAATCTGTATTATTTAAGTGTTGGGGTGATTCTAATGAGTATAAAATTTAAGAACCACCAGGGTCAAACTGCATGCAAGTTTAGGGTAAAAATATCCTTGGCCTTGGTAGCTGTAGAACTTGAGCAGTTACTTATCCTCAGCCCCTGGGTTTCGCAATGGTAAAGCAGGGGTGGTAGGGACACAGTTGTCCTACTTTAAACTGTAAAGCTTTAAAGAAAAGTTCTAAAGCTTTAAAGGAGATGGGATTATAGAAAGTACTCAGCATAGACTTTTGACACATAGTAAGTAATAAATAGCACCAACTATGGTGGAAAATTTCCTGTATTTATAAATATTTAACACTTTTAACATTAGTGAATGGTGTATCAAGTTTTATATGTTGTGTCATTTCACTCTCCCCTACAACTCCCAAAAGAAAGCAGCATTTTAAATATAAGAGTCACATGATTTGAAGGGGGAGGATACACAAATCAACCTTGTGTATTTAAAGACAACTGGAAAGTATGGTCACATTTTAAAGACTAGAATTTAAACATTACAATTTGTTAGACATTTACATATGTAATCATCACCTGATTATTAGATCATGAGAAAACCCATTTCCAATCGTAAAAGGACGGAAATGTTTACTGGTTATCAAAAGAAGGAAAAATTCATGCTTCCGAAGAGGAGAGCTCTAAACCAGTATTTAATGGAAGGTTTTTAAAAAGAGATTAACACGGATAATGGAGAACGACTTACAATTCTAGGGGTGCTTGGGTGACTCAGTCGGTTAAGCATTTCCGCTCAGGTCATGATCTCTTCAGTCCTGTGAGTGAGCCCCACCTCGGGCTCCCTGCTCATCAGCGAATCTGCTTCTCCCTCTCCCTCTGTCCGTAGCCCCGTGCCATCCCCTCCATCCCTCAACCCCTGCATACAGGCGGTGCTCTACCTCAAATAAATAAAATCTTATTCTTTCCCAAAACACCATCCTCAATCACTTACACTTTTAAAAAAACTGATGCCTACCTCTCCCTAGAATCTTGATAATCAAGTCAATTGCCAAACTCAATAATCTTCTCTCTCCATCCATTCTCTCCTTTTATTTTCTAGTAGGGTGACTGCAATTTTGGCTTTCATTTCATTTCACATGAAGGCACAGGTTTAGTTAGACCCTAGCCCAGACAGGATTCCTACCTCCGCTCCTTTAATCCAGGGGTTAGTAAACTTTCTGTATAGGGCTAGATGGAAAATATTTTAGGCTTTCCGGTCATAAAGTCTGTCTCAAGTACTGAACTCTGCCAGTGTAGAACTACAACAGCCACAGGACAATATGCAAGTAAATGAGCATGGCTAAAAAACCTTTATTTGCAAAAACTAACCAGGCCAATCTGCTGACCCCTTCTAATCCAACCAACAACAGCTGCTAAATTCCATCAGAGATGATGTTATTTCTGATCAAAAGTCCCATTTCTTACAAAGAACTCAACACTTCTCAACCTGATACACAAAGGCATCCTCTAAATGGGTCTAATCTTCATCATCAACTGCTTTTTTCCCCTTCCCTCCCCCTTCATTACAGACAGATTGGTTTCCCTGGTGTGGTTCCTTACACTTCCCCAATTCCAAGCTTTTGCTCAGTCTGTATACAGAATGATGACCTTTCTTTCCCTCCCTCTGGAATAGTTAACACCTCTCTTGCTCCCCACACGCCCCCATCCAGGTCTACTAAATCTTATCTATCCTCCAAAAAGTCCCTTCTCTTTACCAAGAAACTCTTTCTTAGAGGAACTTCCAAGGCACTTTATTTATCCTTTAGGACAATGACTGTTTTTTTAACTTATACCACCATGAATTATGTGAATATATTAGATCTCTTTACACGGTAGACAGTATCTATTCAGGACTCATCTGTGTATTTCCCTAGTACTTTACACTCACCAAATATTTAAAATAAGGATTACTGTTTTCCCAAAGAAAATATTCCTACAATTAAAAGCCCTCACATAACCTACCACTTTTAAGGGAGTAAACATGAGGCCTTCTTGTTCTGTATTAATATATTGCAGAAAAACTAATGACATCAGCTCAACAAATTATGCCTTCAAAAATCAGTCTCAATCTCATTACTCAGAAAGCAAAACGGTGAAGTGGGAAGAACATAAAAGAAATGGATTCAAATCCTCGTTACACCATTGTTGTGTCTATTTCCTCCCTGTTAGATATTAATGCTACCTCCACCTGGGGAGAGAGGGTAAGAGACTAGGAATAACTATTAGCACACAGCAGCAAACATTAAATTGTTATGCATTATGACTTTCATACAAATTTAAAAATGCTTATCTAAAGTGACTGCAAGGTTCCTATTCTGTTGTTGAACATCTTCTGTATTCAGTAATATGAAGAATAAAGACATAATAGATGGTTCCTTGTTACGGAGAAACTCAGTCAGTTAATGATCTTTCTCAGATAAGTAGCAATACATTGAGTCCAGCTAATTCCAATGAGTATCATTTCAAATATATTTCAGGCCTAAAGCTAAACATTTAACAACAATGAGTTATAAGAAGTTAGTAAGTTCCTATTAAATTAAAATGTCAAGGGACGCCTGCATGTTTCAGTTGGTTAAGCGAATGCCTTCAAGCTCAGGTCATGATCCCGGAGAGTCCCAGGATAGGGTCCCACACTGGGCTACCTGCTCCAGAGGGAGTCTGCTTCTGCCTCTAACTTTCTCCCTTCTCATGCTCTCTCTCTCTCTCAAATAAATAAATAAAATCTTTAAAAAAAAAACTTTTTTTTAAATGTCAAGTTTCTTACAATGGCCCACAAGGCTCTCTAATTTCATCATTCTATACCTGATTATTATGTGTGTTTGTGCCACCCTGGCTTTCCTATGGAAAATCCAACAAGCCAAGTTCAGTTCCATGTTAGGGCTAATGCACTTGTTCTCTTCACCAGGAAGGCTCTCTCTCAAGGTCTTTACAGGACATTCCTTCTGCCTTCATTCTGATGTCAGCACACAGCTCACCTTAGAGAGACTTCCCCTGCTCTCCTCATTGAAAATAATCACCCCACCAGGTAACCATCACTTTTTTTCTCCTTACGTTTTTATTTCTCATGATAGCAAGTGTTAGACTAGCCTTCGTTCATTTATTCATCTGTCTCTCACATTAGGGTAAAAACTTATGAAAAAAGCAATTTCTTATTGGCAGCAGTATCCCTACCAATTAAAACAGTGTCCGGAACATACAGCATACTAGATCCACATTTGTTATTTGTTAAATGAATACATGTTTATGAGGGCTGAGGAATATTCCTTCATCATCACAAATTACAATAGCTTCTTATAGTCAACTGCTTCCAATTAAATCTAGCATGTCAAGGCTACTCCCAAGACAGAAGTTCTTAATTTGAGACTGTAGGGAGTCATTATACCCAATCTTTTTTTTTTTTTTTTAAAGGGAAAAGTCTACAGGATTTCTTTAAAGGGTCCCTAATCACAAAAAATCCTAGTAGCCATGATTTACAACCTTGGCTACAGTATGGAATCTCTTTGGAGAATTTTTAAAATATAGATGCCGGGTTCCACCCCAGAGAGAATATCTTACCTGGTCTGGGTACAGCATTACTTCCAGGGTTTTGGTTTTTGGGGGTTTTGCTGTTGCTTTTGATTTTTAAGTTACCCAGGTGATTCTAGTAAACAGCAGAAACTGAGAAAAATGCAACTTGGAAGCAACAGATGTTAAATGGATCAGATTTCTCAAAGCCACTTAATATGGAAGCAAATAAAATTTTAAAACTGAGAATCCTGAAAAAATCAGCATCTCTGGCAAACAGATTCATATACAAGTACACAAATACTCTATTACAAAAACATTTTAAAATAAAGATTCATATCTCTAACTCTACTTAAATACTATTTGTCATTGAGATTTTAGACCCTACCCCCAGAACATAAATCACATTTTTCATTTTAAACCCACTTATTTCAAATAGAGGTTCACTTGTTCATAATACACTAGGTGAAACCTAAATATATCAAAAGAATTACAAAATACTTTTTGATGACTAATCAAGAGCACATTACAATTGTGAAGCCCTTTGCAGTTTTATTGCTAAAAATGTCTCTGAAGCAATGTGTATGTATCATTTAGCCTCCACTGTTATACAGGATGACACACAGTGGCTTTAGGCGAAACCAATATTGACAACACACACAAAAGGATTAAAAGAAGATGGGCAATTTCAGAGATTTATTTAGATCATGCCAACAAGGATTTGAAAAAAGCAGGTGTCAGACATGACACAGGTGGTGTCATGTTTTCTGTTTTGTTTTTTGTTTTTTTTAAAGTCCAACAAGCAAACACCAGGTAATGAGCCAATTCATCATTACCAATCCAGAGTATCATAGGTTACTGGTTTTAATATCCCCACCCAAGTAGCCCCTTTTAAATGATTAATGGGATGAGAGAGAGAGAGGAAAACAAAAAAAAAAGCCAAAATGTTAAATATTTGAAAATAATAAATAAAGCCAGCAACGCTAAAGTCCACAGTTGCAAATAATGTGTTTATGTACAGAAGCCTCATATAATATAATAGGAACAGAGCTGCCAGATATAGAGAAGCAGGAGATAGTAACTGCATGAAAGGGCTCTCCGGAGGTACAGGCATCGAAGATCTCATGACCACCAAGACACCAGGATCATTTATTCAGTAGCATGTTACCAACTCTGAAAGTCTGCAACCCACTCACTCCTTTTAATTTGGTGAGACAAGAATAAACAAAAAAAAGAAAATACCAGTAGGAAGAAGAAGCAGTAGTTAAGAAAATCTGATCCAAAAGGAACTACAAGATGGGGGGAAAAAACCCAGCCCTAAGAGTTAAATGCCTAAGTCAGGGAAGGTAAGGGGGGGGAGGGGAATTGAACAGTAAAACGGCCTATTTCATGAACAACTTCAGATGCCTTAATATGCAAAAGGCTTTAAAGAGAGAACTCCCAGAGTCCTGGGATGAAGCCAGCCGCAGAGGCTCAGTGGGGTGGGACTCTGCTTCTCCCTCCTCCATCTCTCTCAAACGAATAAATAAAATCTTTAAAAAGAGAAAGAGAGAGAACTCCCCTCTTTCTAGTTCCTGCCTCAATGCCCTGTTCTTGCAGCCAGGTAATAATACTGCACTTAATTCTCCCCCTATATATTCCCTTCTAAATGGGACACAGTGTTTTTGAAATCAGCCCCATTTCTCTTAATTCCTAACTTTTGAAATAGCGGCTAAAGGATAAAAGGATATCTAATTGGGGCGAGGGAAGAAAAAAATGTTTAACAGTGATGAGGAAGAGAAGAGTAGAAAAGACAAGGGAAAAAAGACTGAAAAGAACAAAGCAGTGGCTTACAACCTTTTCTACCTAGACTAAGGAAGGCTGACTGGCATATATTCATGTGTTTGAAACGTATGTAATCAGAAATGGGGGGGGGGGACTGAAAATAACTAATTGATTCTGATTTGTCCCTTAGGAGGCTGTTCCTCCTCACAATGGCCCTTTAAGAATTTCTACTTTAAAGGTGCACTCTGACTCATCAATGCCCATCTTCACTTCAAACCCTCTGAACACTAGGAGAACACAGTTGTAGTCTACTTTCTTAGGGCTGGTGGGACGCGGGGAAGGAGTAAACAACCAGAGAAGTGGTCCCATTATATAGTTTACAGGAAGCCTTCTTCAGATTTAGTCTGCTTTAGCTTCTTCATCTATGAAACAGACACGAAGTAGGAAGAAGAAGCAGTAGTTAAGAAAATCTGATCCAAAAGGAACTAGCATATATTCATGTGTTTGAATAAAGAGCATTCCAGGCATCCAATATAAAAAGTGCCCTTTCCCTTCCAAAGAGATAAAGACAAATCCTGTGGTACTCAACTGAGGATTTTCCCCCAGAACAAACATTTTTGTCAGGATGCACGGGGCAATGTTTGGAGACATATTTTGTAGTCACAACTAGCAGGTTGGAGGAAGGGTGCTGATATTTAGCAGGTAGAAACCAGAGATACCATTCAACATACTACAATACACAGGACACCTCCCCATAGCAAAGAGCTATCTGACCAAAAATGTCGGCACTGGGAGACTCTACCCAAACAAACTCATTGCTGGAAAACCACACAAACATGAAAGAGAAAGGGAAAAGAGTCTATATATTCCCTATGGTCTGTAAGAAATTTAAAAAAAAAAAAAAAAAAGACTTTATTTATTTATTTGACAGGCAGAGATCACAAGTAGGCAGAGAGGTAGAGAGAGAGGAGGAAGCAGGCTCCCTGCTGATGACCTGAGCCAAAGGCAGAGGCTTTAACCCACTGAGCCACCCAAACACCCCATAAGAAACCTATTTCAAAAGGCAGTCTGGGGACACCTGGGTGGCTCAGTCAGTAAAGTGCCTGCCACAGCTCAGGTCATGATCCCAGAGTCCTGGGATCCAGTCCTAAATCTGGCTCCTTGCTCAACAGGGAGTCTGCTTCTCCTTCTGCCTGCCACTCCCCTTTGCTTGCGCACGTGCTCTGACAAGTAAGTAAAATCATTTATTTGTTTATAAATTTATAAATAAACAAATAAATGGCATTCTAAAGTCAGCACTATCTTATGGCAGCTGTTACTCAAATGACAAATGAAAATGTCAGGAGAAAAGTTTGTAAACTGTCAGAAAAATAGTTTGTCTTCTCAAACTATTTTAAAATGCAGGTAGAGTATCAATGAGAACCCATTAAATTCATTTTTCCAAATAACAGTAATAACATTGAAGCTTGGAGTTAAACTGGTACGCTCCTATCACTCAGAACAGAATAAAGTGATATAACTCAGAAAGCATCCTGGAGTAAAAATAGGCATAAAAATGATATCCTTTGACCTCAGAACCCAATTTAAAACATGCAAAAGTACTCAATGCATAATTACGAAAACCAACGACAATGTCCAAAACTCAAAATCTAGACACTCAAAATCTGGATATCATTACTACTATTTATGTGCCAGACCCTAAAATAGAATAGAGGCATTTTGCATATGTTATCTCCTTTATCCTAACAAAACACCCAGAAGCTAAGTATGGAAAGACCCATATTACAGAAGCAGCTAAGGTGCAAAGGATCACAGAGCTAGCTAGATTCAAATGCAGGTGGACCAGGCTCTAAACTTTCATCCACTTTAGTGCTATACTGCATGCCATGAGTAACTGAGGTAAAAATTTGACAGAGTATTACGAATTTAGTAAAAATAATCATGACTACCTTTTAGACACGGATAGAATTTTATACCTAAACAGAGAACAAATACTCTCCAAAGAGCCATAAAGGGTTTAACAACTGACCATATAACAGACATTTGTTGTAATGTAAAAGACAGCTCAAATTCCAAAATTCAGACAGAAAGCACACAGGCCACATTCTTTGAACACAATGCAAAAAGCCCTAGAAATCAACACTTTTAAAAAGGGTAGCAAAAAAGAATTAAAAACAACAGCAGGGGCGCCTGGGTGGCTCAGTGGGTTAAGCATCTGCCTTCGGCTCAGGTCATGATCTCAGGGTCCTGGGATCGAGTCCCGCAGGCTCAGTGGGTTAAGCATCTGCCTTCGGCTCAGGTCATGATCTCAGGGTCCTGGGATCGAGTCCCGCATCGGGCTCTCTGCTCAGCAGGGAGCCTGCTTCCTCCCCTCTCTCTCTGCCTGCCTCTCTGCCTGCTTGTGATCTCTGTCTGTCAAATAAATAAATAAAATCTTTAAAACAACAACAACAAGAATTTACCACATCTTTCTAAGTAATTCTGATGAGGAGAAACCAAAATTGCTCTATTTAGAAATGAACAACAATGGGGGCGCCTGGGTGGGTCACCTGTTAGGGGTCTGCCTTTGGCTCAGGTCATGAGCCCAAGTCCTGTGATGGAGCTCCTCGCAGGCTCCCTGCTCAGGGGCTAGCCTGCTTCTCCCTCTCCCTTTGCCTGCTGCTCCCCCTGCTGTGCTCTCTCTGTCAAATAAATAAATAAGCTCTTCAAAAAGAAAAAAACAAACATCAATGAAGATGTGACAGAAAAAACTCTTAAATTTGGCCAAAGAACTCAGAGGAAATGCCATAACTTAAGTGTTTAAGAAAATAAGACAGACTGAAAATAAAGGACCTAAATGTATAGCCTAAAGCAGCTTAAAATCTAAAGAAAGCAGAAGAAATGAATAAAGACAAAAACAAAACCAATGAAATACTGTTAACGAAAGAAAAATTCAATCAATATAAGCACAAGTTTTTGTAAGAACCTAATTTATAAAGCAGGTAACTTTGTATCCAAGAAAAGAGAACAGAAGTGAAAGAGTAAACAAGCCACAGATCTACAGGAAGATTCTGAGATTACCAGGCAGAATTTCAGGCAATAAACTTAAAAATCCAGGCAAAATGACTGATTTTCTTAAAAAAAAAAAAAAGTTGCCAAAATTGGGTCATGAAGAAAGAGGTTAAAAACCTAAACCAATAACTAAAGAAAAGAGTTTACAATATCAGCAAAGACCCATTCCTAATAGTAAAATGGCAACTGGGCTGTTCAGATATTTTAACAAGTTCTAGCAAAATGTTAGCAAACAGATTAATCCCTGTCAATTATTTCCAAGTGGAGAAAAAAATGAGAAAATTTACCAAGTTACTCTATAATATAAGCCTGCCACAACCACAGCCAGCCTAAAACTATCTTATAGGTCATTCCAAGTTATGAATATGGGGGAGGAAAAATAGTCCTCCCTTCACAAAAATACTTAAATCCCATTAGACATGTATTAAAATAATAATCCAAATCACCAGATAGTAGCTGATAATGTTTCGCTTAAGCACTCCCCACTGGGATGCAAACTCCAGGAAGAACAGAGATTTTTTTTTTTCTATTTTCTTAACTGTTCTAGCTCTACTGCCTTGAAGAGCTCCTGATAAATAATAACCACTCAATAAATAAATATTTGTTGAATAAAATCATGGGCCAGTCAACATCAGGAAATCATTTAAAGACTCTAAAGGAAAAAAAAAAAAAAAGTATCTATTACTATCTCCAAACATACTGAAAAAGCATCTATAATATTCAGTTGCAACAAAATTCCTTATTGAGTTAGAAATGAAAAGAACTGTGACTGCCCTAACAGAAGACAATTATCACAAACTGACAGCACAAATCATACTCAATGGCAAAACAACCTTTCTAATAAAAGTCAGGACACTGGTAAGAAAGTCCCCTAACTCTGACACTATTCAACTGTGTACTAGAAGGTTCCAGTCTATGTAATCAGACAAGAAAAAGAAACACAAAGTCTTAACAACTGAAAAGGAGAAAACAAGGTGCTGGGTGACTTAAGTGTGTGCCTTTGGCTCAAGTCATTATCCCAGGGTCCTGGGAGGGAGTGTGCTTCTCTCTCTGCCCCTCCTCCCACTAGTTCACTCAATCTCTCTCTCTCTCTCTCAAATAAACAACTAAAAAATCTTAAAACAAAAGGAAAGGAAATGTCACTGTCACTCAGGTGACTATCTAGTAATATCAAATAAAAATAAGTTAAACAATTGCTAAGAGTAGGAAAATTCAAAAAAGGCAGACAAAAAAAATCAATGTATAAAAATTGACAGTTTTTCCATGTATCAACATGAAATTATCTCATTCTTTTTTTTTAATTTTTTATTTTTTATAAACATATATTTTTATCCCCAGGGGTACAGGTCTGTGAATCACCAGGTTTACACATTTCACAGCACTCACCAAAGCACATACCCTCCCCAATGTCCATAATCCCACCCCCTTCTCCCAAACCCCCTCCCCCCAGCAACCCTCAGTTTGTTTTGTGAGATTAAGAGTCACTTATGGTTTGTCTAAATTATCTCATTCTTAATAGCATTAAAAATCTGCAAAATATCTTCAAATAAATGTAACAGGAACTGTGCAAGGCCTATAGAAAGAAAAGTATACATTTTATTCTAGACATAAAGGACCTCAATTAGAGGAAAATACCACTTTAGAAGACCTAATGCTGTCAAGATGTCGTATCTCCAAATAAATGCACAGTCACAAAACAGTCCCAATCCAAATCCCAACATGATTTAAAGGAAGCTAATAAACTGATTCTAAAATTGATGTGGAAGATAATGAGCAATGGTACCTTCACAAAAATATGTATATAATCTTAAGAAAAAGGAGAGTGCAGTTACTCTATCAGCTATCTCAAGCTATGGTAAGTAGTATATATTTTATCATTTAAAGCTTTAGTAATTCATTATACTACTTTATTAATTATATATTACAAATTCATTATATTACATTATTATAGAATTCATTATATTACGATTCATTACAGCTTTAGTAATTCAAACAGCCTGATATCCATGCAGGAATTGACACTGTATCAAACAAGAGAACATTATCAAGATACATCTATATGGAGTTTGTTTACAATAAAAGTGGGTTAAAATGTTACTTCAAATTATACACAAAAACACAGATGCAAAGAACAGACTGGTTGTTGCCAGAGGGGTGGACAAATGGGTGAAAGGAGTCAAAGTGTAAAAACCTCCAGTTACAGAAATATAGATCATGGGGATACAACATACAGCATGGCAAGTATAGCTAACAGACACTGTATTGCATATCTGATAGCTGCTAGGAGACTAAATCGTAAAGTTCTCATCACAGGTGGCACGGTTGGGCATCCAACTTCTTGGTTTCAGCTAAGATTGTGGTCTCATGGTTGTGGGATGGAGCCCCAAATCAGCCTTTGCACTGAGTACAGAGTCTGCTTGGGGTTCCCTCTCCCTCTCCCCTCCCAATCGTACTCCCTCTCTCTTTCAAATAAATAACTCCTTTTTTAAAAAGTTCTCATGGCAAGTAAAAAAAAAAAAAAAATCTGTAACAATTTACAGTGATGGATGTTAGACTTACTGTGATCATCTATAAAACATACAAACAGTGAATCATGTTGTATCCTGAAACTAACGTAATTCTGTATGTCAATTACATTTCAATTAAAAAGAAAACCGATTTTAAGAGCTAAACATAAAAGCTACATATAGTCAATCCTCTCAGGGAAATGTTTCTCCTACAAAAGGCCTTATGCTCCAAGAAATTTCCTTCTGTTTCTTCCCCTTCCCACGCACTAACATACCCTTCTTGCCTCCCCTAGTTTCATCAATATTCTCCAATTTTCTAGCATGAATACTAGTCATGTCAAAAGTTTACTTATGTGTGTAATCAATGAAATACATTATATTTGGAATCAAGAACTCTAGTACAACCTTGACTCTTAACCCAATAATCTTTGGGTTAAGTCATTTGACCCCTTTGTTCTGTTTCTCATCTGTAAATTTTAACAAATTTGTGCCTATTCTCAAAGTGAGTTTTAAAATGCTCTATACTTCGGAGCACCTGGGCTCAGTGGGTTAAGCTTCTGCCTTCGGCTCAGGTCATTGTCCCAGGATCCTGGGACTGAGCCCCACATCAGGCGCTCTGCTTGACAGGGAGCCTGCTTCCCCCTCCGCCCCTCTGCCTGCCTCTCTACCTACTTGTGATCTCTGCCTGTCAAATAAATAAATAAAATCTTTTAAAAAAATGCTCTATACTTTATCAGTCTTTCATTTCTACCTTTCTTTCCATTCTATGCCCATTGCTCCGGCTCAAGACTTACTCACTGCTGGGCTACTTGCCTTAAGTCTCACCCTGGCTTCCAAACCACCCTACACTTCCAAGCCATTCATCCCACATGACTATCAAAGATCCTTTCAGGAATACTCCAATCATGCCATTCCATGTTAGTGATTCTGCACTATTCTTAGGATAAAATTCAAACGTACCAGCTTGGCATTCATCAACAAGGTGAGGACAATTAACCTTCCAACTTCATCTTTCACTTTCTCGAAATTTTTATGTCTAGCAGATGGCTCTCTTCCCTGTTACCTAAGAAAACATCCTCACCCGATGTCCCTCATTCTTGGATCTGAAACATCCTATTTCCTCTTGAAAACCTAGGTGTCGTCTCAGCACCTCGGATCAAACTGAAGTTCCACTCTTCTCAGGTTTTCTGATCACCTTAGCCCATAGTAATCACTCTTTCCTCCTAAATCCCAGCATTTAATGCCTGTATCAGGGATCTAATTACAATTAAGGCATTCACTGCCATTCTAACGCTTCCTTTTCTACTTGAATGTGGGAGAAAAAGAAAAATCAAGTCGCATAACTTATTCCTTGAAGACAGGAACCAAGTTCTCAATTCTTAAGTGTTTTCATTATTCCTTAATTTACTATCAGAAGTTTTCCCTTGTCCTTTGGGGGCAAGGTCAATCTTCATGACAGCTAATCTCTAAATAATTAAGAGTTACCTTGAAATTTTTTATATTTATTATTCTTTGCTCAGAGAATTCTGGCTCTCCTTTTCTGAAACTACCACAGGGACATTTTTGACTATCCTCAATAATGACACATACTAGTTTCTACTCAGATTATCAACTACAGTAACTTCTCCATCTGTTAAGGGAATAATGTAAGGTATAGCTCTTTGAAGGCTGACCTGCTGGGAAACACCTAAGAGCAATACTGCACCTCACCCTTCCACAAGCTTTTCAGTCAATCTTAATGTTTATGGATGAAATCAAGGCAATGTATCTCATCTAGTAATACCATTACACTATCTACTTAGAATAAACCATGCAAGTATAACAAACTAACGCTGCTTTGGACATTAATAGAAATAACTTCCTGCACCTAATAAAATGGAAAACCATGTACAGCTGACCCTTGAACAATACGGGTTTGAACTGTGCAGGTACACTTATACATAGAATTTTTTTCCAACAAACACAGTACAGTACTATAAATGTACTTTCTCTTATTGTTTCCCGTAACATTTTCTTTCCTCTAGCTTACTTTATTAGCTTATCAGTTATTATTTAAATTGCTAATTATTACTTGCCGTATCAGCTTATGTATATAATTTATACTACATACAAAATATGTGTTAAATAACTGCTTATATGTTCTCAGTAAGGCTTCCACTCAACAGTAGGCAATTAGTAGTTAAGTGCTGGGGGAGTCAAAAGCTATGCGGATTTTCCACCACATGGGAGGTCAACACCCTTAGCCCCCACGTTGTTCAAGGGTCAACTCTATATACGTATCACATCAATGTCTTGAATATACACTTGCAAATACAAAGTCACCTCTCCAGTCTGAGACCTACTTACTATCAAGTTATGATTAAGAACAAATTAAGAGAATTCTCAATTGGGAGGAAAATCACTGCACCAAGCAAACTTCCTGCAAATATAAAATTAGCCTTTCCACTTAAACTTCTAAGTCAAATTTCTTCTGTGAATGCTTGAATGTATTTGCATAAGAGATCAATTTCAAATACAGCTGGGTAGAAGCAAAATGAGTCTTAAGCAAGCCTCACTCTTGTTTTCATCTTACAAAGAGAAGACTGGCCTGTCTTCCAGCCTTGTGAATAAAGATCTTACAAAATTCACTATGCAAAGGGTGTGCCCAAAGAATACTTGGTGGAAAAATCTGCTGGAGGGGTGCCAATTTAAAAAGAAAAACATTTTCACCCAGTTGGAAATCTAGAGAAACAGTGGTTACAGCAACTCAGCTGAAAACTCTTAAGATCTGATGAAAAATTTTTAAGGAAAAACTCTGATCTTTTCATTCTCAGAGTGAAATTCTATGAAACGCAACTGAATGAATCAATGAAAGAGTGATCCATGTTAACTTTATGCATCTAGGCAGTAACTAAAATTCTGCCTTTGATAGTTGTCAAAGGGCAACTGGTCTCATTCTACCTAAATGTCTTTAATCAATTATTTCTGGGAAAGAAACAGGAATAAAGAACTTTTTATTGTTTTCCTTTTAAAAAAAAGTGAAAAGGGGCGTCTGGGTGGCTCAGTGGGTTAAAGCCGCTGCCTTCGGCTCAGGTCATGACCCCAGGGTCCTTGGATCGAGCCCTGCATCGGGCTCTCTGCTCAGCAGACAGCCTGCTTCCTCCTCTCTTCCTGCCTCTTTGCCTGCATGTGATCTCTGTCAAATAAATAAATAAAATCCTTAAAAAATAAAATAAGTGAAAAAATGTTCGCTGTTTTGATTATTTGGTCTTTGGGTTTTTTAAAGGTTTTATTTATTTATTTGACAGCGAGAGTGAGAGCGCACAAGCAGGGGGACCAGCAGGGGGACCAGTAGAGGCAGGAGAAGGAGGTTCCTGGCTGAGCAGGGGGCTCGATCCCAGGACCATGGGATCAAGACCTGAGCTGAAGGCAGACGCTTAACTGACTGAACCACCCAGTTGCCCCACTTTTGCTTACCGGGGTGGGGGGGGGCAGATATAGAGGACTGTTTTTCATTAGGGATATTTATTTCCAAAGTATAACATTCCAACAGCTTTATTCAGCAAAAAGGATACCCATATGATAAAAGCCTTTGTCTTCACTCTCTCACTGTCCCCCATCCTGAGAGTCCATACTTTGCTTTCAGATTTCATTGCCATAAGTGAAACACACAAGGCAATGTGTCTCATCTAGTAATACCATTACACTGTCTACTTAGAATAACCCATGTAAGTATTATTAAAAAAACATTAAAAAGTTACTGCACGTGTACACACTGGCACCAGGTTTCCAACAAGTGAGGGGAGAACAAGTGAGCAGACTGCAGCAGCTCTGCCACTAACTCCCTGCTGGGACCAAGTCTGCAGACTCCCTGTGGAAACACAAGCTTTGTGAGCTCCATGGGGGATCACTCTGCGGCTCAGCATACCTCCACAAGACGGACAGAGCACCTAACAGTGTAAAAGTCTTTCCCATCCCAGTCTGGGTCTCATCATTATAAAACAAGTGACATTTTCCCAAAAAGGTATAATTTAGACTTTGTGAGGAACCCAGAAGATTAAAAGACAAAATTAAAATGAGCAATTCTCAACAGTAATCTAGAATTTTTTTTACCATATTGCTCCCTCTTTAGTATTAATTCCACAAATGCTAAGAAAAATAATAACCTCTAGTTCACCCTTCAAGTTCTCTGGTAATTATCAAATCAATATAAATAAGATATTGAATGTTAATCATAAACTTCATATTCAGACATGAAAACAACACAAACCCAGATAAGTGCGTGGAAAACCAATCCGGATATTAACTGCTATTTTTCTGCCTTTCAACTTCCTATAATATCCAGACTCCACAGAAAAAGATTTTTTGAGAAAAATACTTCAATAAACACTAAGGACATGCTTATAATTCACATAGAATCAGCCATAAGCACAATGCAAGAGAAAAAGGAAAAAGAACATAAAACACCTGGATATTTTAAAAGATTTCTTCTTCCAGCAACTGGGGAAGTAAGGATTTTTCCACATCAGTTAAAATATAAATCATCCCTTTATAATGTCAAAAATGTTTTAAAAAATTATGAATTAGGCCACTTCTCTGGATTATTTATTATAGTAGAAGAAAAACAACTTCCCATCATCCCTCATGATCAGTGCCATGCCCACCCATGTACTGTACAGTCAGAGACACATCCAAAGAGCTATGTAGCTTCAGGTTGCTCCGTTTCTGGAAAGAGAAATCTTCCTGCTCCCTCCCAATCAGTTCAAGAGAAAAACAGTCATAGAAAGAGCAGCAAGAAAGAACTAGCTTTTTATCTTGCTAAAGTAAATTATGTAACAAGTTTATAGTCTTGGGCCTCAACTATAAAATGGAGATAATACCTTCATCATATGAATGTTTTCAAGATTAAGTAAAATACCAAATGTAGGGGGCACCTGGGTGGCTCAGTCAGTAGAGCGTCTGCCCTCCGGTTAGGTGGTAATCCCAGGGCTCTGGGATTGGGCCTCCTGTCCAGCTCAGTGGGGAGACTGCTTCTACCTCTCCCTGCGTCTTGTGCTCCCTCTTGCTATCTCTGTTGCTATCTCATCTCCCTCTCTTGAATAAATAAGTAAAATCTTAACCAAAAAAGGTACCAAATGTAAACCCCACCTAACATACAGCAGGAGTAATCAATACATACTCCTTCTCTTGTTTCCTTCTCTTTTTTAAAAAGTCACTCCAGCCACTTCCCAGATGCTAGGTCTGCCCTAGCAAAATGCCCCTCTCCAATCCATCCAACTTCTATTCCATAAAAGAAATGAGTAACAGGTTACTGCAGGCCAAAGGGTGTATCTGGTTAAGATACAGACCATTTACCTTTCCTCAAAAATTTATTACCAAATTACTTAGTATTACTAGAAAGTCTCTTGAATATAAAGTTAAATTGTACCATTTTACATTATGTTTGGTAGATTTCTTTTCATCAACCAAGTCTAAAGGGCAATTTGCTTCTGTTTCCACTAATACAGCTTAGTGTTTCTGCCCAGGCTGTGGGTAAACAGCCTAGAATAATACCTTGATTTCTTGTTACCCGTGAGACATTTCTCACTATCAGTCTGTAAAACTAAGTTAATACCTACCTCATTGTATAGTGAGGACTAAGTAAGTTAGTAAGTATAAAGCACTTATAACACTGCCTACACCTCAAAATATTCAATCAATGTAAGCTATTATTTTTTTCCTAACACGTTTCAACTTTGTTGATTAGGCAAAGTAGGTTATAAATGTTGTTCCCAGGGCACCTGGGTGGCTCAGTGGATTAAAGCCTCTGCCTTCAGCTCAGGTCATAGTCCCAGGGTCCTGGGATCAAACCCTGCATCGGGCTCTCTGCTTGCCAGGGAGCCTGCTTCCCCCTCTCTCTCTGCCTGCCTCTCTGCCTGCTTGTGATCTCTCTCTCTCTCTCTCTCTCTCTCTCTCTCTGTCAAATAAATAAATAAATAAATACTTCAAAAAAAAAAAAAAAAAAATGTTGTTCCCTAGTTCAAACAAATCACTTCAGTCAGAGTCCCCCTGGGGCTCTGTGATCTCCCAGGTTTCAGACTAATTTAGTCCCAATAGTCCTAAGCTCTGTCTTAGCTTCTATCTTCCCAGGACACATCTCTCAAGTGCCAGAAGAACCCAAAAAAAAAAAAAAAAAAGATTAAATGGTGAGCAAAAAAGTAGTCACTAAACATATACACTCTCATTTAATCCCATGGCTCATGTCCTCTATTCTACTGGGCAAAGGTAAGACAACTTGAAAATGATTTAAAATTGAATATGACCCCTCCTTCCTGGTTGTCATTCCTCAAATCCTCACTACCACCCCCCATACCTTTTCTCCACAAATCCTCTTACCTGAGAGTTCTGAATATAATCTATACAGTTGCTACAATGCTACTAACAGGTTACCAGAGTGACCCACAACATTTGTACTTGACCCAAAACTTTTCAGGATACTCTACTTGAGGAAAAGACTCTCCAGACACTTTAATCAGACTGAAATTGATTTCAAAACAATTTTGTTCACCATTTCAATGCAAAACACTTCTTTGTAACTAAACCAATATAAAACCAAACAGGCTGCAGTGGTCACAAAGCATTAAGGGGAATCCTAATTAGTAAGATTTACTTTATGTATATGTTATACACTTCACCCTTATGTTAAAAGTTTTATTAGACTCAATGCTCTCTCTACACTGAAATGTAAGAGCATTTCCCCAGGTATAAAATGGGAAATAGGGGGGCTAAAAAAAGGAATGAACTGGCAGATATTAAAGGACATGACCCCAGGTATAAATTTCTGCCAACCTGCACAACAATCCAGTCTATTTGATCTTTGTTTAGGGATAGAGTAGAGAAACTAATCAGATTACTATTTATTTGAGGGGTTCCTGGGTGGCTCAGTCAGTTAAGCAACTGACTCTGATTTCAGGTCTTGATCTCAAGAGTCATGAGTTCAAGACCCACATTGGGGCCCATGCTCAGCCTGGAGTCTACTTAAAAAAAAAAAAAAGCTAAATATTCATTTGAAATAAAATGTGGTCCCATGCTCTTTTCTAAATAATTTATCATGCACATGTAATCTAGCAGGGCACTATGCAAATGATACTGAAAACTCTGGGTATACCCAATAGCCATCAATGTTTAAGTGAAAATTAGCAAGTGCCCACAATTAATAACCTCCTTCCAACTACTCCATCACCACACAGCCATTCAACCGAGTTACTCTGGCCAAAAAGCTAGGAATCACTCATAACACCTCTTCCTACCCTCTCAACATCCACTCATGACATCCAATCAATCACAAGTTCTAGTCACCCCACCTCCAATATCCAATTCTCTCACTCTTCCCTGCCAAAGTCTGAGTCCATCATTCTCTCTTACCTGGTTTACTACAACAGCCTAATTGGTTTCCCAACATCTATACCCATTTCATTCTTCACACAATTACAAGAGGTTTTAAAAAAAAAAAAATCCAATAATGTTTGAACATCACTGGCTCCACAATTAACATTTTATTTATTTTTTTTTTTTTTTAAGATTTTATTTATTTGAGAGACCACAAGTAGGCAGAGAGGCAGGCAGAGAGAGGGGGGGGGAAGCAGGCTCCCTGCTGAGCAGAGAGCCCGATGCGGGGCTCGATCCCAGGACCCTGGGATCATGACCTGAGCTGAAGGCAGAGGCTTTAACCCACTGAGCCACCCAGACGCCCCACAATTAACATTTTAAACGCGAGATAACCAACAAAAACACCCATATGACTTGGCCTTTGACTACCTGACTCATTTCTCATCACTCTCTTTAAACTGTGCCCTGTTTTTGAAAGTGTCAAGCACCTCCCTTCCCAAGGCCTTTAGCGTATGCTTCAGTCTGTAGCATACTTCCCTTCTTCACAACTAATGATTTCTCATCATTCAGGTCTCAGCTTATGTATTATTTCTTCAGTATATCTGCTATAACATCCCTACTCACTGTAATTAGATTTTCTTGATATGCACCCTCTGAACTTCATTCTGCAGCACCCACGACCACAGTAAATACATAAATAAACTATGTCATTACGTGCTTAACTAATTAATCTCTAAGCTATACTGTCCACAAGGACAACGCAGGGATTGTATCTTACCGCTATATACCCCTACCACCTAGCACACCTCAGTAGGCATTCAATATACCCAATAAATTAATTCATCCATTCCAAAGTCCCCAGTATAAGGCTTTGAGGTACAGGTTTAACTCTTCAGTCTCTGTTTATACAAGATTACTTGGAAGCCCATTTCCTGATTTTTAACACTTGCTGGAATGTATAAAGGAATACAGAAATGTTCATTTTAAGACACTAGTAAAGAACCTGGACCTACATGTGCTATTAGGGTTATTTTGTAAAATGTATGCTTAAAGTCACGCACGGCTTGAAATTATCCATGATAGTCCCTCCTTCACTGTCCCCCGACACCCAGTGTTAAGTCCCACTAACTCTGGGACGCCTGGGTGGCTCAGTCAGTGAAGCATTTGCCTTCTGCTCAGGTCATGATCCCAGGGTCCTGGGACAGAGCCCTACCCTGGGCTCCCAGCTCAGCACGGAATCTGCTTCTCCCTCTCCCACTCCCTCTCTCTCTGCCCCTCCCGGTTTGTGCGTGCTCTCCCTCTCTTCTTCTCTGTCAAATAAAATCTTTAAAAAAGTAAAATAAAGTAAGTACTACTTAGGCTTCCTATCCTCAGTAGGCCACAACCAAAAGGAAACTTCCTACCAAAATCCTAGCTCACTCTAATATCCTTTCTTTCCAATTGCATCAACTAGCTGTGATCTCTTCCTGTTTTCATTTATGTCATCTAACATTTGCCTTACATCACTGTGAGCCAGGCACTGTTCTAAATATTCATCTTTGGGCGCCTGGGTGGCTCAGTGGGTTAAGCCGCTTCCTTCGGCTCAGGTCATGATCTCAGGGTCCTGGGATCTAGCCTCATGTCCGGTGCTCTGCTCAGCAGGGAGCCTGCTTCCTCTTCTCTCTTTCTCTGCCTCCCTCTCTGCCTACTTGTAATCTCTCTCTGCCAAATAAATAAATAAAAATCTTTAAAATAAATAAATAAATATTCATCTTTGCCTTACTTATCTAAAGCATAAACTTCTTAAAGATAATCCGTTTATTCACCTATCTCATCACTTGCCTCTTATACATTTGCTCATTTAGTAAATTACTTATTCTGGGGCGCCTGGGTGGCTCAGGGGGTTAAGCCGCTGCCTTCGGCTCAGGTCATGATCCCAGGGTCCTGGGATTGAATCTCGCATCAGTCTGTCTGCTCAGCAGGGAGCCTGCTTCCCTCTCTCTCTCTGCCTGCCTCTCTGTCTACTTGTGATCTGTCAAATAAACAAATAAAATCTTTAAAAAAAAAAAATTACTTATTCTGTGGCCACTTTAGCATACCGTAAGAGTTCTTTCACTCAATTTTAGAGAATGAAAACACCAGTCAGTCAAAAGGCCACAGAAAATATCTGTAGCAACTAGTTCTGCAGCAAATGGGTAACCCCCAATTCCTTGTTGCCTAACTTCCTTCCTTCAAAATCACACAAGAAACACCAAGAATAAGTTCCATCTACATATCTTAGAAAAAAGGAGTGGGGTGGAAATAAAGGGAGAAAATAGAGAAGCCCCTATTTTACCACTGGATGTCATATGCAGGCTAGCAGAAAAACAAGGGGCATTAAATCAAAGGTGTTCCACAAATGAGTTTACTTACTCTGAAGTAAGTTTCATAAAAACAGAATGGAATTATTCTGAAGTATGTATCTCACAGTTAACAAATTCAATAGTCACTTTAGTGGATTATTAGAAAACAAAACAACACAAATACTAAAGCAGCACATATACTAAAACCTGAACGATATGGAGATGATTAGCAGGGCCCCTGGGCGAGAAAGACACACAAATTCATGAAGCACTCCCTATTAAAAAACAACACACACACACACACACACACACACACCCATTCAAAAAACCAAAGCTGTAAGTCACAAGTCAAGAAGGCTATTTTGTTTGAAGTCACACCAGCAACTTATAGGGACTTTTGCTTCAGTTTCCCCAAATGCAAAAACAAAACAATAAACCACTGCTCAGAACAGCTCCATCGATCCATGTTATTTAAAGACAGAGTAGTCACAATTTTAAGGACTTCTGGCCTCAGAAATTATCTAGGTAATTCCTTCATTTTTATTATAAAAGTAGTTACATGATCAGCCCTATCACTAGCCTATAGCAGAGATATGACTTAGTTTTGGCTAATACTACTCTTGTTCCATCATTTTGTGAAAGGATAAGGAATAGGAAAATAAGGACAAATCAAGTTGACTACCTCCTCTGACAACATCGCTCGTGTATACTTCAACAGGAAGCTACAACACAAAGCACTCCCTGATAACCTAAAAAGCAAAACCTACCAACACACTAGAAATTCACTATACACTGAAATCTTTATTAACAATTCCAAGAGAATGAAATTCCCCAGAAGAAAAGTCACTGCAATCAAGATAATCCAAAAATAAATTTCTTTAATGTCACTAAACTGAACGTCTAGTTTATTTTTACCCAACCTTGATCTGAAACAGACTTTAGGAGCCTATCAAATAAAACATAGGTTAGTGTAAATTAGGCCAGAAATAAAAGCATGAAAATAAAACAAGAACAAGGAGAACAAAATGAAGCCAAGAATGAAGCTTTAAAAAAGGTACAGGACCTACAAACTTGGCTCTAAACTTCCAGAAGCCAACAGGAAAATAGAAACCTAGTAAACAACACAAATTATAGCATTCACGTAACAGACACAGACTTAGAAGTTTAAGGAAAAAAAAACACTTAGTCTTGGTTGTTTATCTTTCTCCCTCAGGTCCTTATAAAGAAGGCAATGTGTAATATAAAGACGTACGTAATATATATAAAACATATATTTCAGTAGTCCTAATGTAACATTTTATGAGATTCTTCTTTTTTTTAAGATTTTACTTTTTTTTTTTAAAAAAAGATTTTATTTATTTATTTGATGGACAGAGATCACAAGTAGGCAGAGAGGCAGGCAGGGGGGGGGGCAGGCTCCCTGCTGAGCAGAGAGCCCAATGCAGGGCCTGATCCCAGAATCCCGGGATCATGACGGATCATGACCTGAGCTGAAGGCAGAAGCTTTACCTCACTGAGCCACCTAGGCGCCCCTAAGATTTTATTTACTTAAGAGACAGAGACAGCGACAGCACAAGCAGGGAGAGGGAAAAGCAGACTCCCTGCTGAGCAAGGAGCACAATGCAGGACTCCATCCTAGGACACTGGCTCTGAAGGCAGACACTTAACTAACTGAGCCACCCATGTGCCCTTTGGGATTCTTTTTATAATGACCACCAAGATAAGCCTACAGTAAGAGTTCTGAATAAAAAAAAATATACTTTTTCTAGGAAAGAGAGTCTTATATAATTAATGTCCAGGTACCCAGAACACTGCTATCCAAGAACACATTTAAGAGAATATTGGGGGGGGGGGGAGTATCTGAGAAAAATTATTTTCTTAACAGCAAGTACTTACTACAGAGGTTTGTAAGTACAAGGGCAAAGAAAATGAAAACCAATTTAGCAAAATGAGATCATCGGTCCAGGAATTCATAACAAAATAGCAGAAGAAAACAAAGGGAAAAGAGAAGGAGGAATATAAAGGAAAACTAAAGCGGGAAGGAGAGAACGCATGCGCACACACACGCACGCACATACTCAACAATTATACTGTATACACATGAGATAACTGAATGCTTTTATTTCTATGGTTAAGAATTAAAAATTAAGGCATGCCTGCATGGCTCAGATGGTTGAGCATTTGGTTCGGGTCATGGCCTCCAGGTCCTGGGATCCAGCCCCTTGTCAGGCTCCCAGCCCGGTGGGGAGTCTGCTTCTCCCTCTCCCTCTGCCTCTCCCCCGGCTTGTGCTATCTCTGTATCTCTCTCAAATGGTTTTTTTTAAAAAAATATTTTTAATAAAAATTAAGGTGATTGCTGAAACATACACCTTCCTTGCTTGTTTGTCCCTCCATCAAGGAGGTAATGTTTAAATTCCTCCTCCTTCCACAGTGATATTACTAAACAACGATGCAGGTCAAACCCAGTACAGTGCAGAATTTCAGAAGTAATTAATGCACCAAGACAGGAAGATATAAGAAACGTTTTAGGATGATTTTCCAAAAAGAGCTTAAAATAAAAAGGTGTAACAATGGTTTTAAACTAAATAAAATCAGGTACCCCAAAAAATTAATCAGGAAAAGGGAATGAACTTCTTTAAGATACCTCATCTGGCAATACAGAAGTTACTAACTGTAAAGTATAATACAATGATAAATACACAATTTGTCAAAAATTCAACAACATAAAAGTCAATCATTCCACTACTGCTAGCAATTGCCTATGACTTACAATGGATTACTGTTTTTCCTCATGGAGGTAAGGAAAGAAGAAAAAAACACAAATTCTTGGTGAAGGCTTGTAATTTTCACGTAACCATCCACTTGTAATTTAAGCACCATCATTTAAAAACAATTCATTTCAACAGCCTCCTCTGCTAAGTATCTTCATCATGACTGCCTAAACTAAATCTAGCCAATTTTATCTTTGGCAGGAGTACTTCAGCAAAGGAGTGAAATATTAAGCTACCTTAGGGAAAAAAGCTGAAATTCACCAGCTGGGTCAAGATCCTGAACAGTTAACTAACTTCTTATTCTAGGACTCAAGAATTACAATTGTGGTTAGGAGATTTGGGAAGAACTATTAAATCACGAAGAAAAAGCTTCTCAGTGTCCAAAGAATCACTCCACCTGCCCCCTTTCTTCTGTTTTAGTCAAAGTAATCCCTCTGTTCTCACTGTCTGGCTAACTGCTGAAAATCTTTAATAAAACACTCAGAAGGTCAACGAACACCTGGCTAACTACCAGCCTCAGGAGTCAGTCTGGTGACCTTGCTCGACAGAAACTTTAAAATACTTGTGCTTTATTGGTGGTTTTAGTTTAAACTTAATTATATACCATAACGAGCAAAAAGTATATATACATCACAGTACTTGTAATGCCCCAATTTCCTTACTTTAATATGATCTGATACTCGGAGACTCAATTTTTTAAAGTGCTGTTTAGTTGATTTAATTGTCAGAGGATTCAAATGATTACAAGTTTCCTAAAGTGACCCCTTAGCTGTCCTTACACTTCACAACCTTCCGATCAACAAACCATTACATGATCGGAATGTTCAGAACTAGGTAGTGAGTGAATGGACTAAGCCTAAGGAGTCTTTTCAAATCACTAGATTATTCCAGAGAACAAGAAAAGTTCTCACATATGTATTCTGATTTCACTGAATTGGAACAGTTTCCCACATTATCAAAACTTAGAAATGTTTTTTAATACAAAGTATCTTGAAAACAGTAAGCTTATAGATTCTAGTTTTTCTCAAATATAAAAAAGAAGTACATGTAACTTAAAATGGATCAACTATAGTACGTTTCATGGAATTACTCTTAAGACACAAAACATTCAACATTAACCAAGATTTTGTTTTTTAAAGCAGCGGCTAATGCAGTCAAGCCAGTGGAATAATGCCACACAAATATTTGCAAGCTGGTTTAAGTTATTAATCCATTTAAAGAAAGATAACCATGTTAACAGCAGTCGCAAGCCTCTGAAATGTATCTGCTTTAGATGTGAATACAGATGTGCACTCTCAAGTATAGTAAGCTAATGAAAGAAAATGAACTAGGTCTACAAGGAAGAAATTCAGCAAAATTATCCAGACTTTTCCCTTGAAATAGAAACATAAGCCATTAAATAGAAACTTCATATTCAGATAAAGCACAGTTGTCCATGTAAATAATATAAACAAAACTGAGAAAGAGATTTACTTATGTTTAAAAGCATGGCTGTCTCAACAGAGTCTTCAGTGAAAATCTCAGTCACTTTTTTACTACAGGCAAGGAAAAATTAAATATTCCAACATAACCACCTATTTCAGCCTACTTTCAATCTAACCTTTGTAATATCCCTGGCCCAAAAAGGGATATGAAAGAGGATCTACTAATCAACTCCCCTGACCTTCTTTTCCAACATCTCGTGCTTCCCTCTCTTGTATGTCTAACACTTATCATAAGTAGACAAATGCAGACTGCTTTATTTTTAAGGAGATATACTATACTTCCTTGTTTTTCTGTAAGGAGCCACTAGAAGAGGAAAGGACATGAGTAAAGTACCCCTGGATTCACCAGGCCAATTTGGAGTGGCAGCCAAAGCTTGTGCAGAATTTTCCTCAAAACAACAGATTTGGAAAAACCAGAAAAATTTTATCCCAAATACGTCAGTACATTAAATTTAACTAAAAAAAAATAAATAAATAAAATTCAAATATGATAAAGATGGGCTCTTTGAGGAAGTAAATCAAGTAGTAAATCACACTGTTAAAGTGGGCTGTACTTGGAGGCAACCTATAAAATACTCTGAAGCATTTTCTGCTTTACAGTCCTTAAAATGCAAGGAAACCTCAAGTATTAGAACTGAAAACTGGGTACATTCTCTGCTGAAAGTTTAACTAAAAGCAACTATGTGGCCCCTGGCTGGCTCAATCAGTAGAGCACACAATTCCTGAACCCTGGAGAGTGAGTTCAAGCCTCATGTTGGGGGTGGAGTTTATGTTTAAAAATAAATAAATGAATGAATGCAATTATAAATTCCGGAAACGTTAACGAAGTCAACTAAACTTCTGTCCCCACTTAACTAGAAATAAGAGAATCTGAAGTCAAGCCAGAGACTGACAAAAAATACCCTACATACAGTTTCAAAAGAAATCTAACTTTACTCTGAAAGAAGTACAGTTTTACAAATAGGAGGTCTTCTGGGTTTTTTCTTAATAAACAACATCTACAGCCACACAACACTATGCCAGAAATATCTTTCATTTCTTCACTAGCAAGTATCTGCAACCACGTACCTAAAATCAGGAAAAAGACAAATGGAACACAGGAACCTATATACAAAGAACCCCATTCTCCCCATGATGGGAATTCGCTAATTCTTCCTCCCTTGTCCTAACACTTCTCAAGACCAACACAATGCATGGGTTTTACTCACAGGGGTACATGGCGCTGCTCGGGATCAGCTCTAGTCAGTTCTTCCTCTTCGATATCAGACTCTCCTCCTGAACTACTGTCAGTGATGTCTGAATCAAACGCTCGTTCACTGCACCTCAAGTTGGCTATACCACTCGCTGTAAATCTCTCCAATTCTTCGGAAATCGAATCGCTTTTCAGGAAATTGCTAAGTCCCTCTGAAGTGGTCGTCTCACTGGCAGCTTTTCTCAACGCAGCTTCAGCCTTTCGAGTCAGCATCAACTGGCTCCGGGGCCTCAAGGATTCCAAGTTTGGCAGTTTGCTCAAAGTTTTCTCTAAAAATCCACCCAGCTGATGCTGTATATGCCTCTCCACCTGCTTGGCCTGCACAACCTGTAAGCGCTTCTGTAACCTGCGGGCACGGCTCTCGATATCAGCCTGCCTCCGTAGTAAAGCTGTTATCCTTGTGTCAGAATCTAAAGCACTGAAAAGAATGGAAGACAGGGGAGACTTTTTATCCTCTAACTTGACACCCCCCAAGTTAGAACTGGAGTCTGTGCCAGGTGATAATCTACTGCTTCCTTGAAGTGCTGGCTGTTCCATGGAATTTACAGAAGATTTGTTTGCAGTGCTATTATTGCTAAATATAGTTGTGTGTTCTACATCAAGGCTTCTATGTGGAAGAGTGCAATTGGTCATACCCCCCTTCAAGTCCCCAGATTCAGATGCCACCACTTCACCCCCTTGAAGAGAAGATGAAGTGAGAGCTCGTTTTCCCCCATTGAGGGGACTGGAATTGTCATGATCAGAATGTGTTGAACTTTTAGTCAATTTCTTAGCCAACCCATTTACAGGTGCTTGCGGCAGAGCTGTCTGACCACTCGTATTCATGGTTCTAAGATTTTCTAAGGAAAACTCCAAAACTGGCTGTCTTCCCAACAGCTCAGCTCGGAGTTCATAGGACTGAGATAAGAGAGGATGAGATTTCAGGACCGTCTGCTTGCTGAAGACACCTTGCAATTTCAACGACTCCTTTGAGGGCACAGATGTTACATCGGAGCAGAGATAAGATGCCACCAGTGGTTGCAGCTTTCCCAAGTCTTCCTTGGTAGGATTATTTCGGAAGTCTAGACTGGGATCCTCTGCAGCAATGGCTTTTCTTTTGGTTCCGTTGGCAGCAATAAGGATGTTGGCGTTGCCGTTATTTTCGGCACTGCCAGGGGACAAAGTGGAGGATGGGGGAGCCAGTTTGAACCGGATATGGTGTGCTTCAGCTGCTGCGTCAGTGAGAGCGGGCGCCATCGCAGCCATTCAGCACAGAGAGACAGGAAGTCCAGCCTCTCCCGGTGCCGAGGCCAGCTCCTCGGCCCCTTACTGCCTCCCCAGAGAACAGACTAAAAGAGAAAAAAAGAAAAGGAAGTTAGAAATATATGCACATTAGAAAACAACTCACATCTTTTAATACAAACACAACTTGAGGCTATAATCCAAACTCTGCCTCCAGAAAGAAAATCACTTCGACTATTCTGGGTACCCGAACACTCAAATATGGGGGGAGGGGTTGACAATCCTTATACAGAGAAAGAATTCCACCCTTCTTCTTCGTCACTTGTTACCAAAGATTGAAAATAGCCAAAAGAGAAGTCCCATTCCGAAGGAATCAGACTGTTAAAGTTAAATCACCTGCATTAAAAAAAAAAAAATTTCACTATAAAAGTTCTTGAAATTAGTGGATTTAAAGCAAATGTATTGGGACGCCTGGATGCCTCAGTCGGTTGAGTATCTGACTCTTAATTTCAGCTCAGGTCACAATCTCACAGTCATGGGATCAAGCCCCGCATTCTTCTCTTCTCTCCCTCTGCCCCTAAACCTGTCCACAGGCTCTCACTCTCCGTCTCACTCTCTAAAATAAATCAATCTTTAAGAATAAAACAAAGCAAATGTATCAAACCAAACACTTAGCAATTAAACAGAAAAGCATTTAGTAAGGCACTCCCTATTCCTACCAAAAAGCTTGTATGCTATATAGGTCTGTGCATTTCTCTAGCCAGAGAATCCAGTATTCATCAGCTTCTCACTTCTCTGAAAGACGGCTCACCCTACAAATTATGTCACACCTGTATTTTTGCTTCATCCAATTTCTCTCCTTTCATTGTCCACAGTACAGCCCACCTCTAAAATTGCCCAACACATTTCTTTTCCTTTACCCCAAAACTTTTTAAGTTTATTTAATTAATCTCTACATCCAATTTGAGGCTTAAACTCATGACCCCAAGATCAAATCATATGCTCCTCTGAGCTAGCCAGGCACCCCCTTTACCCCAAAACTTCTCGAAAGGATAATATAAACAGCTGCCTCTGCACTCTTTAATCATCATCTGGCTTCTAACCCTACTGCTCTGGCAAAGGGCACTAGTAATCTCATTATCAAATCCAACTAGTCAAGTCTCAATCCCCATTCTGTGGGACTCCTCTGAAGCATTAAGTAGTGCTGACCACCTCATTCTTCTTGAAATCCTCCTTTCCTGATGTCCTTGACACCAAGGTCCCTTCTGCCCTCTTCTCTCTCAACTCACTTCCCTGGGCATAACCACCTGGTATACAGCAAGGCCTCCTAACACTCAGAAAAATTGCTGAGCTTCACAAACTGACATTCCCACCCCCATGAACCTCTAGCTCCCTGAAACTCAAAATTCACTCTCCTCTTCCAATACACTCTTCACCCTGTTTTATTATCTCAGGTAATGGCACTGCTTGCATTTAGTAGCCCGAGCTAAAAACCTCAGTCATTTGCCTCTTCTGTATCACCTTGGACTTATCTGGTCTGAGAGGAAAAGGAAATTTATATAAAGAGCTAAGCCAACAACTTTTAAAGTTGTTTTTAATTCCAGTGTAGTTAACACAAAGTTGTATTAGTTTTAGGTACACAATATGATGATTCAACAATTCCATACAGCACTCAGTGCCTATCACAACAGGTGCCCTCCTTAATCCCTACCAACTATTTATCCATCCCCTGACCCCGCCATCCACCTCCCATCTGATAACCATCAATTTGTTCTTTATAATTAGAAGTGTTTCTTGGTGGTGCCTGGGTGGCTCAGTGGGTTGGGCCTCTGAATTCAGCTGGGGTAATGATCTCAGGGTCCTGGGATCAAGCCCCACAGCAGGCTCTCTGCTCAGCAGGGAGCCTGCTTCCCACTCTCTGCCTGCCTCTCTGCCTACTTGTGATCTCTGTCAAATAAATACATAAAATCTTTTTTTTTTTTAAAGAGTGTTTCTTGGGGCGCCTCTATGGCTCAGTCGTTAAATGACTACCTTCAGCTCAAGTCATCGGGCTCCCTGCTCAGCGGAGAGACTGATGCTCCCTTTCCAGCACCCCGTGCTTGTGTTCCCTCTCTTGCTATCTGTCATAAATAAAATCTTAAAAAAAAAAAAAAAAAACCCAAGTGTTTCTTGATTTGTCTCTTATTTTTTCCCCTTTGCTTAATTTGTCTTGTTTCCTAAATTTCACAAATGAGTGAATTCATATGGTATTTGTCTTTCTCTGATGGACTTATTTTGCTTGCATTATACTCCCTAGCTCTTATCCATGTTGTTGCAATGGCAAGATTTCAGCCTTTTTGTGGCTGAATAATATTCCATTGTATACATATGCTGCATATGTGAATGGATTTGGCCCATTCATCAGTCAATGAACACTTGGGCTGCTTATGTATCTTGGCTATTGCAAATAATGCTGTTATAACCATAGAGGTTAAAAGCCGGTTATTCTTTTTTTTTTTTTTAAGATTTATTTATTTATAAATAAATAATCACAAGGAGGCAGAAGTAGGCAGAGAGAGAGGAGGAAGCAGCTCCCCGTTGAGCAGAGAGCCTGATGCGGGGCTAGATCCCAGGACCCTGGGATCATAACCCAAGCCGAAGGCAGAGGCTTTAACCCACTGAGCCACCCAGGTGCCCCCAAAGCCGGTTATTCTTCAAGCATGGTCTACACACCTCTTAGGAGCTTGCATTTCAGGGGTCCACAAGACCAAAGCTATTTTCATACTAACAGTAAACATCATTTGTCTCTTACTACACAGAAGTTTGCAATGAGGGTGCAAAAAACAAGGCTGAGCCAAACTGTGGGTACATTCACATAAATCAAGGAAGAGGCAACAAAATGTAGTAACAGTCATTGGTCACTGTAACCTCTACTCATTTACAGTAAAAACAAAACAACAACAACAAAAAAACCTCATTCCATCTAACAATGTCTTTGATGAAATTATGAGTATTATTTAAATCTCCAATACTGAGTACACACTTTCCTGAGTATACATTTTTAAATAGAAAAGTGTATGTAAAGCAACTTTTGTGCTTTAAGAAGTCTGAGAGAAAGCATTATACAACTGATTTGCAAGCTAAACTGGAAGCATTTTTCAGAGAACACTATTTTTACTTGGCAGAACAACTGACAAACTATGGTTATTCAGACTTGAATAGTTAGCAGATATTTTCTCAAAAATGAACAAAGTGAACCTGTCACTTCAAGGAAAACCACTGAGGTTTGTTGCCTATGATAAAATCTGAGTTTTCAAGCAAAAGTAAGTATTTTGGAAACTTGTATCTATCTACCACAAGCTCGAACATGGGCGAACATTTTCCCAGTACTTAAAAAGCTTATTTCCAATTAAACAGGTTACTTCTAATTGTCAGTGAATGTGAAATTTTTGGTACCATGTAACGATAAGTGTCAACATCTGGGAGATCTGCATAACTCAAGTGAATGATCAAATGACCACTGTATTTTGGAAACTCATGCAAAGGTAAAAGCAAATGCAAAACAAACCAATGGGTTTTAATGTAACAATACAAAAAAATTCACTGAGGCAGTTTTTGATTCCACAGTGCAACTAACCTTTATGAAATTACTAATTTTCAAGTATGGGTGTAGTGTCAAAGAATACCCACATTTATCTAAAAAGGCTATTAAAATATTCCTCCATTTTTCAACTACCTACCTGTGTGATGCCAGATTTTCTCTATATACTTCAACTTATCACAACAGAATGTATGCTGAACCAGATATGAGAACCTGTTTTCTATGAAGCCAGACAGTAAAGAGTTTTGCAAAAATATAAAATACCATTCACTAAATTTTTCTGCTCTGGTAGAAAGTTATTTTTCATAATATGTAATGGGTCTGTCATTTTAAAATCAGTAAATAATTATTTTTAAAATTTCTCGAAGTTTCTAATACAGCAACTATTGATAACCCAAGAAAGCTCTTTGTGGTTCTCAACATTTTGTAAGCATAAAAAAGGGCCCTGAAACCAAAAAAAATTTGCGTATCACTGAACTAACCCAACCTCCCCCCCCCAAAAAGAAGAGCAACTTCCAATTTAGTCAAACATTTTTTATCTCTAGATCAATACCAACACTGGAAAATAGGCCCTAGAGGAATACACTAAGATTCTTTTAAAGTATGACAATTCAAATTACTAATACTGAAATATTTAAGCAAATGACTGAGAAACCCATCTCTACAAATACTAGTACACTTAAAAGTCAAATATGTCTATTTCTCTATGTAATTTACCAAAAGTTAATCTTGTTCTAAGATTGTATTTTAATAAACATCCTATGAAATAACTAGATCTTCTGGGGCTTAAAAAGAGCTTTATCCTTAGGGACTTTTCTGGCATATGGCATTCTATGTGTCACAAACTGTTCTATGTCCATTTTCCTTATTTGATTTTAAATTTAGTAATAATTCCTAATATAGTATAAACAGTTGTGCTACAGACCAAAGAGCAACTGAACCAATGTTCACGTTATTTGTTCAAAAATACACTGAGTTAGGTTTATAACATGCACAGGATTTTCTCCCATTAACAAAAATCACTATCAGGTCTTTCCCATGAAGAATGTTTCCTCTTTTGAAAGGACATCAATACACAGTTGATAATAGCAAAGAAGGAAGGGATGTTATCAGTATAAGATGATCAATACAACCTGTGAGAAGAGGACTTGTGAGTACTTGTACTCTACTAACCCAGAACTCTGCAGTTAAAGTCTCAGCCACGGCAGAAACAATCTCCCCACAAGGGCCCAGGCAAGGACACAGATGTTACATAGCTTACACAAAACTTACTCAGGAAAACCAAGGCTCACCCAGCACACATAAAAAGGGTCATAATTAACATCATGCCAAAGAAGGTACTTAAGCAGTAAACATTCCAAAGTTATTTTAGAATTATACAATTCCTTAAAGTTTACAACTTAAAAATCTGCTGGCTCAAATCCCAACTCTTTCAAGATTTCTCTGACCCTCTGAAAGTATACCTGTGAACTTGACATTAATCATGTACATCTCAAAGGCAGAGTTTATTTTGTTTACACACTCTCCTTGGTCTCCATATCCCCACAGGAGGCACTGGAAAGAGTAGTTACTAAAACAATCATCTAAATAAGTAGGGAGGGTGAAAAGGAACAAAGGGGAAAAGCAACCTCTTCAGAAGGAATTCCATTCCTAACCCCTAAATCTTTATCTTTCTGTATCAAAACAATAGTGTTAAAAAAAAAAAAAAAAGACTGAAATCTTCATCCTTCCCCTTTCCTGACTTGAACTACTATGCTGAGATTCAATATTACCCCCAAAGGCACACTCCTCTGTAAGTAAGCGGAACAGGTCCAGCTTCACATTCTGGCTCTACCCTCATTTAAATTATTGATGGTGTTCCTCAATTTCCTCATCTGCAAAATGACACAGCCTACCACACAAGGCTGCTTGATGATTAAATAAAATACTTTCAATTACTTAGCCTAGTGCCAGATACAAACACCCATTATTTGCACTATTACTATAACCTACCAACAAAAAGCAAATTTAAAAGGAATAAATTTCAGTAAGACTTTTTAATGCACAAGAAAAACATAAAGCAAATAGTTCCCTAAAACATCACTGTTTTCAAATAAAAAGGACATGGCAAATCCAGTCAGCACTCGATATTAGCTGCAACTGCCATAAAGTACCAAAGCTTAGAACTGTTCTTTGATTTTTGCTATATGTTTAGATTTACTTTTGGGGGAGGTGGGTGGAGAGCACAAGTAGGGGGTGGAGAGGCAGAGGGAGCAGGAGAGAGAAAATCCTAAGCAGGTTGCATGCCCAGGGTGGAGCCCCAGGTAGGGTCTAATCTCACAACCCTGAGATCATGACCTGAGCCAAAATCAAGAGTTGGACGCCTAACCAACTGAGCCACCCAGGCACCCCTAGAGCTACTTTTAATACTTCATGATGCTGCTTACAATAAAAAGAAAGCAAACCAAATGCCCAACAATTTGCTTAAATTATGCAACAGCCATACAATGGGATACTATGCAACCATAATAATAACAATATAGAACTATATTTACCGACTTGAAAAAGTGCTTGCTCCACTGTTAAATGAAAAAATAAAAAGGTGTTACAAAAAACAAAATTCATACTACTGGCTCATTTTTGTTTAAAGAAAATAGATCTTAAGATTCCTTTGTCTTTTGTTTTCTAGTATATATAATGTCCCCACCATCAAGCATGTATTACTTGCATAATAAAAGGAAAAGCAGTAAAAAAAAAAAATAAAAAATACACATTCTTAACAAAAAAATGTGAGTAAGGCAAAATACCACAGTAACTTTCATAATTTAACATACTGAGCAAAATGTTCCTTAAAGCAATGATTCCCATCCCACCTGAGACCCAAAAGCTTCACCCTTCAACAATCTAAAGCAGAAAAAGACTCTCAAACTTAAGCAGTTTTACAAAAACAGCTTATGATAACCTTTCTCCAAAGAATGCAAAGCGTTAGAAGCTATAATTAACTTATTAATCCTCATAACAACCTGGGCAATAGGTTTCAGCATGGGATTATAACTTCCAATTTACCAGTGGGGACAGATAATAAAGTTGTACTGTACATTCAGAATAAAGAAACCTAAAATATCCCAATTTTTAGTTCATATAATAAACCACAACCTGACACATAAATACAGATGAGCTAATGTACCTGCTGTCACTGACATTAATTCAGATCCTGCAGTAAGTTTGAAGAGACCCCCCAAAAATGGGCTATAAAAGACTGAGCGAGGTACTCCTGGTTCCCCCCCAGTTCCAAGGAAGCATTTTGGGGACTGGAAGATAAAAGATGGGTTCAGCAAGAAAACAAACTTGGGGGAAAATGTCCTGATGGAGATTCACAATGCACTTCATCAGACTGAATACTTAAATATTTGCTTTTATCAAACTGAATGAACACTCCCCCTCCATTACACCTATTATTATCTTGCAGTGTCCTGAGGGATACAAGTTGGGATAAAGTTCAACTATGTGACCTTCAGGGTCTCTTCCTGCTTATGATTCTGTTGGTCTAAACTGAAATACAGGTTCAAGGAAAAGCTTCCACCTAACACAAGTAGCAGCTGGGAAGCAAAAATATACTCCTAGGGCAGTTTCTCAACCCCAGAACTAATGCCATCTTGTGCCAAATAATTTTTTGTGGTGGGGGAAGGGCTTCTCCTGTGTGATGTTGGACAGTTAGCAGCATCTCTGGCTCCACCCACTAGATGCCAGCAGCACCCTTCTACCAGTTATGACAATCAAAATTGCCTCCAGACATGTCAAATGTCCCCTAGGGGGCAAAATCACATGTTCCAATAGAAAACCACTGCCTGGACACAGACGTTATACATACATGTACTTTTTTTTTTTTTAACCATTGCCCACATTAATGTTTTCCTTCTAGAAAGCAAAATGAATCCAGTTGCCTCAAAATGCCACAAGTCAGAACTAACTCCACATCTACACATGAAAACCTTGCCTTATTCCTTTAGAGTTCCCAAGACAGGACGCCAGCTTTACAAGAACAATCCAGCAGCACCCCACTCTGCAAAAATGCTGATAAGCTGCAGAGACCCAAGGGGAGGGGTCTGGCGATTTGGCTCACCAACAAACCACACTTTCACTGGAAACAGAAGCACAAATCAGATGAGAACGAAAAGTTTGCCCATAATGCAGCTTCTATTAGCCTCCTCCCCACCATTACCTCATTAATCTGCAAAGTAAATAAACAAGAGCAGGAAAGATGGTTAGGGAAGGATCCATGAGGTTGTCCCAATTTCAACTGAAACTTGAAAATTAGCTAAAATGTCATCATGCAAAAGGCTAAGGAAAGAGAATGATAATTTGACATTCCAGTGAAAGGAAATGGCATGGGAAAAGGCAAGGCTGTGGGAAAACATAGGACATCCTGGAAGCTAAAAGAAAGGATCAATTTGCTTGAAATATAAAGCATATTTTAACAGAGGAAACAGTACAGAAAAAAAGTGGAAAGGCAGTATGAAGCCAGGTCATTAATGGACAACGTTCAATAGCCAGCCTTTACTCACATTTAAAGGCAACAGAATGTCATTAAAGGTTTTTCAAATAGGGAGTGACACATAGGAACTGTGCTTTTGAGACCAGGCAGGCAGGATGGATTATAAGGAAGTAAAAAGGCAAAGAGCACCAATAAAGCTGCTGCAATTCCAGACAGGGTGCAGCAAGGAGGGAAACTAAGGTGGTCACCACAGCACAAGCAGCCACACTTCCTCCAAGCTGAAATACAGAAGTTGGAAGGGGCTAAAGTCTGCAGGAGGGCCAAATAAATGACACGAACAAAATGAGAAGGTTCTTAAAGACAGAAGAGTCTTTTTCCTTTGTAACTTCATCTCCTTCATGATGAAATCCCTTCATTTATTTCTCATCAGGCTATTGTGGTGGTATATCCTTTCCATTCCTAACCTTATCAACCCAAACCCAGTCTGGGGCCTCATTAACACTCTCCTAAATTAGGCTAACAACCTCCTGACAGCCTCAGTCCTTCAATCCAGTCTGTACATTTTTATTACCTCTCTTCTCTACCCTTAAATAGCTCCTCAAGCCTTTCTCAGGAGTCCAAATTTTCCAAGATGAAATTTAATACAGTATCACAGCAAGTAGATCCAGTCAAATGGACCTAGAACTCGCCCAGATTCTCAGCTCCATAAACTTTGCCTATGCTGCGGCTTCCACCTGGAAGACCCTTCTTAACCTTTAGGCCAGTATTTAATTAATACTTCAATACCATGGCATTTCCACAAAAACTTTTCCAGACTGTTCAGATTCACATCACTCTCTTCCTGCTTAAACTGTACAATGCACTTAAAGTTAGCATCACTCAATTCAAATTATCTGAATGTTCCCCAATTGTCAATTTATGAATTCTATTTCCACGATGACAAAGTTCCTTAGCACCCTTCTTCTGCATGCTCACTAATTTCATCTAAAGCCTGGAACACAGTAAGCACTATGGGTACTTACTGACTGGGCTAGAGTGGTCAAAAGACAACACTTTGCTATGCGGAGAAAGATGAGAAAATTCTAACCAAGAAACTAACACACTTGAAATAATGGGAAAGGATTTGCGAGATGATCCACAGAACACCTTGTATGAACCAAGTGGTACATGTACAGCTTCTCAAGAAGAGGAAGAGGGGAGGAATGCAGCTTTGTAGTGATATCTGATAAATACTGAAAGCTACATAATGGGACACACCGGAAAGTACTTCTTTTACGTGGAAACAAATGTTTTGTTATGGAATAGGAGGCAAAATTTTTATCATAAAATGAACTAATGGGGGCTGCACACCACCCTAGTTCCTAACATGTTCCCATGCCAACAAGGCTTCTCTTAACTGAATACGGTTTGGGTTTGAAATTACTAAGGGAAACACACATCTGACTGGAGGATAAGTTATTATTACAACTGCTGTTCACTAGTATTAACTGACCTTTTACTATGTCATTGTACTATTTTATACATATGCTCTCATTTAATCCTCATAACATTAAAAAGTACTCTTATTCTCGTTTTTTTTTTTTAAGATTTTATTTATTTATTTGACAGAGAGAAATCACAAGTAGATGGAGAGGGAGGCAGAGAGAGAGGGAAGCAGGCTCCCCGCTGAGCAGAGAGCCCGATGTGGGACTCGATCCCAGGACCCTGGGATCATGACCTGAGCCGAAGGCAGCGGCTTAACCCACTGAGCACCCAAGCGCCCTTATTCTTGTTTTATAGATGAGGTTATGCTCAAAAGTTAAGTAATGTGCCCAAGATCAAAAAGCTACTAGGGCTCCCGAAGGAAGATTCCAATTCAAATCTCTGAATCTAAAGCTTTCAACTACTATCCTAAGTAGCTGAAAGCTAGGTTTAAACTGGAAGGGCCTTAATTGCTAGACTCCAGACTTCGAATACTAGTCTTCAGATGAAAAGTCAGTGAAGGAACACCAACTGATGATCTCCAATAAGCATTTTATGAAAATGCCTACAATAGTCAAATCACCACACTAAGTGCCTACAAGAATGACAAGGACCACTCTAGACAGACACTACCAAGTGATCAGTAAATCCCAGGGAACCACATTAACAGGCCCTCACACAAGCTGAGTCAGTAGTCATAAAAGGCTTCCCACAGGAAGCAATTCTTAGTTGAAACCTAAAGAATAAGTAGGGTCCAGCATCCCTCATACAGCTACTTCAAGAATCCCATACCCAAACCCATTCCCTGCCCCCAACACCAAATCGAAAACCAATTCCTGTTGCTCAACATTCCCCATGTGAGTGAACACTGATCCCAACTACTGATTTACCATCTGTCATAGATATCTCATTTAAGCATACACTAATGCCACATACAAATAATAAAAAGACTACAGGAGCACTTTCATCAAAGGTAAAGATAAGAGGATAGAAAGTAGGTACAAAGGTAAAGCACAGTGCTTTGCCTGAAGGGGTCAAGGAAGGCTTCCAGAAAAGCCTTCTGACTGAATTTGGAAGGCTGAAGAGAGAGGGTTCAATAGGTAGACTGATAGGCACATTCATTTTACCCTTAATGCCACTGCCTTAGTTCAGAGCCTCATTATGTACTACAGTAATTCAGGCAGTAATAATCTCCCAACTGTTCTTTCTTCCTGTCTCAGCAAGCCTTCAACCTAGCGTCCACTACCAAAATGATTATTAGAAAGGAAGGGGAAAGAGAACATAAATCTGACATGCTGTGCTCCTCTTAAATTCCTTCAGGGACTCTAGGGTGAGGATGAATCCAAACTCCCCACACAGCATATATCTGGCCCCTTTTTACACACAGCCTCATCTCCAACCCGTCCCCACTCCAGCCACCTGATCTTATTTATAGTTTCAGGCTCTTTCCATGCCTTTGCACCTTTGCTCACACTACTCTTTCTTTTTCAAGGTTTACCTCCAAGATCACATGCTCTATCAAGTATTCTCCATTCACTTCAGGTTGAGTTGGGGTCCCTCCCTCTGTAGGGGCTTATCTGAGCTCACATGCTTCCCTGGGCAAAAGCTCATAATGTAATATAAACTCCCAATCTTGTCTGTCCTCCTCCTTCTCTAGAGTATACACTTAAAAAAAGAGAGAGAGAGAATGAATTATGGCTTGTTTTATCTCTATCCCCTACATGAAGCAAAGTGCCTGGCAGAAAGACCAATACACCTTAGGTAACCTGAGAATTGTATGTGAAATGCATCAGATGGAGATCCATTATGAAGTTAACCAGGATGTCTGACCATAAAGTGAGAACCACCTAATGAGAAGCAGGCATCACTGAATCTAGGACAGACTTCATTTACCTCAGGTTCCAGTCATTTACAATGCCAAGGACCTGCACTCAGACTGGCAAACTTTTTAAATGTAATTTTTTAACTATTAAATTTGCTTACATAAGCTTTTTGAAAGCAGTTATCTATCAAATATTTTAATACAATTAACCCAAACATTTACCTAGTAACTGCACTTCTAGGAACCTACCCCAAAAAATACTCTCATAAAGAAACATGCATAATTCTTACACTGAAGAATTGTATTACAAGGAAAAAAAAAACCAACCCTAAACTTAAAGACATTAGAATACCTACAGTTATTTAAAAAAAAAAAAAAGAACTGCATAACTTAATTTGACAAACCTCTATATTGCTACATGAAAAATAAAAAAAAAAAAAGCCAAGCCACATAACGAGTATAATCCCATTTGTGTTTAAAAACATATAAACAGAAAATTATTTTGAAAGATGACTATGTATGAAACTATTTATTGGAGTTTATCCTATTTCTACCCTATCACCTGAACTCCAAATTTCCTACCAATCTAGCTCATAAAAGAAAGAAAAATGTGTTTTAATCTCATTTCTTTCTAATAAACTCTAATAATACAAGTGTTTCTGAACAATCCTAAAACCAGACATTGCTTGAAGGTTCTAGCAATTCAAAAGCAAACAGGTGATTTGGGGAGTGAACAGTCCCTGACTAGATTCTAAGGATCTCACTGAAACCTACCTTATCCCTTAAAAGTTTTGAATTAATGATTAAAAAAAAAACAACAACAAAAAACAACTTTTCCAATGCCAGGAAAATGTTAAAAGTTAATACTAACATCCTTCTTTCATTCCCTTGGGAGGCCAAAGGGAAAAATAAGAGGTAAGCATTCATCAGTAACTGAAAAACAGCAGTCCAATTTTTTTGATACATGCTTGAGGTCTTCAAACATCCTCAGTTCTCCATGGCAATATGTGAACAGTTTAATGAAACTTCCCTGACAGTTCAACTTAATCAACTAGTATTTCCACAAAGCCTCTCTACTAGCAAACATCAGAAACTAAACTAATTAGCTTTCACCTCTATCCCTTCACACCCTCCGGGGGAGGTGCTAATAAGCCATCGCAAAGGCCAAAAAGCAAGTAGCAAGAGAAAACCTATGTATCAGTTTTTAGGAATTTTTGGTTTAACATCCTAACAACAAAATTGTTACTCATTTTTTTTTTTTATTCCTCAACACTTGCCCTCCAACTGAATTTAACCAGCTCTGACATTAAACTACTCCGTTTTTTAAAAAAATTTGAGGGCCTCCATTAAGTTTGATGCCTCCCAAGCAACTTTTTCCAAACAAGGAAGAATATGCCGTACTTAAAATTCAGAATGAGATCTCATTTGGGACTCCTGTTCAAGTAACAAGAACCAGAGTTTTTGATAACATTTAGATAAAACTGCACTGAATTTACCTCCACCGTACATTGCCTGACTCTCAAAAGCTTGGAGTGGCAACTGTAATTCTAAAAAAATTAGAACTAGAGAAAAAAGGGCATGTTCACAACCAACAACAATAAAATGTATGGTTAAATAACTCTCTAGAAGGATTGGGCATTCAAATGTTAAAATTTATGGAGCTAGCCTGAAATCTTGGAAAAGCAAGGCTTGCAGAAGGTAACATTTCCTGAACAGCTACTATTTGCCAGACACCACTAAACAACAACAACAACAACAACCACCAAGAATTTAAAACATCTCCACGTTGAAGGCCTCCTGGCATAAAAAAAGTTTAAAATCTTCATATATGCTCTTAAAATTTCTTTCAGACTACCCAAGCTTGTTTTTCATTCATGAATGAGTTGTGCTCTCTACACTAAAGTCTCCTCAGACTCTGCATTTTTAGCTTTACCTTTATTCTATCAAAGACATGAAAGAGGTTAACACACATAAAAAGTGCCTATTTCAGTTCTTTTTAGAAAATCACATCAACTGGCTTATTTTCTTCTATACATTTTACTTACATTGTACAAAACAAGCACATGGTATAATATAGGAACAAATGATAACTGAACTAATAACCAACAGAGACCCTTCCATACATTGTCTTTTTCCCATGACCCACAATCTGCAAGTGACACCCATGAAAACCACTCACTTTCTACCCCTTCTTGTGACCTTCAAAATTGAGTTGGTGACCTCTGGTAGAGTGGGATATTTGTCTTTTCTAATTCATACAGTCCTTTCTAACCATTATTGTGGTTCACTGAATTCTGATCTCACATTCCAGGGAATAGGAAGTACTGACAAAAAAAGTCTTATTTTGTGTTATAAATTACTGCACTCAGGCAGAAGTATTTTTGCACAACTTTAAGTATGCCCAGAGGCTAATAAGCATTTATTAGGACAGAAACTACAATTCAAACATACATTCAGAATCAACATGAAGACTCAAAAAAACCAGTCTGAATTCAGATTTCTAGAAAGTATTTCAAGTCCTATTTTAGGGAAAGGACATGGTCCAAGTATTCATTGCACTGACACAGTAGGCAGGCCAGGTGCTTGGGCCATTTTATTAGAGACACCTGCATGTACTCCTTCATAAAGTGATCAAAAGTAAAAAGGTACGAAAGTAAAATATGCTCCCTGAGACATGCAACAGTTTAACCAATCAAGGCAGAAACTTACCCAATATAGAGAAAGAGGGTGGTGAAAAGGTGCTTGAAAACTCTCAATAAACCACTCAATGATGAGATTTGTTCTAGGACAATCCACCAAAGACCATATACTTAGTGTGTACTATTCCCCCCTTTCTAAACTCAGAGGAGAAATCCTTTGGGGGTGGGGAGATCAATTAATTTTTAAAAATCTCTCTCCAGGAAGGAAGTCACTTAGTTTCTGTACCTTAATAGCTTCATCAAGAAAAAATAACCCCTACCAACCCTCCCAAGGAAGCTGACTAAATAGAAGAGGAATAAGCATTACTCTTTAAACAAAGGATTTTCCATAACTTTGAAAATCCAACAGACTAGCATGTTTTTTACATTTTAAAATTGTGTTTCCAGTATAACAAGGCAACTAAGCTTTACTCCACTCAATGCCAAAATACCTTCTCAAACCAGCATCACCACCCATAATGGCCTTATGTTTACAGATTACATAATTCAGGTTATGTCAAACAGAACAAATCTAAAACTTGTTATTCACCTTAAAATACAGTTAAAATTGTGCTCAACCCAATAAAATGGAGACGATGATGTAGATACACTGGTTACAATGTAGCATTACTAAAGAAGAAAGAGCACTGGCAGTGTTTGATGAAGAAAAAAAAATGGGAGTATTTTCCTTTCTTCCCACCTTGATAAAAGCTCAAAAGTGAACGAGGCTTACTCATTTTCTAGCTTCCAGAATTTTCCCCAACAGGATAATGATAAGTCTAACAATCAAAGAATGTTCTGCAGGTTTAACCACAGAAATAAAGTGTGTAGGCAGGAATAAAGAAAATCAGACAAAAATTTAACATCTCACTTTGGTAAAGCACAAAAGTCAAATACTAATTGTTCTGAATAAGGCTTTCAGGAAAGAAGCAAGGACACTTCTAAATTCTTCATTCAACAGATTCATGTAAGTGGAAGGACCAAAAACCCTGCCTTATCTCAAATTTTTCAACAATTAATTCATCTCTCTCTCAGCTGTCTACAGACACAAATCAAAAAGTTATTTTATATATACTTAAATGCAGTAGTCCTCAGAAACCATCTTCACCATAACACAGATGTTAAGAATCTTTGTCACATCTAATGTTTCCCTCCAAATAGTGCATACTTGAGAAATAAAAAGTTAACCACCTCAAATCATGAGATCACTAACAAATACATCAAGTACGGGAAAGGTCAAAGAAACTACATACTTTGTTGGCGAAACAAAGTGGAAATTAAAATCAAAATTCCATGACTGAGGACAGTTACCCCACATATAATAAATTTCTTAAATTCCCAAGGGATGAGCATTTTTACCTTGCCTTATTTTTAGAACTACACATCACACTGTATATATCACATGACATGATGTAACTGTTAGCAAAGAAAATGGCCCAAACCATTAAAAATATACAAAAGAAAACCAATCAATACATACTTAAGGATCACTATATTACAATTTTACTTTTTTTTTTTTTTTAGATATTTACTAACTCACTATAGACTTTTAATTGGAAAAGTGGCAAGGAACCTACGTAAAACTAGAGAAAAAGGTACTTGGTATTTCATAATATAGGAATTTACCTAATTATTGGGAAAACTGATATGAAGAAACAAACAATAAAATAATTCTAAACCTCAAGGATTAAAAACAAAAATTCTCTGGATCAAAAATGCAACAGAAACAAAACGAAATACTTTTAGGTGGAAAACAATTATTACTCAGAAGTATTCCCTGTTGCTGGAAGAAAATAGTTTTAACTGACAATGGCTGCAGACAACTGAAAATTTCTAAATTGGTTAGGCAGTTTATTAGAAAAGGAACCAAGTATATCGCATGGAAGGGGGTTAGGGGAGGGGAAAACACACCCACTTAAGCCTTTGTAAACAGTGGTACTTAAAAGACCCAAGAAGCTGGGAAAAATCAAAACTACAAACTATTCTAAAAAATGCCAAACATACTCCAATGTACTACCTTCCACATTTGAAAGTGCTTCAGAGACAAAGTTCAGTAACAATCTATAACTATATCATGATTATGCAAGGCGAAGATTATGTAATTTTATCATTTATTATAAATATTCTCCTCTCAAACTAAAACTACTAAAATGTTTTGATCTCTTTAATGGGGAGTGGGTAGGTTCTTCTGGACTACAATTTAAAAGTATAAACACACACCCCAAAACAAACAAAAAAACACAATGATTGCTAGCCACGTGACAAAGGAGATGGCAACACCAGGATTGTGAATGGAGGGGAGGGAGGCGAGGCAGGAGGACTAGGAAGATTTCTCGGAACTTTGGGGAGCTCGGGATTCGGGTCTCCCGACCCTTAAGGTACCAAACTCTAGCCCTACAAGTTGTATCGTTAACATTCTCAAATAGAGTTTTATTAACAGATCACGAAAAATGCTCCAGTGACCTCCAGAATAAAAGGAGGAAAAAATCAGAGGAAAGAGAGCAATTTAAAGTGGCGCCATCATGTCACCCCTTCTCCCCTAAGGCAATCAATAAGCAATAGTTAAGTAACGTGTCTCTCCAAAAAAACCACACTGGGATCCCGACAATGGAAAACAAAAGGATTTTTAAGTAAAACACGAGGGTAAGGTTGTTTATCGTATGGAAAACAATCAAACTATTTGCTGAAGAATCAAAAGACAGTCAGCCGGAAAACAGGCCCCCCAAACTCACTTAAAAGCAAATAAATGCCTCTTCCTCTTTAGTTTTTTTCTTTTTTTTTTTTTAAACAAACAAACACGTCCGCCTGAGGGAGACTAGATCCGAAAACGTAAGTGACCTCAATATACAGGCAACAAAAATAATAAATACATGAAATAACCATCTGACTTAACAATCAGAGTTGCGATACACACCGTGAAACGCGCAAGATGTGTGTTTCCAGCAGAGAAAGGCCTTCTGCAGTCAAGAGAAGTTCAAGGCGACAGCCAGAGTTTGTTTGGGGTTTTTTTTAACGGGAATAAACCGTGTTCTTAAGGCCGCATTTTTAAATAGAACGCCAAAGGAAAAGCTGGCGAACGAGGCGGCAGCTGGTGGGGAAGGGCCCCCGCACACCCCCGCCCTTGGGGCGACTCCCAGCCCCGGACCCGCAGCGGGGAAGCCCGGAGAGGCCATTTAAAGTTCCGGGGATTTTTCCTGCCCTGCCCTGCCTTTCTAGTTACAACTAACAAAGAGAGAGAGAAATGGGAGCCACAGGGAGAGCGAGGAGAAGGAGAAAGGGCAGCGAGAGGAGGAGGAGGAGAGGAGCAGCAGCAGCAGCACCTACCACGTGATGGAGGAGCGTTGCCCGAGCGGATTCAGCCCCACAAAATGGGCGCAGTTTGCAAACAGCCCCCGGCCTGGGCGCCGAGGGCCGGCGGCGGCAGGCGGGGGCGCGCGGCGGCGGCTCCGGCCCGGGCCCGCCGCTCTCCTCCCCCCCGGCGCCCGGAGCCGCCCTGACTTTCCGGGCGGGGGGGGGGGGGGGGCGAGGCGGAGGGGGAGGGGAAGGCGGCGGCGGCGGGGAGCGGCCGCTTTTTCTTCTCTTTCGGGCCCCTTCTCCGGCCTTCCTCGGCTCCGGCGGGGCCTGGGCACGGCCAGGGACCGCAGCCCGGCCGGGAGAACTGGCGGGCGGGGGCAGAGGGTAAAGCCGCCCCCCCGCCCCGCACAAACAAGCGCCGCCGTCTGCAGCCCGAGCCCGCACCCCGGCCGCCACCCCCGCACGCCTCTTCCCGGCCTGGGAGCGCGCTCCGGCCGCCCCCCGCGCCGCCGCGGTGAGACGAGTCGGCTTCGCTACGGTGCTCGGTTCTCCCGCCGGCTCGGCGAGCGGTGGCGGCGGTGGCGGCGGCACTGGGAAAATGGCGGCCGAGCTCCTTTTCCCTCCCCCCCTTTAATCTGAAGCGGAGGGAGAATGGAGCGAGCGAGCGAGCGGGCGAGCGCCGGGGACACGGGGAGGAGGGACAGCAGCGCCTCCGCCGGCTGCGGCTGCGGCGGCGAAGGGCCGCTCCGCCCCGGCGCGCCGCCAGGGGGCGCCCGCCGCGCCGCCCCCGCGGGCCGCCAGGAGGCGCGGCCGCCGCCGCCGCCGCCTCAGTCATGGCTTCTCGCCGCGGCCGCTGTTTCTGCACCTCCATCTGCGGAGGCCGCGGAGCCGGGACCCAGCTGCTCCCAGATGTGCGGCGACGCCACGCGGCACTGCGGCAGGCGGGAGCGAGCCCTCGCTCCGGCCGAGGTGAGGCTAACCTGAGGCACTGACGCCGTCACATTCCCTCCGCGCTGGGGCTGGCGGGGCCGCGCGCCGGCTATGAGGGGGCAAGGCGGGCAGGCGCGGCGGAGCAAGAGGACGTGAGCGAGCAACTGTTTGCACTGTGTAGTTGACAAGCTAATGCCGTCGGTGCCACACTATTCCAGGGCTAAACGCCCACTGAGTCGGGTGGCAAGCTCCCTGACCAGTGAAGCGCTTTCTGCCGCCCTTTGTCCTAGCCGACTGCCTCCGTACGCTGCAGCACGCCTGGGCACTAGCCCCAGTGCAGCGCTCCGCAGCAGCCAGGGTGGAAAAAAAAAAAAAGGCGCACGTCGTTACTGCGCAGGCGCAGGCCAGGGCCCGCGCTGGGCCAGCCCGGGAAGGGACAGCCGAGAGCGAGAGGGGAAGTGATGGCCCACCCGCGCCGGGCCCGCTGGGAACTGTAGTTTTCGTTAAGAAGCACGCGTCTTGTTTTGGGTGTCATGGCTTGGCAGATCCGCCAAAGCAGGCAAATGGCATTACACAATGAGTATTTATGCTTCCTGTCGCCACCAAAAGGAAGTTCACTGCTATGCTAAAAGTTTAACAACTCTATAGAGAAATCCAAATCTCACAACAAAACTTCCCACTTTCCTACCAGAGTTGATTTAAAGTAGAGGCACTTGATCATTTCTCATGACCACTTTGTCAGCACAGTATTTTATTCCTCTCCCAAAACAGGGCCTTAAAATAATGGAACCTTTTCTAAATCAAAAAAGTTATGCAATGTAATGCGAAGAATAACACAAAGTATAATTCCACTATCCTTTAAAACCAAAGAAAAAGTTGCCAAAAGATTAATTCAGTGCTTTGAGATTTTAAAAAGGAACTCTGGGATTCATCAGAATTTAAGTGGCTCAACAACAACAACAACAAAGGATTCCAACAGTTAAATCATCAAATGCAGCAAGACAGAAAGGGCATGCTGTACTGCGAAAAAGGAAGATGAGAAATGCTCTATACTGTTCTGTGGCTTACCAGAACCAATATCCGGTGGTATGCGTCACTTCCGCTAGTCAAAAAAACCCCTCAGTCTTAGTCCTCCACAAAGTTACAATAACTCATCAGCACCTAGCATCTACACCTATATTTCCATCAGCTTCCATTTGTACTCTTAAAAATCACACTATCAATCACAGTCATCGTTCTCAAATATCCAAAGCAAGCAGTTAAGAATGAAGTCACAAATTACATAAAGAATAAACTAATATATGTGTACATAGTTGTATACACATCCAAAAGAGATGCTAGACTTGGCTTTTTCTAATCCTGGGAAAGAAAATTTAGTTGATTAAAAAAATGTATATATGTATCTTCACATAAATAGGTACATATATAGCAGAAGGGTGTTAAACACAGACCAATAGATGGCGAACTAGAGCCCTAATCTAAGGATTCTGAAATCTAAATGAGCAGAATGAAAAACACCAAATAAGGCAAAGCCCCTTGCATTGTATACCTAAAAACATTACGTTCAAAGACACCCACCCACAAAATAATTAATCTTACTACTGATTAGTAAGTAGGCTGCCAACTCTTAAAACTCAACTGCCAAATTAGGCCCCCAAATAACCAAGATTATAAAATACATTTTTTTCAGTGGATCAGAAGTTAGAAATGCTCATTTTAAAACGTGCATTTTGAGGGCATCTGGGTGGCTCAGCCAGTTAAGCATCTGCCTTTGGCTCAGGTCATGATCCCAGGGTTCTGGGATGAGCCCTGCTTTGGGATTCCTGCTCAGCTCCCTTTCTTTCCAGCTAATGCTTACCCTCTCTCTCTCTAATAAATACAATCTTTTTAAAAATTTTTAAATAAAACATGCATCTGGGAGAAAATAAATTCCAACTTTCTCATTCTCTCATTGCTTAACCCAAGACTCGGGAGTTCGCAGTGTTTATGGCATTTAAATCAGTCAACATGTTTTACATTCTTATCTCAAACCAGATTTCTTTTTGCTGAGGCACCAATTTTTACAAATAAGGACATTCAAAGGTGAGCCACTCACTATAGATGTAAAAGTCTTGAGAAATACATTTTCTTAGAATTTACCCCAGAAACAGTGGATGTCAAGGCTGAACAAATACACACAAACACCACACACACACTGATACACACCTTACTGTTCAAATCACTTTTGGAGTAGTCATTGTGGTTCACTCTCAAATACCCACTTTATCCTAACAGATTAATTTAACCCATCCTCTCTGCCAATGATTGGTCAGGAATGGGCATGAAACCCAATCCTGGCCAATGAGACATGAGTGGAAGCCCACTGGAAGGCCTGCAAGAGAGAACTGTGAGAAAAACTTCATTCCTAAAGACAAAGTGAGGAAGAAACAGTTCCCTCTTCTTCAGACAGTGCTAAACATGACACCTCAAAATGCTACAGTCCCCCTACAGCAAGCCTAACCCAACATCATCAAAGGGGGCGGAATGGAGAGCTGGCAGGAACCTGTGTCCTTGGTGACAATATGAAGCCATTATATCAAATAATACATCTGCAAGACTTTTGGACTTCCGGCTACATAAGAACAATGTAACAACAAACATTTCTTTAATGTTTCAGCCAATTTGAGTTAGATTTTCTATATCTGAAAGTAAAAAAAAATTCTAATTTCTCATATTTTAAAATATCTGTATTTCTTTGATTATTCATATTATATAAAACCTTATTCTTCAGCAAAGTCCTTCCCTTCTATATACAACTCTGTACCCATCCACATCTTTAATCTATATGTTCTTTCCGCCTAGAAAAAGAGAACCATCCCTCCTCACAATCATTCCTGTTCATTCCTCTCCCCAATATACTGCCACTTATTTCTCCTTTAAGATATGTTTCACCAGACCACCATTATCATTTACATACTTAACAGTAATATAGATAACTGGCACTATATTACCCTGATCTTGATTAAGTGCTTTCTCTAATCCCTTTGAGACTGTTTCCATGTATCAATCTTACTTCTGAAGCTGGCCTAAAAGTGCTAAAAGGCAGGAACTATGGTTCAGATTTATAACTCTCACCAATACAATAAACATATTCCAAGAAGACATTCTCTAATAACTTTCCCACCATATCTCTTTTTTCCCCCCACCATATGTCTTTTAACAAGCCAGATATTCTTGAGCAGAATGTTCTATCACAAATTCAGTACTTCGTATGTCCAACCTAATCTCAAAAAGACAAGGGATTATTTTGTTTTGATTATTCTGTTTCACTTAAAAATATATCTATATATTAACTCAGGGGGTGCCTGGGTAGTACAGTTGGTTAAGCATCTGACTCTTGGTTACAGCTAAGATCCTGATCTCAAGGTTGTCGGATCAAACCCCGCCTCCGGCTCAGGGCAGAGTCTGCTTGAGATTCTCTTGCCATTTCCCTTTGCCCCTCCCACTTGTTCTCACTAAGCCCCCTCTCTCTAAAATTTAAATATCTATCTATCTATCTATCTATCTATCTCAGGAAAGAATGTCCTAAACTATTTAGTTTCAAAGGAACAAGGTCCCAGTTTCCGTTATTTATCATTGCATCATTACATCCCAGGAACCTAGTTCAGAGTCTTGCAAAAGGTGATATTTTGTAAGAATTGACTGAAAAAATGAATAAAAGGTACAGTGTGGTAGCTAAGAGTATAGGATGCAGGGGTAGCCCTGGATTTTATCTGCCTCCTTTAATTATCAGCCCTCCTCTAATTTGCCCAGCTGTGTTACTCTGGGCAAAGTATTTAACCTATAAGCCCCAGTTTCTGCTCTGTGAAAAGGAGATAGTAGTGCCTACTTCATAAATCTATTAAAGCTATTTTCCAAAGTTCCATAATTCAGAATTAAAATATGAGATAAGGTCAGCACCTCTTCCCTAATTCAAAATTCAAATCCCTATCCACTCCAGCAAACAATGTTTTCATTCATAAACTCAGATAATACTACCCATAAAAATACTTTGAGCTCCCTATAAACATATTCTAATTCTGAAAAAGATTACTTACATTTTAAATCCAAAGCCACATAAAGAAGTAAAGATGCATTTACTCAACAAAAATTTAGTGAGTACCTATTAAGCTCAAGACCCTGTTCCAGATATCACAGAAATGAATGCATCAATCTATTTAAGACATTACATTATATCATGAAAGAAACATCTTTAAACCTGAAATTGGTACATGCTCTCATGTTAATATTTAACCAGCTAAATATTAAGTAGAAAGCCAGAATGAACTGAGCCAAAGGTAAGAAATTTAAATCAAAGAATTTTGGACATAGAAGGAATATGGAAGGTCATCCAGTTAAACCTCCAAATTTTATTAGTGCAAAAATGAGGGGAGGCCAAGAGAGAACAGTTAGGATTCTACCCTAAACCCTACAGCAGGACAAGCTGGGATCAGAGGTCAGTCTCCAATTCTCACTTTCCCCCTTGCATCACCAGCCTTCCAGAGTTACATCCCCTCAACGGAAACAGGCTACTCACTTGACAAGAACTACAAGCGTGATAAAAGGTATTAAACCCAAACAATACCACCTATTTCACAGTTTCACAAGTATCAAGACTTAGCCAAATGTAAGTAAAAGAAAATCCTCACAATGACTACAATGACTGTAAAGGCTCAAAAATCAGTATTTTTTTTTTCATTAAATGGAGGTCTCAACTGATTCCAAATATATATTCTTATGTACTCAGTCCAGTAGCAAACTTTCAGTAAGACTAAACAACTTAAGGCATGTAAAAACTTTTGTAAATGGCAAAGTATTATAAGAATGCATGGCATTCCTTAGTTTCAATCCCACCTAAAAACAAGATTATTTTCTTCATACTAGAGATAGGCTTCCAAATTTACATAAAGTCGTTAACCTTACCATTTCACCACAGAAGTGATTCAGTAACTCTTTGAGAAGAAAAACTAGTTAACTGTTCTAGTAATAAGAACAATAACTAAAGTTACAGGTTAACTTTGAAAGCACTCCAAATCAAGAAGTACTCTATTTGTGGATAATTTAGAAGACAGCACTAAAATTCAACTGAATACAACTATACCACTTAAAGAAACAGGTCAGGTTCTTTCTGGCCATCAGCTACATTAGGATCTAACATCCAAGGTCGATGGTTTTCTCCTTTGTGGAGAAGCACTGTGGAAAAAGCGTATAAGCACTGACTTCTGATGCATGCAGTTTAACAAGAACTTTATATGACTATTTTAATAAAGTTTCTCAAGTTGTTAAAAAATGACACTGATTATAAAGGTGGATTTTAATGAATTCTGCTTTAAATTTTAGTATAGAACATTAAAGAATTGTCAAATAATTAGAATTTACCAAAAAAATTAATTGACCAAACATTAACAGAGACAGTGCTCCAATATACTGATTTTGCATATGAAGCCAAGTCAAATGAAGCAATCTGTCTAGGACCTAAACATTGTTTCAGATAATTAAGTTGAATGTCAGAATTTGCCCAAAATCTGCCAAGAAACCACCTGGCTTCTTTTCCAAATGAAACATAAAGGTAAACGTGCAAAATAACTTCAAGGTGGCCATGAGTAAAGAACCTGTAGAGGGCCCTATAAAGAGAGTCAGAGATAAAAAAATGTTCAAAGAGAAAAAGGAGGCAACAGGTGGACAATGCAAATGTCATTTAAAAAAAAAAAAAAAAGAAGAAGTCAGTTGCTGAGTCCAAAGTTAAGGTGCAACTTCTAAAATCTCACCCTGATGGCAAAGCAAACCTAGGGATTTTGGACACAGCACACCTGTTTCCCTCCAGTGGAGAAGCACACCATTCTCAGAAAGAAACATTCCTTTGTAATTCACTAATTCCTGGATTCTTGCACTGGGTTTTCATGTACACTCTGGAGCACAGAGCTATGAACTAGGGAGTAACTGAAGCCAACAAATAATCAGGAGAGGCACCTTTCTGGAGTGTCAGTTCAATCAAAGACTGTAGTAAAATCGCCTACACTTTGTTAAAATAAACACAAATAGATTACAGAGAAAAATGCAAAATTCTCATTTTTTTCAAGATAGAGGAGTCTTCAGAAAAATGTCTTTTTGTAACAAGTTACTCTGGACAACCCCAGACTGAGCGTATTTTAAAGGAAAAGTTGGAAAAATACTGCTTTAGATTCTTTATAGATAAATGTGCAATCCCCCAAAATCCTCAACATAATCCCTCTATACAAATAATGGAACTTGCAAAAATCTAATGTAAAAATTGTCATGGATACAATATTATAAATGAGACCATAAAGCTACTGAACATGACTAGAATTCAGGAAATGCTAAAGTCCCTGTCTTATCTCTGTCATTCATTTACTAAGAAATCATACATAATTTCCTTAACAACACCTTTTCTCATTTCTGAATTAGACAAAAACAACACAATATTCAGTATTTTCAGCCATATTCCAAATTAATTTCCACAATCAAACTTAGACAAATTTATCTAGGAAAACTTGTCCCAAATGAACTTGAACTAGCAGAACAAACAAATTAAAAAAAATTTTTTAAACTGCTAAGTGAAACCATATGTTCTGTGATATAAAAAAGAAAAAAATATTCTGTGTAGGGGAGGGGGCAAAACTCACATTGCCAGTATAGATATAATAAGAATATATAACAAATATATATATATATTACATATGTATAATATATATACATATATATATATAAAACATGCTCCCAAGTTAATATTTAACCAGCTAAATATTGAGTAAAAAGCCAGAATGAACTGAACCTAAGGCAGATGCTTAACCAACTGAGCCAACTAGGAGCCCTACAGTCAACTGATTTTTGACAAGGGAACCACAATAATTCAAAAGGGGATACAGGGATAGTCTTTTCAGTAAACAGTATGAGGACAACTGAACGTTCACATGCAGTAAAATGAAGTTGGACCCTTATCTCACCCCTTACACAAAAATTAACCAAAATGAATCATAGACCAAAATGTAAGAGCTAAAATCATAAAATTCTTAGAAGAAAACAGAGTAAAACCTTCTTTATACTGGGTTAGGCAATGGTTTTTAGATATAGCATCAAAGTACAAGTGACAAGAAAAAACATGTAGTTTGGACTTCATGAAAATTATAATTTTCTGCATTGAAGTACCCCATCAAGGGACACCTGGGTGGCTCGATCAGTTAAGTGTCCAACTGTTCATTTCAGGTCATGATCTCAGAGTTGGGAGATCAAGCCCCGTGAGATCAAACTCCTGCTAACCACAGAGCCTACTCAGGATTTTCTCTCTTCCCTTTCCCTCTAACCCTCCTACCCGCTCATGCTCACGCACTCTCTCTCTAAAAATAAATAAATAAATCTTTGTAAAAAATAAATAAAGGACTCCATCAAGAAAGTGAAAACGTGGGGCGCCTGGGTGGCTCAGTGGGTTAAGCCGCTGCCTCCGGCTCAGGTCATGATCTCAGGGTCCTGGGATCGAGTCCCGCATCGGGCTCTCTGCTCAGCAGGGAGCCTGCTTCCTCCTCTCTCTCTCTCTCTGCCTGCCTCTCTGCCTACTTGTGATCTGTCAAATAAATAAATAAAATAAAATAAAATAAAAAAAGAAAGAAAGTGAAAACGTAACTTACAGAGTGGGAGAAAAGATTTGAAAATCCTATGTGACAAAGGACTTCTTTCCAGAGTATATAAAGAACTCTTATAACTCGACAATAAAGACAATCCAGTTTAAAAAATGGGCAGAAATTTTGACAGAAAAATCTTCTCCAGAGATATACAAATAGCTAACGAGCACATGAAAACATCTCATCATCATTAGTCATCAGGAAAATGAATGCAAAGCCACAGTGAGACACCATTTCACAACTACCCTCATGGTTAGGATCAAAATGATGGATGGTTAGAAGTATTGACAAGGATGTGGAAAGACTGAACTCTCATACGTTGTGGGTATGAATGTAAAATGTACCTACCTTGGAAAATAGTTTGGTAGTTTGTCAAAAAGTTAAATAGATTTACCATACAACTTAGTAATTCTACCTCTAGGTATATATTCAAAAGAACTAAAAAGAGGTGTCCCAACAAAAACTTACACAAGAATGTTTATAGCAGCATTACGCATAATAGCCAAAAGATAGTAACAACCCAAAGGTCCACCAATTGATTAACAGATAAGCAAAATGGGGCACATTCATACAATGGAATATTATTTGACCTTAAAAAGGGAATAAAGTACTGATCTATGCTACAACATAGATGAATTCTGAAAACATGCTAAATCAAAGAAGCCAGTCACAAAAGAGCACATATTAATTATGTGAATGTCCAGCATAGGCAAATTATAGACACAGAAAGTAGATTAGTGATTAAAAGGGATTGAGGAACAAAAGGGAATAAGGGGTGACTGCTACTAGATACAGGGTTTCTTTTTGGGGTATTGAAAAATGTTCTAAAATTAGATTTTGGTGACAGATGCACAACCTTGTCAATATATTAAAATAAAACAGCTGTGCATTTTAAATGGGTAAATTTTATATGTGAAATGCATTTCAATAAAGCTTCAAAAAAATGGATGGAGCCAAAATAACACCTAATTTCTAAACAATTTCAAGAAAACAAAAATATTCAGCCACTTGCAAAAATCTCAAGAAAAGGCATGCCATAATTCTTTTATTTCCCCTCAGAGGTTACCTCAGAGCACTAATTCGCCTTCATGTAACACTTGAAAACTCATTACCACCAATATACATAAGCAAAAAATGAGGTTCCCATCAAACTCACCTTACTCTAATTAACTCTATATGAGAATGAAATGAGGAAAACCCAACATGTCAGCAATGCAAACAGTTATCTATAGGCAGATACAAGTTAGAACATCAGTGAGGGAAGAGTTTAAGGAACACAAAATCCTATTACTGGAAAGGTTATCCTGAATGAGACAGGATTGGAATGTATTACTATTTTAAAAGCTTAAAGAAAAGCAATGATATTATACTCTGCCCTAAGAATTTTATAAGAATTTTATAACAGATGGTTGACAAGGCTTCTATAAATGGGTGGTTCAGAGAAAAAATGTGGCTCTGTCATCCTCACCACTATTCAGAGTGTGAAGATGATACCCTGATCCACAGCTACAGGATCTGAGAGGAAGAGTATGGGCTGAACAGAGAAGTATGCTCATCCGTCAACTCAATTCCAAGCCAGATTAATCATTTGTTTTTCCCCCATCACTCAACAATTCTTTTTTGCTTCCATATGATTCCATATAAATGTGTGTATAAATCTATCCCCACTACTCATCAGACTGATAAAATTAATCCTGAAGTTTTAACTCCGGTACTTGGTAGCTATGTGACTTTGAGCAAATTTTTGGCCAAACCACTCTGTTTCTTCATGGAGAAAACTACGGAACCTGACTAGTTTAAATCAAGATTTCTTTTTAACTCTAATGTTCAATGATTCAGAAACCCGAAAACTACAACAATAACAGTAATGTGGGGTTCAACAATCTATGTGTTTACTGACACAAAACTTCCTTGGGAGGGAATCGATAAAATTTTAAGTAATTACAATAATGCTTTCTCACTAATTATTGGAACAAGGGCACCTGGGTGGCTCAGTCGGTTAAGCATCTGCATTAACCTCAGGTCATGATCACATCATGATCCCAGGGTCCTGGGATGGAGTCCCAAGTCCTGTGTTGGGCTCCCTACTTAGTGGGGAGTCTGCTTCTTCCTCTGCCCCTCCCCTCTCTTGTGCTTTCTCTCTTGCTCTCTCTTAATAAAATTTTTAAAAAAGATTAAACCTACAACATACACATATAACAGAACTTGGTTCTAAATTATAATCAGAAACTGACATACATAATCCATAGGTAACAGAAATACAAAACACACTTAACCAACATTCTGTGAGAGTGAGAGAAAAATAAAAATATTTATATGGATACCTTCACCTTCCTGACTCCTCTCCTTTCTGCCCAGTCCCTTCTATTCTAAACACATTCATAAAAAATGTGCTTATCAAAAAAAAGTATTATATGATTACCTAATTTTAGAAAAAAAATATAGACTTTAGTTAGATATAGCTAAAATTGCTTAAAAAGCAAGTGAGTAATACAAAACATAGAGGTGGACTTTGTAATACTGTACTGAGCGTGAGAGATTTTTAAAAAAGTGAGGAGCTCAACCCAAATTTTTTTTAAATGTTTACATTTTAAATTGCTAACTAGCGTGGGGATGGAAGAGGGGAGAGAAGGGGCAGGTGGACGAAGGGGAAAGCTTTACTCAAAAGAGAAAAACAAAAATGAGGAAAAGCAGGAAAAGACCATAAATTGTAGCTGATCAGGAGCACTAAGACATATGTAGGCAAAACAACAAATAAAGCCTTGCAAGAGGGGTGCCTGAGTGGTGCAGTCAGTTGAGGGCCCATTCTTGGTTTCCAGTAGTGTGGTGATCCCAGGGTCATGAGATCAAGTTCCAATTCAGACTCCATGCTGATGCAGAGTCTGCTTGGAACCGTCTCTCCCTCTCCCTCTGCCAACCCTCCATGCTATAAATCTTTAAAAGCAAAGAACAAAAACAAACAAGAAAACCTTGCAAGAAAATGCAAAGTCACAAAGAGGTGGTTTAAATATATATTTTAAAAATATGCCAAATAAATACCAGATGGGTCACTTTATAAATAGGGTATAAACAGTATAAAAGCAAGACAGCTAATAGCTGATAACTTTAATTTGCTTCAATATTTACTGAGGAAAACATGAGGAAGAAAAACCCATTTCTAAATCAAAGCATATAAATCACTGATATCAGTCAAATTCATCATTAAAAAAACCAGATGCTTCCTAACTAATATATCAGATGTTCCGTAGTCACGAAATCCCAAAGTATTCTCTGCATTTTAAAATAAGATTGAGGGGGCACCTGGGTGGCTCAGTGGGTTAAGCCGCTGCCTTCGGCTCAGGTCATGATCTCGGGGTCCTGGGATCGAGTCCCACATCGGGCTCCTTGCTCGGCGGGGAGCCTGCTTCTCCCTCTGCCTCTGCCTGCCATTCTGTATGCCTGTGCTAGCTCTCTCTCCCTCTCTCTCTCTCTGACAAATAAAATCTTTAAAAAAAAAAAATTTTTTTTTAAATAAAAATAAAACAAGATTGAGTATAAAATTATAAAACTGCAGGGCAGAACTTAACTCGCTGTCATATGAGAGGGGTGACCTCCTCTCAGGCCCCAGAAGGATGGAATCCGGATCTGTTTCTATCATCAACATTTATCCAGCCCCTTGCTCAAAGCCTGGCATAGTTAGGCACTCAATAAATATTTGTTCAACAAAAATGAACAGAAACATGCCGTCATTGTAACTCCCATGTACTCAAGAGAAAGGCTTTGGCTATAAGCTTTAAATCAGCCAAACTGGCAAATCTCTAATAGAAGATTGGATTGGAAGACATATCAGCATGAATAACCTTCGGAGGAAAAGACATCATGGCTTCTAAAAGAGGAAATCACACCATACCAGTCTACCCAAATTCTCTAAGAAGCAAGTATGTGAATATGTCTTACGTGGGCTTTCATAAAAGTCTTGACAAGATTCTAAGTAAAAGTTTATTTAAAAAAAAAAGAAACCTAAGTGACCACAAAATTGAGAATATTTACCAAAATGGGCTTTAAGTTAGATGGAAAATTATAATGGGTACTGAGGCACTTCCCCAAATGAAGAAGTATAAGCATAAGACGGATATTAGGTAACATTTTGGAAATGCTACACTTAACATTTTGAATAAATTATATTAAAAGACATAGAGAAAACTCCCCATTTTGCAGGTGGAGGGATGAGCTTCCTGATAATGAAATAATACAGAGCTGGAAAAATTAGGGAACTGAGAGGTGGAAAGGATTCTTAAGTGTATCAAATGAGAAACCTTTGCAAAAAGTAAAGATTCATTTTCAGCTTAGAGAATACTTTGGCACACATGAGAGTTGTCTAAATACCTAAAAGATCTGTCCAACAGAAGAGAAACTAGAGTTGCTCTAGGCAGTTCCTGTGTAGAAGTGGAAACTGCAGGGGGCATATTTCAACCCAACATAAGGTCAAGCTTTCTAACCATCAAACCTAACTAAGAAGGTGATTCTTACCCTGAATTAACTCTTAGAGCCCAGTGAGCTAGAGAAAGCCAAGATACCCAGACAGGACAATGGCAGGTATCACAGCTCGGACAAATGGAAAGTAGAGCACCTACAGGAAAAAACCCAAGTTATACCCAAAGAATTAATGGCTTCCAGTTAAAAAAAAAAATTAATTTTTGAGTAATTATAGAATGTTCCTCTAAAGAGACTGTGATGTTCTGTGCAAAGGTGAGGGATGGAGGGTAGTTGGAAATTCTATTGACAACAACAAGGAAAAAAGACTATAAATAGAACATATTTTCCTATCCTTCTAACAAATCACGATTTAGCTAATTCTGAAATGTAGTTCTGACTGGTTACCATAAATCCAGAAAGGCAAAGCAATGTTGACAAGGATCCAAAGAAATGTAAATGGAATGACTAAGAGGCTGAAGGAGGTTCACAGGAGACGACATTTTAAAATCATCATCTTCAACTGAGAAACATGAAAGCTAACGAGCACTATGATCAAAATCAGAAAATATATCAATATGACAAAAATGCTAATTTATTCACCCCACCTTGGTACAATATATCAAACTTTTAAACTTGAAAAGGTAGTCTTTTTTTCCACAACAGACAAAAAGAAATGTGTGGCACCCCAATGTTCATAGCAGCAATGTCTACAATAGCCAAATGATGGAAGGAGCTGAGATGAATGGATAAAGAAGACGTGGTTCAGATGTACAACGGAGTATTACTCAGCCATCGGAAAGGATGGATACCCACCATTTGCATCAACATGGATGGAACTGGATGCATGGAACTGGATCGACATGGAGGGGATAATGCTAAGTGAAGGAAGTCATGCAGAGAAAGACAATTAGCAAATGGTTTCACTCATATTGGAACATAAGAAATAGCACGAAGGACCACAGGGGAAAGGAGAGAAAAACTGAGTGGGAAGAAATCAGAGAGGGAGACCAACCACAAGAGACTCTGAACTCTGGGAAACAAACTGAGGGTTAAAAGGAGAGGAGGGTGGGTGCCCGGACGGCTCAGTCCATTAAGAGTCTGCCTTTAGCTCAGGTCATGACCCTAATCCTAACCCTAACCCACATAAAGCTCCCTGCTCAGCGGAGTGTCTGCTTCTCCCTCTAAGCTTCCCCCCTACTCGTGATCCCTCCCTTTCTCTCTTTCTCTCTCTCTCAAATAAATTAAAAATCTTAAAAAAAAAAAAAAAAAAAGCAGGGAGTGATGGGTATTAAGGAGGCCACGTGTGGTGATGAGCACTGGGTGTTAAATGCAACTAATGAATCACTACATAAAAAACTAATGATGTACTAGATGCTGGCTAACTGAACATAATAAAAAAATAAAGTATTAAGTATTTAAAAAAAGAAATGTGTGGAATGTGTTATCACCAAGAGGTGTTTAGGGTGAAGAAGACTGAAGGAGGACATAAATTTATGTATATTAAGTGCATGCTGGGGTCCTACAGGATAGGAGTGATATCTAAGGTGGGGCCCTAAATTTCTGGGGCTAACAGCTTATAAGGTAACAGCGCCTCACGTCAAAACATCCCTTAGTGACAGAACTGGCTGATGACCCTTGTGTAATAGGTTCAGTGAGGTTTGTTGTTATAGTTCCTTTCATTCTTTTATTTATGTATTTGTGTTTTTATTTTTTTCTTTATCTTTTATACATTTAGAGTCCTTATATAGCTCTATATCCTGAATTTTTCATTTATCAAAGAGACAACATTCTAAGACATTAAAAGCTCCTCAAAAATACTATTTTATGTCTGTATAATCATCCATCCTTAAATAATGCCATAATGTTCCTATTTTTTTAAGATCTTATTTTTATATTATCTCTACACCCAACATGGGGCCCAAACTTACAACCCCAAGATCAAGAATCTAATACTCTACTGACCGAGCCAACCAGGCACCCCATAATGTATCCATTAATCTCACTGCTCATTTAAGTTTATTCTGAATTCTCACTAGTACAGATAATGCTATGACAAATATCTTTGTTCACAAATCTTTCTATAGATCTCTACTTTTCTCCCCTAAGGTATATTCCTAGAAGTGGAAAAAACTAAGTTAAAGGGCATCTTTAGGTTTTTCAATGTAAGTTGCCAGAACATGATCCAGAAAAACTGGGCCCAATGTACATTTCAGCTAGTAATTGTGGAAACTGCCCCCTTACTACCTTTGACAGCACAATTCAACTGCCAATTTGATAGGTTAAAATAAAAATACTATCTAGGGGCACGTGGCTGGATCAGTCAGTAGTACTTAGGACTCTTGGTCTTGGGGTCATGAGTTCGAACCCCACATTGGGGTAGAGTTTACTCAAAAAATTAGAAAATTTTATAAAAGAGTATATTGTGTTTTTTTTTTCTTTTTTTAAAAATTTTTAATTTTTTTTTTTTACAAACCCTTGTGTCGAGGGCTGACTTTCAATAGATCGCAGGGAGGGAGCTGCTCTGCTACGTACGAAACCCTGACCCAGAAGCGGGTCATCTACAAATGGTTTAGCACCAGGTTCCAGGCGAGGGGGCGGCCCCCTTTCCGGCCGCGCCCTGTTTCCCGGGAAGAGGGGCTCTCCGCACTGGACCCCGGTCCCGATGAGGCGGTAAAAGAGTATATTGTTTTAATCTGCATTCCTGATTACTTAGCAAAAATAAAAATGTTCCTCATATGCTTCTTGGCAATTGTATTTCTTCCTTGAAAACTCTGATTAGTTCTCTGTCAGTAAGGCTTTTCTTTACTTTTCTTTTTTTTTAAATTTTTTTAAATTCAAATTCAATTGGCCAACATTTAGTAAGTACATCAATTAGTTTTAGATGTACTGTCATATGAAAACCAGTGGAGATGTAATCACTTATCAGTGGCTTCAGCTCCCCCTGCTGGCCAAAAGTTACTATCTGATTAAGACCTAGATAAAAATAAACCGCACTTCTACAATTACATTTGACCCTCTTGAACAAGGGTTTGAAGCGCGCTAAGCCACTTACACAAAAATTTTCTTCAATAAGTATATTGGAAAAACTTTTGAAAAACTGGAAGATGAACCATATAGTCTATAAATATCAAAAAAATTAAGAAAATGTTAGGTAAATCATGAATGCAAAAAATGTTACATAGATACTAGTTTATTTTATCACTACCATATAATAATACAAATTTATAAATATTAAAATTTATTAAAACTTCTATACACAAACACAGACTGTACATTATCTTTTCACATTTTTTTAAGGTTTTATTTATTTATTTGAGAGAGAGAGAGAGCATGAGAGGGGTGCAGTCAGAGGGAGAAGCGGGCTCCCCACCGAGCAGGGAGCCCGATGTGGGACTCAATCCTGGGACTCCAGGATCATGACCTGAGCGGAAGGCAACTGCTTAACCAATTGAGCCATCCAGGTGCCCATCTTTTCACTTCTGATATCTAGTGTTAGTAATATATATAACATCTACAGCAATTTGTATCATAAAAGACAATACTGATGTAGATATTGATAGACACATGATTCATTTTATAGAGACAGTATAAACTGACAGCATCTCTACAGTACAGTCCTGTAAATGTATTTTATCTTCCTTATTTTTTTTTAAAGATTTTATTTATTTATTTGACAGACAGCAATCACAAGTAGGCAGAGAGGCAGGCAGAGAGAGACAGGGAAGCAGGCTCCCTGCTGAGCAAAGAGCCCAATATGGGGCTCAATCCCAGGACCCTGGGATCATGACCTGAGCCGAAGGCAGAGGCTTTAACCCACTGAGCCACCCAGGTGCCCCTCCTTATGATTTTCTTAACAACATTTTCTCTTCTCTAGTTTACTTTATTGTAAGCATACATTCTGAAATACATGTAACTTAGAAAATAACGTTAATCAACTGTTCATGTTATCAGTAAGGCTTCTGGTTAACAGTAGGCTATCAGCAGTTAAGTTGTGGGGGAGTCAAAAGTTAAACATAGATCTTCAAGTGCACGGGGTTGACACTCCTAACCCCTGCATTGTTCAAGAGTCAACTGTATAAGCTTGTCCATATTCGGGATTGTTGCTAAAAACACAATTTATATACAACGATAAAAGGTAATACAGTATGTGCCTAAACTCAACACAACAGTGATGAGAAAGGAAGGGACATCTGATCACCAGTAAAGCATTCAAAAATTATCATCAGTTTACTGCCAAATATACTACCTGGTTGGAACATCATAAGCTAAATACTATTCATTTCCCTATGCTTTATTCTAATACTGTGAAAACATTCTAATTACCAGGTGATACTGGGTGATCAGCAAATTGGCTTCTTTTTCAAAAGCAAAACTAAGAAAATGAAAACACCCATGCCCTTCATCATTCAATGGGAATTTATAAAAACCAAAAACTTCCTTGTAATCCTTATTCCAAGCTACACGGCTGCTCACACTGAAGAGGTTGAGTCCTACGGTTCCAAAGGGGAAGGCCAGGACTGGTGAGTAGTTGTAACTAACTCAGCTTTTCCACTCATACCCTCCTGAAGACTACTCCACAGACTGGGCCATGTAGTCCTTAGACCACTCATTCAGGGGCGCCTGGGTGGCTCAGTGGGTGGAAGCCTTTGCCTTAGGCTGCCGTCATGATCCCAGGGTCCTGGGTCCTGGACCAGGTCCAGAGCATCAGCTCTCTGCTCAGCGGGGAGCCTGCGTCCCTTCCTCTCTCTCTGCCTACCTCTCTTCCTGCTTGTGATCTGTCAAATAAATAAATAAAATCTTAAAAAAAAACAACAACACTCATTCAACGCACATTCACTCAGTGCCATCACATGGCAAGCGATGATAAAAGGCAAGACACAGACCACCACTCTCAAAGGACTTGGAGACTAGCTGGGGGAGAAACAAAGCTGCAATCCCCATACAACAGAAGTGCCAGGGGCGAGCACACACACCCAAAGACAGTAAGTACACGGCACACTCTTGGTGTCAGCTACTACCTGCTATTACTCTTATCATCCCTGTTATTAAAGATCTAGGGGCGGATGCCATTTTAAACAGAAGCAAGCACTCAAGTGAAGGCCCAGGGGCAAAGAAGCAAGAAGCAATCAGGTGCACAGCAGCAACTGCAAGCAGGTCAGCGCTGTTGAGGGCAGGGTGCTCGGGAAGGAGAGAGAAGGTCTGGCAGGGGCCAGCCAGATCACCCAGGCCTGGATGCTTTTGCATTCAAGAATTCAAGAGCATTTGAATTCCACCCCAACATTTTTACAAAGATCACTATGGCAGCAACTTGCAAGACAAAGCAGACAAGGAGATCAGAAGGTGACGGACCTCATGTGGGCAACAGGTGGCAAAGGTCTGAACTCGGGAGAGAGACATAGAGGTAACTAAGGAAACATTACAAGTTAGGATGTCAAGAACATGGTGACCACTGGTCCAGAAGACGGACTCCTGACTTGAGTGACTGGGGGGGGGGGGGAATGGACCACTCACAGGGGCATGAAGATGGGAAGAGGCTGGACTTGGGGGAATAGCTGATTACGTCACTCTGAAAAGAGCATGGGACAACCACATGGAGATGTCCAGGAGGCAACAGTATGCATGGGATCAGAGATGCTAAGACCATGGGAAGCTGGAAAAAACATAGATGCAAATCATCAGTATATGGATGGAGACTGAGACACAAACTTCTGTAAGATGCCCCCCACCCTGCCCCAGGAAATACAGAGGTTGAGAGGTGAGAGGGCCAAGGTACGGCAAACAGTGATATAAAAGGGAAAAAAGTCTGCAAAGAAAACACAAAGAGCAGCCAGACGGGACAATGATGACAGAAAGAGTCGTACCCCCACTGTTTGTACCTGACTGTGCCAAACACTTCTCCATGCACTTTTCACGTATTAGCTCATTTCCTCCTCACAAGAGTCCTTTTCCCATTTTTTAGAGGCAGAAACTGAGGCACAGAGATGGTAAATTATTTTCCTAACAGCACACAGTAGGTGGCAGGGCTGAAATGTCAATCTAGGATTCTGGATCTGGAGTCTATGCTCTATTAGCACCCTTTACGTTGCTTCTTAGAAATGAAGACAAGAGGCCAGGAGAGACCAAAGCCACCACAGCCAGGGGAACGGTCCACAGTGCTAAACAGTATGAGAAGGGCTCAGAAGATGTGGGCAAAAAGGGATCCTCTGAATGTGGCAACAGGGATGAATCTGTAAGGATACACATAGGTAGAAGCTACCAGAAGACCAACAGGTGGTTGTAATGTAGGGATTTTGTGTTCTTAAAAAGTGAAAGAGACTTCAGTATATTTATAAGCTGAAGCACAAGAGCCAACAGGGAACAGGAGGTGGGAAACTGGTTGGGAAAAGAGACAACTGACAGCCAGAGGTCCCTACAAGGAGGAAGAAAATAGCTCAAGAGGCCAGGGGGGCTGCCTCACATGGGAAGAGGCAAGACAGATACAGGGATGTGCCCAAGAGGTCTTCTTTCCTGACAGGCTTTGTGTGCTCTCTGACCCAAGAGGCAAAGTCCCTGGGGGAAGGGCAATTACCTTTATAAGCAAGGCAGCTGTTTAACTTCCGAAGAAACCCCCACAGTAAGACGTTTTTTAGAATTATAATGTTAATTAAATTTTTTATTTGATTCCTTTACCCCTGTTTTCACTCTCATCTGGCTGTCTCACTTACAATTTATGATCCAGGTTGCAAACGTTTTATAAGATGATTTTTAAAGGAAAAAAAAATCTCGGGGCGCCTGGGTGGCTCAGTGGGTTAAGCCGCTGCCTTCGGCTCAGGTCATGATCCCAGAGTCCTGGGATCGAGTCCCACATCAGGTTCCTTGCTCAACAGGGAGCCTGCTTCTCTCGGCCTCTGCCTGCTTGTGCTCTCTCTCTGTCTCTCTCTCTCTCTCTCTGACAAATAAATAAATAAAAATATTTTTAAAAATATATATTTTTCTCAGGGCATCTGGGTGGCTCAGTTGGTTAAGCAGCTGCCTTGGGCTTGGGTCAGGATCTCAGGGTCCAGGGATCGAGCCCCACATCAGCCTCCCTGCCCAGCAGACAGCATGCTTCTCCCTCTCCCTCCACCTGCTACTCTGCCTACCTGTACTCGCGCACTCTCTCTCTCTGTCAAATAAATAAATACAATCTTAAAAAAAAAAATTTTTTTCTCAATTTCTTCAAATCAGGTACGTGCATATATTTTTGGAGCTCCCAGAATTACTATGGCCACTCCCTTTATCCTCTGGAGCAAACCAGTCAACAAAGCCCAGTGCTGCTCTTCTACTCTCTACCTGACTTCTCTCCCCAGTGCCAGCCCCTACCTCTGTTGCTCTGCCTTGGCCTGGTCAGCACTCTCTGGCCTAGCTGAATGGCCCTTCCTCCCATAGTCAAAACAATGACCCAACACTGTGAACTCCTTCACGTTAGGGTAGGGAGCTAGGAGAAGGAATTTAGGAACTGACCTCTGGTGACAACTCACAAAGCAATTTCACAACACGTATTTATCTAAAAACAGTCCCAGACCATGGTAAAAATCTGATGAAAGCAACGGACCCTTCCTCTCCATAAAATGCACACAAACAAAACCATATCATTTTGTATCAGACTGCCAGAAAACTGTCACTCTTTATGTATTTTATCCATACAAAAGTCCCTCCAGGAGTCATCACTAAAGATCTACTTACTTTTCCGTGGCAAATAATTTATATAAGCTTAGTTTGCTGGTATCCTAGCCTACTCCAGAAAGAAAGTATTACAGAGGGGAGAGCTGCTGGAGGCTGGAACGAAGACAGTAACTTCATGACACTAAGGCAGGAGATCACGCAAGTGGATGATAACAGACAAGAATATTAAGAATAACCCAAGAGTGGAGCGCCTCACTGGCTCAGACAAGCATGTGGCTCCTGATCTCAGGGTCCTAAATTTGAACCCCACATTGGGAGTAGAGATTACTTAAAATAGATAAATTAAAAAAAAAAAAAAAGAATAAACCAAGAGTATAGAACACATACATACTAGTCCGTTTATAGAATATATTTTATGGTCTCCAAAGGCATATTATAGTTCGGCCCAGTACAGTAATTACTGGGCATAGTGAGGATCTTTAATAATTTTGGATTCTTATTAAAAGATAAAAATTTCGTGCAGGATGCTTTCTTTAAGGCAGCAGAGAAGCATGTAATACCTTTAGAAAAACTTTCACCTAAATACTAACTGTTTAAGTCTTAATACTTGAAGTTTCAGGACAAGGAAACTCTCAGACAAAGGTACATAAAGGCCAGTGGTGAAAGGTAAGGCGTAGAAACAAAACAGAAAGGTCAGCAGCAGCTGGATCATCAGGAGTAGATACACTACGTTAAAAAGTCTGAACTTTACTTTAATGGCACACAGGAAGGGAATGGAAGCAGAGGGCTGACCAAATCAGTCAGGCCACAGGAGGAACTTCCTCAAGGTCTTGCTATTTTGGGGGTGACCCATACTGTCTACCCCGAAAATGACAATCTGAAAGCAAACTGTTAGAGGATAACCATGTCCGCTTCTTCAAATATGGCATCTGATTTCATAGAAAACACACAGGGAAGAGGGGTGTTAATTCCTCATTGGGTAGCCTTAGCTCCCACACTCCTAGAAACAGACACCTGAGCATTATTCTTACAGATTAAAGAAATCCCAAAGTTCTACCAATTTCCACAAAGGATGAGACACAGAGAACAAGACTATAATCCTGACCTTAATTTTTCAATTTGGAATTTTACAAATACCTTAAAAAAAAAAAGAATCTAACCTTGTAAAAAGTTTTGATTTTATATAAATCTAAAATTTCAATGGCAACAAAAATCTATCCATGATAAAGATAAATCCAGGGGTCCCTGGGTGGCTCAGTCAGTGAAGCGTCTGCCTTTGGCTCAGGTCATGATCCTAGGGTCCTGGGATCGAGCCCCGCATCGGGTTCCCTGCTTGGTGAGAAGCCTGCTTCTCCCTCTGCCTCTGCCTGCTGCTCCCCCTGCTTGTGCTTGCGTGCTTGCTCTCTCTCTCTCTCTCTCTCTCTCTCCCCGTGTCAAATAAATAAATAAATAAAACCTTAAAAAGAAAAAATAAAGATAAATCCATTAGAAGCCTAAAGAACTAATCTACTTCTTTAAATCACGTTACTAATTTGCACCAAAATTTTCATTTCCTACATACAGGTGTTGAGGGTCCCCATGTTGAGCAACAAGGCTACTGGATGTTGTTAGGGGTTGAACTGTATCCCCAAAAAGATTTGGACTAATGCCCAGCAGAGCAAAAACGGTCTTTACAGAAGTAATCAAGTTAAAATGAGGTCACCGGGGTGGGTCCTAATCCAGTATGGCTGTTGTCCTTTTTAAAAAGGAGAAATTTTAAACACAAAGACATGCACCCAGGGTGAACTCTATATTAAAGACTGAAGTCATGTGGCCATGGGCCACGGGAACTACCAGAAGCTGGAAGAGAAGACTGAGCAGCTCCTGCCCTAGCACCTTCAGAGGAGGCAGGTCCCTGCCCTCAGACTCTAGCCTCCAGCACTGTGACATAACCATTTCTGTTGTGTAAGCCACTCACTCTGTGGCACTTTGTTATGGAAGCCCTGGCAAACAGATGTCACGAAGAGAATTAGCAGCCCGTGTTTACTGAGCACATATGAAGTGTTGGTCGAAGCATTTTGCAAGCAACAAACTCATTTTAGTTCTTCCCAAGTCCACCAGGGATCTAGGTACTAGAATCATGCCCTTTTTATATATGAGGACACCAAAGTTCTAAGAGGTCAAGGAATTTGTCCAACATCAGCCAGAGCCCTCACTCTTACTGTTACTAACTATTACTCTTAATAGTTCTAAGGAACTATTATTAATGGCAATGATTATAATAACTGTAGTAGTTCACTAAGTCAGATATGATGTCCCTTACAGCTATAATATACGCAACACTCCTGTGAAGTAAATGTTAATATTCTTTCCAATACAAAGGAGAACTCTGAATCTCAGAGAGATTAAGAAATTGCCCAAGATCACACAACCAAGAACATGACAGTGTATCTAACTGCCAACATGAGAGAGTAAACAATGAAAATCTTTTTACTAAAACTTAAAGAGCAAGTAAAAATTTTAAATGCTTGACCTCCTAATTCAATCCCAGAAATCCACATCTATAAGTTCAAAATTCTTTAAGATCTCAGGAGAACATGTATCCTAGGTGACAGCATCCTTTATGTATGTATCCCTTCAGCCACTGTTCAAGGGTTCTCTGCTCTCTCAGTGGCAGCCCTGGCTATTTCTCTGACTTCCAGACACTGGAGGAGAAGAGATGTTAAGGACCGAAATACTGTTTTTTAAGGGTTTTTTTAAATTTTGTGTTAAATTTTTAAATTCTGATACATTTTTATCCCCAGGGGTACAGGTCTGTGATTCACAGAATCACCCTGGTGATTCACAGACCTGTACCCGGATAAAAATATATGTTTATAAATTCTTTTTTTTGTTTGTTTGTTTTTTGTTTTTTTTTTTTTAAAGATTTTATTTATTTATTTGACAGAGAGAAATCACAAGCAGGCAGAGAGGCAGGCAGAGAGAGAGAGGAGGAGGAAGCAGGCTCCCTGCTGAGCAGAGAGCCCGATGCGGGACTCGATCCCAGGACCCTGAGATCATGACCTGAGCCAAAGGCAGCAGCTTAACCCACTGAGCCACCCAGGCACCCCTATGTTTATAAATTCTGATACAAATGTCACACAGTATAAAATAATATAATACAGAGAGAAGACTCCTTTCCACCCTGTCCTCGACCCACCTAGTTCCTAGACTTATCAGGTGACCAATGTCACCATTTTGTTTATTTCTTTTTTACCATTTATATATTTATATCAAATTAACTGATGTCACATATTTATTGCAAGGGAGAAAGTGGAGCACATGACGGGTGTTTCTACTTACATTTCCATTTTCAAGGCAATCATGCATTGGTTTTAATAAAATTTTTAAAAAATTTTTTAAAAATTTTTATAAACATAATGTATCATGTTGTTTATTCTTCTGAAGTGTTTTTTTAAATGCATATACACCAAGCCAATACGAATTTTCTTTATTCCTTTCCACCACCCCCTCAAAGCATAAAGGGTAATATACCACATACACTATTCCATATCTTCCTTTTATTTTATCACCTAACTACGTATCTTGGAGACCTTTCCACATCACATTGAATTATATTGTAATTCTGTCCTTTTGTCAAGAATACTTTTTTACTCTCCTTCCGTCATAGTTCAGTCCAGCACACAAGGCAACCAGCAACTCGTCGGTGGTGCCATAGCACGTCCCAGAGCCCATGTATCCCTTCTCTGCTACCTCAACTTCTCTTCACTCTTGTCTCCAGGATGCCCATTTCTCCTCCTCCTCCCTTTTCCTCTTCCATCTCCCCCATGCCTCAACCCGGACAACTGAACTTAGGGGCATCAAACGTTATCCACAGTGCTTAGTCATGGCTAGCAAGGACAAAGCTATAGATCCCTGACATACAGAAGACGGGTAAGTAATCTCCAAGGGAATTCGTAATTGATAAGTGCGCCTTAAATTGAGGAGTATTTGTTTGGAGTTATTTTGTTTGGAGTATTTGTTTGGAGTTAATTATCTTTGCTTTGGTACTTTGGTTTGCGAAAAGAGCGCATGATGGCGCTATTTTCTATACACACAGAAACAAGCACACACTCAGGTCTAACATGTAAGTAAAGCCTGACAAAACTAGAGTTCATTCTGAACAAGAAAATAAGAAACAAAGGATAAGAGCTATAAAAAATGAGCACTGTGGCTCCAAAATATACATTTTGTTAACCTTTTTTTAAATTTAAAAATAAGCACCTGTAATCTGAAAATACATCTAAGAAACATTTTAAGGATATTCACAATGAAAAAGAGAATAAAGTTCTCTCTCCCTTTTAATTTTCCATCCTTTATATTCAATGCCATCCTCTTCCTCCCAAAAGGTCTCCAACACAAGTTTCAAGGTTTGTTTGTTTTTTTTAAGGTAATAAAAGGAATAGGAAAATGTCAGTAAATAAAAAATTTGTTTAGACTCAGAAGAAGTCTCCCACTGATCAAAGGATTGGTAGGGAACACAAAATTAAGGCAGCCACATAACTAAATTCTTAAGTAAGTAACGCATCATATGGAACACTGACTTCCACTCTGTTTTCCTGCCAAGCCAAAGGCCTTTCATACAACTTCAGGGTTACTGTGGAACCCTATTGGAACATCCCAGATTCAGAGATTTAGAGTTAAAATCTTAAATATAATATACATGTTAAATAGCACGGCTCTTTGTACCTAATACATTTGTTAAAACTAAGGTGACTAAAAAATAGTATCTGATATATTGGTCTCAAGTTCTTCAGGTTTCTAGAGAACTCGTACCCATTTGGACCCCCTTGCCTACTTCTTAAAGATAAGAGGGGCCACCGGATCCTGGGATTAAACACCTGGTACCAGGGCGCCTGGGTGGCTCAGTCAGTTAAGTGGCTGCCTTCAGCTCAGGTCATAATCCCAGGGTCCTGTGATCGAGTCCCACATCGGGTTCCCTGTTCAGCAGAGCGCCTGCTTCTCCCTCTCCCTCTGCCTGCTGCTACGCCTACTTGTGCTCTCTATCTTTCTGTCAAATAAATAAATAAAATCTTCTTTAAAATAAATAAATGAAAATGAAAAATAAAAAATAAAAAAACACCTGGTACCAAAGACAGATACTTTTAAACAAGGTCCCAATTCTTATGGGTTCAGGACTTCTGGCTGGATTCCCCATGCAACCCCTCCAACTCTATAAAGAGAATGGCTAGAAACTGTGTCAATTTGGATTCCTTTACACTGATATAAGCACTCCTTTCCAACAACAGCAGCTGAAACATAAATGAAGATGAGAATTCAGTCTACATTTACCTGAAGATTTCTTACAGTCCTATATTTAAGTTACCCAGACTGCGTTTATTCTCGGATTTATTTATTGCGCTAACTTGGAATTCCACAGAACAGACTACCTCACAACAGTCTTAACTACACTAGTCTCTAGCTCCAAAGGAAGGCAATCTGTGCCCTCCCGGTAAAGCTTTACCCTCTGTTTGGTCCTAACGAAAAGTCCTCTGGCCATCTCTGTACAAGAAACTGGAAGGAAACAACAGACAGGAGAACCATCATATCAATGAAGGCTTTTTCATCTAAAGATCAGCTGTCCACACTGCCCAAAAAGTTTATCCTGTGAGATGAAACGTGGCACAAAATGCTACCTGTTGAGAAAAATAGTGTAAATTCAAGTGCAAAGGACTAGGGGGCAGCAGGAGGACTCTCCTGACAGAGTTGTACACAGAAACCAACAGGTCTTAGAATGCTCTGATCTACTATAGGAAGTCTCAGGTAAACACATGGTTAATGACACATCTTTTGTAACACATGAATCAGCTACAGATTTGCAAGAGTGGGACACACCCTAGTACCTATGACTTGAAAGCACCTGCTTGAAAGTGGACCTGGATGTCTGATTGCCAATCCATCCTACTGAGACTGAAACAGAATTTTATAACTATGTGGGTTCTCATCATTTAAAGTTAAAAAGTAAACACATCATTATAATGGAAGTTAACTGAAGAACTTCACTAATACTTTAACACCAATAATCAAGAACAGGAGCAATACAAAGTAAGGAGTAACCAATCAGTCCTGGAAGCAAACAGAATAGTACTTTTGGAGGGGAAAGGAGTGTCAGGTAAGAGGGTTGAAGAACCGCAAATTCAAGGACTCAAATATTCTCAATTCCAAAGAAAAAAATAAATAAATAAAATGAGAACTGGAATTTTAAAAACAATACATCCTACCTTGAGAGGCATCCAAGTAGCATTCATAGTGTCAGAAGAGTTCAGACAATACTCAGAGATGAGCAATAAGGGAATCTTAGTAATCCCTCAGTCACCAAGTATGAGCAGGTAGGAAAATTTTTGGTCTCAAGAAGGTATCTGAAAGAGAGGACTTTCAATTAGACTAAAAAGCTAACCAAGGATAACCAAATAGTTTAAGCTACTGGACAGAAATTCAAAGTACTATTTGCATCACCATCCTAAAAAGAGGTACAGATCACAGTCCCCTTAGAAAAGGGCAAATGTGTCTATGTATATCTCCATATATGTAGAAACATATTTTACATAAAATGTGGATTAAATGTCTAACACATGTTTTAGATAACATAAAATTGCTTATCAAATCATCAGAAAACCAAACGCCCAAACAAAAAAAAACTAAATAAATGACTGTTCAGGGTACTTCAAAAACACTACTGAAACTGATCTGTTAATTGACCATCTAAAAAGACCCTTGCCACATTTAATTTTACTTAATAAAAAACTCTCTGATCATTCTAATTGTCCTAAATTTTATGAAATTTAAGTTTCAGAATCCATTCTACATGAAAAAGAAAATCTATTCTTGTTTGATACCCCACAAGCAAATAAAAGACCCTCCTTTCCTAAAGATATTTAAAAGCAGACCAAACAACTTGATTTTGAGTTTGGGAGGGAGGTATGTTTGCGTGGAGGAAGGAGGATCGATTAAATGACCTCCTGTAGGATCCTTGTTCAAGTCCTAGGCCAGAATGAAAATTCCAGCTTAACCAGTTACTGCTTCGCTTAAAATGGAGGCTTGCCCGAGTAGAGACAAAAATAACAGCACCCCCCCCCGCCCCGTAAAATAAATTTTGAAAAACCAAAGACTACAATGCCCTCGTTTTTAAGAAAAATTAAAAAATAAAAACCTCTGGAGTGGATTTGTTCTTGCTATGCGCTTGTCACTTCTGCTTCGAAGACTTGGCATCACTTTCCTTACCGCTCATCGGATTTTTGGGGGGATTGGGGGTTCCAGGGGGGGAGGAGTTTGACTCTTGACCTAAGTCTCAGGAGGTTTAATATCCCCTCCATGATCCCCACCGCAAAAGCCAGGGAGAGAAGAGAAAGGGGAGAGCCCGAGTTCCCACCCCTCCCCCCGCCTTGGACCCTAGTCCCAAACCTACCCCCGGCTCCTTCCTGCTGTGGGGCGACTCCCTCTGCCCCATCCCCATTGTTAGGACGGGGGCGAGTGGGGGAGTGGGCTCAGGGCAGAGCGCCTGCGGCCGTTGCCCCGGCTTGCTTCAGGAGGGGCGGCCCGCGGGATGCAGCTTCCCTTCCTCCCCGCGTCGGTCCGTCCCACCTCGGCTCGGCCTGGCGCCCCGGGCTCTGCTCGGCGCCCCCGGCCCCGGGCCCGGCCCCGGCCCGCCCCCGGGCAGCCAGGCTCCCCGGCCCCTCGGCCCGCAGCCCTCGGCCCAGGCCTTCTGGTGGGCGCCGGGCGGGGGTCCCGGTGCCCCACACACGCGTCCCCGCTCCCCCAGCCCAGCCGCTTCCAGGGCCCTCGGCGGCGCCCGCTCTCCGGGCCCTTCGGCCCCCAGCCTCCCCGCCGGGCCACCCCCTCAGGCTCCCGCAGTCGGGGCCGCCTCCCCTTCCCCACCATCATCCCTACCGACTCGTGCCCCCACCCCCCCGGGCACCAGTGCCAACGGCGGCTCCCCCGGCCCCGGACCTACCTGCACGGCTCAACCAAGCCTAGAAGTGGGGGCGGGGAATCTTCCGCCCTCCTCTGTCTCCCATTGGCCCTTCCGGGGCACATCGTGAGTGCCATTGGTTGACAAGGGATGTCCGTCAGAGCGCTGGGGCGGGACAGAGGGGGGGCAGAAGGATGCTGGTGCCTCGGCGTCTCAGTCTCTGTGTATCTCGCTGTCTCTGTCTCTGTCTCGGCTCTTGGAAACGAGAGGCATTTGGACAAGACGTAAGGAAGGGGGCCCCAGGCGGAAGGAATAGAAAGAGGAACCCCGTCAGAGCTTCCCACCAATCTACCACTCAAAGCCCCCCTACCTAAGTGCCCTGTAGATCCTCTTCTCCATCACCCCCAACCCCGGCCCCTCACCCCTGTAGGTTCCTCATCCAGGAAGCGACGTGATGAAAACTCTAGGCCGGAAGGCCACAGGGGGAGATTTTATGTATGTACATAAAATATACACATACCCATACTTATATATAAAGTCAAACATACATGATCATGAGGGCCTGGAGAGGAAAGAGCACTCATCTTACTGACAGGGAAGGACTTGAGATAAAGCCAAAAATAAGAAAGAATCAAAAATCACTCTAAGAGCTAGTAACAGTGGTTTCCTCCTGGGAGGGGAACTGAGTGCCTAGGAGAACAGAGGAGAGGAAGACTTGCGTTCCCCTGCACATCCTTTTGTATCTTGAATTTTGTACCATTCTCAAAGATTCCAGTTTTTTTTTTTTAATTAATTGATTTATACTTTTTAAATCATTACAAGGCCACAAAACCAGGGAAACAGGCAAGAAGATCATCCAGGCAAATTGGGACAAAATGCAGATGTGGGGAGGAATCTCAGTTTTTTAATTTGTTCCTTGAAGATGTCAGGGATAAAAGCAAGTGGACGTGTCCCAGAGGCAGCCGAGGTTATGGAATTGGGGAAAGAGTGGGCAATCTGGACTAGGGGAGATTTCCACTTCTCTATGCAATATGGTGGTCTATGACATGCTAAAGGATAAACTCCCCATAGAAGTATACAAACACAACCACAGTCAGAGTCAATTAATGAAACAGAAACATGGTGAGTAGTGTAAGAACAGCAATACATGTTGAAGAGGCATAAAAATTAAGGGAGGGAAGATACCTGGAAAAAATAGACTAATAAAACCATGAGAGCCTCACAGTCCTTGAAGTTCCCCCCAGGAACCCTCTTTAGCCTCATTCAATAAGAAAGCAAGCCAAGAAAATACTGGTAAGGCAGAGTTCTTAAGGTTTTCCATGGACACTTGGCATTCTGGTGAAGCATATGGACCCCTTCTCAGAATATTTTAAATGCATTAAGAAACATACCTACGGGGCACCTGGGTGACTCAGTGGGTTAAAGCCTCTGCCTTCTGCTCAGGTCATGATTCCAGGGTCCTGAGATGGAGCCCCATATTGGGCTATCTCTGCAGGGAGCCTGCTTCCTCCTCTCTCTCTCTGCTTGCCTCTCTGCCTACTTGTGATCTCTGTCAAATAAACAAATAAAATCTAAAAAAAAAATTGTTTGAAAACAAAAAAGAAACATACCTACAAATTCAAAGGAAACCAATTATATCAAAAGACAATTTTCAGGTGCCTGGGTGGTTCAGTGGGTTAAGCCGCTGCCTTCAGCTTGGGTCATGATCTCGGGGTCCTGGGATCGAGTCCCACAGCCGGCTCTCTGCTCAGCAGGGAGCCTGCTTCCTCCTCTCTCTCTCTGCCTGCCTCTCTGCCTACTTGTGATCTCCCTCTGTCAAATAAATAAATAAAATCTTTTAAAAATGTATTAAAAAAAAAAAGACAATTTTCAAAATATCTTATAAGTGTGATACAGTAATATATGTGCTTTACATTAATGTGTTGAATAATAAAATCCAAAAGCAGGGCTAATCACCATAATTTTGAGGCAGTAGATGAGCATAAATAATATTTCAAGATACTTGTAACAACTGTCATATAACAGGAAAATATTCGTGATTTCTATTAGTGACAAGATCACAGTTAATGCTAATAATACTTGTTTTATTTCTCCACTTGGAACTGATGATAATGCTAATTTTCATTACACTTTAGCACAAATAAAGGCCCATTACGTTTCCTGATCTAAGTTCATGAATTTCTTAATCTGTGGATCACAGATTTAAAAACTGTACGCTAGGGCACCTGGGGGGCCCAGTCCGTGAAGCGTTTCCCTTCATATGAGGTCATGAACTCAGGATCCAGCTGTATCAGGTTCCACGCTCAACAAGGTATCTGCTTGAGGTCCTTCCTGACGCCCCACTCCACCCCCGACCCTTCTCACTCACACGCGCACTCTCTTTCTCTCTCTCTAAAATTAATAATAAATAAATAAATAAAATCTTTTTTTTTTAATCTGAAAAAAAAGTCTGTATCCACTAAGAAAAAATGTTTTCTCTGAATTGATTTTGTTTAAACCAGCCCTAGAAAACATCTTCAATTCAGCTCCTTATTTCATGTATCTGCAAAATGGGGGGAAAATAGTACTTATTTCCTAGGGTTTTAAATTAGTCAATACATATAATGGATGTAAAATAATACCTGCCTTGGCTAAACACTCAATTTTTTTTTAAAGATTTTATTTATTTATTTGACAGAGAGAGAGACATCACAAGTAGGCAGAGAGACAGAGAGATAAGGGGGAAGCAGGTTCCATGCTGAGCAGAGAGCCCGATGTGGGGCTCGATACCAGGACTCTGAGATCATCACCTGAGCTGAAGGCAGAGGCTTAACCCGCTGAGCCACCCAGGTGCCCCTAAACACTCAATTTTTAACTACTACTACTATTATTATTATTATTATTATATTTGGCATCATGTAATCCAGGTTATTCTGTGAAAACTGGTGGTATGATTATTGTATTAATGACATATATAATAGCAAATGAAAAGCAAAAGGGGTTAACCCAGAACACTTGTTTTTCATTTAATGCCTCAAAATTAGAAGACTCCACTTCCACCAGCTATATTTTCGTTCCTGTAGTGGGAAAAAACATCAGTGCCTCTTTAAGCAGATTTTAACTTCAGAAAAATATTTTAGCTACTCATATTACAAAAGGGTTAATTTCCCTAATTCTATATCTAAAGACTTCCTACCAATCAGTAAAGACCAACAATCCTGGTACACTGCTAGTAAGAATGTAAACTAGCATGCCACTTTGGAAGACTGATATAATCTAAGAAAATTTAAGATGTGCATACTCTATTCCAGCAATCCCTCTACTAGATATATGTTATAAGGAAATGCAGAATTTTAAGGTTTAGAATTGCTGTACAAGGCTATTCATAGCAGCATTACTCCTCAATGCCCCAGACTAGAAACATTTCAAATGTCTACCAAGCATAAAATGGTTAAAATGTGGTATTTTTGTACAATGAAAACTGATAAGCAATGGTTTTATTCAACAACACGAATAAATTCTTACAAAGGTAATATTGAATACACACAAAAATACAAAAAATATATATATAGTCTGATTCCATTTATATAAAGTTCAGAAGCAGGTAAAACTAAACCATATTATTGAGGGATGCATATGCAGGTGGTAAAATTCTAACGTAAAGGAAGCCAGTAGGGGGCAGAAGGAGTTTTGTTTAATTGGGAGTGTGGGTTGTTCTCAGGGGCGGGCAATGTTCTACTTTTTGATCAGGTAATGGGTACACAAGTGTTTGCTCTATAACTATTTGTCAGAATGCAAAAAAACAAGAAAGTTTTATATATTCTTCTGTGTGTATGTTACATTTCACAATGATAATATTTTTTAGAACAACATCTCTTTAGAAAAATTGACAAAGAATATGACAGAAATTTCACAAAGCAGAAAATAATAAATAAAGGCTCTTAAACTAAAGATTAAAAAAAAAAAACATGCATTTAAAGTTCCACTATGTTCATCTAGCTGGTCACGAAGATAAACATTTGCTAATAATTTGTGTTGGCAGTGGAGGAGAAAATAGCTCTTTTCATACATCACTGGAGAAAATAAAAGTTGCTCCAAAATTTACAGAGGGCTATGAGGCAATAGCCATCAAAATTATTAAGGCAAATACCCTTTAATCCAGCAATCCTATCTCTGGACACGTATTCCTTTATTTCCCAAATAGTTATTGAGTACCTACTATATAACAGGCACTGTTTTATGCTCTAGAACTTAATTTACTGACATAGTCTCTGAAAAGTCTGGAAACATGGGGCTATTTATTTCATTCTCATCATGAAGTGGTTCATGAGGAAGAAGGCTTGACTCTCAACCAGAGAACATAATTCCGATTAGATCTGAGCACCTTAAATAAAATGAAAAAAGTATTACCAATTGTTTCCCTACTTTCAAATTTTTAGACAATCTATATAAACACAGTTATCGGTTTATTTGTTTTTAACTATTTCTAATAACCAAAGACAAGGAAAATAAAAGTTAAGTGCCCATCAATATAGGACTGGTTAAATAAATTGTGATTTGAACCCTGCTCTGCTTCATTTGCATGTTACTTGTGCAAGCATACAGGGTCCCACGTTCAGAACGACCCCCCCCAACACAAACACACACACACACACACACACACACACACACTCCACTGTTGCCATTTTGAAACTCTTAACAATTTTACTTTTGGACTTGGTTTTTGTGTGTGAAGTCTGATGCAGCATGAAGCAAATGCATGAGTGGAGGACAAGAGCACAACGAGGTGTCACCGTTTTTTGCCACCCCATTCACGAATAGCATCAGTGATCCCCCATGAACACAGAATTCTGGAGGGCCCGTGATGCACTGGGGCTCAGCTAAACTCAGAGTGAGTGCAAGATAAACCTGTTACATGGATGACTGAGTAAGCCCTGAGAAGCCATACTTTCCATTCAAACTAGAACTTGCTTCAAATCCAGAAAGAAGACGTATTCTAAGAAACATGGAAAACCAAAGACCCATATCTTATCTTTTCTTACTCCTGTTACTTCTCCCTATGAGCCCATTGCTCTTTTAAAAATGATGACACAAAGGAAAAGGCAGACAAGTCAACCCAAAGTTCCTTAACCTTTCAGTCCTTCCTTTCTCAACAGTAGGTGGAAAGTGAAGCGCTGGTAGGATGTGCATGTATCAAAAAGAGAAATCAAAATGTTTGAGTTACTTTATCCAGAGTCCCCACAGTCCTGGTAAGAACAAAATACATGTGCAAGTACAAGCTACAGAATACAAATTATATAATGTCAGTGGTTCAACATAGGAATTAAATGTCTTTAAAAATGGCATCGCACAATATAAAGACAGATGGTAAAATTCATACTAATCATTTAAATTTTTAATTGTTCTTTACTTAGATGACATCTCAAATGAAAAACACCGTCAGTTAAGACAGAGACGATGAAAGAAAACAGACTTTATACATTTTAGTACCTTTAATGGTATCTCTTTCCTGCTTTTTGAATGAATGGGTCCACATTTTTATTTTGCATTGGGCTCCTCAAGTTAGGTAGCTGGTCCTGTCCATTGCTTACTGATTTTGTGACATTGGGGGTACCAGTGTGGCTCAGGTCAAAATTCCAGGGTCCTGGGATCCAGCCCCCCATCAGGCTTCCTGCTTAGCGGGGAGCCTGTTTCTCTCCCTCTCCCTCTGCCGCTCCCCATGCTTGTGCTCTCTCACTCTCTTTGTGTGTCAAATAAATACAATCTTTAAAAATAGATTTTTTGTGGCATTGGGCAAGTTATTTAACTTTTTTTTTTTTTAAAGATTTTATTTATCTATTTGACAAAGATAGAGAGCACAAGCAGGGAGAGGTGCAGAGAGAGGGAGAAGCAGGCTCTCTACTGTGCAGGGAGTCTGATGCAGGCCTCGATCCCAAGAAACTGGGATGGTGACCTGCTCCGAAGGCAGATGCTTAAACTACTCAGCCACCCAGGTGCCCCTGGGCAAGTTATTTAAATGCTGGGTGACTATGTTTTCCTCTCTGCAAAATGGGAGGGTTTAATAATCATATCTATCTTACAGTATTCTTGAGAGGATTAAACATGCTAATTAAAAACAATTAGAATAGTGTTTAGCTACTACCTAAGTATTAAATGTTATTAAATGTTATGATTATTGCTGTATTTCTATTAGCAAATATACAACGGAATAGTATCCAGCCATTCAAAAAAAAAAAAAACAAGTCCTACCCACGTGCCCTGCTAGAGAATTATTTCTGAAATATATTAAGGGAGAAAACAAAAAAAGTATCAAACAACATTTATGACATGATTCCTTTTGTGGAAGAAAAGAGAGGTAAAATATGTATCTACACATATCTTTGTATACTCTTAAAACAGGTTCCTGGAAAAGTACACTGGTAGCAAGAACACTGGTTGCTTCCAAGGAGAGAAAAACAAGTCACTGGAAGATGAGGTAAGGGGAGAATTTTTCTCTCTTTAAGCTTTTGAACATGTCAAAGTGTTGCTTATTTAAAAAAAAAAATCAAGTTAGGGTTGCCTGAATGGCTCAGTGGGTTAAACCTCTGCTTTCAGCTCAGGTCATGATCCCAGGGTCCTGGGATCGACCCCGGAGTCTGGCTCTCTGCTCAGCGAGGAGTCTGCCTCCCCCCTCTCTCTCTGCCTGCCTCTCTGCTTACTTGTGATCTCTGTCTGTCAGATAAATAAATAAAATCTTAAAAAAAAATTATAAAGGAATACACATAGGTATCTAATGTGACATTCCAAAGTCAGAACAGGAATTTAAATTCTAAACTACACTATCTAAAGTAAACTTGGACTTTCCGTCCTTTTTTTTTTTTTTTTTTTTTTTTTTTAAGTTTCCATACAAAGAAACCTATATAGTACTTTACAGAGCCACTAAAAGAAAATCTTTGTGACCAGGCAGAGTAGACGAGATTAAAGAGCTGGTGTGCTGGTGTTAGTCCCAGATTGGTTTGTTTGGTACTGGATTGGGGTGCCTCACCCTTCCAGGTTCGGGGCCGGAGGGAGTGTAGGGAGCAGGAAAACCAAATACCATCCTTACCAAGTGATTACACTACTCTGTGTTGAGAATCAGGGCAATGGAGGTCCCAGTGACCATAGGTGCAGATCTTAGGGAAGCAAAGAGTGAGCCTCCCCAGGGCTCCATCCCATCACCTGGAGAGATCTTGACCTGAGCGGAAATCAAGACTCAGTCGACTGAGAGGCTGCTGAGCACAGAGCCCAACTCAGGGTCAATCCCAGAACCCTGAAATCATGACCTGAGCTGAAATCAAAAGCCATACGCTTAACTGACTGAGCCACTCAGGAACCCCAATTTGGAGATTTTTTGATGTGCAAGATCACATTGCCTGCAAATGAAAATAATCTGGCTTCGTTCTTCCCACTTTGGATACCTTTTCTTTCTCTCTCCTGCTGATTGCCCTGACCAGAAACTGCAGTACAGTGTTGAACAGAAGTGGTGAGAGTGGGCAGCTTGTGTTGTTCCTGGTCTTAGGAGAAAAAGTTTTAGTCTTTCACCATTGAGTATGCTGTCAGCTGTGGGATTTTCATAGATACCCTTTACTGAATTGAGGAAATTTCCTTCTAGTCCAAATTTGTTAAGTGTATGTGCTTTTCTTTTGTGCTTTTAAAATATTATTTGAAGAAGGGATTCAAAGCCCTTATTGAAAGTTGCTTCATTGAAGGTCAGTTTCCGTTGCTGGGACAGCCTGCATCCGGGAGCTGCTCAACAAGCCGACATCCTGAATTATCCCCTTGCCCCAACTCAGGACGATTCTAAAGGGCTACCTAGTATGACAGTTACAAATATTTTAAAAGTATATCTTATCCTCCACCTAAGAGTGAAGTTGTTTTGAGTTGTTTCTACCCCCATTTTGTCAAAGTGTAAACACGGTTTTCTTTATTTTATTCTTTTATTTGACAGAGATCACAAGTAGGCAGAGAGCAGGCGTTGGGGGAGGGAGGTGAAGCGGGCTCCCTGCTGAGCAGAGAGCCTGATACGGGCTCGATCCCAGGACCCTGGGATCATGACCTGAGCCAAAGGCAGAGGCTTAACCCACTGAGCCACCCAGGTGCCCCCAAACACGGTTTTCTTTAAATATGTCATAAGCGGGGCGCCTGGGTGGCTCAGTGGGTTAAGCCTCTGCCTTTGGCTCAGGTCATGATCCCAGGGTCCTGGGATCGAGCCCGTATCAGGCTCTCTGCTCAGCAGGGAGCCTGCTTCCTCCTCTCTCTCTACTGCCTTTCTGCCTACTTGGGATCTCTGTCAAATAAATAAAATCTTTAAAAAAATAAAAATAAAAATGTCATAAGCCTAATTTTGTAAAACCTGTTTTTAATATATTTTTGAGAAAAGTTTCTAAAAGGTGGAAGATATGTTTTTACTTGGAAATTGAGCGAACAAGATGTTTGTATTTGTCAGAAAGCCTGCGGAATTACTCTTAAGCATCTGTGTGAAGACTCTGGCGGCTGAAGCCCCACAGGTCCCCCAGTGAATGTTTAGTATAGACACCTGACCTCCATGGAGTCTGTATTGAGGCGAGAAGTCTCCCATTCTCTCTCAGGGCAAGTGTCAAATTGAGTGTCGGCAGACTGCAACATCCACATAAAATTGTTAGGTGGGTTCCGTCTTCTCGTGCAGATTAGAGGAAGAAAATTCTGCTCGAAGAGACTTCCACATTGGTTAGGAGTCCTCAGCAGCTGAGGTGGAGAAGGCCTGGTTCTTCTTCATCTTCTCCCCCCACCTTTATTTTTTTTTAGAGATTTTATTTATTTATTTGACAGAGAGACCCAGGGAGAGAGGGAACACAAGCAGGAGGAGGGGAAGAGGGAGAAGCAGGCTTCCCACCAACCAGGGAGCCCAATGCGGGCTTGATCCCAGGACACTGAGATCATGGCCTGAGCTGAAAGCAGATGCTCAATAACTGAGCCACCCAGGCACCCCCTGGGCTAGTTCTTCAGAAAAGATTACGTGTCCCGGGACGCCTGGGTGGCTCCGTTGGTTAGGTTAGCTGCCTTCAGCTCGGGTCATGGTCCCTGTGCTTGCTTTCTCGCTCTCCCTCTAGCTGAAAAATAAATAAATAAAATCTTGAAAAAAAAAAAAAAAAAAGATTACGTGTCCCTTTCAGCCACGTGCCTCTCTATTAACTTGCTCCCTATTTAACTCGTTAGTGAATATGAAAATACTGCACTAAACAAGCATAGGTCTTCAGTAACTTCCCTCATATTGCCTACCCTTTGACATCCTGAATCTAAGGGTCTTGGGTTTAACCTTGAGTTAATGCTCCTAAAATATCCAGCTTCGGAACTGCCCAGAGTTAGCTGAAACCTTCACTGAGACTTCATGGTTAGCTCAACCTCTCCCTCTGTTCAATCCTGCTTCCTTTGCTTCTCTTCTATAGATGTTGATCCCAAGAACATTCCTTAATAAAAAAAGCTTCACAAAATCTGGATATAAATGAAGAATGTGGAAGGTATTGGGTTCAGGAAACAAGAGAACCATCATAAAGAAAGAGCAAAGGGAATCTCTGGGAGGTAAAGAGAGATCTTACGGGGACAGCTATTGACAAACAGAATGCAACCAGACCAGACAGAAGCAGCTCTGAAAGCTACAGAAGATAGCTTCAAGATGAAATTGATGGGATCACTGAAATAGTCAACCATTTGGGGAGGAGATTTGGACAAGTGGTAGAGTTTGGAGTTGAATTAATGATACATATTTAAAAGTTTAAAATGAGAAATGAGGCAACCAATTCTAGGGAGAACAAAATTGAACAGGGAAGGAAATTATGGGTTGTCTATGGCTCAGTTGTGAACAGGGTTTAAAAAGTTATGAAATTCTAAACTTTGAATAGTATTCCAACCACAATTTTGACTATATTGAAAGGAGAGCGGGAAGTTTATGTGCTCAGGGGGAAGCAAAGGAGGAAATGTAAACCCGCCTTTTCCTCCACAGGCAGTCAATAGGCAACTTCTGACACTAAAAAGTCTGTTGCTGTAATTGGAGAATTGAGAGAAATAATCAGAGAAACCGGCTAAAGAGATGAAAGTGATTCCTTCTGAGGAACAGGCAATTGTGAATTTTTTTCACTATTTAAAGTATACAAATGTATATCTTTGATAAGAATAAAAAAGTAGGGGCGCCTGGGTGGCTCAGTCAGTTAAGCATCTGTCTTGTATCAGGTCATGATCTCAGGGTCACGGGATCGAGCCCCATGTCAGGCTCCTTTCTTGGCGGGGAGCCTGCTTCTCTCTCTCTTCCCCTGCTTGTGTACTCTCTCTCTCTCTCTCTCACTCACTCTTTCTCTGAAATAAATAAAATCTTTAAAAAAAAAAAAGAATAAACTAAATTAAAAAATAAAGTAAAAAAAAATTTTTTTTTTAAATAAACATAACTTGCTCTTGGGCTCCTGTTGAACCTCTGCTTGGGTGACGATCTCAGGGATCCTAGGACTGGCCCTAGTCAAGTTCCCTGCTCAGCAGGGAGTCTTCTTCTCCTGTTCCCCCTGTTTGTACTCTCTCTCTTGCTCACTGTCTCTCAAATAAATAAATGAAATCTTTTTTTTTAATTAATTAATTTTTTTAAGATTTTATTTATTTATTTGACAGAGACAACAAGTAGGCAGAGAGAGAGAGAGAGAGAGAGAGAAGCAGGCTCCCTGCTGAGCAGAGAGCCCAATTCGGGACTCGATCCCAGGACTCTGAGATCATGACCTGAGCCGAAGGCAGCGGCTTAACCCACTGAGCCACCCAGGCGCCCCAAATAAATGAAATCTTAAAAAAAAAAAAAAAAAGAGCTGTAAAAACACAAATGGTACACGGGTGCCTGGCTGGCTTAGTCAGCAGAGCCTGTGACTCTTTATCTCAGGATAGTGAGTTCAAGACCCATGTTGGGCATGGAGCCTACTTAAGGGAAAAAAAAAAACATATATATACATATATATGTATATATATATAACAAAAAACACTCTTTACCCAGATTCACCATTGTTAATATGTATAATAGTTATATCTGTCTATATACGTATTTATATATGTGTGTGTACATATATATGTATATATTCTTTTTTTTCTGAGAATTTCAGGTAAATTATAAATATTTAAAATTTAAAATATGTAAATTATAAATAAATTATAAATATCATGGCCCTTTAATGCCTCAATACTTCAGGGTCTATTTCCTAAAAATAGGGATATTCTCTTACATAACAACAGTTTATAAATTTATAATACCCTATTGTACCATACATATTCTTTTAAAAAAAATCTTATTTAGGGCGCCTGGGTGGCTCAGTGGGTTAAGCCGCTGCCTTCGGCTCAGGTCGTGATCTCAGAGTTCTGGGATCGAGTCCCGCATCGGGCTCTCTGCTCAGCGGAGAGCCTGCTTCCCTCTCTCTCTGCCTGCCTCTCCATCTACTTGTGATTTCTCTCTGTCAAATAAATAAATAAAATCTTTAAAAAAAAAAAAAATCTTATTTAAGTAATCCCTACCCAACATGGGGCTCAAACTCGTGATTCTGAGATCAAGAGTTGTACACTCTTGGAATTAGCCGGTCAGGCACCCCTACCATAGATATTCTAAATTTGTCATTTGATCTTATGATGTCCTTTAGAAGATTTTTTTCTCTCCAGGACAGGATCCAGTCTAAGATCAGATATTGCATTTAGTTGTCACACGTGTTGGTTTTTTTTAAATACCATCGACTATCCCCTTTCCTGTACTTCTTATTCTTTTTTTTTTTTTTAAGATTTTATTTATTTATTTGACAGAGAGATATCACAAGTAGGCAGAGAGGCAGGCAGAGAGAAGGAGGAAGCAGGCTCCCTGCTGAGCAGAGAGCCCGATGTGGGACTCGATCCCAGGGCCCTGAGATCACGACCTGAGCCGAAGGCAGCGGCTTAACCCACTGAGCCACCCAGGCGCCCCTGTACCTCTTATTCTTGCCTCCCATTCTCCCACGACAAGCCCGTACCTCCCACTTCCCTTCACCCATTTCGCCCACTCCCCCATTCCCCTCCCCTCTGGCAACCCCCAATCTCTTCTCTGTATTTACGGACCACTTTTGCTGTTGTCATGTCTTTAATCACTTTTCATTTGAGACACTTCCACAGACATCTTTTATGACATTAGCATTCTTGAAGGATGTCTTCCCCCACCCCTGATGCTTTATGCTCTTCTGTTTTGTAACCAATACACGAAACAACAGATGTTGGGGAGAATGTGGAGAAAGGGAATTCTCTTGCACTTTTGGTGGGAAGGCAAACTAGTGTAGCCAGTCTGGAAAACAGTATAGAGGTTCTTCCAAAAAAAGGTTTTGTTTTTTAAAATAGCGTGTTATTTTGTATTTGTCCAATGTTTCCTTTATTTATTTTTTAAAAGATTTTATTTATTCATTTGACAGACAGAGATCACAAGCAGGCAGAGAGGCAGGCAGAGAGAGAGGAGGAAGCAGGCTCCCTGCTGAGCAGAGCACCCGACATGGGGCTAGATCCCAGGATCCTGGGATCATGACCCGAGCCGAAGGCAGAGGCTTTAACCCACTGAACCACCCAGGCACCCCTTTTCCTTTGTTTAAATGAAGGTTATGCATCCTTGGTTAGAATTTGTATAGGTAATGTGTCTCTTTCAGGATGTTCTACCTGGGGCACACATTATCTAGCTATCCTTCATTGGATGTGGTTTTGACTCTTCAGTTGAGGAGCTATCTGATTTCTCCACTGTTGATTCTTCTTTCTCCTTTGTAATTAATAAACTGTGTGGAGGAAACAATTTAAAGCCGGGCAAATATAGTGCTTGTCTTCAAAATTCCCCTCTAGCTTCGTCTTCCGTTGATGGTTCTTGCCTCATTCAATCATTAATATCATTGTTACAGGGTGAGTCTAGCACTCCCTCTACGTGTACCAGGCTGCGGGGATGATATTGTCACCAGTGGGTCAGGAAGGCAGAGCATCAAGCTGCATGGTTTATTTGCCCCATTCGGTTCTGGACTTGCTTGGGACCATTCATTCTTTGCTTTTCTCCCTATTTCTCCCTCTTAGAATGAGTATGTCTAGTCTATACCTGTCTTCTCTCTACATTTTGGAAGCACACCCCTTGTGTGGTTTCACAGGTTTACAACTGGAGAGGTTTGCTTCAGGATCAATTGTATCCTCCATATCTGATTTAGATGATATTTAGAGGAGACTTTGAATTTTAGACTTTAGAGTTGATATGGGAACAAAATAAGACATTTGCACTGTTAGGAAGGATGTCAGCAGGACATAAATTTGGGGGACCAGAGAAAGAATGGAAAAGATTGAATGAATATGTCCTTCGCAAATTCGTATGTTGAAATCCTAATCTCCAATGTGATGGTTTTAGGAGTTGGGGCCCTGGGAGGCAATTAGATCAGGAGTGTGGCGCCCTCATGAATGGGATTAGTGCCATTATAAAAGAGGTCCCAGTGAGCTCCCTCACTCCTTCAGCCATGTGAGGATATATCTAGATGACCACCATGTATGAACCAGAAAGCAGAGCCTCATCAGGCACTGAATCTTCTGGCACCTTGATCTTGAACTTCACAGCTCCAGAACTGTGAGAATGTTGTCTGAGCCATCTGGTCTATGGTGTTCCTATTACTGTAGTCTGAATACCCTCCATTTCTTCTCTCCTTCACTTTTCCTTTCTTCCTTCCTTCCTTCCTGTATTTATTTATTTGGGCATCTGGGTGTCTTGATTGGTTCAGTGTCCAGTTCTTGATTTCAGCTCTGGTCATGATGTCAGGGTCATGGGATTGAGTCCCGAGTTGGGCTCTGGGCTCAGTGGGGTGTCTGCTTGAGATTCTCTCCCTCCCCTGTTCACGTACACACACTCTCTCTCAAATAAATAAGTCAATCTTTAAAAAAAAAAAAAGAATTATTTGAGAGATATCGTGCATGTGTGCACCCATCCTTCCTTCCTTCCCTCTTTCTTAATTACTAGCACGAGTTCATGAATCCTTATTTTTCTCCAAACGGCTTATAATTCGTTATTATACTTACCTAGGGATCAAATGTCTCAGGTTTGACCAGTGGGAGACCTTTCAGGTTGGCTCCTGCATCCTTGTGATAGAACTTCCTCTTTTTTGGGGGGGGGGCAGTTTTGTTTTATTTTTTAGCTCTTTCTTACTTTCTGGCATAGCAAAATGTGTACTTTCCCTGTCCTAACCCTAGAATCAGCCATTTCTCTGAGCCATGGTTCTTTTAGTGGGGAAAGTTATGAGACCAAGATAGGGACACTAAGTGTGCTCATTGCTACTAGGATGTCTTTGCTTTTTGGCCCTTTCAGAGGAGAGAATTGAAAATATATGCTTGTATATACACAAATATGCACACATACCTACAAATATACATATGATACATACATGTGTATACATAAGATGTATATATGCATATACATATACGTATTTTAGAAATCATGAGTTCAAAACAATAATTTCAATTCCAATTAATCTCCACAGCATTGTTTCTTGCTTTCTTCCTCTCCATAGTTACATGTATCTTCTTCTACAGTGAGAATTCTGATCACTAGTGATATCGATGTGTTTATTCATTTGTTTGACTCTGTAAGATATTTAAAATGGTCTCCCAATCACTTCACCCATACCACTAAAGCATACCTGCTAATGAGTTCAGGACTTGTTTGTACTTTTACCCCCTTCCCTGAACACATACCTTTCCCTATCCCAGACTGAGGTTATACAGTCAAATACTGTGTTCATAAGTCACTTTGATTAATTCGTCTTAGTCCCTCTCTGCACTTCCCTTCCCAGGATGGTTATGGTACTCATTTGCAGTACAGTTAGGTTCATTTGTTTGTTTGTTTGTTTGTTTTTTAAGATTTTATTTATTTATTTGACAGAGAGATATCACAAGCAGATGGAGAGGCAGGGAGAGAGAGAGAGAGAGTGTGTGTGAGAGAGAGAGAGAGGGAAGCAGGCTCCCTGCTGAGCAGAGAGCCCGATGCAGGACTCGATCCCAGGACCCTGAGATCATGACCTGAGCTGAAGGCAGTGGCTTAACCCACTAAACCACCCAGGCGCCCCAGGTTCATTTGTTTTATTTCAATTTTATTTCCCCTTTTCCGTTCTTGTTTTTTGGGTGTATGACAAATCAATATGCTCTCAAAAGTAAAACTATTACAAAAAAGTATACTCAGAGAGGTGTCACTCTCCTCGGATCGTTCCACTACATTCCCCCTCACCCTTTATCAGTAACCAACTTCACTATTTTCCGGTTTGTCCTTCCAAGTGTTTCCTTTTGTGAAGATAAGCAGATAGATGTATATTTTTATTTCCTTTTTTCTTACATAAAAAGTAATGCGATCTTTTGCACTTTACTTTTCACTTAATAACATCTGACAATCATTCCATAACAGCTCATAGAGATCATCCTCGATTTTTTTGAAGACTCTTTTGAATGCAATTAAACTAGATCTTTGTATTCATGTCTTTCTAATCATTTAATAAGTTTTTGGTTGTAAGGCAGTTAAGAGGAGACCCCAAACAGTTCCATTACATAGTTGCATTTGAAAATTCAAAAGCAGTGAGACAGAGGTGTGTGAGTACTTCCTGCTCCAATACTGTGGGAAGATGGCATTGCTATAGGCGACCTCATTTTCCTGAACAGTGACCAGCTTCTTGATAAAGTTTCAAACAAAACAAAGCAGCGTTTTCTCAGTTTAGGTGGTAGTTGTATTCCTGGAAGACTTGTTGGGTATGAGAACTCTGCTAGGCTGCTACTGCTACTTAGGGAGTGGGGAGAGCCAGAAGGGCAGTTTTCTCCATCATTCTTTACAGCTCCGGAGTTTTCCATTGTGTGTGTACTAGTTTATCCAACCCATCTTTTATGCTTGGGCATTTAGATAGTTCCGAATATTTTGCAATGACAAATAACCCTCTTAAAATTATAGGGGCACCTGGGTTGCTCAGTGGGTTAAAGCCTCTGCCTTTGGCTCAGGTCATGATCCCAGGGTCCTGGGATCAAGCCCCACATTGGGCTCTCTGCTCAGCGGGAAGCCTGCTTCCCCCTCTCTTTCTGCCTGCCTTTCTGCCTACTTGTGATTTCTGTCAAATAAATAAAATCTTTTAAAAAACTTTAACTAAGTAAAAAGCAACTTGCAGAATCCCTTTAAAAAATAAATAAAACTATACATATGTATTTTCGTTCTTTTGAGGTACATCTTCAGGGTAAATTCCTAGAAGTGGGATCACTGGGTTGAAAGTAGAAGCATATGAAGTTGTGTTCTATACTGCCGATTTCCTCTTCATGAGGGTTGTGTCATTATGCCACCAATGTAGGAGATGACTTGTTTTCCCACAGCTTTGCCAACTGAATTTATATTCAAGTTCTGAATTTTTGCCCATTTATTGGGTGAAAAATTGTATCTCAATGTAGTTTTTAACTTTTTGAGTATAGTTGACACAAGAGTACATGTTTTAGGTGTACAGCACAGTGACTTGACATCTCTAGGCATCTTTATTTTTTTAAGTAAACTCTATGCCCACCGTGGAGCTCGAACTCATGACCCTGAGATCCAGCCCGTGCTCTACCAACTGAGCCAGCCAGGTGCTTCTCAATGTAGTTTTAATTTGCATTTCTCTTATTGAGTGAAAGTGAACAACTTTACATGGTTAAGAGCCATTTAAAAAAAATCTTTTTGGGTCTATTCATGTCCTCTCTCAAAACTAAACCTTTTTATACATTAGGAGTATTAGTTTTTTATTTGTGACATATGGGCAAATATTTCTTCCTAGTTTGTCATTTGTATTTTTTTTTGTCATGCAAAAGGTTTTTAGAGTATTCAAATCCAGCATTTTTTGTTCATGTTTCTTTTTTCCTGATATTGGGTGGCTTTTCACTTTCTCAGATGCTTTTTTTCCCCCTCTCAGATGCTTTTGAAAGGATATGTCTTTTCTTTAGCTTTGTGGTTGTTTGGCATTTTCTGACTTCTCCTAGAATGTGAATGGCTGTACTCTAGTCCAAGGAATTTCATGGACAGAATTGTTAGCTTTAGAACCCTTATCTTTCAATTCCACCCTCTTGGTTGACGCGCTTTCTCTTTTCTGTCAGTCATACATTTCTGCCTTCTCTTTCATTACCTCTTTATTACCCATTCTCCCCCAGGAACACGGCTTCTGAGGCTGCTACCCCGGCTCTATCCATTTTCAAACCTTTCCCTAAAGCAATGACTGTGACCTACTGAGTGCCAAACTGTGTTCGGTATTTTGTATTTATTATTCCATTTTTTACCCCCTGTAGATTGTTAATGCTTCTTCTAAATGCACGCCTCCCTTCTGCTGTCTCATGGAGTGATTCAGCTCCTTTCCTCACTCTCTACACCTACAGGCTTATGGTGGTAGCAGGATCCTTACTGGATCCCCTGCTCTGTCTGCCCCCTGCCCCCCACCACTACTTGGAGGGGATTTGAAGTTACAGGCTTCTAGTAGTGAAGGCATGAGCCCTGTGTAGTCTTTATTTGTTCTGGTCGATTTGAGAGTTGTTTTGGCAAAGTGAGGGGCAGATCTGTAATCAGGCTACTGCCATTGCTTTTCAGCCCCGGGAGTCTCAACATGCTTAGTAGAAGGATACATTTCAGGACCTAGTCATGACGAAAGCCACTGAAAACCAGCAATATACATGTATCTTCATTGAGTATCAGTGGTTATAAATGGTAGTTGAAGTGGGAGTCGAGAGGGTTGGCGTCAAGATTAGCAAGGGGGACACGCCGCGTAATAGTGGCTTGAGACTTTATCAAGTTGAAAGTTTGAGAAAGTTTAAGCATTTTCTTTAAGACTGTGGGCAAGACAGTGAGTGCTTGCTACTGTAAGGCTGCTACTGCTCAATGTAATATTGGTGGTCCTGGCCATAGCAGTTAAAAAAGGAAAAAAAGAAATGAGGTATGTTATAACAGCATTAAAAAGGGATAAGTATCATTTGAAGATAGTATAACCTTACAAACCTATAACCCTACAAACTCTTAGGTAAGAAAGTTCACTAAGTTGAATACAAGATCAATGGCCACAAAGCAGGAATTTCTTTACCGCAGTGTGGCAGGGGCTCTTGGCTGTCTAACCAACAGCCATTCCCCCTTCTTTGCTCACAAAATCTGTTTCTTTGTGTACGACATCAGGAGATAAGTCATGATTTATCTAAACCAGTCATAGCAAACCCATTCTGTTTTACCAGATTCTAAATTTACCAGCATCCCCTGAAGCTGGGGATGAATTCTATGACGAAGTCCTGGCCAGTAATGTGTGAGCAAAAGTCTGCCAAGTTGTTCCTGGGAGTTTCCACTTTTTGCAAATTTCTGGTTTCTTGAAGCCTTGGTTTCCTCTTGTGTCAGATCATACATGCCTTACCTTTTAAGACTGTGAAGATGAAGTAAGATATTCTCATATCAAAGTGATCCATAAATGTGAAATAAAAAGTAAGTAAATGCTAGTGTTATTCAAGATAGTCAAATGATTATGAGCACAGATGTAGCATTGGTATAAATGCTACAGACTGGCAGTAAGTTTAAGGAGTGCCATTATATACAAGGAAATCCCTTTACCCAATGTTATTATTAAAAAACTAAGAATTGATGAATTTTTTATGTAGCACCTGGCCCAGTGATTTAACTCACAAAAGACTAAGAATCTAGCACCACAGAGAACATGTGATTTGCAGATGGTTACACCTCTACAGCTGTTAAGTTCTAGATCAGGAGTTACAAAATATAAAATGTCAGATCATATATACAGTATAATCTATACTACATGTATATATATTTAAAAATATACCCACAGGGGTGCCTAGATGGCTCAGTGGGTTGGGCCTCTGCCTTCGGCTCGGGTCATGATCTCAGCATCCTGGGATCAAGCCCCACGTCCGGCTCTCTGCTCAGGGGGATCCTGCTTCCCCACCCCCTGACTGCCTCTCTGCCTACTTGTGATCTCTGTTAAATAAAAAAATCTTAAAAAAAATACACACACAAATACATATAGTAACTGTTGATGCTTTATAGGCCACATAGTCCTTGAAGCGAGAAAGCAGCCACGGACATGTAAACAAATAGGTATGGCTGTTCAATAAAAGGAAACAGGCCATGAGCCATTTGGCCTGCAGGCCATAGACAATCCTTGTTCTAGACTCAAGAGTTTATTGTTTGACAGTGAACTTGTCTCACAGGATCATGTCTTGGGATCAACCTAATCATTTTTCCATGACATCATCTCAACCCTATTATTACCATTTTATTATTATTACCACAGTGCAACCAAAGCACTTTCATGGTGATTTATCACATTTGATCCTCAGTCTTCTGTGAGTGAAGAAGGGTAGATCTCATCTTCTTTGTATTGATCAGAAAAAGGCTTAAACTATTTAAGGTCACAGAGCTACTGAGGGGCAAAATCTCTATTTCCTAGAGATCTGTTTAGTGCTTTTTAAAAATATACGACTAAAAACCTTAATTCTACTTCATTGTTTTTAGCTTCTACTGTTAATCCTTTTCTTATTCAAACTCCTGTGAAGCATTATGATTTTTTTTAAAAAAAGATTTTATTTATTTATTTGACAGACAGAGATCACAAGTAGGCAGAGAGGCAGGCAGAGAGAGAGGAGAAAGCAGGCTCCCTGCTGAGTAGGGAGCCCAATGCGGAACTCAATCCCAGGACCCCGGGAACATGACCTGAGCTGAAGGCAGAGGCTTTAACCCACTAAGCCACCCAGGCGCCCCGCATTATGCATTTTTAAAGACTTGAATTTATTCCTTAAATGTAGGTTTTAGCGTCAAATTGAAATTTCTATTTTGATGGTATTGAATATAAAAAGAATGGTTGTGATAGGAGAAGAAATTGGTAGTGAAAAACTTAACTTTGTTTTCTAACTTAAAGCAAATTCTAGTCATTTAAGGAGGGATAACACACTTTCAATTTTAGTGTGAGGAGAAAAACAGAGAGGCAGGATATAGATCAAATCACCATCAAAGGACTATGCATATGCTAGATCTGAACCTACAGTTGATACTAAAATTTCCTCTGTAAAACCCAAACTTTTATGTTTCGCTATAACAGATAACTTAAAAACGGAGAGGACACCGAATAGTCAACATGAGACATGATTTCAAATTGCCAGAGGAAGTCCTCTTTGAAATACCCTAATGCCCAAGTGTCCAGCTATATTACCTAATACCCGAAGCCTTTTCCTTTTCTGTGAAATGGAATATCACCTAGTTTATAGGGTTGAAGAACTGAAAATTCTATGGGTAGATTAAGTAACACAGTACATATGGTAAGATTTCATTAAATGCAGCTCATTAGCCAAGTTTGCACTTATAAAGAAAAAGAAAACTTACACTGAACCATTAATTAGCAGATAAACAAGCCAAAGATTGCTTCCTGTTTACACTTCTACTAGTTATCCCTGTCCAGCTGACAGTAAATGGCCGGTCCTAGGGAAGATTATAAAGCCTGTCGTTTGCAATGATCTGCCAACTCCTCCCACTTCATGTGTCGTCTCGATTTCTACCCCTTCTTCAAGTCTGAACAAAACCATTCAGCTCTCTATACTTTATCCAAGATAACTAGACCAGGGTAAAATTTAGTTTCTACATTCTACTTCTCTCAGGATATCCTTTCTAGGGATGTCTGGGTGGCTCAGTTGATTAAGCATCTGCCTTTGGCTCTGGTCGTGATCCCAGAGTCCTGGGATCCAGTCCAGAGTCGGGCTCCTTGCTCAGGAGGGAGCCTGCTTCTCTCTCTGCCTACTGCTCCTCCTGCTTGCGTGCTCTCTCTGAGAAATAAGTAAATAAAATCTAAAGAAAAAAAATGTTCTTTCTTGATTTTTAAAAGATTCTAATTGGAACAAAAAAGCTTTGTGTCACCTTTAAATACATTTCAGAAATCATATGATTAAAGAATAAGCAGGTGACTTGCAAAGTAGCAGCTGCTGGCAAGAGGCTTCTGTAGTTTAAAGAAAAATATATTCTAAAAATTAACACATTTTTGTCACAATATTTATCTGGAAATTCCAAATAATACTAAAAAAGGATGTGAGTTTTTTTTTTTTTTAAAGTGTATGTATGTATTAGGAGAGGGTCTAAGTTTAAAAAAAAAATTAGAGAAACACTGCCTTAGACTTTTGTGGCATATAAAACTGTTAATTTTTCACTATTTTGCTGTGCCTTACTATAAAAATACAGATAGCACAGCTGTTATGTAGCTTCAACAACTTGATTATAAATTGCTTTCAAAAGTAATTTATTGGGATTTTCCGTATCCTTTAATGAATTGCAAATATATTAACAGAAAAGGCTTTCTCCCCGCCCCCAAGGACTGTACAATTTCTGAAATAAGTCAGGAAAAGCAAAAAGCAAAAAAAAAAAAAAAAAAAAGACACAAAATTACATTGTTTCAATGCAAATAGAACACACACATCACACCCACACTTGCATTTTTCTGGATTTTCACAAAGAAAATGGGTCACCATATTTCTCAGTGAAGACCCATACTATATTCTGGCTAATCAGAGACTTCCAAACTTTTTTCTTCAAAAAGAGCATTTTTAATAGACTAAATACTGGTTATCACTGAGTTTTTGTTTAAGGTACAACAGCAGCATGGTTCAAATGTAACTTGCAGTTCTTGGAAAAAACCAAAAATTTTAAAATAATGAAATACAGAAAAAGTTGGGACCACCTTTCATTATTTTGAGTACCATTGTTCACTTGAAAAAATATTTCTAACCTTCTAAAATCCCAGAGTTAAGAACCATTTCCAAGGGGGAAAAATATCCAATGCCAGAACATAACTTCCAAACAAGTGTGTGTGTGTGTGTGTACACATATATGTATGTGTATGAAAAGCTTAGAGACTAAAAAAGATGTTATTCGTAGTATTTTAAATTTCCTTCAAAGTAACTACTGAAATTTCAAGCAAACATTTTGCTTGATCAAAATGTATGTCCTTTTCTGTTTATTTGATCCTCATTCCAGGCAAAAAAAAAAAAAAAAAAAGGCAAGCAAGCAAGCCAGAAACAGTTACTAGGTGGGAATACGGTTTCAAATACCTAAACGTTTTGAAAGTAGGTATGAGGAAAATGAAATCAGGCTAAGCTTGGGCTGAGCATCCCATAGCCAGCCATTGCCATGGTGTGCCTTCCACAACTATCCTTTTATCCTTGGTCTCAAAATTAGTACCAGAAAGGTTCTCGCCTCTGGCACAGGACATAAATTCCTACTTTGTACAAAAAGATAATTATACATTAGCAAATTATGTTCTAGCTCAGCTTTCTCCAGGCTTTGTAATAGAGCTCAGGTTGAAGGTTTCTATGAAATTTTGTATTTGATAATGTTATACAGCTGGCTTATGATTCGCCAATTAAAAAAATAAAGGTATATAAAATTAAATATTACAGAACTAATGAATAAAATGGAATATTTGTTAGAATCCAAGTGCTAGCCTTTGGGAATTTTTAATGATATTCATTTACTCCCAACCTTTCCTTTTTCTTATAAATTATTTCTTTAAGCAGCACATATTACATGGATTTAGGTAGGAAATTTTGTTAAATATCTCTCTGGCATCCAATACCTAATCTAAGACTCTGACTTGAATTAATTTATGGCGATATTTAATCCACATTCAAATGAACAGATTAACAGTAAATGATAGGAAGTTACTGAAGCTACAGGTTAAAATTTTGTTCACATCTTCTGTAATCCACCTTATTTTTACAACTTGACTAACAAGTACAGGTAACCAGTAGATAAATTTGTCCTTCATCAAATAATCCAAAATAATAACCGTAGGCCTGTCATTCATAAGAAACTATAATTTGTTATATTCTGACATTGGCACTTAAAAAAAAGTTAACAACTAAAGTTTCTCTAAAAATTTCAATACATTACAATAAAGGAGATACACAATTTAAGACTTTAAATCTGTTACTGTGAATTTCCAATAATTCCCATTTTATTATGCATAATTAGATCTTTAAAATTGTGGCCATTCCCCGAAGACACCAATTTATGAGAAACTCAGGAGAGAACTCACCTCCTTCATAAGAATGGGGTTTTTCTTTTGCAGCTAAAATTTTCTAATAGCCTAAACCCAATCACTCTCGGTAAACGTTTTGGTGACTCACGCTACTGAAAATAATTTGAAGCAGAGAGCCGGAAAGAATGGAAATGACCTCAACCAAAGGTAACTACACATTCTTGCACCCTGCTTACACACTTAGAAAAGTCAAAGGGATATTTTCTTGAACAAATATAGAGTCAAGGTTATGGTACAATTTTGATTGTATTAAGGCTTTCACTATCATGATCTCTTAAAGTCTCTCCACTTTAGTGTTCTCATTTTGATTCTTATGGTGAACTTAAATGGCTATTAAGGGCCTTGTTTTGGCTTTTCAGTGGGCAAACACTCTACCATCTCTGAATGTTAAAGGTGATCCCACAGAGCTCAAAGAGAAGAGGCAATATGGTAAAGGGACAACTTTAAAGTTTGCAATACCAAGACAATGATCAACACTTTGAAGCAAGATGAATAAATTAAAATTCTTGGTTAGACATTAAAGCATTCTTGCCAAGAATAAGTGTACACTGTATGGAGGGATATTTGATTCCTACACATGAGTCCCAATGTGCCCATTACATTTGCTTATGGGAGACACTGCAAGTTTAAGGTAATTTACATTCCTTGGCAATCAAGTTACTCTGTTATAGGCAATGTCTTTTTATTGTTCCATCTGGCACTTGCTAACACCATTCTTGAAGAACCTAGAAATGAAGGTCAGTCACTCTGTTAATCAGGAACAGAACCAAATAAAAACAAATTTTTGGAAAAACGACCAAGAAATTCTGGTTCATCACTATTTTCCGTATCTAATGGTTCCTTCAAGATAAAACATAACTCTTCCTTCCATGATAGCTTTCCAACAAAGGGAGATTAAAAGAAAAACAAAAACAAAAACAAAACCAAAACACATAAAGTTCCCCATCCTACCCCCTAAATTGCCATTCATACTGGTGAAAGAGCCAGTCTTGTTAGCAGCTAAATATTGCACTGCCTTTCATTCTGTGTACAGTCAGGGTCCAATGAAAGTGGCACACTCATGGTATAAGTGATGGATGATGACACTGCCGGCTCAAGAGTGAAGACTCAGTATATGGAGGGACAAGAAACATGTCAGCACTAGTCACACATCCAGTTGCAAAAGTCTGATTTCCAGAAGTTAAAATTCATCACTTTCAGCTGCATGAAGTTGTGTGTCGTCTGCATCTGTCATGCTGCTCTCCTGGGATTCATCTGTTCCCACTTTAAAAATAAAAATAAAAGTCTACAGTAAGGTATCTGACAAATCTTTCTTCTTGGTTCATGAAAACAAGTAAGGAAAACTATTCCATGCAGAGAGAGGAGATCTTAAATTAAGGCCCTTAAAAATCCTGATATCCTTCAATAAAATGCAACTCAGGTTCCTTATTTTACAGCATGTCTGAGATCAGTTCATTGCATTTAACCTTTAAGAGTTTTAAATATTAAAGCTGCCTCTCCCTAATGAATTCCTTATTCCTACCCTAGCTAGGAATTAGAATTAGGGTAGGAATTATTCCTACCCTAGCTAGGAATTACGTATTTAAGACACTGAAAAAAGACTGACATTTTCTCCAACTCTTGACTCTACTTTGGGAACAGTCCCTGCTAGTCCACAGAAATATAAAATACACGCTCAGTTTAAAAAGGGTTATTGGGATTACAGGAATTATGATTTTAGTTAAAGCCTTCTGCCAAGTTTTCTGGAACAAAGGCATCTTAGTTCATCTCATCAGAAGTTTTTCAATTCTCTTGTTATTAAAAATACTATTAGGGGCGTCTTAGATGGCAGTCAATTGAGTGACCCACTCTTGGTTTCAGTTCAGGTCGTGATCTCAGTCAGGGTTGTGAGATCAAGCCCTGCATCCAGCTCCATGCTAGGTGTAGACTTGCTTAAGATTCTCTCTCTCCCTCTACCCCTTCCCCCGACTCCCCCACCCTTCACCCCCCAGTCTAAAAAGAAAAAAAAAAAATCTTAAAAAAGGACTCAGGGAGTGCCTGGGTGGCTCAGTGGGTTAGGCCTCTGTCTTCGGCTCGGGTCATGATCTCAGGGTCCTGGGATCGAGCCCTGCATCGGGCTCTGTGCTCAGCAGGGAGCCTGCTTCCCCCTCCCCACTTTGCCTGCCTCTCTGCCTGCTTGTGATCTGTCAAATACATAAATAAAATCTTTTTTTTTTTTTAAAGATTTTATTTATGTATTTGACAGAGAGAGATCACAAGTAGGCAGAGAGGCAGGCAGAGAGAGAGAGAGGAGGAAGCAGGCTCCCTGCTGAGCAGAGAGCCCGATGCGGGACTCGATCCCAGGACCCTGAGATCATGACCTGAGCCGAAGGCAGCGGCTTAACCCACTGAGCCACCCAGGCGCCCAATAAATAAAATCTTTAAAAAAAAAAAAAAAAAACGGACTCAGTTCTCACTAGTTATTTTAAGATATACACTCAAGTGACGAGTGCCTCAGTCAGTTGAGCATCTGACTCTTGGTTTCAGCTCAGGTCATGATCTCATGGTTCCTGGGACAGAGCCCCATGCAGGGCTCCACGCTCAGCAGGGAGTCTGCTTGAAGATTCTCTCCTTCTACCCTTCCCCCACTTGCACGCTCTCTCAAATAAAAAAATTTAAAGAAAAATCTTAAAAAAAAGATATGCACTCAATTTAGGGATAGAGTATTTACTACTGCTTTAAACTACTTCTTTGTTCACTCCTCTTCTTCACCCTTCAATTTATATACATTAGCCATATTTTTAGATTTTGAATTTGCTAGAGTTTCGGAGAATTTGAATAGTCATACTGCAGATCTGTCAATACTTTCTAATGTGCATAGATTTATTTTTCATTCACTTAGCACTTACAATGTCTTCAACATACTCTCACCTCTACCATTCCCACCCCACCCCGCATTCCTATGAAGCATAAGGCAGGCATTAGTTACGTATTTAAACCTCAACTGAGGTCCTAGGAAAAACTTGCAATGGATTTATCAAAGTCACACAGCAAATTAGATCCAAAATGATTAGTTACCTGATACCACATGTACTTGTTAACATATTGCCCTATTTAATTTCTCTAAAATTCCATTTAGTATAAAAAAATATACTACGGTTAAAAAAAATAAAAAGCAGACTACAAATCCTTATGCAAAGGTAGCTCTCTGAATATTTAATACTCAAGAAAACTTCCATGTTTACTTTATGTCATAAATAAAAATCTGTCCCCCTTTGCCTAACTCTGAGGTGATGTTTTATTAGCTCTCTGGTTTGATACACATACAAACCTGGTTCTTATGGATGATACTCACTGATCTGTTCTTCTTGGGTTATTGGCTCCTCATCATCTGGAAGGTAGCGCTTATCAATTGCCTCTTTAATCTGGTTATTGGCTCCTTTAGGATCTAAATCCATAGCCCAAGAGAAATTCATCAGGGCGAGGTGCGTTTGACCTAACTTCTTGTAAACCTAAAAATAAACAGTAGCACTACATTTTTCATTAAGTTGTGAGTTTCAATTATAAAATCCTATACATTAGTAATTTAAATAGGCTTCTGATTTACATGCTACAAACCCATTCTGATAAGTAGGCCATTTTCATCCTATAGAAAAACTCAAGACTAACCTAGTTCCTTCTAATATATTCAGATATTTTCAGAATTCCTTGCCTCTGACAGTGAGCTTCCAATAAATCATACTTTGACTGGATCAATGACAACTAAAAGAAATGGACTATAAGCTGCTTGATCAGCATTTATTTACACTGATTTTAAGAGCTGTTATATCAACTCTAAACACCTGTCCACTGTTCCCAGTTACCTTAACCAGTTGGCATCTAGTGGCCAAGTCTATAAAGTCTTGACTAGTCTGTCTTAGAAATCTTGGAAGCCAGTTCTTCTCGCTAAGACAACACAGAACCATTAATTTTCTTCTTTTAGGGGATGCCTATGTATTTTGTTGATCATTGGAGGCTAAGAGCTTTCTAAGACACAATCTCCGTTATGAACTCAGGACTGCCATTGGCTGTTAAGTGTTAATACATGCCCAAAACCACAGTATGTTTAGGATTATGGAGTGTGTGTTCTTACTCCTAATCAGGATATCATCGTCTTAAATGTTTTAACTTAATTCATTCTTTATTCCCAGAGCATTTAGTTCAGAGCTCTAGCTGAATTTGCTCAACAGATGTTGCACAATATGTATTGTATTTCTTCTTCAGAAGTTAATACTTGTTATCAAAGTCACAATTTAGGACCATGGCCCCAATCTTTACCTTTCCTATTAAGAAGTAAACGAGGGATTCTTTGGGAACAATTTGTTTCAATTCTTCAAGTTCTTGTAAAGCAGACTGAAAAAAGCAAAGAAAAACAGAGTAGCAAAATTTTACAAAGTTCTAATTAAGCAAGTGTCTTTATTTGATTTCCCAAGTCATCTTACCTAAAGCTTATACTAGATCTTAATCAATGCACTTCCTTATTGCATTAGTTCTTGTTGTGAAAATAAAACGGATGAAAATACTATGAGAACAGGAACTAAGAAATGGCAGGAATTCACCAGAGTACACTGAGAGCACATACATCAGGTGACAATGCTTGCTTTTGTCACCATTTTCTTTCTTTCTTTATTTATTTTTTAAATTTTTTATTTTTTATAAACATATATTTTTATCCCCAGGGGTACAGGTCTGTGAATCACCAGGTTTACACACTTCACAGCACTCACCAAAGCACATACCCTCCCCAATGTCCATAATCCCACCCCCTTCTCTCAAACCCCCTCCCCCCAGCAACCCTCAGTTTGTTTTGTGAAATTAAGAGTCACTTATGATTTGTCTCCCTCCCAATCCCATCTTGTTTCATTTATTCTTCTCCTACCCACTTAAGCCACCATGTTGCATCACCATCACCATTTTATTTAAAATAACAATACTCCATTACACTGTGTAAAAGCATTTTGAAAACTAAGTTGCAGAATAAAACAATTTTGAAGTTCTGTTAATAAACCTTTTCCCCTATGCAAACAACTAAGCTTTGAATACCAACCTGTCATTTTAACTAATGATGAAGAGTCTAAAATTTAACCCTCTGAATTAAGTCAAAACTGTCTAGAAATCTTTTGACCATTGTTGAAGGGCTGGGGAAATTGAGAGAAAAGATAAAGAAATAGATTTGCATTTAAAAGACATGACGATCAAAAATGAAACTGGTTCCCCAAATGAGATATTGTCCATTTTTCACCTAGCAAATGGACAAAAATAAAAATAACTTGATGTTGCATAAAGTTACCATGAGAAAGAGGAATCAGGCATTCTCACCACTGAAGGTGGAATTATAAACTGATGCAACCTGTTTGTGAGGACAGTTTAGCACTATCTATTAAGTTAAAAACTGCACCACTGATTCAGCAATCTCACTGCTAGGCATTTATCTCAGGGGTATATTCAAAAAAGTTCACTAAATCACCTTTGTAAGAATATTCAATCCAACATGCTGCTGCAAATCACAACAAGGTGTGTCTAATCATAGCCTAGATAAATAAATTGTGGTCCATCCTCTATGGGACACTATATCTGTAGGTGCTCAACCGTATGTTAAAAGAATTAAAAAAACAAAAAACCAAAAGCGAGATGCAAAAGAGTACATGCAAAAATACTATTTCTTTCGTAACAAAATATATATCACACATATACAAACAGTTATGTGGGTATTCCCATGTTTTATATTTATGTGAGCATATATATATATTTTTCTTTTTTCTGGCAGAAATCAATACATATATGGCCCATATATATGGCTGACTCTTGGGGAGGGAGTGATTGAGGTAAAAGGGGAGAAGAGACCTTCTATTTTTTCCTTGGTAGCTTGCTTTATTTTTTGAAATTTCTAACATAAATAGATTTTATTTCTCTTTAATGTCCACAGAGGTTATATACTTTTCTTCTCTATGCCTCTTTGTAGTAAAAACAAAATCCAATATAATTTAGGATTAAAAAAAAAGGTAAGTATCAAATATCTCTCCACAGGAGTGTTAAAGTGAAAAAAGCAAATTATAGAACAGTATGTGAAAAATGACCACAGTTATGACAGCTTAAAATAAGACACATTTTTTTTAATCTTGCAGTCTGTGCATTAGAAGTCTAATATGAGTCTCACTGGGCTAAAATCAAGGTGCCTTCCTTTCTGGAGGGTATCTGTTTCCCTGCCTTTCTTGGCATCTAGAGGCTACCCACAGTTTTTGGCTTGTAGCCTCCTTCCTCCAACTTCAAAGGTAACAAAGTCTGGTTGAGTCTTTCTCATTCTGGTTCTGATTACAGCTGGGAAAGATACTCCACTTTTAAGATTCATGTGATTAGACTAGGACTGCCTCAATAAGGCAGGATACTCTCCCCAACTCAGGTCTGTATCTTTAATCTCATCTGTAAAGTTTCTTCTGCTGTGCAAGGTAACACATTCACAGGTGCTCAGGATTAGAGCATGGACATCCTTAAGTGATCATTACCCTGCCTACCACCAGAGGGTAAGTCCAATTTGTTAGGTACAATTAAAAATACATAAATAAGGAAAAAGATCTAAAGAAGTATGTTCTGAGTTACCAATGCTCCTCCCTGAAAGGTCCCCTTATGAGGCACATTCAACTTTGTATTTTTTTATATCTTCATATTATTTGAATTTTTGGGTAATAAGCCTGTTACTTTCATAAAAAGCCCCCAAAGAGATATAAGGAATAAAGTAGTGATCAAAGACAGTGGGCTAGTAAAGGTAGCAGAGGATTATATGGGCATTTGGGTAAATTAGGGGATTTATTCATTGATTGGTATAAGACTTTAGTATTCTCTCTCCAAGAAGGGTATAAAAGATAAGGAACCAATCTTATTTCACAGTTCTAAGAGAGCTTAATACATCCTTACCTGACCCTCTCTTACCGTAAGGCCAAATGTAATTTCTTGGCTTTTGTAAATTTTTTATGTAAAAAATATTACATAAATTTTTTATTTTTTACTTTTATCTAAAATAAAAGATTAAAAAAAAATTTTTGTGTGAAGTAGTATGTAAGTAGCTGGGTGGTAGGTTCCATGGACTCATTATCACAATATAGTGATGTCTGAAGTTTTCTCTAATAAAAAGGAATAAAAAATATGGGACACCTGGGTTGCTCAGTAGGTTACGCCTCTGCCTTTGGCTCAGATCATGATCTCAGGGTCCTGGGATGGAGCCCTGCATCAGGCTCTCTGCTCAGCAGGGAGCCTGCTTCCCCGCCCCCGGCCCCTGCCTGCTGGTCTGCCTACTTGTGATCTCTCTCTCTGTGTCAAATAAATAAATAAATAAATAAAATCTTTAAAAAAAAAAAAAAAAAAAAAAAAGAAGAGTAAAGGCACACACACACACGTGCATGTGCACTTTCTTAGCGTATTTATTTTAAAGTGCTGCTTTTTACACAAGTCTGTAAGGGGCTCTGGAGCATCCTTAACACTTCATTGTCTTCCTAACTGCTGGCAACCTAACAGAAAAACTCAAAATACTGCTGGGCTGAATGGGTCTTAGAATCACACCTGCTTGTCTAGGAATGGAAGACTTATTACACATGATAATTCTACAAGGTAGACTGTTTTCTAGTCCTTCCATACTACAAAGTATTGTAAAATATACATGGAATAAAAAATCAAGATAAAAGATCTGTGGTCACAGATATCATTTACTTACAATCACTGTTAAGACCTATCAAACATTACTGACAGGGACTGATGAAGCCTGTACCACAATGAAGAAGCCTGAGACTGATTTTAATATTGCAAAAAAGCAATTTTCACACTGGTTGGGTCTCTAGACTTCTTTATACTCTTAAAGCTTATTGAGGAACCCAAAGAGTTTTTGTTAATGTGTATTATAGCTATCAATACTTACTATTATCAGAAATTAAAATGTGAAAAGTTTTAAAAACATTTATCCATTAATTTAAAAGTAACAACACCAAAGCATTACATGTTAACATAGATAATATTTTTTAATGAAAAATAACTTTTCAGAACAGTAAGTCAGTAAGAATAGTGGCACTGCTTAACATTTTTTCAAAACTCTAGTTAAAACGGCTGGACTCGCTTATCTGCTTCTGCATTCAATCTGTTCGCCATGTGCTTTTGGAAAATTCCACTGTCCATTGGTGAGAGAACAAGAGTGAAAAAGGCAAATAACATCTAAATATTACTCTGGAAATAGTTTTGACCTTGTAGACTCCTTAAAAGGACTTTTGGGGACCCCCAGAAGTTCACAGGCCATACTGAGAACCACTGTTTTAAAGAAGTATTAATCGGGACAACAAACCCCAGTCCTTCACTGCTCACCACACAGCTCAGAATGGATAGGGTTTCTATAACTGCGTGTTGTAATTGCTATAAACATTTCATGCCTCTATCATACCTGCCACCCTGATAATCTAATTACAAAGACTCACTGAGAAACAGTATCTAACATAGTATCAGAGTTCTCATTTCTGCCTGACAGACTTAAGACTTACCTGATATCAATGCAGCTCAAGGCTTTTGCCACAGAGAGGTTGCCACCATTTGCTTTCCATTTTTCAAGCCAAGACACTTCACAAGTAATCCGTAACTTTTCCCCATACTCCTTTTTATTTTAGTAGCGTTAGATTGGGTATACCCGTGCATCAAGGTAGGCCTTATCATTTAGTCAAACCCTAAGCTGGTAGTCAAAAATGACTGTGACCATTATAACTTCAACAATGGGTCAGATCAGAATTTGGGCTTCTTGAACCAAGCACAGGGCTGATTTATATGGCATACGTGGGTAGAGGTGATGGCATTAAAATGGCTCTGAGAGTAATAAATTGATTAAAATCCTTCAATTGAAGAAACTGACCACAAATGTAAAGAGGTACAATGAAGCAGAAACATGAAAATAAATGGTGAATTACAATTATAGTACCTCGAAGAGCAAGTTAAAAGTTGAAAAGTGTTTCTTAGATTTAAAAGTAGCTTTTACAGAAGAACAAAAACAGTAGGACTAGACACCTACTTCTTAATGAAGAAAAACAGTGAGATAGGGGAATCACTGAATAAATGACAATCCATCCTACCTATCAGTATTTCATAAAGAATAAATTAGATGGTTGATTTTATGTATCTTTGTTAGTCTGAAAATATTAAGAGTTTATCATTGGTTTTGTATTTTTCTATTTCAGCAAATGTCAATGTGTCCTGGAAGAACTGATTTCTAAGGAGTCTACTGAAATGGATTATTTGGCCCAACATTTTCTGTGCATTTAAATTTGGGGAGTTTTTTGTTTGTTTGTTTTTTGTTCGGTAAGTTTTTACTCTTTTTAGGAAGAGCCTAAATTTATTAAACAACTAACCTGAACTTTAAATCAAAACTTTGGATTCACGGTTTATGATTTAGTAAATGATGACAAAAACCCCATGTCACTTTGTGTCTCTTTTTCCTTTCTCAATTTTCCTTATCTTCTTTTTTTTTTCCCATGCTAGAGCTTCACAATTTGGAAAACAGTGTGAGAAGTAAAGAGATAAACACATCATGCTAGACCAAGTATCTCTATCATAAGCTTTCATAACTCACTATTACTTTTCCTTTATGTACTCAACATGCATTATTTTTGTCATTATTTGATTAATGTCTGTTGCCCCTCTAAAAGGGTACCATCTGGTGAGTTCTTCAAACGCAAGAAATGTGATTGCTTTGCTTGCCACTATACTCCTAGTCACTGACATGTAACAGGTACTCAGTAAACATCCGCTGAATAATGCACACTCATTCATTTGCCACCTGCTCAGATATTTGGGTCCTAAGAGAATGGTTTAGGTCTTCCCTTTAAGATAACTCCCTGATGGAAAAACTGTCTTTCTATATATGGAATTCTTACGAGGGATAACACATATTCCTAAATATCCATACAATCCATCCTACCTATCAGTATTTCATAAAGAAAATCACAAAAGAAAATGAAGATTCTGAAAATGGCAAAAATAAACTATTAGAGATGAAAAGTATAAATAACTTTTGGTCTATTAAAAGAAGGGGCAAAACTTAAGCAATAAAATGCAGAAAACCATTGAGATACGTATCTTACCTTATATTTTTCATTTGCAAATAAAACTGAGGCTCTGTGAAATTTGCATAGAGGGTTCTTGGGATCAATGACAATGGCTTTGTTTAGGGTATCCAAAGCCTTCTCGGATTTTTTCAGTGCATGCTGAACCTATGAGAAATAAAGATCATATTAATGTTTCCTTTTGACATTTATGAAGAAAGGGAAGAACCATATACTGTGACTCAAATCAACATGAAGATAATAAGACTACTGAGACATCTGGCTGGATCAATTGGTAGAGCGTACAACTCTTGATCTCGGGGTCATGAGTTTGAGTAACACTTGGACATACAGATTACTTAAGAAAAAAAATACTAAATCTACTAAAGTTGTATGGTGTGAGAGGGTTTTCTAAGAGTTAAGAGGACTTAATAGTTGATTACCAGACTATTAACAGATTATCTCTAAAATCTCTTCTAATTCTAATTCAACTGCTTAACTTTCCAGGTGAGAATATGGACATCACGTTAAATAACTTGCTCCGGGATCAGAACCTCGGTCCTCTGGCACCCAATCCACCATTATGTATCCCAAGCAATAATCCACAGTGATTATTTTATCTTTATGGCAGATATTTAGTACCTTTAAGTCTAAAAGACAAGAAAAACCTTGATTTTCCCCTCACAGGAAAATCTTACTATTTAGTTAGAGAATACTTACATTTCAATATGTTTATTAAATATTAGGCTTTTCAAAACTATGTTCAAATAAACACTAGAGGATTTGGCTCTAAACCCTTACCACCAGCACTGCTTCACTCAGAACAATTACATCTCTACTTATTTTAGGAATTTATTTTAAAAATAATTCTTGTTGTCACAAATGGCAAGATTTCATTTCTTTTGATGGCTGCATAATATTCCATTGTGTATATATACCACATCTTCTTGATCCATTCATCTGTTGATGGACATCTAGGTTCTTTCCATAGTTTGGCTATTGTGGACATTGCTGCTATAAACATTCGGGTGCACGTGCCCCTTTGGATCACTACGTTTGTATCTTTAGGGTAAATACTGTGTGGGATTTTTAAATGCTATTTAAAATATTTACTTCACCGTATTCCAGATCAATGATTTTCAGATTTGTAAAACAGAAGAATTTTTTTTTTAAAGATTTTATTTATTTATTTGACAGAGAGAAATCACAAGTAGGCAGAGAGGCAGGCAGAGAGAGAGAGAGAGGAGGAAGCAGGCTCCCTGCTGAGCAGGGAGCCCGATGCGGGACTCGATCCCAGGACCCTGAGATCATGACCTGAGCCGAAGGTAGCGGCTTAACCACTGAGCCACCCAAGCGCCCATACACTATGATCTTTGTAGAAGGTTATTGCTACATGTGGCCAAATATTCTGCCCACCAAATTGAAATCCTAAACATTAGTTCTCTAACAGAGAAAAGCATATTCTATTACTTGAAAACATCTTCAAACAAACCACACAAAATTTTTAAATTGTCTATTCCACAATAACTTTAAAAGAAAGCCTACTTTAAAGATGTCCAACTTCACTAAAGGGTATCAAATGGTACTTAAGTTTGATTTGTTTAAGTGATGAGAAAAATTCTTTGTTGATATATTTTGCATAGTATCTAACTATGAAAAAAGTTACCATGACAATTAGAAAATGTTATAAAGAACTGTAATTCTTCTCCCAAAATGAACAGTGAAATTCCCAACTCACATAATTTCCTCACATTGTATGCCCAGTCCCACAAGCTCGCTGAGAGAAGTGAAGGGGAGGGGAAGGAGGGAGGGAAGACATGGGTAAGAGGCAAGAACAAGAACTACTGGTACCGTGTTTACAGAGAAACTAATAAATGAGATTTCAAAAAGCAAACATACTTCTTCTCTGATTGAGGTACAACTTATTATCAAACAATTAAGTTTCTGTTCTGATTTTTAAAAAACAGATTTTTACGACAATATTCATAATATTGACACGTACATATTAGGGCTAGTTATCATCTCCTTTTGACTTTTTTTTTTTAACTTTTCCTTTCTTAAAAAAAAAAGTAAGAGCCAAACTCCTTTAAAGCTTTGAACTGTGTATACAGAAAATGAGAGTGCACTCTCTCTTGCTTTCAAAAAAATAAAATTTATTTAAAAAAAAAAAAAAAAAGGGCATCAGTGCCTGGGTGGCTTGGTAAGTTAAGCATGTGCCTTTAGCTCAGATCATGACCTCAGGGTCCTGGGATCAAGCCCCACGTTCTTAGGCTCCCTGCCCAGTGGGGAGTACCTCCCCCTCCCTCTGTCCCTCTCTACTACTCCTGTGTGCGTGTGCTCTCTCTCTCAAATAAATAAAATCTTAAAAAAAAAAGAGAGAGAGAACAAAAGAAAATGAGAGTGCAGTGAACATAATATTTAGTCCAACAATCAGGATGCAGTTGCTCCTTTCCATTCTACCAGATACTGCACCTTTTCATTAAGTGTTAACTGATGAGACGATACTTCATATTTTTTACCATGTGCTACTCTACCTACAGCACCAAAATAACCAGTAATGGAGTTTTTTTAATGACTGAGTTGCAACTCCTGATCTGTTAATTTATGCAAAATCTGTGTTGAGTTAATCAAATTGGTAATCATCTTTGCCCTCATCATTCTTCTAGTTATTCCACTCAGTCTTTATGATTAATGGTTCTAAGATCAAACAGATCATATTGACAGACAGCACAAGTATTTGGGGAAACAGTGTCTGTTATATTACCAAATTATTGGAAAAATTTTATTTCATTATCTTTCAGATTTCATAAAGTGTAGTATATATAACACCTATTAAATGATTCTAAAATACTGAAATTTTCCTTCAAGTGTAAAATATATACCGAGCCTGTAAATTACTGTGACTAGACTTTACTGTCATTCTACTACATTCTTGCGTACATATGTATATAGCTATGTGTGTGATTACGTGATCTTTGTGATACAGATTATGGAACTGGGCAGGTTTGAGTATATATCCTGTGCTTTTTTCAGAAATAGTTGCAATGTTTACACAGCAGCATTACTTGTCAGGTTTTTATTGCTTGCTGTTGTTTGCTGTGTAAAAGAAATGTGTCAAACAAGTTTAAAGTTTAGTGTGTTCTGAAGAAGGGTGTGAACAACAGTGTTCACGGGCTTTTAGAATGCTTTCCATTTTCAGTTCTTGTAACTCAGTTGTTTAGAACTTAAAAGCAATTCAAATAATATGAACATTATCGCCTACTAGAAATAATGTTTTCAAGTTTTCATGGCACATTATGACTGTAAATGTCTCCCCACCTCAACAGTAAAGTCTATGGGAGACTCATGAAGATTCATGAAATGTCCATAGTGACTGTTAGTCATGTTGAATAAGTCTAGTATGAACAAAGTATTTTATTGCACAGAGTAAAAAAAAAATAGTATGTTGCCTAACAAAGCTACTGCTGCTTTATTACAACATTACGTTTTGTTTTTATAAAATGTACCAAGATTTGAATTGATAACCTTTATTTTACATGGAAAAAACCCAGTTTCTTTAAAAAGCAAAATGGTGATTCACATCACCTTTTAGAATTTTAATTAGTTTTGGGAGAATATCCAAGACAACAGAGGAGTAGGAGATCTTAGTTTTGTCTGGCCCCAGGAAATTAGCTGGATAGCTATCAAATCATTTTAAACACAACTCAACTGAAGATCTAAGAAAAGAACTGCTACAATTCTACAAATAGAAGAGCAACCACTTTCTGCAAGAATGAAAGACAGAAAAACTCACCTCAAGAAAGAACAAGAGGCAGTACTGACTGCCAAGGACCTAACCAGTATGGATATAAGAAAGATGCTAGAACTAGAGCTCAGAATAACAATTACAAAGCTAAACTTTAAAGGCTATTAATGAGATGCAATAAAAAACGGAGGCTCTAACTGCTAGGATAAAGGATGCAGAAGAGAGAATTAATGGATAATAAAGAAGCTGAGTAAAAGAGATAAACAACCACTGGATCATGAGGGGAAAATCAACAGATAAGTGATACCATAAAGCAAAACAGTATTAGAATAACTGGGATCCCAGACAAAGAAAGAGAGAGGGAGGGCAGACGGTATACTGAAGCAAATTATAGCTGAGAACTTCCCTAATCTGGGGAAGGAAGCAGCCATTCACGTCCAGGAGGCACAGAGAACCCCCTCAAAATCAATAAAAATAGATCAACACCTCAACATGTAATAGTGAACCTTGCAAATCTAAGACAAAAGAGAAAATCCTGAAAGGAGCTCAGGAAAAGAGGTCCATAACCTACACAGGTAGAAACATGAGCCTGGCAGCAGACTTATCCACAGAGACCTGGCAGGTCAGAAAGGACTGCCATGATATATTCAGGGTGCTAAATGAGGAAATATGCAGCCAAGAATACTTTATCCAGCTAGGATGTCTTTCAAAATAGAAGGAGTGATAAAATGCTTCCAAGACAAACAGAAGCTAAAAGAATTTGTGACCACCAAACCAGCCCTACAAGAAATATCAAAAGGGATCTAAAGTAACATAGGCCAGAAAGGAATAGAGACAATCTACAGAAACAGTGACTTTACAGGTAATAACAATAGCACTAACTTCATATCTTTCAATAGTTACTCAAAATGTAAATAGGCTACATAACCCAATCAAAAGACACAGGGTATCAGATTGGATAAAAAAGCAAGACCTATCCATACACTATCTGCAAGAGACTCATTTAAGACCTACAGATACTTCTAGATTGAAAGTGAGGGGGCAGAAAATCATTTATCATGCTAATGGACATCAAAAGAAAGCTGGGGTAGTAATCCTCATATCAGACAAATTAGATTTTAAACCAAAGACTCTAGTAAGAGATGAGGAAGGACACTATATCATAATTAAAGGGTCAATCCAAAAGAAGATCTAACAATTGTAAATATTTATGCCCCTAACATGGGAGGAACCAATTACATAAACCAATAAATGAAAAAATTAAAGAAACACACTGATAACAATACAATAATAGTAGAAGACTTTAACACCCTACTCACTGCAACAGACAGATTATCTAAGCAGAAGATCAGTAAGGAAACAAGACCTTTGAATGACACACTGGACCAGATGGACTTCACGGATATATTCAGAACATTCCATCCTAAACTAAAAGAATACAGTCTTCTTGAATACACATGGAACATTCTCCAGAACAGATCACATACTGGGTCACAAATCAGGTCTCAACCAGAACTAAAAGACTGGGATCATTCCCTTCATATTTTCAGATCACAATGCTCTGAAAGTTGAACTCAACCACAAGTGGAAATTTGGAAGGAACTCAAATATTTGGAGGTTAGAGAGCATTCTACTAAGGAATGAATGTGTCAACCAGGAAATTAAAGAAGAATTAAAAATATTCATGGAAACAAATGGAAATGAAAACACAACTGTCCAAAACTTTTGCAATGCAGTCAAGGCAGTCCTAAGAGGTAAGTATATAGCAATACAAGGCTTTCTCAAAAAACAAGAAAGTTCTCACATACGCAACCTAACCTTACACCTAAAAGAGGTGGAGAAAGAACAGCAAATAAAGTCAAAACCCAGTAGGAGAACAGAAATAATAAAGATTAGAGCAGAAATCAATGAAATAGAAAACAAAGAACAGTAGAACAGATCAATAAACTAGAAAATGGTTCTTCAAAAGAATTAATGAAATTGATAACCCCCTGGCCAGACTTATCAAAAAAGAGAAAGGACCCAAATAAATAAAATCATGAATGAAAGAGGAGAGATCATAACGAACACCAAAAAAAAATACAGTACAATTATAAGAATATAATATGAGCAACTATATGCCAACAAATTAGGCAACCTGGAAGAAGTAGATGTATTCCTAGAGATGTATAAACTGTCAAAGCTGAAACAGGCAAAAATAGAAAACCTGAACAGACCCGTAACGAGCAAGGAAATTGAAGTAATAATGAAAAATCTCCCAACAAACAAGAGTCCAGGGCCTGACAGCTTCCCAGGGGAATTCTACCAAACATTTAAAGATTTAATGCTTATTCTGCAGCTGTTTGAAAAAAAGAAATGGACCGAATAATGTACGGAGCTACTGAATCACTGAGTTGTACACCTGAAACTAATGTAATAGTGTCACACTGTGTGTCAAATATACTTCAATTAAAAAAAAAAAAGAAAGAAAAAAAAAAAAGAATGGAAGGAAAACTTCCAAACTCTTCCTGTAAGACCAGCATTACCTCTATCCCCAAGTCAAAGACTCCACTAAAGAATTACAGACCAATATCTCTGATGAACATGGACGAAAAAATTCTCACCTAGATACTAGTGAAAGGTTTCCAACAGTACATTAAAAGGATTATTTACCATGACCACGTGGGATTTATTCCTGGGCTGCAAGGGTGGTTCAACATCCACAAATCAATCAATATGATTATACTACATAAATAAAAGAAAGGACAAGAACCATATAATCCTCCCAATAGAATCAGAAAGGCCATCTGACAAAGTACAGCATCCTTTCTTGATTAAAACTCTTCACAGTGTAGGGATAGAGAAAACATACCTCAAAATATCATAAAAGCCATCTATGAAAAGCCCATCAATGGGGAAAAATTGAGAGCTTTCCCCCTAAGGTCAAGAACATGACAGGGATGTCCACTCTCACCACTGTTGTTCAACATAGTACTAAAAGTCCTACTCTCAGAAATCAGAAGAAATAAAAGAAATAAAAGGTATCAAAGTAAACAGAAATAATAAGAAATCAAAAAGAAATAAAAGGCATCCAAATCAGCAAAGAAGAAGTCAAACTCTCACTCTTCGAAGATGACATGTGGAAAACACAAAAGACTCCATCCACCCCCAAATCGTTAGAACTCATTCGGGGATTCAGCACAGTGGCAGGATATAAAACCAATGCAGAGAAATCAGCTGCATTTCTATATACTAACAATGAGGCAGAAGAAAGAGAAATTAAGGAGTTAATCCCATTTAAAACTGCACCCCGAACCATAAGATACATAGGAATAAACCTAACCAAGGAGGCATAGGATCTGTACTCAGAAAACTACAGAACACTCATGAAAGAAATTGAGGAAGACACAAAGAAATGGAAAAATGTTCCATGCTTATGGATTAGAAGAACAAATATTGTTAGAGCAATCTTTACATTTAGTGCAATCCCTATCAAAATGCCACCAACTTTTTTCACGGAGCTAGAACAAAGAATGCTAAAATTTGTATGGAACCGAAAAAGACCTCAAATAGCTAAAGGAATATTGAAAAGAAAACCAAAGCTGGTAGCATCGCAATTCTGGACATCAAGCTCTGCTACAAAGGTGTAAACATCAAGACGGTATGGTACTGGCACAAAAACAGACACATAGATCAATGGAACAGAATAGAGAACCCAGAAATGGACCCCCAACTCTATGGTTAACTGATCTTTGACAAAGCAAGAAATAATATCCAATGGAAATAAGATATTCTCTTCAACAAATGGTGTTGGGAAAACTAGACAGCTACATGGAGAACAATGAAACTGGACCATTTCCTTATATCATATAAAAATAGGCTCAAAATGGATGAAAGACCTACATGTGAGGACAGGAATCCATCAAAATCCTAGAGGAGAACATAGGCGGCAACCTCTTAGACCTTGGCCCCAGTAACTTCTTGGTAGACACATCTCAAAAGTCAAGGGAAACAAAGGCAAAAATCAACTACTGGGAGTTCATCAAGATAAAAAGCTTTGGCACAGCAAAGGAAACAGTCAACAAAACCAAAAGACAACAGACAGAATGGGAGAAGATATGTGCAAATGACATATCAGATAAAGGGCTAGTATCCAAAATATATAAAGAACTTATCAAACTCAATACCCAAAGAACAAATAATCCAATTAAGAAATGGGCAGAAGACATGAATAGACATTTTGGCAAAGAAGACATTCAAACGGCCAACAGACACATGAAAAAATGCTCAACATCACTTGGCATTGGGGAAATACAAATCAAAACCACAATGAGATACCACCTCACACTGGTTAGAATGGCTAAAATTAATCAAGTCAGGAAACAACAGATGTTGTTGGCAAGGATGTGGAGAAAGGGGAAACCCCTTACACTGCTGATGGGAATGCAAGTTGGTGCCGCCACTCTGGAAGGCAGTATGGAGGTGCCTCAAAAAGTTGAAAATAGAGTTACCCTATGACCCAGCAACTGCAGTAGTATCCTAAGGATAAAAATGCAGTGGCCTGAAGGGGCACCTGCACCCCAGTGTTTATACCAGCAATGTCCACAAGCTGAAGTATGGAAAGAGCCCAGATGTCCATAGACAGATCAATGGAATATACTATACTCAGCCACCAAAAAAAGTCTTGCCATTTGCAGTGACATGGATGGAACTTGAGTATTGTGCTAAGTGAAATAAACTAATCAGAGAAAGATATGATCTCAATGATATGTGGAATTTAAGAAACAAAGCAGAGTATCATAGGGGAAGGGAGGGAAAAAATAAAATAAGATGAAATCACAGAGGGAGACAAACCAAAGAGACTCTTAACCATAGGGAACAAACTGAGTGTAGCTGGAGGGGAGGGGTTTCAGGGGATGGTGTAACTGGGTGATGTACATTAAGGAGGGAATATGATACAATGAGCACTAGGTATCATGAGACTGATGAATCACTAAACTCTACCTCTGAAGCTAATAATACACTATATGTTAATTAATTAAATTTAAATAAAAAATAAAATAAAAAGAATCTTAATTAATTTTTGACATACCTATATCACTCAGCAGCTAAAACATTGGGAAGCATTTGTCTTGAAATAACAATTACTCAATTTAGGAGCTAAATATTAACATGAAAAAAAGTGCTTTCGAAATATGAAGTATCTCATCTGAGTCTTACAACAGGCCTATTAGATAAGATGGTATTACTTGTCATTTATAAAATGAAAGCTCAGAGAAATGGACTTGCCCAAGGAATGAGGGTACTCCAGTGATTTCTCTTTATGCCAAGGAAAAACGTGATATTTTTGGCTATAAAATAATCCATGGTATTTTTCTTAGAATATAAACAAATTAACAGACAAAAAGCCCTAATTTTCACCACAGCAATTAAGTCAGTAACAAACACATTTTGAAAGGGAGATTCACTGAAAAATATTTAGAAAACTACTTACTACTCCAATGTGGCAAAGTAAAACTGAACTTTGAGGGTTGATATCAAGTGCTTTCTGGAAATGCATTTCTGCAAGGCTGAATTTTTCTTGCTTGTAATAAATCATTCCTAAACCATACCTGAAAGTATAAAATAAAGTATAATTTTAGGGATATGAACTTTTGGCTGGTAATTTAGTTCAACTAATAAAAGGGTATGTTATGGAATCTGGCATTTTAATAAACTAAAGAGAAATACTAGTGGCCTCAGAGAAGGCAAAAAACTATCAATCATGATAAAAAATATCATCAAAGCATTTTATTTTTTAGAAACTTTTTTCATCAAAGCATTTTAGACAAATCACTTTTATAAGTGAAAACAATAAATCAAATCAATCAAATAGAACTTTGACAATGGGGAAAAAAGAAACTACATCCTTAAATCTATCATTACAATCTAGACTTAACAGCTCATTTTCACTGAGTGGCTAATTATGTGTGTGCCAATAACTTTGCTAAACTCTTTATGTGAATTATCTCATTTAATCCTAGAAGGAAACAAGGAGATACATATTGTTATCTCTTACATTCCAAACAAGGGAAATGAATTTAGAGAAGTTAAATAACATGCCCAAAGTTATACAACTAATAAGGATTCTAAACCCTAAACTCTTAACAATGCTATTTCCATATTACTGGTGTAAATGCATATATATCATTATAATTACATATGCATGGTGTCATGTTCTGCTTCCCTTGTCTTCACTATATCAAAACATACTCCCTATGGACTTAAAAATTATAAATTTTAAAGGCTATGTAATAACATACTAACTGAATATACAGGTATTTCTTCTGAATTTTCAAAACATCAAATGAACATAATGTGACTAATTTATATTAAGGAGACCTCTCTTGGCTATAACTAGGTAATGACAAGGGGGAATAAACACCAAATGAATGAGTAAGAAGAAAGCACAATATATCTTCTTATATTTGGGGTGAAGAAAAGGTATAAAAAGTTCTGTGCTAATAATGGCGATGGTGGAACAACAAAAGAAAGACTATTTACACCGGAGCTGGAATAATAAAATAAATTAACTTAGTGTTTAATTAGGTACTTAAAGTTACCTAAATATCTCAACATTTAAATTCTTCCTGTAAAAGCCTGCCAATCTGAATCTTTTTGTTTTTCCTAATTGAAGTAATTATTTTTACAACAATTTTTGATATGGCAAGGTTTTTTTAAGAATGCAACTATTATACTATAGGACATACCCAAACATTTAAAAAACACAAGTCCCTATTGAGAACTGAGTTCTTAAAATATTACGGAGTACTTTATGTGAAGAGAAGGCAGCAGTATCAGTAAGCTTGACTGTTCACTATATCAGCAGAAGCTAGCTAGCACTTCTTGTCAGGCCATCTTTTAGATAATGTAACTACTTAGAAATGAGATATAATTCATTAAAAAATGTATATACACAGGTCAAAAAATATGTTTTAATAATATAGTGATTCAGATTTAGTGACAGAATAAAAATTCAACTGCTATAATGATTACCTCAAAAGATTAAAAAAAAAACAACCCACCATATCCAACATAAAAACTGTGGCAGAGTTATGATGTCAGAATTACACTTCTTGATAGGTAAAACTATTCAGTCAAGAAAAATACAATAAAATGTCAGCAGTGGATACAATGTTGAGGCAGAAGTAAGAATAAACTTTTTAATGCCTTCTTCGTTTGTGAACTATGTAAGAGCCAGGTAACTTCCTCAATAGAGACATTACTTAATAAACTGAAGCACTGAGCTCTAAATAAAGCTAATGAACTAGACCAGTATTTAATAAGCCAGAACACTGTAAAGAGCAGCAACTAGTGGACAGTTCTCAATGTTTATCTTCTACCAGCCCATAGTTGATTATACTAGTCCCCACCACTTTCCAAACCATGTTCTATCTGAATCACTGTTTCAGTGTTCTAAGAAAAAGAAATGAATCAAATAACAAAATCAATTATTTCAAAAGTTTGGTAGGAGAAAAGGATCTAGTATTTGATCATTAGTTAAGAGTTTGTTAAAGGTATACATTTCACATATATACATACATAAATAAAACATACATACATACATAAAAAAAACAACTGGGATTGCAACTTATCAACCAGTACATACTATTCTGAAGTACTGGTAACCAGACTCATGACAATAAAGAGATGTCTAACAAGAAAACTTCCTGAGTACCAGTCCCATCAGTAAGACATAGTCTTTGCACTTCATTAGCACTTACCACGCGTTATAATGTCGCGGATTGACTCTGATAGCATTTCGAAAACAAGCTAATGCTTTGTCTAATTCTTCAGTTAATACAAACTCATGCCCTAATAGAGTATAGGCATAAGCATAATTTGGATCAACCTGGATAGCTCTCTGGAAGAATTTAATTGCAATATCATGTTCCCGTTGCAAACTGAAACAGTTTCCGGCAGCACACCAGGCCTTAAAAAAAGATGGAAACAAAAACCAAATATATAATTAAAATTTTGTTTCAATTTTTCTAACAAAACCAAATTTACGACTAAAATCAAGACTGAGACCTCAATGAGAACAGAAAAACAAAAACTGAAGTTATCTTTTTAAAAAAAATTCATTTGAGAGAGAAAGGGAGCGTGAGCACATGAGGAAGGGGCAGAGGAAGAGGGAGAGGGAATCTGGAGCAGACTTAGCACTGAGCCTGGAGCCTGGAGGGGGAGCCCTGAGATCAGGACCTGAGCTGAAACCAAGAGTTAGCTGTTCAACTGACTACGCCACTCAGGCACCCCCTAAAGTTTTAATGGATACAGTTGATCCTCATTGTTCATGATTTCATATTGGTGAATTTGTCTACTCATAAAAATTTATAGGGTTTGTAAAACTGGACTCTACACTTGGGAGTGCCTTAGTGGTCACCCAACATATGAATTGTCCACCAGGCACACTCTCAGTTGAGGTCAAGAAAGGCGATTCTATACCTCTTTCATCTCTCATATAGAGCTGACCAGAGTATAGAGTGTAGGGGGCAGGGCAGGGCAGGGCAGGGCAAGAAGCTCTGGCTCTGAGGCCAGCAGGACAGAGACTGAACCCTAAACCTGGCACCTGTCATAGGGTGGCCTCAGGCAAATCACCTTAACACTTCTGAACCTTGTGTTCTCTTTTATATAAAATAAAGATAATAAAATCTACCAGAATGTGTTGCTTTTTAGGATTTAAGATTATAATCTGTGAGAGGTGTGTGTGTGTGTGTGTGTCTATTTCCCCCAGGAGCAATGATCCAGTCTTTGTTAATTCAGTGTTTACAGAAACTACTGATCATAACTACTAAGGATAGTGAGAATTAACTATTTTTAATTTAATTCTAAGATTAGGTATGTTATAAAAGTACCCTAACTATTCTTGAGATGCAATGAAATACAATTCTTATAGGACTGGAGCATGTAAATAAATTGTGCCTATCTCTTACAATGACAATAAAAAAACACTATTTTAATTCAAAATTAGCATTTTTTCCAATTTACATTTATTTCTGGTTAATGAACACTAATGCTGCTGACAACAGCAATTTTTTTTTTTTGAAGATTTCTTTATTTCAGTGAGAGAGAGACAGTGCATGCATGCATGCACATGCCATGGGTAGAGGCAGAAGGAGAGGGAGAGAAACTCAGGCAGATTCTGCACTGAGTGCAGAGCCTGACGCAGGGCTCGATCTCATGACCTTGGGATCAAACCTGATCTGAAACCAAGAGTTGGATGCTGAACCGACCACACCACCCAGATGCCTCAACAGCAGTTTTAATATAGCCAAATCTTGATTAATCTTGAATTTATTTTAATATATGCTTATGAATCTGCACATGTTCTAGGAGTTTCTCTTCTCTGAGTCCCTCTCTGCCTGTACAGAAGGGTGCAAAAGTAAGTGTGGATGATGCTAAATGGTCTTTGAATTATTTGCTTCATTCCCACTAGGCCGGGGTGATTGGAAGACAACTGCGTAAGGGAAGTAATTTCAGTTATCATACCTCTGGTGAATTTTTATCCATGTCGGTTAAGTCTTTTGAAAGAACTGAAAGAGCAACATCCTTTTGAAGATGCCAAAGTGTTGTAGAGTAGATCTCCATGCCTTCAACTCTGTAATTCTCAATCCTTCTAACCTCTGAGAATATTCTTTCAGCCTAAAATAAAAAAACTAGTTAATGGGAAAATAAGTTGACACAATTTACATATATACAGGGAGAACACTGGGCACTATTCTCATAGGAACTAAATGCTGCTTTGCTTTATAGTGTTTATGTGAATTAGTAACAACACAGGGTCGCAATGAATAATGTTCCACAATAGGTCAAATATTGATGTAATCATACTCACACTTAACCTAGGTATACACAACTCATGATAAATACATTAACTGTGAAAAGAAAACCTACGTTTCCACCAAAATGACAGAGGAGAAATCTATACAAAGTTATAACTCATAAAGGACAAGTCAATTATTTTATTCTCAAAAAACACATTTTCAAGTTTTAATAATGGCTTTATAGAATAACAATCGCAGGAAAAGTGAGAGAAGAATGATTTCTGTAACATAAAACTACTTGTGCTCTGACTTTTATTAAGAGGTTGAGTTTAAAAACTTTAGGGGAAGTCAGGTTCAGTTGGCCACCAATGCTGTGGCATGTTGAGCACTGAGCAGACCCACCAATGTCATACCTGCAGGGGGACTGACTGTAGCTCCAGGCTAGTGATTCCCTTTTCCTCTGCAGCACTAAACTGGCTTTAGGGTCCCTCCTCAGCTACTTTTTTCCTCCCCACACTCACAGCTCCCACAACGGTTTCTCTCACCTTGAAGTTTGAGGCTCTGGGTTATATGAAACCAATTAGTAGTTCCCTAGTTTATCATTCAAAAGTTCAGAATTCTAAAAGTCAAGTTTAGTTTAGGAAAAAAAAATATTGGGATTGTTCTTAATAAAATGAAGATGGCAGAAAATACAGAAACAGCATTTATAAAACCAGGAACTCCCAAGAAATGGCCATATACTATCTAGGATTAGCTTAATGATTTGTAACTTCCCTGCAATCCCTTAAAAGTTACAGGTAAGTTTTTCTAACAGGCACTGGTTGTAAGAAGACAGACTGAACTAGAAGGCAAATGTAGTTTTTGGAAATCTTTTGGTTTCAAATTATTCAGGATCTATTGTTTCCTCTGAAAAGTGATTGTGGATAGACAAAAAGAAAAAAAACTCATGAAATTAAGCTGAAACAAAGGCTTCTGTTTAGTTAAATATCTGGGATGCTGCTCTATAATTAGAGGTAAATAATAAAAATTATGTATTTTAAAGTACTAGTGAAATAATAAATTAGAAATAATTTTCAAAGGGGCTTGCCAAACACAGCTTTTGCCTATGTATCAGTAAAGGCTCATTATCCAAATATGGAACTTCTAGCAATGAATAAGGCTGATCTGTCTACAGCAGCACTTTTTTTTTTTAAAGATCTATTTATTTATTTGACAGAGAGAGACACAGCAAGAGAGGGAACACAAGCAGGGAGAGTGGGAGAGGGAAAGCAAGCTTCTCACCAAGCAGGGAGCCCGATGCGGGGCTTGATTCCAGGACCCCGGGATCACAATCTGAGCCAAAGGCAGCCGCTTAACGACTGAGCAACCCCAACACTTCTTTACCATACAACAATACATGAATTGGTATCTTCTTTATTTATTCTCTACCTAGAGGAACACTTCACCCCCAGATCTTTGCATGGCTCATGAAGGAGTCACCTCTTTTCTCTGAGCACACTTTAGTAAATAGCACCATATATCATTGTCCTGTAATCCCCTTACCATGCTTCATTTTTTTCTTCCTATGACCTATTGCAATCTGTCCTTATACATGTATTGGCTTACAATCTATCTCTCTTACTAGAATGCAAGCTCTATAAAGGCAAGCAATTATCTGTCTAGCTCTGTTACAGAGTCTAGAAGAGAATCTAAGACATAACATGCACTGAATAAATGAGGAGCTGAAAGTAAACAGGGAAAAAAACATAACTTTGTTATAAACCTCATAATTTAGAGAAATTTTATGATATATAGATTTCTTGAACTTTTAAATAATTTTTTAAAGTTTATGGCTGGGGAGAAAAAATGCTCAGAAGGTAAACTGGGTAGGAAATTTAAATTGGAAATTAGAATTTTCTTTGGCTTTGTGTTAATAATCGTCTCCTTTTCTGGTATAAACAGATAACTTAAGCAACAAATGTAAATAAAATTAAAAGGATAAAAGGTTTGAGAAGGACATTATGTCCTCCATTATATACAGTTTTCTTCATAGCATTTTTGAAGTTTATAAAACATACTAAATGCCAAAAACTTATCCCAGTGGAAACTCGCATATAGTAGAAAAATTATTATAAACACCTATTACATGGTAATATATATTTTCAGATCCAACTGAGTAGGGTACAAATATTTCACATAGGAATATATGGATGTTGGTGCCTGGATGGCTTAGTCGGTTAAGCATCCAACTCTTGATTTCGGCTCAGGTCATGATCTCAGGGCCTTTTTTTTTTTTTTTTTTTTTAAGATTTTATTCATTTATTTGACAGAAAGACAGTGAAAGAGGGAACATAAGCAGGGGCAGAAGAGAGGGAGAAGCAGGCTTTCTGCCAAGCAGGGAGCCTGATGTGAGGCTCGATCCTAGGACCCCAGAATCGTGACCCAGAACTGAAGGCAGACACTTAATGACTGAGCCACTCAGGTGCCCCATGATCTCAGCATCTTGAGATTGAGCCCTTTGTAGAGCTCCAAGCTCAGCACTGAGTCTGCTTTAGATTCTCTCTCTCCCTCTCCTTCTGTCCCCACCCCCCAACCACCACACTTGAGCTTTCTTGTTCTAAAATAAATAAAATCTTTAAAAAAACCAAAAACCAAAAAACAATATAGGTATTGGATTCTCTACAAATCTATCTCAAGCAATCTTCTCAAATTTAAATTATTCAACCCTTAACACAAGAAAAAATTATCTATTTATAAATTAAAATGCTCAGAAAATAAATATAAAGGGTTACATAATAAATATTGACCTTTTTGTTTTTGTTTTTGTTTTTGTTTTTTTTAATTTCAAGCAGCTGCAAATCCAGTGTGGAGCCCAACGTGGGACTTGAACTCATGACCCTGAGATCAAGACCTGAGCTGAGATCAAGAGTTGGATGTTTAACTGATGAAGCTTCTCAGGTGCCCCTAAATATTGGCCTTTAAGATCTAGCAGGCATTTTAATTAAATTTAAATTATCTCTAAAAAACATGTATAACAGTTTTCTATACTTACTTGCATGTACTCTGAAAGTTCAAAATAGGCCCTTCCAATTTGGCACAGTACCCAACCAGTATTGTAGTGGTGAGAAGGTAGGTGGCTCAAGATATTTATAGCTTCTTTGCAGTTGTATGAACACAAAGCTAAATAGCCTTTCCCCATTTCACGAAGAAGGCTCATCAAACCTTCTAGGAGAAAACAATATAGTAAACAAAGGAGAAAAACACAATAAAACAGTTTGGTTTTCTAGAAAGGCTAATTACAAAATAATTAAAAATTCCAACATTTATCTAGAAAAAAATGGAAGGTACTTTAATGAACACTAAAAAAACTTACTTAAATAAGTGAATAAAATAAAACACAAAGAAGATATTAAGCATTTAAAACAAACCTGCTGCTGCTTTCTGTAGATTAAATGCCTGGATCTGAGGTGTGATTGTGGAGATTTTCCCTTCTGAAATGATGGAAGAGTCCAATTTTGTAATTTCCAGGCTATCATTTATGTTAGGTTGAGTTATTCCTCCTTTATTAGTTTTACTTTTAGTTTTTCTGTTTGGGATTTTAGGTGGAAACTTCATTTTTAACTTTTTGCTATTCTCCTGTAAAAAGGAGGAAAATTCCATACTTGTTAAACTCATATATTTTAAGACCTCCCAATCCTTTCTCAAGTGTTAGTCACAAAATAAATATTAAAAAAAAAAAAAATTAAATTGACTGGTCTAAATTTTTCTCAGAAAAAATGTATAACAAAAATTTTCAAAGTCATTTAATTTTAAATGCAACAATCCTGAAAATAAGTTGTATTAATGAATTAGTGCGTAAGCTGTATCAGTATGATTTGCTGCTCTTTTCTGAAAGTATATAACTTTATTATTTAAAAATGAGAAAGTAAATGGATGCAATATTACCTGATTGTCTGAGAGCATTATAACTAGTAAGTTATAAAATTATTGATTTGTTCATATCAAAGTTAAAGATTAACCATAACATTTGTCAAGGAGCCAAGAAAATTTACCAAAGGCATAATGAGGTCCTCCAATTGCACAAAGAAGTGGGCAAAGAACACACTGGAAATTTCCATATATCCTTCCCCTAATTTTCCTAGGGAGAATATCTGACATAACCACAGGCCACCATCAAATCCAGGAGACTGGAATTGGTTCAATACTATCAACTAAATGATGTATCTTATTTGGATTTCATCAGTTTTTACAAATACTTTTTTTTTTGATATGATAGTTCTATGAAATTTTATCACATGCATGATTCGTGCCACAATAAGGATATAGGACTGTCTGACCACTACATAAAAAAATTCCTTTGTGCTATGCTCTAGTAGTGGTAGCTTCCCCTCCAAGTTCTAACTCCTAATAGCCACTGATCTGTTTCACATCACAATAATTTTGTCTTTTGAACAATGTTTTATAATATTTATTAAAGAACCAAGTAAATTTATAAATGTTATAGAAAGCTTTATAAAATAAAAAAATTAGAAAAATTAAAATAGTCTCTGAATTTACTTATTAGAGATGGAGAGGGAAGCATTAAGTAAATGTGACATATGGAAATCTTTAAATTACCTTGGTTGTAGAGCTGTCACTAGTAAAAAGTCGTGAACTTCTTCGAGGCAGTGCGTTTGGGGGAGATGTGATAGTGGGGCTCAATACCTGAGGTGTTGTACTAAAAAAATGATAAAAGCAGATGTCAAAAACAAAAAACAAACAAAAAACCAAAGAAACAAAATCCAGCTTATGACCATTACCTTTTGTTTCAATTGAGATACATTAAAAAAAACCCACATTCATCATGTTTGTACTCTAAAGTTGATGAGTTTGGTTGGTCCTCTGTCATCTCTCTATGAAAACTCAGAATTTAGAAGCTATCTGTGTTATCATAAAATAATAAAGATTACAGCTCAGAGCTTCACTCCATCTGAAATTGCTAACTTGAACTTAAAACAATCCACATAAACACTGTGGATCAAAGAGTGATAAACACATCTATAAACTAATTCTCTCTAGCCCTCATTTGCAACCATAGCAAGTTAGAGAAAAAAAAGACAGCTGGACATGGATAGCTTAAAAGTGGGATATTTGCCAGCAAATAAATACCATTAGAACAATTATTATTTCTTTATCAATTCAAACAACCACATCAAGGTTTATTCTGTTTAAAGCCAAAGGAATCTAATGATTGCCTACGTACTTTTTTGTTTTTAACTTTAAAAGGCAAACCCTAAGACACAAGGATTCCATTTTTAGAAAGTAAGCCAACTTAAAAATCACAAGTTACCTGAAAGAGGATAACTCTATGGACTAAATGGTTTATAGTTTATGTGAAATCCCACTAGTTATCTAAATTTGAGTCTAAGGCTTCTGAGAATAAAAGACACTGATCAGTGAGTACAGAAAGCCCAGGCTGCTCTTACCTTTTCAAAAGACAGAATCTCAGTATAGGGATTATAGCAAGTGAGGTCACTTAGACTGATGAATCAATTTTATTTTACAATTCATTTTTAAAGACTCATTTATAATTTTTATATTTTTTAAAAAGATTTATTTTAGAGACAGAGGGCAGAGGGAGGGGCGGAAGGAGATCGTCTTAAGCAAACTCTTTATTGAGTGCAGAGCCCTATACAGAGCGTGATCTCATAACCCTGAGATCATGACCTGAACTGAAACCAAGAGTCAGATGCTTAACTGCACCACCCAGGGGGCTTGATATATATTTTTTTAAATTAGGATTTTACTCTTATTATTTTAAATTTTTATTAAATTTTTTTTTAAAGATTTTATTTATTTATTTGACAGACAAGAGATCACAAGTAGGCAGAGCAGCAGGCAGAGAGAGAGAGAGGAGGAAGCAGGCTCCCCACTAAGCAGAGAGCCCAACGCGGGGCCCGATCCCAGGACCCTGAGATCATGACCCGAGCCGAAGGTAGAGGCCTCAACCCACTGAGCCACCCAGGTGCCTCTGTTTTAAATTGTTTTAAAAAAGATTTTATTTATTTATTTGTCAGAGAGAGAGAAAGAGCAAGACAGAGAGAGAGAGAGCACAAGCAGGGGGAGTGGCAGGCTGAGGGAGAGGTAGGCTCCCCACCAAGTAAGGAGTCTGATGCAGAACTCGACCCGAGGACCCTGAGATCATGACCTGAGTTGAAGGCAGACGCTTATCCAACTGAGCCACCCAGGTGTTCCCCTAGGATTTCTATTTTTAGAGAAGATTAGGGTCACAGCAAAATTGAGAGTAAGGTACAGAGAGATGTGCCATATAACCCCCCTCCCCTGCAGCATCCCCCCTTATCAACATGCCCTACCAGAATGGGACATGTTACAGGTGATGAGCCTACACTGATGTATTATAAAGTCTACAGTTTACGACAGAGTTTACCGTTGGGTTTTATTCATTCTATAGGTATGTGTGAATATATATAATGACATGTATCCATTGTGGTGTCACAAAGAATATTTTTATGGCCCTAATCCTCTGTGCTTTGCCTACTTATCCCTCCCCCTCCAACCCCTGGCAACTACTGACCTTTCTTATTGTTTCCATAATTTTGCCTTTTCCAGAAGCTGATTCATTTTTAAGTACAATATCCTTTATTTGAACGATGTAATTTATGTTATAAATGTGAATTATATGTTGTCAATAATGTTACCTCATTATAGAAAACAGTTTGTCTGGGAAGTGGGAGGGAATAATTTCATCTACGGAGCAGTTTATAGGGAGGACAAGCCTAAGAAAAATGTTGAGACTTCTTAAAAGCCACAAAAAGTTGCGTAAGTATAACATCAATCTTGTGGGGGTAGAAGCGAAAATAATAGTAAGATAATTTGGAAGCTAGGAGGATGAAGAAGATGACGTCTTCCTATATCATAATTTTCATTATGGTTCTGTGTAGCTCCAAAGGCCAATAAAAGAAAAAAATGTCCGAAGTCTGACAGGCATCAGGAAAATGAATCAGGATATTGAGTGAGTTTGAAACATTGGTTGTAGCACATGAAATGTACTAATTTCTTTATAACTTACATCTGTTTAACTAGCAACTTGAGAATGAAAGGAATGTGCTCTAGAATCAGACTGTTGAGGTTTGAAATCAGTTCTATCACTTATTACCTATGTGATTATGTGCCAATTATATAAAACAGTTAAAAAAAAAAGTTTTGCAGGGGCGCCTGGGTGGTTCAGTCATTTGAGTGTCTGCCTTCGGCTCAGGCGGTGATCTCAGGGTCCTGGGATCAAGCCCTGAGGCCACTCCCTGCTCAGCAGGAAGTCTGCTTATGCCTCTCCCTCTGCCCCCTGCTCATACTTGTTCTCACTCTCTCTCAATCTCAAATAAATTAAAAAAAACTTGAAAAAAATTTAAAGAAATTTTGTACATAATATTTTATGGTTTCATAATAAAATATGAATGCTAGTTATAAAGAAGATGCTTTGGAAAGAATATAAAAATGATTTTTAGAGGTTAATACATGTAGAGAAAATAATGACATACAAAATTTTGGGGGGAAATTTAGCTAAGAGAACTATGCTATTCTAATCATCTTTAAAAAAAAGAACAGACTTCCACTGCCAATGGTAAATGGAGTAAAATGGACCACATTTACTACCCCGTCTTTAACAACCAATAACACTGAAAACAAACAAACAAACAATGCTTTTCAGATATCGGACAGAAAGCACATATGCCTGAAGAGAATTCTGAGGACACAGTGCAGGGAAGGGGAATAGAAGTCAGTGGTCTTCCTGTGTTGAGAAAAGGTTGAGACTTCCAGGAAGTGAAGGCAGCTAGAATAGGAAGGTCAGAGTACTAGAAAGGGTAGCTACAAAGAGGGAGAGCTTCAAAGATCTGCTGGAAGTTTTCCTAGAATCTGCAGTTGAAACTGAGTAGTGCAACCGTTTAAGCATGTTAGAATAAAAAAACTCACCTGGTCTTTGTCCTGAATTCTTGAGAAGCAGCTTCTAAATGCTCAGAATTTCTCTCTTTTTAAAGATTTTATTTACTTATATGACAGAAAGAGAGAGAGCAAGAGAGGGAACATAAACAGGGGGAATGGGAGAGGGGGAAGCAGGCTCCCCACAGAGCAGGGAGCCTGACTCAGGGCTCCATCCCAGGACCCTGGGACCATGACCTGAGCCGAAGGCAGATGCTTAACGACTGAGCACCCAGGTGCCCCAATGCTCAGAATTTCTCAAGTGATACGAGTGTCTTTGTTCTTCAAGGTGGGCCCCTGAGACCACACCTGAGTTATGCTAATGAAATGACTTGTGGTGGGGCCCCAGACAGTTTCAGGATACTGGGCTGGCCTTCCCAGAAAGACCAACCAGTGACTAGAAGGCTGAAGCTTTGAGCTGGCTGTTAACAGCCTGACCTTCTCCAGGAAGGGGAGCGTGGCTGGAGAATGAGTTAAATCACATGACCAATGACACAAGCTATCATGCCTATGTAATATAACTCCAGTAAAAACTTTCACTACCAAAACTCAGTAGTGCTTCCCGGTTGGCAAACACACTGATGCACTGTTGAGGTGACATGTCCTACCTAAGGGAAAAGACACAGAAGCTCTGTGTTCAGGACCCTCCCAGACCTCATCCTGTGGGGTTTTGCCTTGGGTCCTGGTCTGGTCCTGACTGGAATACCTTATAATAAAACTTTAAGTACAGAACTTACCTAGATTCTATGAATTGTTCTAACATATTAAACCTCAGGAAATAGCAAGAACCCTCAAATTTGTAGGTAGTTGGTCAGAAATGAAGGTGGACCAGGGAAACCCTGAAATTGTAGCTGCCAAATCAACAAGATTTGTTAAGTCTTGCTGGGACTATCATTTTAGCCTGAAGAGTCTATGCTATGTCTGGGTAATTAGTATCAGAACTTACTATAGTATTACAGTGAGGAAAACTACCTGAATCTAGAGAAAAAAATACTGGAAAGGAGCTGGCAGAACAATTCTTGGGGCTCACCCTGGACTGGGAATAGCTCAGATTTTCAATAGCCAGAATGAAGAAACCTCATACTCATCAGGTCATTGAGTACTCAAAGGACACTGCCTCAATAGTCGGGCAAAATTAGTCTAGACTACAGGCCACTCTTGTCCTACCCACAAAACTTAAAAATCAAGACCTAACAGGAATAAAGTCTTAACAAGTAACTGCCTCCCAGAATAAAACAGAAATACTTAGAAGAAGATAAAATAGTCCAGCACTCAACAATGTAGAATTTCTAATAACTGCCATAAAAAAAAACAACAACAGAAGAACTAGGCATACAGAGAAGCAGGAAAATATAACCTATAGTGAAAAGAAAAAAAAAAATCAATAAAAAACAAACCCAGAAATAACACAGTAAGACAGCAGACAAAATCATTAAAAATCATTATAAAAATAATTATAGATATATTCCATACACTCAAAAATGTAGAAGAAAGAATGAGCATGTTAAAGGAGAAAACCAAATCAAACTTCTGGAGATGAAAAATAGAGCATCTGAGATTAAAAGTCAATCTATATCCTGGCTGGGGTTAATAACATATTAGACACTGCAGAAGAAAAGATTAATGAACTTGAAGACATAACGATAAACACTACCCAAAATGAAACAGAGGAAAAAGACTGGAAACAAAAATGAACACAGTACTGAGCTGTGAGGGGCAACTTCACAGTCTAAAAACACATACTCAGTGTCCCAGGAGGGGAGAGGGGACATGATTTGAAAAAAATACTTGAAGAAATAATGGACAAAAATTAGCTAAATTTAATAAAAACTACAAAATTACAGATCCAAGAAGCTAAATCAATTTGAAAGTCAAGAAAGAGGAAAACTACATGATAGCATATCGTGATCAAATGACTTAAGATCAGAGATAAAAAGAAAATTGTAAAACCATCAGAAAAGAAATACATTACATATGGAGGAACAAAAAATAAGAATGACAAACTTCTTGTCAGAAACAAAACAAGCTAGAAGACAGTAGAACAACATCTTAAAAGAAAAAACCATGAACAAGAATTCTATATCTAGTGAAAATATCTTTCAAAAACAAAAACAAAGGTAAAATAAAAATCTCTTTCAGACATACAATAGCTGAAAAAATTCATTACCAGCAGACTTGGACTATAAGAAATTTTAAGTCTTTCAAGATGAAGGAAAAGGATACCAAATTGAAATGTGAACCTATAGAAAGAAATAAAAAGCACCGGAAATAGTAAATACGTGGGTAAATACAAAATAGATTTTTCTTATTTAAAAAAATCTCCCTAGAAGATAACCGACTATTTAAGAGAAAAACTATAACAATGTAAATGGGGTTTACACACATGTAGGAGTAAAATCTCTGGCCACAATAGCATAAAGATAGGGAGAGGAGCATAAAGCACACTGTTATAAGGTTTTATACTATATATGATGTGGTACAACATTACTTGAAGATAGACTTTGGTAAGTTAAAATATATACTATAAACACTAAAATGGCCTCTAAAAAGACAAAACAGAGTAACTGTTAATGAGGCAGTGTTAGGCTGAACTGTGTTTCCCCCCAAAATATGCTGAAGCCCTAACCTCCTGTACCTGTGAATGTGACTTGTTTGGATTCAGACTCTTTGTCGATGTAATCAAGTTAAGAAGAGGTCATTAGGGTGAGTTCTAATTCAGTATGACTGATGTCCTTGTAAGAAGGAAATTTGGATATAGAGACACACAGGGAGGATGGCCGTGTGAAGACAGAGGCACATACTCAGTCATGCTCCCATCCACTAAAGATGCCTGGGACTACCAAAAGCTGGAAGAGACAAGGAAGGGTCTTCCCTTGGAGGCTTCAGAGGGAGAATGGCCCTGTCAACACCCTGACTTTGGGTTCTAGCTTCTACAACTGTGAATGAATACACTTCTGTTGTTTTAAGCCATCCAGTTTGCAAGAACTTTGTTACAGCAACTGTAGGAAACTAAGATAGGCAATAAAGGAGATAAAAATGGAATAAAAAATACCCCAAAACCCCACATAAAATCATCAATAGTTGATGTTTATTAGTTAGTATAAATGTTTAGCTTAAGTGAAATATATAATTCCGTAAATTATGTTTATGTATTCTTTAGGATTAGCATTTACTCAGCCTATATAATATTGTTCTGCAGGAGGCCTCAGGCTCCTTCTCAGGCAATCCCTGTCATGTGTCTGTGAGCTGGCACTTTTGAGACTTGCCATCCTGGCATTTCAGAAATAGAGGCCTTTTACATAGTCAAGGTTTATGTACATGTATATCTATTTTAAAACTTCTGGTACATGTATCATTCTTCTAAAATATTAGCTATGGTTTGTTTTTGAATACTGCAACAGAAAAGAGAAACCCTATTTAATACCATTTCTGTGTGGCAGTGGATTCATTATTTAAAGATTAGCCAGAAGATTAATTTTATGATCTGTATATAGAAGTGCATAATAGGGGAAGGGGAGAATGAAACCTATCTGTATTTGACCAATGAAAGTCATGTAATAAGAAAATTATTTTGGAGAAGTGTTCAGAACATCTAGTTTAAACAAATTCATGAGGGAATCAGAGTAAAATAAAAAGAAATTTTGATTACTTTTGTCTTGATTTGTATTAAAATACTCAACTAAAAATTACACTAGTTTTTCAGTTAAGTTGAAATGCCTTCCCCCCCCTCCAATATTTTATATTTAAGTAATCTCTATACCAGGTGTGGGACTCAAAATTACAACCCCAAGATCAAGAGTCGCATGCTCTTCTGACTGAGCCAGCCAGACACCCCTAGAAATTTCTAATTTGACATATTTAAAATTTACAATAGTCATTCTAGAATTCTTGAGAGAGCAAAAACCTGCCTAAAGTGAATAAAATGTTTTATAGCAAGAAAAGCCAACAATATCAAATAATGACACCATAATAAATACCTTGTTTGCGGGCCAGAACTTTGTGTTTGTGCAACAAGAATTGGGGTTACCTCTCGACTATTTCCACTCTGTGAGAAGACAGACTTTGTTCCAGTTTGGCCGATTCTGGCAACAGACTGTAAAACACAAAAAGTCTAAGGTTTGTGAATTATAAATTGCACTGAAAATGGTAAAAAGACACCATGATGCTCTCATCTACATTTTCTCAATGCAAGATTTCATAATACATACTTGTTATCTGTAAATCTGTAAACACAAATTATTGTTATTATTAATGTTAATTAATATGTTAGGATCAACATCAAACTATTTCATTCTTTTAACTTCAGTATTTTTTTTTAAGATTTATTTATTTGAGAGACAGTTAGTGAGAGAGAGCACAAGCTGGAGAAGTGGCAGAGGGAGAGAGTGAGGGAGGTGCAGACCCCTGCTAAGCAGGGAGCCTGATGTGGGACTCTATCCTAGGACCCTGGGCTTATGACCTGAGCTGAAGACAGATACTTAACCAACTGAGCCACCCAGGTGCCCGCTTAACTTCAGTATTTTTATCTTTATACTAGCCTTCCATTTTTTAATTTAGTTTTTTTTTTTTTAAAGATTTTATTTATTTATTTGACAGAGAAAAACCACAAGTACACTGAGAGGCAGGCAGAGAGAGAGAGAAGGAAGCAGGCTCCCCGCTGAGCAGACAGCCTGACGTGGGACTCGATCCCAGGACCCCGAGATCATGACCTGAGCCGAAGGCAGTGGCTTAACCCACTGAGCCACCCAGGCGCCCTTTAATTTAGTTTTTAAGGAAAGGCTCAAACTTCCTAAAAATTCCTAAAAAGGCCATTATTACACATTTTCCAGGTGGGGCTAAGTGTTACAAGAATTTTAAGACAGCTACTACTCTTTAGATTTATAATCTAACTCAGATTTATCATCTAATATAACAATAATAATAAGTAAGATTTAACATCCCTTCTTTGACACTTAGAAGATATTCTATAGTAGTTCAGAGGAATACATTTTTAAAATCTACCCGATTATTTTCCATATTCCAAGCATTCTGCTCTTGGAATTAACACTTCTTTGTAGTGTGTTCAATTTCCCATTAACTGCTCTCTGTTCCCGTGGAGGAGTAAAAAGACCTCCTGGCCCTCTGTCTTCTCTAATTTATCAACTTACTTCTATTCATTTCCATCACTTGGCTTCTTTATAAAATGATCTGTGACTGTTGTATCAATGGTTATTTTTAGTTTTTTTTTAATACCAGATAATTTTCTTCAAAACTTATTACTTTGACACTCACTGTACATGATTCTCAAACTTTATAATGATAATTAATAATAATAACTTTCTCATCAGATATGAAAGCCTTATTTTGGCCTTTCCTGTATTCAATATGAATGATCATGTCCTCCTTTTTGAAACTGTATATAACTTCCAAAGTAGTATGGTATCTTGATTATTTGTCCTAGGACTTTATCTGCAGGATCTTCTTCCTGCCACTGTTTTAAATTAAGTATGCTCTGTGTTCTTTTGCTACTCTCTTTTCCTAGGTCAGCCTGGCTACTTTGACAACCTTATTATTTCTATCACCAGGCCATATTCTCTCCCCTATGACTATCCATGAAATAGTTTTATCTAATTTACCACCACCTCAAAATAAAACTTTATAATCCTTCCTTTTCCTCTTCCCCAAGATGGAACCTCTACATTCACCCAAGGGACAAAATTTAAAGTCATTTCTGGCCCTTCCTTATTTAACCAAGATCTGTGTACTGTACACAATACTCAGTTTGATATTTTTAGTTGATACGACAGCAGACCTACAAGTAGAACTTTCCTATGAATGTATTATAGTAGGGGAAGTAGAGAACAGGAGCAGAAGAGGAGGAGAAAGCAAGTGGCTTTGTTGTTTGGGCACTGAAATCACCTACCCAGCACTGACTAACCTGTCCTTGATTGCTATGGCTTGCCTTGTTTTGGCTTACTTCACCTGCCATGTTGAATAGTATCCTACTATGCCTTCTTGTAATTGTAATAAACTGATTTTACTACAATTATACTTCAGGTAGCTGCCAACTCCTATAAACAGGATTTAAAGTAATCCACACATCAAGTACTTTGCAGCACCCCCCCTTTTTTCCTAGTCTCAGAGTTTCTATTATTACTCATTAAGAAGCTATTATAGAAACAAAGCTTCACAGACTCTAAGGAATTTTTGGAGTAAAAAGAACAAGAACAAAACATCTCTAGGAGGGTTAAGGGTTTATATCAGTCATTTACCAGTATGACTTACTTAGCTTCCATTTCTTAAACACCTATTAAGGATGGCAATATGCATTTTAAATATACAACTTAACTTATTTCCACAGAAGGTAACCCTTTACCACAGAACTATTTGAAGCAAATGGCACTTTGACCTCTAATGCCATAGACCTATAAAAAAGTACATTATTTAAAAAGTCTCAAGACTTGCTGCAGTATTTATTATAAGGATACTGTCAAATATTTTTTATTTTACTACACATTTACTATAAGGTTACTATGCATCTATAAGAATCTGCCATAAAAAAAACTTTATTATCAGAAATAGCTGGCTTTATGCAAGTCAATGTTTTTTTCATGTTAATTAGTACACTTAAAAGACAAATACAGTCGGTGGAGACAAGTAAAAAACTGGTAGGTATAATTTCTGCTATTTATATTCAAAGTGATAGAAACCAATCTAATTTCACTTAAAAAAGGGGAATTCAAAAGTAAAAATCTGAATGTTTATTTGGCTACAGGCTAAAATCAGCTATACTTGTGAGTTACAATTTTACATGGCCAAAGAGCAACCACCTTTACGTCTCCTACTATGACCAGCAGCTTATGACAATGATGACCTTCTTTTACATTTAGATCAACAACTCTAAGGCAATGGTCATTATATAAAATTAGATTCTCTCTGAAATTGCCTTTAACAGATTGGAATTTTAAATAAATTTCTTTTACAAACATCAAAACTGTATTTTACATGGGAAATACCTTTTTTGAAGGGGCTCCAGTAGATGGCACGTCAATTACAGAAGATGTATTAGTGTAGTTTTGTAAATAGGATCCATCTCCAGGACTTGGGGTTTCTAATGGCAAAATCCCAAAACTGAGAAGAGGTTGAAATCAAGGTGTCAAAAAGTCATCAAGGCATATATAAAGCAGCAGTATACTTAAATTAGAAGGTCTAAAAGGAAGAGAATGGCAAATCAGTCTTGGGGGCAGTGAGGATCTGAGGGGCAGATTTAAAATAAGCTGTGAATGTAGACTTTTCCACCCACCATAACTAAGTTAAAAAAAAAAATCAAACAAGGAATTAAATTGAGCAACAACTACTGATATCAGGAGATTTACTGGAAATAAAGAAGAATGGCTTTGTAAAAGCAAAGATCCAAATGATCAAATTATTTCAAATTCTTGGAATTTACAGGATTTAGCCACTGTTACAGAGAGACTATCTCTAGAGACCACTGGATCCATCTGTGGATTCAGGGAGTTGTCATCTCATGGCCATGATGTTTTAGTAACTCTCTGGCCCTGGGACCCAATTCATAGCATCTGTTCTAGCACAGAATCTTTTATTTTGACACTTTTGGATAGGTATTCTCTGGGCTGGGTTCCTGTATTTATACATATATATATATTTCTAATAATTTTGACAAAGTATTTCCTATTGATAGGTGTCAATCCTTCTTTCATGGTTTGGAAAACTCCTTTAACAATAGTCACTGCTGTCACTCTGATTATATAAGCATTCCAACATTTCAAAAGGTTCACGGATATTCACCGACATACAGCCAAAAGGACAGTATCTTTTAACACATATACTAGTTGAAGAAGGCATATTTAAGAGTTTTACATTTTTCTTTAATAGTTAATATTAAATTTTTATCACAGGTATTATATTTCTTTTACTCCATTTTCTGAAAATAGAATAGGCCCATTACCGACTTACTAAATGCTTCTATTTCCATAATGATTTAGAAGTTGCTGTTCATATTAATTAATATTAATAATATGAATTATTACAGATCATTTAATATTATAGCACATTTTAAAGCATGATTTGTCTGTCTTACCTTGGGGTTAATGGGCTAAGAGCAGCTGGTCCTCCTAATAAGCTTCGACCAGTTTTTGGTTTATTTTGAACCTGTTTAGATAATATGGAAGTTCCTGTTCCAAGAGGGACAGTATCTGGTGAAATTACAGCTGAATCAATATAAGACACTGAGGAATCTGTATTCAAGGAGTACTTTGAATTGGAAGATTCTAAATTCAGTCTGTTTAATTCCTGAAACAGAAAATTTCTACCATGTCATTTATGATACATTATTTAGTTCACTCTTTCCTGTTTTCATAATATTTGAACACCAGCATATGACACACTTACAATGGTGTCCTGGGGTGTTTCCGTAAGAACGGTCTCAGGCTGTCTGTGAGATAGACTATGATTAGATACTAGTGTTGTACACGAGCTGGGCAGACAGTTGCTAAAGTTCTGTAAAGATGTTAATTTAAACGTTTGGTCAGGATCTGGCTTTTCACCTGTGAAGGGAAAAAAAATACATGCCTCTGAGGAAATTGGGATTAATATCTTTTTTCAAGAATGCATAAATTAGTGGAAATAAGGCCTTATCCAGTGTTTTAAGTTCTCCTGTTTCAGCTAATCAAATTTACCTCCCCAAAGTCCATCTATCAATTTATTATAAAAATTTACCCCTCAGATAAAGCTATAAATTTAGAAATTAAATGGAACTAAAAAAGCACTGATTTTTAAATATAATAAATCACTGAAAAATGCAGACTTCTGTGTTTCTTTTAAAGCAGAAAGCAAGTAGATCTCATTTTACTCAAAGTAAGGAGTGATGGTCAAGAGCTGAAACCTGATAGACAGTAAAGTTTCAAGCACTTTCGTGTATACATACACAATGCTTTTAAAATGATCGTTGATGCGTCCTAGAGCACAATATACTAAGGCACTCTTTCCTCACACTGTCCAGGTCTTATTTACATTAACAGTTTCTGCTCCAGGCATTCTATTAATTTCTGTCCTTAACTAGAAAGCTAGTGGTATACTCATGGTCACAATATGACTCATTCTAGAGGACACAAGGCCAAATCATTCCTTAAACATATTCTATTACCTTATTTCTTATTCTCAATTTTAACAGCTTTTAGCTTTGAAAAATATTTTTCTTGTGAATAATTTGTATCACTTTCCAAAAACTGAGAAGGAGAAAAAAAAGAGTAAGTAGGGGAACCCTCCCCTAGCTACCTCTACAAACCTACCTATTTCACATAATGATTCAAAGGGGGACCAGAGGAAAGGATTTAAACTAAGGCTCTTTTGGTAACATTCTGATCCTTTGGCAAGCCGATCTGTCTTGCTGTAAAGACAAACAAATAGATTAGACAAGCTATACAACCCAAAACATTATAAAGAAATTTGTCGTACAAAAAAATTAGGTACTCATATATATATTACATACATATACGTAATACATATCTAAGTTCTGCAAGTACTCTTCTTTTTTTTTTTTTTTTTTTTTTAAGATTTTATTTATTTATTTGACAGAGAGAGATCACAAGTAGATGGAGAGAGAGGCAAGCAGAGAGAGAGAGAGGGAAGCAGGCTCCCTGCCGAGCAGAGAGCCCGATGTGGGACTCGATCCCAGGACCCTGAGATCATGACCTGAGCCGAAGGCAGCGGCTTAACCCACTGAGCCACCCAGGCACCCCTGCAAGTACTCTTCTTGACGCTTCCCTAAATTACCAATTTCCCCTTCTTACCATTCTCCAATCTCTATTATTTAAGGCAGTTCAAATCAAAAGGCCAGTGAAAGCAAGCACAGAACATGAATTGAAAGGAGTGCTAGCCTAATAAACTATCATTGATTCTTGAATATTATAATTGCTTTTAATTTCCTGTCAGATACTAGAATTACTGAGGAGAGATGAACAATATCCAAATATCTGTCCTATTCTTAATTTTTAATGTAATATCTCATTTGTAATTTTGAAAGCGACTTAAATGTTTTAAATGATCAGATCTTCTAATGAAGTAGAGGTAGTGGCTTTTTTTGTTTGTTTTTTTTTTAAAGATTTTATTTTTAAGTAATCTCTACACCCAAAATGGGGCTTGAACTCACAACTCTGAGATCAAGAGTTGCATGATCTACTGACTAAGCCAGCCAGGTGCCCCAAGGTGGCAACTCTTAATGAAAAGTTTCTCAAAGAATTGAGGTAAAAGATTATTTAGATGGTACTGGCAAGAAACCAGTTAATCTAACAATCAGACTTATTACTGTGTCCTAAACATAGAAGTCCCATGAGCTATTGTAGACAAAAAGACCAATAAAGAGATAAAAAAGATATCCTAACAAGCTATAGCTACCAAACAACAACAGGTATGTATCTAGATTACTGTATCCAATTTTGGTCATAAGACAGACATATAATGGCTGAAATGAAAAGCCACTTTTTTTAACAGAATTTTCCCCCACTGGATATTAAATCTTTTAATATATATGATGAATAAAAGGAACCCATCCTTATTCTTTAAACAAGGGTGGGGGGAACCCTTCTTTGTGGTTAGGGCCTGATTCAACTGTACCTTCAAAACTTTTAATAATCTTGCTTAAAAATAATTAGTAAAACACATATAGTATTTTTGTGATTTAAACATTTCATTTTGTTTCATTAAACTTTATTTTGAAATAATGTTAGACTCATATCCAAGTTACAAAAATAACACAGAGTTTTTATGTACCCTACACCCAGGTCCCTCAATGACAACACTGTACATAACAATAGCACAGTTACCAAAACTGGGAAATTAACAACAGCATAAACTAAACCACAGACTTTATTTGGATTTTAGCAGTTCTTACGTGCATGCATTTGTTTATGAATAGTTTTATGGAATTTTATCGCATATAAAGATTTGTGTAACCACCACCACGATCAGAATACAGAACTGTCCCAACAGCCCAGAGAAACTCCACACCTGCCTCTGCACAGCCATATTCTTGCTTCAAAACTACCTTCTGATCTGACAACTACTGATCTGTCTCTATCATTATAATTCTATCATATCTACGTTTTATGAGAAATTCTGTTGCTCTGCATCCTCACCAGCACTTGGTATTGTCAATTCTTATTTTAACCATTCTAACAGGTGTGTAGTGGTTTCTAATGGTGTTTTTTATCTGCCTTTCCTCAGCAGCTAATGATTTGGCACATTTTTTCATGTGATTACTTACCATCTGTATATCCTCCTTGGTGAAATGTCCATTCAAATACTTCACCCACATTCAAATTAGTTTCCTAATTTCTAATTTTCTTATTATGGAGAATTCAAGAAACAAACTGTTTCTACCAAATCTTTCCTACTTACCATCTTACCCTTCCTTCTTAACCAAGTAGAACTCATTACTTCCTCCTTCAGACAAAATACTGCTCAAGGTTTAACATGGCATTTTTATTGTGATAAAAACTTACAAACTTTGTTTACAGCTTCTCTATTATAAACCTTTGAGGGCAAGGACTGTGAGTTACTTATCTTTACATTCCAGTGTCAAGTACTGTGTCTAGCCATAAATGGAGGATAGACCTCAAAATATTTTGAAGAAATGACAAGAATAATCATAGTTGCATGAACTAAAATTCATTACGCCAAGTCCTTTTACTAAGATAAATGAAGATATTGATATTATATCTTTACTTACTCCTGTTCTCAAAAGAGTGGTGTCATCTGAAAATGAGCCCCCAAATTCAGCCAAATAATTTATTCTGTTCAAAAAGACATTTTCAAGGTTTTTAAAAAACTACTATTCAAACTAGCCTCAATTTATCTTAAAACAGATGCTTTCCTAACTCTTTAGACAAGCAATTCTCAACCATTTCTTCTACAATATGTAACAGGTGACACTTATACATGTGATGATGCACTCCCATGGGCAGTTGAACAATTCCTGTTATCTAATTATATCTCCACCCTCTACTCCCCAACTCAGAATATTTCAGAATAAAAATCAGTGCGAACAGTATTATTATAGTGATGACTTTTAATTCATTCTCACTTGCTTTCAAAAGACTAAATTTAAATAAATGTAAAGAAATTTTAAATACATTTAAAATTCTTTGCAAATCACTATTATTTCAACTATCATTGTAGGAAGTTTCCTATGACATGCCTCAAGATTAGTATGGCAAACCAGATGGAAATTACTATTCTTTATTACTGAAGTTTGCCTTCAAGCCTTGTTCTAAGGAGCAAAAGTGATATTTAATACTAGAGAAAGAACTTCACTCATTTCTTTTTCTTCACCCAAGGTGAAGATATTCTCCTCACCCAAGGTAAAAAACCCCCATAATGTGCACTCAATTATTAGGTAGTGTTGCTGTAGCTACTATTATTAAGGCAAGGTGGATATTCAAAAATGGGATCAACATCCCTATTATGTTATAGGTTTATTAACAAGGTCATAGAACTAGAAGACTGTGTGTACTCTTCAGCCAAGTGCTATCTGATAAACATAGATAATATAAGTTTTTTCTAAGTCACAAAGACTTCTAGCACTGGAAAAAGTATCTTCTGGTAACTTGAATCATTCATACTTACCAATATACGTGTCCCAACAAAGAAAGAGTAAAGCAAGCTGAATCACCAAACTCAGTAACAATATCATCATGGCTTTTCTGCTTATTAAACACTCCACCAGATAAGATCTGTTCCCCTTCTGCAAGCCTTTAAAACACAAATTTACAGATTAACAAAAGTCAGTATAAAAAGTACTGTGTGTAAAGACATTCTTCACTACCAATGTAATTCCTTATATGGAGATAGATAAAGTAAGAAGTCCATGGTACCTTTAGAACAGCAATAACCATGTGTTTAGAATCATTTGGAAGACTGGGAATTTATGATCTTAAAATTCCAGTCTTGCCTTTAAAAACAGAAACTGTTAAATTTAGTTTCTGTATGTACAAATGTAGTCTGAGCAACATACACATTACTCATGTCAAAAGAAATGGAAGGCCATTATACTGGGGGAAAATGTGAACGGTTCTTCACTAACAGATGTAGTGATCCTTTTTAGTTCTATAATTCCTTGAAATAGGAATCAGCAAGCAAATTAAACAAGACCAACAGATCTTAACTAAAAACTGAATACTTAATGGTCTCAGTCACTTTTAGGTTTACAAAAGAAACCTGAATAGCACGTCATCTCTTTTTGTCAATTATGTTTTCTTGATATAGAAAATCCTAAGTGTTCCCCAAAGGAAAAAAAAAAAAAAGACCTGACTTCACTATTTATTTTTAGCACATTAGAGTTTGTAATTGTTTCTGTTTTAAAGTTTTTTCCAAACATCATGGGGAAAACTCTCAAGTAAGTTTGCATAGCATATCCTAAACATAAATGATATCTATAGTTCTTTTATTGTCAGTGGGGCTTTTAAGAAACCATGAATTCTTGTAAATGGAATAAAAATGTCTAAGGTAAGAACTGGCTTAAGAAACTGCAAGTTAAATAAATTTTTAAGAATTTAATATTAGAATCTTTGAAGTAAAAATAATTCAATAACAAGTGCTTCAGAAATTTTATAAATAGTTTAGCTAGCTTTAATTCAAAAGTCATCAGTAAGACAGTAGACAAATTATTATTAGTCTATGGAGACTTCATGAGGCTTAGTTGTGTCCCCCACTATAAACTTACAAACTAAATTCACATATAGGCTTTTACAGTTATCTATTTAGTCACTTTTAGCATTATTCCAACTCTTCCAGAACAGAAAAGAGTTTAAAAGAAGATAACTACCTATATCTATAGCTGCCTCCAGATTCAGAACAGGGACAGCTGACTTAATTGTAATGTTCAAATGAAGTGTTCTCCTGAATCTGCCCCCTTGCTTCAAAGAGGCAAGAGCAGTGGTTCCCAAATAGAATGATCTAAAAAGGCAAATAATTATGCAACTACCCCAGACACAATGAAGCGTTAATTTCAGGTGAACAGGTAAGGAGATTTTCAGGCTTATTCCAATTAAAAGCAAAGGAATGGAAATTAACACTTCAGATAATTTTAGAAAATGACAGGAATTAGTTATAACTTAAATTTCTCCAGAGTTGAGTTCTATTATTTATTACCATAACAATGAAATCTCTCCGTAACAAAAATGATAATGCCATAGTCAAGAATATAAACATTTTAAGTTACTGAAATAGACAAATCTTTACTACCAAAAAAGAGGAGAAAGGGAGTCAGAGTTTAATCTATCAAAAGGATTTTATCCAAAATCTACAGTGTAAGTAAACAAAATTAGATAGAAAAGATTTAAAAACTTACTTGCTGAGATCAACACAACATTTTGCAAGCAGGTATTTACACTGCGGTGTAGTACAACTGTGTCCTTTCAAGAGTCTATATGCTTTATATGCCTTTCCTGAGCGGTAATAACAGGTTGCCAATAAAAACAAGGCTTCCTCTGAGTGTACTAAGAGCACATATGAAAAAAAAATGGCTATTATTCAGTATGTTGAATGGTAATCACTGTTTATCTGGCAATAAACAAGTTTAGCAACAAAAAATTAGTCATGTTATTTAATATAAAACAATCATTTGTTAATCCAAATTTGAACTGAGAAATACTTTATTGATAGAAATCTTAGTTCCCCAAGTCCTGATTACCTTCTTACAAAGAACCAAGGAAATAATACAATGAGGGCAGTCACGGTATTTTCAATAAATCCTTAAGAAAATTGTGCACTTGTGCACACACACCCACACACGCACACACCCACACCTACCTTTAAACAGACTACCAGTAAACTGTCTTTTTTTTGGTAATATTTTTCTAATAGACTCTTTGAGAGAACAGAAGTTAAATTTCATGAGAAGGTAACTCAGGGTTATAAAGCTAATTATCAATCTGAGATTTTCTACATTAAAAAAGGATAAGATTGTGGGATTATGGACATTGGGGAGGGTATGTGCTTTGGTGAGTGCTGTGAAGTGTGTAAACCTGGTGATTCACAGACCTGTACCCCTGGGGATAAAAATATATGTTTATAAAAAAAAAGAAAAGGGTAAGATTTAAAACACGCATGCTTAATTCTAACACCAAAGACAAGCTAAATTATACAAGATAATTTAAGACAAAAGAAAAATTCTAAATTGTGAATACCCACAATGTTTAAACATACAATTGACAGACTTAACACTTCTATAGCAATAATTATATTGCCCTGCAATGGCAAGAGTGGAATTATTCAGTCTGTCCGCTAGTCTTAGTATTAGGAAATGCCCCTTCTTGCTTAATGAAATATGGCATTTTTTCCTCACTTCCTGTCTCCCAAACCATCACCTCACTTCTATCCTTGCAAGCTACCAACCAATGCAGGTGAGAGTCTACAGAAGCACACAAAGGAGATAGAGGGAAAAATCACAAATCTGTGCTTCTGAAAATGGGTTATGTAATAATCTCAGTGGGCTGAAGGATGTTCTTCTAAAGCAGTGGTTCAGAAGTGTGGTCCCTCTACCAGCATCAGCATGATTTGGGAGCTTGTTAAAAGAGAAATTCTTAGCTTTATCTCAGACACGCTAAGTCGGTAATTCTGGGAGTGGAGACCAGCAGCAACCTGTGTTGTAACAAACCCTTCAGGTGATTCTTATGCATGCTGAGGTTTGAGGATCACTGCTCTGAAGTACAGGTAAATTTGCCACATCCTCTTAAAAGTTAACTTCACTCAAAGTTTGGGCTTAAAAAAGTAGTTAAGTTCACTTAAAGCTGGAGATAAAAAAGTCGGTAATTTTTAAGTTTATTCCTACAAAGGTTTTTTGGGAGTCATATATAGATGCAAGCAAAAACTAACAGAACCCTTCCACTCTGGTACACCTTACGATTTTTCATGAAACCTTACTACAAAAAAAATAAAATAAAAAAAAATAAAAAAGCAATGAATGATATGTAGCAAATGATAAAAAATTCTGGCAACATGTTAACGGGATGTACCTAGTATTAGTGCATCAGAAGCAAAAAAATGAATAGGGAGCTCTACTGCAACAAACTGTTAATTTTACTGAACTCTAAGTGCTAATTCATATACATTAGAAAGCGTGATTTCTTCCTGATTTTGCAAAGGCCTAGATTCCCCTTATACGTTTTTCAAAACTATTGATTGCACCAATAAACAAGGGCTCCCCTAAACTAGTTTAACTTTCAACCATAACAATGCTTCATCAAATGTTTTGTCTCAAATACTTGATTATGTTTAGGTACATTTTCACTGCAGAAAAATTCCCTAATAACATAAAGACACCAAATATTCTGTGTGGTGTCATACTGCAGTTAGCTTTTTGAAATGTAATAACTTAAAATATACCAGTTCAGATGGGAATATGGATTGGAAGTTTAAGCACACCTTAAGGTTAATGAAAGAATAAGATATTGAAGTAAATCCAGAACAACTTGAAGGGTTGTGAAAGACATGGAGAGACCTGGGTGGTTTTTGAGGCTCCCCAGAAATAACCTGCCAGTCCCGAACACTGAATCAGTAGTAAGGAGTTATAATAAAGCTAAAAAGCATAGACTATTAACAAATGGATTTCATCTGGAACAGTAACTCCAACTGATTGACAGTGGCTGCCTCAAGTGCAAAATTCAGAAAAATTCTAAGGCTGACCACAACTTAACTAGTAAGTGTGCAAATATCAAAGTAAACGGACCTAGAAATGGTTACAGATGTCTGCATGACACTTATTTACCATCCTTTACTTAGAGCCTTAATTCAATAGGTGATTGGGAATTATAAAATCCATATTATACTTTATAATCAGAAATAAAGTGAACATTGACTCCACACACTTACTGTAATATTGAGAACTCAATCATGTACTAGTTAAATTATGGTACATCCATATGATGGAACACTCTGGAATTGTTAAAGAAAAAGAAAGACATAGAACAATTTCCAGAATGCACTGTTTAAGTGAAAAAAGCAGAAACAAAAAAGAAGTGGAACTACACTGGAGCTCCTCTTCTTACAGATTAGGCTTCAAAAACGGAAAGGTTTCATGTAAGTCCAAAACAATTAACAGGGGTTTAGTACTGCATCCTCCAGATACATTTCCATCAAATAGGAAGGTGAGTCAGTCCCTCACAGCTTTCAAATCAGTTAAGACACCTCTTCTGGATGTTGACTTACAACGTGAATGAGCAGCCTTTATCCAAAGTGGACCAGTTTTGGCAAGACTTAGAAGTCTGAGGTGAAGGTTCTCTAGCCTTGATAAAGTCTATGATTATCACAGAGAACTGCTTAGAGGTTAGAGTACTCTGCTTGCTGCCTTGTCATGAACTGGACATTGTGAGTGAGTATTCAGAGGGCATAGAACTGTGAAATCATCTATGATATGTGACACACGTTTCATCTTGATTATCTTTTAAGTTCTTAAATCAAGGATGGGCAGTACAGCACATGCATCAGAACTATGGACTCCAGAGCTAAACAGCTTAGGGTCAGATTCCAGCACTACCACTTACTAGCTTCATGACTTATGGCAAGTTAACGTCTCTGTCCCTCAATTTTTTCATCTGCAAAATAAGGACATAAGAGACATTGATCTCTATGGGTTCCTCTAGGAGCAAATGAGTTAATCAAAGGACAGTACTGAGGATAGCACCTGATACATAAAGAGGTATATGTGCTATTATTACCATTTGCTTTCTCCTACATTTACAGTACCTGAATAGTCATTTGATAGTAATGTTGGTTATACATACATGGCACTGAGCCACAAGCTCAAATAATTCCATTTAATTACTAACTTTTCTTTGGCTGAAAGATTTCAATTGCCTGGGTGTTGTGCTTTTCAGATGCTACATGATTCACTCCATCCTTTAGAGTAATTTCTTTTGTTGAATACCTCATTTACATATACAACTTCAGTATTTTAATACTGTTCTCACTTTTTATTTTCTCTACAGTTGTTTATATCCTAAATTTCAATACTAACTGGTTTTATATTTATTGTATATGATAGGGTTAATAATGGTTTAAGATACTTTGAAATCATGCTCAGAGTAAATATACCACAGGTGAGAGGAGTGGAGGAAATTTCAGAAAGGCTCTTTAGAGTTGGGTTGACAGGGAGGAGGAAGTGGCCATACATAATGAGAAAGCAGATGGCCAGACTGTGCAGGGGCTTTGCAAGCTGTCTATAGGGATAAATCCTTCTAGCAACTAGACACCTCTAAAGCATTTTAAGAAGAAACATGAAGAGAATGGGTTGATTTGGGAAGTGGAAAGGGAAGAGGCAGGCAAGAGTAAATATGGGAAAACCAGTCAGGAAGCTTTTTTAGAAGAGATGTCTTAGATTAGCGTGGTAACATAAATCCAGCTTTGCATGCACTGAGTTTGGTGTGTGTGATGTTGTGTGGAACAGCTAAGATAATGCAATAAAACAGTTGAATTTTGAATTAAAAAAGGTTGTTGGAAAGAGTTGAGTCTTAATCACTAACACATTATAAAAATAAAAGCTATGACAATCAAACAGCATCATCTTTTTCACCAGCAAGCATTTAACAATGACAGTAAAAGTTTAGGGCAATGGGCCAGACATCCTTTTGGAGCTCCAACCCCACTCCGCCCCCACCATAGAACAAAATGACCTGAATTTTTAGACTAGATATATATATTAAATTTTCCAATAATGACCTAAAAATGAAACATTATGCCACATCATTAGTAGCATTCTGGACATTTCCCCTCAATGATGACCTTAACATAAATTGGCAAATAATTTTTTTAAAAATGTTGCCATTTGTAGTCACATATTTCTGTGAGTTTAGGCTCTCAGTATCATAGCTAAGAGAAAAGAAACAGATGCTGAACCTTTTACTCTGGTTCACCTCTCTTCGACTGAGCCCAATTTACTGAAATCAATATACCCAGTGCAATTTCTACATCTGGTCCATTACTCATTAAAACAGGGAGAAACTGGTGAACAATTTTATGGTAATATAAAATGTTTTCATACTTAAAAATAAACATTTTATAGTAGAGGATGCAAACTCTACATCAAGATAGAATACTAGATTTCCAAGTTTTCAAGAGGACCCTCAAAATAACTGAGGGAACACAGGGAACCTTGACACAAGGTCTTTAGCTACTTTTTCCTTGCTTTACATCAGTTACAATCATCAGTCCTATATGGTCTCATAGAAGCAATTTTTCATTCTTCCCCAGAGATCTTGGGCATTTCCTTATAAAACAAAATGCACACAAAACTTGTATCTGGTTTGTTTTCTGAACACAAATAACTCATCTCTCTCCAAGGACCTATCATATTAATCGTATTAATGTATTCTTTACCTATATAGTCTAAGACTGTTTCTATTTTTTCCTAACCACCCATTTCTCTTCATTCCCAACAGATAAATATATATATAATTACAATTTAAAACCTTAGAAAATTTTAGAAATACTACATGCTGTCTATTAGGACAAGGGGAAAAGCTGAATCTATATTCTGTCCCACAGTTAATCAATTAGCAATGGAGAAAAACCCTGGTCAAGGAGATCAGGCATTGGCAGCAGGAAGGAAAAATAGGTGCTTACAATGGCAAAAGGGGATATGGGGGGAGATGATAAGATTAGGACAGTTTTTCCAAACAGCAAGTCTCAATTCACTGTGGATTGTGAAATCAATTTAGAGGATATCAACCTGCATTAAAACAACAACAAAAAACACTCAAATAGAAAAATATCAGAGGGCATCCTATATAAGATGAGTAAAAAAAAAATCTTAAAAGCCACTGTATTAGAGTATGCTAGGGGACAGGAACTTGTCAAGGACTTCCTACGTACCAGAAACCATAGCAGATTAGAATTAGTGCTGAAAACTATCTTGTTAAATAGATATTTCTTTTCCTGTTTTAAAGATGAGGAAAATTAGGCTTAGAATAACTTCTTACTTGAGATCAAGAGGCTAATGAACATATGAGTTGACATTCTTTCTTACACCACTTTGCTTATACCACGGTCTTAGGTGGACTAACTATGCAAACAAAAATGTATGACAAGGAACTAGTGAAACTCAAGAATTTGGCTTTCAGAGGTTCCTATCCATCTACTTCTTTAGCCCCATGCCCTTTACCTAAAACACAGCAGCTACCACTAGTGGCACGGGAGACCAGTGAGCAAAAGGGCAATCAGGTTACATCTAGAATACCAACTCTAATCAACTAATACTGTCAGCCAGCAACACCACATCAATGACAATTCCAAGGTTCAATGGGAATAAGTAGTATGATAGATTAGTGATGTCTACCATAAATCAGAGTGGCATGTATTTGCTACCCTTCATAAAATGGAATCAGAAAGATTTACTACTTATTGCCTGTGAACACTGGTCTCAGTTTCTTCATTTCTAAAATGGCAATAACAATGTCGACTTTATAGGATTATTGAAGATTAAATAAGGAATTAATATTATGTAGAGAACCTAGTACATAGTAAGAAATCAATAAGTGGTAGAAGTTATGCTTGTCATTATTTTTGAATGAGGATAGTATCTGCTCCTGTTGCACTTAAATTCTAAAATCTTCCCTCACAGAAACTGGAGTTAAGTGATTAGGCTCTACAGTTAACTCCCGAACAATGAGGGGGTTAGGAGCACCTATCCTGCAGTCAAAAATCCGCAAGTAACTTTTGACTCCCCCAAAACTTAACTACTAAAAGCCTACCGCTGACCAGAAGCCTTACTGATAACATAAACAGTCGATTAATACATATTCTGTATGTTATATACTGTACTCCTACAATAAAGATGAAGAGATAAGAAAAAGCTATTAAGAAGGGTATTCAGAAGGGTGGGGCGCCCGGGTGGCTCAGTCAGTTAAATGTCTGACTCTTGATTTAGGCTCAGGTCATGATCTCAGGGTTGTGGGATCAAGTCCCACATTGGGCTCTGGGCTTGGGTATGGAGCCTGCTTGAGATTTTCTCTCTCTCTCCCCTCCCCTTCCTCCCTGCCCCCGCTTAAGAGAGACAAAAACAAAAACAAAACAAACAAACAAAAAACATAAGGAAAAGAAAATGCATTTACAGTACAGTCCTGAGTAAATTTGCATATAAGAAGACCTACACACAGTTCAAATCCATGTTATTCAAGGGTCAACTGTATATTGAGAGACACTAAGACTTACTGAGCAACTTTCCAAGTGTCAAGTGCTGTATCAAACATAGAAAGCGAATTGAACAGCTTTATGCAGATTCATCTGGAATCCTGCCTCAATTCTATGGGAAAATCTAATCATCTTAATTTGAAACCACAATTCACAATCTTTTGAAGCAGAACTATAATAAACTAGAAACTGCCAATCCTTTAATAAACAAAATCAAAAAAGAAAGTGTAAGACAGCAAAACATGAGGGCTGTGCATGTATCAATGAAAATATAACGTAAGTAGGTTATGCATGATAAACCTTGCTTTTATATAATTGAGCAGAGTAGGGTAATCTATTGCATTATCTTTTAAGCCTCCCACTCTTCTAAATCTTTTAATTGGGATCTCAGACTCCTGTTGCACAGATGTTCCCCACTGTCCTCTCTGAACATCTGTTCTCCCTTGAAGGACCTGACAGCACTCTCAAAGAGATGTTATTTCCCTCATATATCACTTATATCAAAGTTAGGGTAAGGTTTCCTCTTCGTTTTTGTTTTTTTTTTAAGATTTTACTTATTGATTTGAGAGAGAGAGAAAGCAAGCATGAGCGGGGGCCGTGGGGGGGGAGGAGAAAAGGAGAGGGAGAACCAGATTCCCTGCTGAGCAGGGAGGCTGATGATAATACAGGGCTTGATCCCAGGACCCCAGGACCATGACCTAAGCTGAAGGCAGATAGATGCTTAACCGACTAAGCCACCCAGGTACCCCTCCTCTTTGCTTCTTAAAACTATTTGCAAGCATTACTCTTTGCCTGTTTGTGATATTCCCTGCTCCTGAGTACATACCTTCTCATAACTCTCAGCTACGAAATTCAGGACATTATGCTTCATTAATGGAAGAATTTTACAACTGGCTCATGGTCTTCTGCTCCCATGTTATTCACATACATTTCCCAATTCAGCCTCACTGGGACTGCTGGCACTTCTCTGTATCTTATTTACTAATCCCCTTCTGGGTTAACTCTCCTATACAGTTTCTGTTTCCTGGTTCCAGATCTTGCTTATGTTCGTAATGTTCTTATCCCTTGTGCTTTCTTGTGACACATGCCTGGCAAACCCCTAATATCTACCTTCTTATGCTTACAGTTTGGTTACTAAGGACTGATTACTACAGTAAAATCATACAACTGAGTAGAAAGGTTCCACTAGCAATTCATACAAGAACACACAAAATACATAAAAATAAAGCTCATCTATAACCATAAAAAAATTAAACTTCTTGGCAAGTAGTCCAATGGGAATGTCACAAAAAGTAGAAAAATTGAGTTAAGCAAACACACCTGAGTAAAAAGAAGGCAGCACTGTTTCTGATTGGGAAAGCTAATCTATAATAAGATGTCAATACTTCTTAAATTAATTTACAGAATTATATGGTTACAGGTCAGGCCTGATCAAAATCTTTGTGAAATTTCAAAGCAATAATAAGATACACATAGAAAAATGAAGGATAAAAAAGGGCAAAGACTTATCAGAGAACAAATTGGAAAGAAAAAATTGATGGGAGATAGGCCTTATGAAATATTGAAATACAATATAAAGTGTTAACTAAAAATGGTATGATATTGGGTTAAAGATAGGTAATAAATGGAAGAGGAGAGAAATTCTGGAGATAGAAAAAAATATTATTTTAAAATTTAATATAAAACCAAGTAAAATACCATGTGGGAGGGAAAAAGACATTGCTTAATATGTAATATTGAATAAATGTTTAACAATACCATGATAAATTCTTTAAATTTTTTTAAAGCACCAATAACCATACATTCACTGTAGTGGTAGAAAGATGGCAATTTTCCAGCTACTAAAGCAATAGGATAAAGTATAAATGACAAAGCTAGTGAGTTCAACTATGTAAAAATCTTAAATATTAAAATAATAAAAACCAACCAAATTAACATTAAAAAGCAACAATCTGGGGCAACTATATAATAAAGACATAGCTCACAGAAATAGGAATAAATTTAAAACAAACACCTGAGAAAATATCCAGGATCCCTTATAGTAATAAAAATGCAAGACAAAATACCCCACAATTCTCAAGTAAGCAAAAGTATATTAAATTGATCAATTCTGATATTTACAGGATTATGAAGGAAATCTTATGCTGTTGGTAACACCCCAAATTATTATTATTGGGCAAAAAGTAATTTGTTGTAGAATTGATCACACTGTTTAAGTTGTAAATTCTATTCTAGAATATATAACACAAAGAAAGGACTTAAAAGAACAAAAAGCTGTACCTAATTATCTATATTAGCATCTTAAAAAGAGAATTACAATAATTAGTGACAGAAACAAAACATATATTACCAGATGTTTACTAAACATTTATTACCATGCCAGAAGGCTGTCCCAAATGCTTTAAATACATTATCTCATTTCATTCTTCAATGTTAAGAAGCAATTATTACTATCTTTATTTGCTAGATGAAAAAATCTGAAATACTCAGACACTGAGTAACTTGCCCAAGGTATACAACTTCATATTTAAGTGACAGGGTTAAGGGTTTGTACCAAGGCTACAGACTAAACTCTTGCTCTTAGCCACAGGATACAGACTTTTCTAAGAAAAAACCTGGAAAAACGTATCTAAAGATTGGAAAATGATTAAGTACACCATAGTGTAAAACCTGGAACAACTCTACAGTGATTAAAAGTATCATGTAAGATACTTTCAGAAGTTCTTATGAATTAGTGCCAATCATAAAGGAAAAATAAAAGTGATCACCAGAATCTTATATGTCCTAAGAAATGACAGAATTCCATATATTTTATACACTTATGGTTCTATAGAGATGAAGAAATTACAAACCTTCAGCATACAGTCGTTCTGCAAGGAAAACTGCATCTCGGTAAGCATAGTGGTTTAGAGCTTGCCATATAGCAGCCTGGAAGTAGAGGGAAAAAAACATAAATATATAAACATACAGAATTTCAAAATAAGTCCTAGCAGAGCCTTGCATATAACAGCAAACCAGTCAACAACCTTCGTTTAAGTAATAAAACTCAATGCCCATCATGCAAACTCCATAGTTTCCTAGAAAAGGCTCTTCATAGTATGGCTCCTAACATACCTGAATTTACTCATTCAACTCTCCATGGACATTTAGGCCTCTGTGCCTTTGTACTTCCTTTCCCCCCAGAGAGGAATGTGGGCTCCCTCACCTACCTCCTTTTACAAATTGCTCATCCCTAAAGACCCAGCTAAATTAATATCTATTTCATAAAGGTTTCCTGGCTGATTCCTAGCTATTTTCTTGGTAAACATATGTCTTCTAGTGAAGCACTCATATTTTGTTATAGTTATTGTTTATAGGTCTGCCCGCACCACTAAACTATACTGCTCTAAACTTACAACAGTGGTTTAAACAATTTTTCATGATATACATGAAATGTATGTCATCCTCTACAAAAACTTCCTCACCTATTACCTTTAATGCTATCCTGTTCTAATCTACTCAAGGAAGCATATTAGAAATATATTAGGAAAATATTATTAGGAAAATAATATATTAGCATATAAGCAGAGTTGTTATAGGAATAACCTTTAATCTATTTGAATATATTCTTCTATTATTTTACTTTATAAAAGATTTTATTTATTTTGAGAAAGAGAGAGAAAGAGAGAGAATTTCAAGCAGACTCCATGCTGAGCAGGGAGACTGATGGGGGCTTTATCCCAAAGACCCTGAGATCATGACCTGAGTTGAAATCAAGAGTCAGAGTGCTTAACCAACTGAGCCACCTAGACACCCTGTATTTTTCTTTTTTAGAGTTAGGAAACATATCTATAAAGTATATATCAAAAGAATATTTTAATAACAAATGAAAATATTTAGACCCATGCACTCACTATCTAGCTTAAGAAATAAAATATTATCAATATACTTGAAGCCCTCTTTCTCTGTGCTCATCAGTTACATAACCTCTTTCTAAAACCACCACCCTGAATTTTGTTAATCTTTACGTTTTCTTTACAATTTGTATACATATGCATGTATCATCTTTAAGCAACACAACATTTAGGTTTTCTGTTTTTGAATTTTAAATAAATATAAGTACAATCATATTGTATATATTCTGCTATGATTTGCTTTTGTAATCCAGTATTACACTTTAAAGATTTATTTATTTATTTATTTGACAGAGAGAGATCACAGGTAGGTAGAGAGACTGGCAGAGAGAGAGAGAGAGAGAGAGCGAGCGGGAAGCAGGCTCCCTGCTGAGCAGAGAGCCCGATGTGGGACTCGATCCCAGGACCCTGAGATCATGACCTGAGCCGAAGGCAGCGGCTTAACCCACTGAGCCACCCAGGCGCCCCCAGTATTACACTTTAAAAATTCATTCTTAATCTGTGTAGCTGGAGTTCATTCATTTTGATTGCTGGATAAATAATATTTCCATTGTATATATACCAAAATGTATTTTATCTATTTATGACATATGAACATTTGGGTTATTTCTAGTTGGTTTTTCCCCCTGGTTATAATAATGCTGCATAGAACATTCTTGTATTTGTTTCTTGGGGTATCTGTTTAAGAATCTCTCCTAATTAGGATATATATTTAAGAATGAAATTACGGGGCTGCTGAGTTTATGTTCATATACATGTTCCATCTTTAATAGGTTATGAAAATTATTTCCAAATTGTTGGTTTAATTTACACTCTTACCAAAAATGAATGAGTTCCCATTATTTCACATCCTTGTCTACGCTACATACAATCAAAAAAATTTTTAAGTTTATTTATTTATATACTTTTAGTAATTTCTGCACCTAATGTGTGGCTCGGACTCATGACCTGAAATCAAGAGTCACATGCTCTAGTGACTGAGCCAACCAGGTGCCCCTAAATTTTTAGTTTTTACTAGTCTGATAGATATAAAATGTTTATCTTGTCCCTTTAATTAACATTTCTCTAAATATTAAAATAAGGCTGTGTTCACTGGTAATTTATTTCATGTGTTTTTTTTTTAAAGATTTTATTTATTTATTTGTCAGAGACAGGAGAGAGAGTGAGCACAAGCAGACAGAGTGGTAGGCAGAGGCAGAGGGAGAAGCAGGCTCCCAGCTGAGCAAGGAGCCCGATGTGGGACTCGATCCCAGGATGCTGGGATCATGACCTGAGCTGGAGGCAGCCGCTTAACCAGCTGAGCCACCCGCTTAACCAGCTGAGCCACCCAGGCGTCCCAATTTATTTCATGTTTATTGGTCTTCTGGCAAATGCCTGTTTATGTGTCATACATTTTTCTGTTGGGTGATTTACCTTTCTTTACTATTTTATCCAGCATTTTTGGAAGCACTAAACCAGAGAGGTTTCTTTTAAGTTCCCATGTGTCATATAACACTAATTTTTAGTCTGTCATATAAATTATGTATATATAAATTATGTGTTTATATATGTTTATGTTTTGCCTAGCATTTTTAGGAGCACTAAACCACAGGAGTTTCTTTTGACTTTTCTGGGTTTCTTTTAATTTGTAGTGTATCACAAGATATAAAAGCCATCAATTAATTTTTAAAAATTCATAAACTTATAAACTGAGATATCTTACAATACTGATCATGATACAACAGCATTTTTTATTTCTAGCATGTATACCAGCTCATAATTTATTGAATAATTTAACGGACCTACAATAAAACCAGCAAGATGGGATTACCTAATGAAGACCACTAGCTAACAGTAACAGTAAAACTAGATTACATTATAACAAGTGATTAATATGCCTTGGATATAGTAAAAGCTCAAATAGTTGAATGAATAAGCAAATGTTTAATAACATTTCTATGGGTATTATTAATTATAATTTTTTATATTAAAATCCTCATAGTAGTTGATGACTTATTTAGCCCAAGGGTGTATTTTTCTATTTCCTCAAGAAAAAATGGTAAATGACTTTCATTTGGGGTTTCTAGATCCTCCTGTTTAAAACTTACTGTCTATACGGTCTAAATTTTTTAAAGTCTCAGAGATGTTCTAATTTGGCCACCTCCAGACAGACACAAGGGAAAGGAAGGAAGGAATTTAAATTTAATTTTTAATCATCTATACTAACCCAGAGAGCATTTTTATCCCTCTAATGTTAGTGTTTTTTTTTTTTTAAATGAATAAATTTTTTTTTTTTTAAAGACTTTATTTATTTGACAGAGAAAGACACACGGAGAGAGGGAACACAGGCAACGGGCGTGGGAATGGGAGAAGCAGGCCTCCCGCTGAGCAAGCAGCCCCATGCAAGGCTCGATCCCAGTACTCTGGGATCATGACCTGAGACAAAGGTAGACACTTAACTACTGAGCCACCCGGGCATCCCTAATGTTAGTGTTCTTAATCCAGTCATTTCCTACTACTTCAAGAACTATCTAAAACTGCTATTCCAAGTGTGGTCCTTGCAGTAGCAACATTAGTACCTTCTGAGAGTTTTCTGGGAGTGCGGTATCTCAGACCCCACCCCAGACCTACTAAATGAGAATCAGCATTTTAACATTTATATGCATATTAAAGTTTGAAAAGGACTGATCTAAAAAAGGCTTATTCTAATGAAAAACATCCCTCCTCAACAGACTCCCCAAAGCCAAAGAGATTGTCTCATCTAATGTTAATTTGAGATGTTATAAATAAAATAATTTCTAATCCTTTAGGCCTTATCCCTTAGCTTTAAAAGAAAGGCCTGAATTACTCAAATTCCAAAGCCTCTTGTTTGCAGGACTTCATGTTCTTTCGTGGCCCCAATTCATTTCTTACACCTAATAAAACATCCTACATACAAATAGAAATGAATCACAATACCATCTCTTTTCACAATCCACCCAAATTAGTTGGGCTACAAAGAAATCCCCCTTTGGTCTAAAATGTACCATCTTGCTCTCCCCCCACACCCTGATATCTTCAGAAATAGTTGGCATAACCTACAGGATGATTCCAACAGTATACACAAAAAATATGACTTACTTAATTTAAATAAGAGAAAACCTAGACAGGTGCCTGGGTGGCTCAGTAACTGCCTTTGGCTCAGGTCATGATCCTGGAGTCCTGGGAGTAAGTCCCACATCAGGCTCCCAGCTCAGTGGGGAGTCTGCTTCTCCCTCTGACCCTCTTCCCTTTCATGCTCTCTCTCACTCTCTCTCAAATAAATAAATAAAATCTTTAAAAAAAAAAAAAAAAGAGAGAGAGAGAGAGAGAGAGAAGAGAAATCCTGGAATTTTCAGATACTTAAAAACTCCATACTAAAGATATTTGTTATCCCAAAGCCTGATGATCCCAACACCCCTACTCTACCTCAAATCCACTGCATCACAATCCCTGGAAGCTGGGACGGAGATTAGATGCCTTTATTTTTAAACCATTTCATTGTTAAGCATTCAGATCTCAGAATCTTTTTTTTTTTTTTAAGATTTTATTTGAGAGAGAGAGAGAGATCGCACAAGAGAACATGAACGGGGGCAAGGGGCGAGGGAGAAACAGGCTCCCCACTGAGCAGAGAGCCCAATGTGGGGCTCAATCCCAGGACCCTGGAATCATGACCAGAGCCAAAGGCAGACACTTAACCAACTGAGCCACCTAGGTGCCCCTCAGAATCATTCTTTTACTCTTCTAAATAAGTAGTTCCCTGTCCTTTTACAGCACACTCTTTTGTGAAAACTTGTAGAAGCTATGGCCCTTCTTTCCAGAAAAAAAGCACATGTACAAATATATATATACAGGAAAATCTGTGTACAGCGTTAGGTGTTCACAGATATTTTGGTTCATTAAGTATCACTGGTCTAGCTAAAGGGACACAGTATTAGATCCTGATTCATAACAGGTTGCAATAAATATTTGTAGGATTGAATTTAGATTTTGAAAGAAAGGAGAAGAGACAAGTTACTGACCTAAAAAAGTACTTTGTCTTTTGCATATAGGAGACTACTACAGTACTAGGCCCTGGAGGAACACTGCTGCTGCCAGGATTAGGAGAGGTTTTCCTTGTTTGAAACTCAAAACATCTTTTACCACATAAGGTCACAGAGGCTTGGTAAGTATACATGAAATAATGAATGTACTGGTAAATCAGTTTGGGTATATTACGTATTTAAATGGTTCAAATGGTCTACTGTCTAACAATCACTTACAGAACTGCACCTAAAGAATCGTATCTAGAATCTATCCCCACATTTCTGGTTCTATTCCATAACAACCTTCTTCCCTTTAAACTCGGCCTCCTAAATGGTCTTCCTGCCTACAAGCTGTAAGGTAATCCACCCTGTCCCAGAATTACATTCCTCAAACATAAACATCATCAATGCTAAACAGAAGATGACAGTGAAAGGCCTGGGTTTAAATCCATGTTCCACGACTTAACAGTTCGGTGTCTTGGGCAAGTAACAATGTCTCAAGTCCTAGTCTCTTCATTTAAAATGTAAGAGTCCAGTAAAGTACATAATGTTTCCTAGCACATACCTAGTAATTACCCAATACATTTCAGTTGTGCCATCATCATCATCATCATCATGTTTTCCTCCCTGATCAAAACCTTCTAATGATTCTTCTTGGATAGCTCCACAAAGTTTACAAAATATCTACAGAATAAAGTACAAACTCCTTAGGAAACTATTCAAATCCCATCTGGCTTTAATGTCCCTTTTTCAGCTCTGTTCTCACATCTCACCAAAGCTGCCTGTGGTTTAGAACCAGAAAAAGCCTCCATCAGTCACTGAACAGTCACTGTATTTTCATACTATAGTCTTTGCCTACTTGGGTTATCCTTTAACTTCTCTATCTCCTGAAATTTTAGTCATCCTTTCTTCAAAATTCAGCTTACATGTTCCTCTGCCTTTACTGATCTATTCCTTGCAATATTAATTACTCAATCCTTTGAGGTCCTAGACAATTTTGTTTATGCTTTTAAAAATATCAGGCTGTGAGTGCCTGTGTGGCTCAGTAAAGCCAGTAAAGTCAGATGTAAAGCATCTGACTCTTGATTTTGGCTCTGGTCATGATCTCAGGGTTGTGAGATAGAGCCTCGCACTGGGAGAGCCTGCTTAAAATTCTCTCTCCCTGTCCTTTTGCCTTCCCCCACCCCACCCGCTCATGTGCACATGCATGCTTTCCTTCAAAAAATAAATAAATGATCAGACTATTGATTAGATTTGATTATATTACTTAACTAGGTTGCAGCTTCTTGAGGAAAAAAAAGCCAGATACTATTTTTCCTATAATCTCTTGATTATACAACCTAACTTGTTATTTCCCTCGTTATCCTAGATAACTGCCTTTAAACATAGTGCATGCTCAATAAATGTTTATAGAATGAGTATTTGTTTTGGAACTCTGAATCTATTTTCCACTTACTGAACTACAAATTTTTAGAAATCTAATCTGGAGTTAAAATACAAGGTAAGGGATTCTTAATATAATTAGCTTTTACTAATATAAATAAAAGGGAACATTAATGTTGACAATACAAAACAATACAAAATAACATCTAGCTGTCCCTTCCTTGACACAACAACCTAAACATTAAAAAGCAAGGATCAAAAATCTAATGAGGAAATACCAGTTAGTCTGACAAAGGGGGAATAGATCAGATTTGGGGGCAACGAAATTTCTTAAGGAAGCAATCTATTAATACCTGAAAGATATTAAGATTTTTCTGGTTAATAGCAACCTAGATCATGCCATATACTTCCCTTCATACTACCAGATCATTTGTCTTGTCATCTTACTCAATATGCCCACCCCGTGCTCACTCATTCTCTCTCCCTCTCAAATAAATAAATCTTTGAAAAAAGCCAAAACAAATAAAAGACAACCAACTTGAGAGAATCAAATTCTTCAGGTGGGCTGTAGAAAGCTAATATACTGGATTTTCAAATCTCTGCCCAACATAAATTATTTATTTTGAATTATGAATTCAAAATTATGAATAACCCAGGCATTATTACACAGGACCCTATTTGGTCACTGTCATTGTGGCCACTGTGCTTTTGTTTTGTTTGAAGTTTATTTATTTAAGTAGTCTCTACACACAATATGAGGTTTAAACTCACATCCCCAGATCAAGAGTCACATGCTCTACCGACTGAACCAGCCAAGTAACCCTTTGTTTTTGTTCCTTTATCAAACAGTTAGGAAGATGAACCTTAGAACAAAAATGTGTGATGCTGGGAAGGAGTGCACGTAACAGTAGGTCAACTAGACTACAAAATTTCTGCTATCTGACCCTCTGTACTATGACACAGAAAAGACATAAATAAAAAGTAATGTGATAAACTATGAGTGTTTTCCTGAGAGAATTTCAACATTTGCATTAAGAATAATGCAAAAAAAAGTCATTCAGAAAACAGGTTAAAGGGTGTTCAAATCTAATTTGACTCAATAATTTCTTGAATGTTTAATATATTCTCCCAACTACCAACTCACAGCAGATGAACCCTAACCCTAACTCTCTAACACTTACTAATAACCAAGATGACCGAGAGCTTCATTTTAATCATCTGTAAAATAGGATAAAAACAATATCTCTGAGATAAACCTAGTACAGTACTTGGCTGAATTCTAAACCCACATAAAATTGTATCTGTCCCTGTGGTGTTTCACCAGACCACACGTGACCTAAGCTTCCGGAACCATGCATATAGGTATCTTTCAAAATGATACTCATTTAAGTTAGGTAACTACAATAAATATGAAACGAAGAAACTCGAAAAACATTTACTTTCTAAGGCAGATCATTTCCCCCCCTGGATTAGTATCTTAATTGACTTCTCTGAATTCTGAATTCTGTTCCACCCTATGATCCATTCTCTTTCTATGAGCTTTTCACAAATCAGATCTCATCATATTATCCCTTTACTTGAGATCTTTCACCAGCTTCTCCTTGTCCTTAATAATAAAAATCTAAAGCACAAAACCAGGGAGGGTAGTATAGTCCATGTTTACCTCACCAGTTCACTTTGTATCATGTTCTCTTTTGTGCTTTGTGTCAGGACAACTTTCAACTCCTCAAACTTACCAGGTTAGCTTCCTGCCACAGGTCCTTTAAATACACACATAGTTCACTCTACCTGGTACGTTCCTCTTTTCCTCCACACAAACTTGATTTGTGTGGATTTGATTCATTCTTTGGACTTCTTTCTCAGGTAATGCTTTTTGGGGGGACCTCTGATGAGGTCAGGTATCCTTATTACACACTCGAACAGCATCAAGTACCTTTCCTTTGTAATACTACAGGAGGAGAGTAGTTGAGTAATGTCTTCCTCACGATAATACAAACTTCAGAAAGCTAGGTACTACATTTGGTTTTGCTCATTATTAGATTCCCAGCATCTGTTATGTACTTCGTAAGCAAAGGCTTAATATATGTTGAATGAATAACAAGCTGATCTTTGATTTCTGCTAGCCCTCCCACTCTTAGCATGTTAGGTTAGTTTTAGGCTTAAGTTTCTCGGTATTATTATGTGACTGACCCTTGGACAACATGTGTTTGAACTACACAGGTTCAATTACATGTGGATCTTTTTTGATACATACTACCGTAAATGTACCTTCTCTCCCTTATGATTTTTAAATAGCATTTTCTTTCCTCTACCTTTATTATAATACAGCATATAACACATGAATAAAATATGTGTTAATTGACTGTTCATGTTATTGGCAAGACTTCCAGGCAACAGCAATCTATTAGTAGTTAAGCGTTTGAGGAGTCAAAAGTTACACTAATTTTTAACTGCATGGGGGTCAGTGCCCCTAACTCCCCGCTTTGCTTAAGAGTCAACAGTATGTCCGATAGTTAAGGATCCCTGGAAATCTCCACTTAAAGAAACTCTGTGGCACACAAAATTACTCTTTTGTAATGAGAATAGTTATCACCTAATACTCCTTTATAAAATACGGGGACTTCCTAAGAATCTACTTGTTTAATTTTGTTGTAAAGAAAAGAACCCACTGAATAGAAAGACTATACCCAGGATTTAATTTTGGAGGTCTGTGGGCCAGCACTTCCAAGAGTGTGACTTTAGGGGAATTATTTAACTTTTTTCAGCCTCAATTTTCTCATCTGGAAAATAGAGTTCTATTTCTTGGACATGGATTAAATGACGATACAGATTTGGTGTTCTTAGCACACAGAAGACACTTAAAACCTTATCCTTTCCTGTCTCCCAATATAAACAAATTCAATACATCTACAGTTTCCATTATTAGAATATCTCCCAGCATATCTGCCACAATTGTTTATTCTGTTAACATATAAGCCACAAAAGACCCCAAAATGATTCAGCAGCTAACTTAGTACTACAGATCACCAGGAAGATGTGACACATTTATATACAATGGCCATAAAGTCCTAGAACTTTGAATTTGTTCCTGTCCTATTAAAATTAAAGAAATGAAAAAGTATTATAATCAAAGGTCCTATCCATTTCTGATATAGCAATCAAGCTTTGGGGCACCTGGGTGGCTCAGTGGGTTGGGCCTCTCTGCTTTTGGCTCAGGTCATGATCTCAGGGTCTTGGGGTCGAGCCCTGCATCGGGCTCCCTGCTCAGCTGCCTCTCCCGCCACCTGCCTCTCCACCTACTTGTGATCTCTGTCAAATAAATAAATAAATAAAATCTTTTTTTTTTTTTTTTTTAAAGCAAGCTTTGTTCAGAAGAACATCATTCCTTTATTACCAATTAATTCTTAGGAGGGTCAGAAGGCGATAGTAAAAGCAGCCAACTCAAACTCTCATATACCCCAGACATACTGCAGCTTGGAAAGCCCCACAAACAGCTTCCATCACTACTCTGCTCAGGCACCTCAGAGATCCTCAGCGATGGTATCTCTTTGGGAGGGAAATGGACTATTTTCTAAGGTACTACAGACTGGTAGCTTATAAAGAGCAGGGCTAAGATTTGCTCCTTGGCTAGTTATATACTGCTCAACTGTTGGTAGGGACTTGCCCCTAAAAGTATATTATTCAGTGCCTCACCTCAGAAGTTCTACACATTAAAGCCAGAGGGATGAAATGCTACTAAAGTTATGAAGAAAAACAGAGCAACACAGTCCCTATCCTCAAAAAAAAAAAATTTTTTTTCTTTTAAAAAGAGATTTCCTAATGATTAAATGAATGGGTTAGTCCTAGGTTGCAATAATTTAAAAGATGAATCAACGTAAAATGAAATGGCAAAGTTCCCTCCTTGCTTGCTCTTCTTAAACATGTACTATTATTTAAAATGTAAACAAACCTCTATAAATTGTACAACTAATTCAGACTTAAATATGACCATATAAATTACTCTGTTTTATTCTTGTTTTTGTCAAAAGAAAATAGCTGTCGTTTTTTGGACCATAAAAAATGGATGATAATAAAAGCTTTGGACAAGATAAGAAGGTATAAGGGGGATAAAAAAATCACTGTGGAATTTTCCTGTTATACATTACGATCTAATTTCTAGAACTCTAATTTAGCTTAGGTCTATATCAGTGGTTCTCCATCTGGGTGATTTTGCCCCCCTAAGGGATATTTAGTAATGCCTGGCAGGGGACGGTGTTTGGTAGTCACAAATAAAGGGGGCACCTAGTTGGTAGAGGCCAGGGATGTTGCACGACACTCCACAATACATCCGACAGAGTTCCCCACAACGAAGAGTTAGCTTGCCGCAAACATCAATAATGCCAAGAATGAGAAACCCTGGTGTACATTACCATGTAATTGGATTATTTTACTAGCCTATATGTCTAACTCTTATCTTGTCCCTTCTTCCCAACAGTACCAGATTAACCTTCCCAAAGCAGTGCTTTCATTACAAATCCTTCTGTTCAAAACCTTCAATGGCTATTTATTACCAATACCTTAAACCCCTCAACCTGGGTTAAGTCCTGTGAAATCTGATTCTCCCTGGCTAGCAAAACCTCGTCTTTCTACTCTCAATTCCCGTTCTAACCAAGGCTATGATATTTTACCGTTTTGTTTTGTTTTGTTTTTGGTTCCTAAACACCATTCTCAAATTTGGGCTTTTGCTCATGCTATTCCATGCCAAAAACACTCTTTCTCTTCTTTACCAATTCAAACCCTTCCTATCTTCTAAAGCTTTAAGTTCTACTTCATCAAACAACCATTCCTATTTTTCCAGTCTAAAAGGATCTATTTCCTGAATTTATTAGTATCTGTGCAATCAAATACATTTTGACTTATAACATTATCCAATTGTTCCTGCTAAACATTCTTATCTTCCCAATAGGACTAGACCCCTCAAAAGATCAGAGGTTATGTCTCCACGTTTCCACTGGTTGGCTTCACAAACATCTCTTAACTTATTTTGTTCAGAGCAGATTGTCCTTCTTCCGATTTGTCTCCCTCTCAAAGGATTCTTCCTTTATTAAACAGTACCACCCAGATGAAATCCAGGCAGATGTTCTTGATCCCCATCCTCTCCCATTCAATCAATTTGCACATCTCCTTGGTTCTACCTCCAAACAGCTCATGAATATCAACCTTTTTTCTACTCCACTACTACCACTCAGTCTGTTATTTTCATCCTAAGACTGTTTTTACTCTTGCCTCCTTCCTCTCATTACATTTTATATATAGTAACCAAGAGATCTAACATCTACATCAGATCAAGTCAATCCTCTTCTGAAAATCTTTCAAGGAACCCCCATATACTTAGAATGAAAAGTGAACTCTTTATAATGGCCCCCCCATTAATATGCAACTCCAGCCACACTGGCCTCCTTTCAATTATTTCAACGCCAAGTTCTGCTATGTCTAGGGCATGTGCAAAGTCCCTTTTTCTCTTCCTGTAATGCTCTTCAAATTACTGTTTTCTTCTCAACCTTCAGATCTCAGCTTCAATGTTATTTGCTCAAAAAGGACTTTCCTGACACCATTTTTAGAGAGATTTTTAAATGTCTTTTATATTCTTCTGTGCTTGGTACATAACTGGTGCGTAACATTCTTTCCAATTTGATTTTTGCCCCGAGACGGCTTCTTAACTTTTGCTGTTTTGCAGTACCTCTTTTGGTGGTTCAGTTGCAAACCGGACACCTGGGTGTAGGTCAATCCCCCCTTTTAGGTCTCTCTCTCCTAACACCCTCTTTATAGTGCCCTTTTCACAGATTATTAATTTGTGATTATTTGTCTAATGCTTTCTCTACAGGTCATAAGCATAAAAAGGGCTACATTAGGACACTAGTCCGTAAAGGAATTAAGTTATCATATATTGCAATGATCTCCTCCTTCACCCCCACTCCCCAAAGCTGATTCTCTCAGTTCACAACTATACAGCACCGTCTTCAAGATATTACACTGTACCTAAATATAAGGCAATCTATTTTCTAAAAGAAAATTTCATAAACAAATGAGTTCAGCAAACTCAAGTATATAAGTTTTTTGAATAAAGACCAAATAGTCAAATGTCTATTATCAATTTAGTTACACATATATATTTTAAAAATCATAAAATATTATTTAGAAATTTTTTTCTACTTCCATTGAACAGAATAATTTCACTAAAACTATTCACATCTATCTTAGATATCAACAAAGCCATTTTGGTGGGGGGAGGGGTCATCTAACATAATTTTCCTGACTACAACACCTTCAATTTTAAGTTATTTGAAATATGGAACCCTTTGAATCCATGTTAGAATGCTTTAACTGTAGGGGCGCCTGGGTGGCATAGTCAGGCATCTGAGGCTTGGTTTCAGGTCAGGTTGTGATCTCAGGGTGGTGGGATCAAGCCCTATGTCAGGCTCCAAGCTCTGCATGAAGTCTGCTTGGGATTCTCTCCCCCTCTGACCTCCGTCCTCTCAAATAAATCTTAAAGAAAAAAAAAAAAAAAAAAGGATGCTGTCCTTGTACATCTTATTCCAAGCCAAAAGTATTCCTTTACTAGCTAAATAATCTGTTTGAACCAATACTATGTGTATAGTACCCATTTACTATACTGCTTATTAAGGTGATTTTTACAAGCCTTGTTTAATTTCATCCAACACTTCTGTGAAGTTCTATCCCCAGGAATAATTGATAAATCCATTAAAAATGTCTTTGCTTTTTTAAAATCAATTTCATCAGGTGAATTTTATAAATATCCAAATTAACAATGATTGAAGTCATTTAGGCTAGTGTGTCTTTCGTAAGCAGTTATATTAAAAATAACTGAGAATTTCTGCCTCATAATAGGAGAGATGTTTGTAAAGATGCATATATAAAGTAATGCTTTTCTATGAGAGACAATTTGGAGGAGGAGCTAATATTTAGGCTTAGTTGGTTTATCAGATTGGCTATTCCATAGTAAAGAAAAAAACTTTAAAGAAAAAAAAAACACAGAAAACAGTTGCTCATCTTTCCTCTCAACTTTTTCCTATGCCTAGTAATTTCACGATGCCTTAAACAATTTTCCAACTTTCATTCCATTATAAGTACAATTACTTACCATAGTTTTTTTCTTTTTAATTCTATTTGTCCTATTTTTATTTTCTCCTTACCAATTCTTCCCATTTTCAGCCCTATCCCTAATCAGTTGTTTATCACTGAAGCTAAAGTTGTTTACTCCACCCGGTCTTGAATGGATTCTTCTACCACAAATTTACAACCAAAATTCTCACGTAGCCATATTGTAAAACTTCTTACCACAGTCCCCAAATCTAATGGACAAAGGTAGTATGGGGGGTGGCGACATATTTGACTTTTAAGCCTAAAAAATCCTGAAGTGCATTACTGCTATGAGTAAGGAAAAAGAGTAAACCTGATGGGTCCTCTATAGGCGTAGGCTACACATTTCTTTTCTTTTCCAGGTTTATGTTCAAGTTGAAATTGTTATTAAATAATGTGTATAGGCTAAGAATGAAACTAGTTTATCATTTGAGAAGCCTTCTGGGGTCAGAGAAAGCAACTGTAACATTAGGTAAGACAAAATTACAAGAATATGAAACAGAAATTAAACAACTTGAGTGATCTGCTTATCCATTTAAGAAGGTACAGATAACTACTAATTTCACATTAGGCCTCAAAAAAAAAAAAAAAAAAAAAGAAATAAAGAAAAATCTTAAAAGGGACTCTACCAGTAAGAGGGATTTGGATGGCAAGAAATAGCATTGGAAGCATTGATACAATTTACAAACAGGTAAACTTCCCAAGACAGAATCCCAATACTAATAGCTGTTCTATGTAAAGAGCTGTATGTAAAAAAGAAACCAACTGGGAGAAAAATTAAGGAAATATGGAAGTGGTGACGCATTAAAATATTTATCATTTGACATCACAGGCCTATGAAGGGTTATATGAAGTAATTTCTAAAATCGATTTGCTTTGTAACTTCCAAGTAAAGCGAGCCTATAACTCAATGACAGCAGTTGGTAGAGGTCAACTCTTCTATTGAGGCAAAGATCCTACGGTGAGTTGAAAGTCTCCCAGACCTGGTCCGTCAGGAAGGGACAAAAGATTTCAGTTTCTTGAGATGGCGGGGGGGGGGGGGTGGCGGGGAAGACTTGGCACTGCATCACACTTCAAATCCAATCGGGTTTCTCCCATGCCAACCGAGCACTGTGCGTCAAAGCATACCTTGGTGTCGTAAGGACAGTGAAATGGATGTAAAAACCCTTGTCTTTCATTTCCTGAACGCCTTATCAACATGCACAATAAAACACTCCTGATCCCCATCACAGGTCACGGGGAGAGCCCCTAGAGTTGCCGCTGCCACCCCTCCGGCCCCCCCCTTCCCCCCGTAGAGGTGCTTGCCCCTCAGCACTGGGCCTTGGAGTTTTCTCTTCCCAGATCACCGTCGGGGGGTGGGGGCGAATTCACCGACCGAGGAAAGCAACCGGGGCTAGGAAGTCTGTTACAAAACAGAAATCGGGATCAAAAATACCGATCCTATCGTCCCTCCGCCCGCTCCCGGAGCACAAAAACAAAACCAAACACCCCCCGCCAACTTGCCCCACCGTTACGAAGGTGGCCCAAGCTCTGATCAAAGGTGCCTCCCAATCATCTTCTGGGCGAGAGAGCACCTGGGGCGAGTCTCCGGCCCCCGCCCCCCGTCCCTCGTCTCTCACCCCGGCCGGGACCAGGCCCCTGGACTGACAGGAGGGGCTGGCCGGACGCTGGCCCGCCCGGGGAAGGCTGCATTGCCGCCGAACCGCGCTCACACCGCGGGCGGAAGCAACGCGGGACCTGAGGTAACACGGCTCGGGCTGCGGGCGAGGCCTCGGAGCCGACGAGAAGACAGGCAGGACCCGGCAGCAGGGGAGGCGGGAGAAGCAGCCGGGCCTAGGCCGCAGCAGGCCGCGGAGTGGCCATACTCGGCTTCCCGGCCGAGGCTGCGAGCCAAGCCTCAGCGAGCGGGGTTATCATTACCTGGACGGGTTCCTGCAGCACCGTCATCCTTGAGGCTCAGGCCCACTTTCTGCAGTGCCTCAGGCCCCCCCCCCGTAGCGGCTCCGGCCCGGCCAGCCCCGGCTCATTTAAACTCACCAGCGACCGTTACCGGGGGATGGGGGAGGCCGAGCGATTGCCGAGTACCTCCGAGCGGGACACGGAAATACCCGAAGTGGAGAGATCCGCGCGGGAGCTAGACGGAAAAGCCCGAAGGAGGCCGGAAACGCCCGAGGCCGGTCGGCGGAGGAGGAGACCGTTGCCGGAAACTGTCGAGGTTTCCCGGAGACTACCGAGTCCGATCCAGAGCGTAGTTTTCTCCTCTCGGCCACGCCTTCAGTCACGCACGCCACGCCCAACCGGCCACCCTAGGCTGGGCCACGCCCAATGGGCGGCCCGCCGGATGGGCGTGGCTTGCTGTAGCTGGCGGGGAGCGTTACGTGGCCGGACTATTGATCGTCTCCATTCGCCGCTCAACCTCTGTGGATCGGTTGATGCGCGGTGGGTTAAGCAGAGGGTAAAACACGAGAGTTTGGGGCTGACCTTAAGAAGTATTTGTTCAGTTGAGTTCATTTATCATTGCAGAAGTACCTATCGTAGCTCAAAGGGAAATAGGAAAATTTGGAGGGATTGCCACGCTTCAAAGGTTTAGTTTGGATCCGGGGCTGTCTACACTGGAGACGTTACGGTCTCTTTAAAGGAAAAGCAGTGGAGCGGAGTGCAGCGTTATGTGGTGCCCATTATAAATGATGTCAAAATTAAGAGGAGAGGGAAATAAATTGGAATTAAGATGAGGAAGGTTTCATGGAGGTAGAAAGGGAGACTTAAACTGGACTCTAAGGTATGGGTAGAATTAGAAGAGAAAACTGGTAAGTGAAGGGAAACAGATCAGTCTGATAAGAGTTAAGGCATTAACTGGAAAATAATTACTTAGGTGACCATATCATTGAAAATCTCAGAAAGCAGGCAGAAATTTGTGTGTTGTGAAATCTGGAGGTGTGTTTGTGGTGTGTTGGGAAATCCGGAGGCTTGATTTTGGATTTTACCTCTGGCGCTAACTAGTTTTAGGTCCTTAAGCAAGTCACATCTCTGAACTTGTATTTCCTTGGTCTTTAAAACAAACAAACAAAAAAGACTAAAAATTAAATGCATTGATGTGTGTTGGTATGTCTAACACACATCATAGGCTCTCGCAAATTTCTTTCCTATTCCCTCTCCCGCCAAAATGTGTGAGCCAGGGAACCACTGAAATTTTGGGGTTTGGTGGATGAAAACGGTTTTTGAAAATTAACTTGTCTTGCGCTTAGGTATGTAAGTCACACCCCATCACTTCTGGTTGATTAAAGCAAGACACAGGGCCAACCTGAATTCAAGGGAGAGAAATAGATTCCACCTCTAGATGGGAGGAGAGCAAAGTGACGCTGCAAAAGGCTTGTGCCCCTGAGCGATTGATTTCTGGACCATCTTTGGAAACAACCTACCAGATAGGAGATGAGAATCTAGTAATGGTAATGCAAAGAAAGAGATACCGCCCTTAAAATGTGATGCTTTGAACTGAATGCAACACTCCACATTTATTCTGATAAATGCAGAGAACAATGAGACTATTGCTTTTACTATCTGGATGACTTCTCTTAAAGTAGACTAAAGTTGTATTTGCATTTTAAATTGTCACATGACATTGATCATGCTAAGCTTGTGGTCATTTCACATACACAGCTCTTTTTGACACAACATGCTGCATGAAAAGTACTTGTGCAAGAGATTCTTGTAAACTTGAATGTAGGAACTTAAAACACAGCATACATAATGATGACCTTTTTGGTGTGTGAAAATGTTTATCTAGAGTCAGCATTTAAAGAGACCATGATGGGTCGCCTGGGTGGCTCAGTGGGTTAAGCCTCTGCCTTTGGCTCAGGTCAGGGTCTCAGAGTCTCGGGGTCCTGGGATCGATACCCACATCAGGCTCTCTGCTCAGTGGGGAGCCTGCTTCCCCTTTGCTCTCTGTCTGCCTCTCTGCTTACTTGTGATCTCTCTTGCTGTAAATAATAAATAAATAAATAAATAAATAGAGTCTTTAAAAAAAATAAAGAGACCGTGATGCTTGGCGTTCTGGCTCTAAAGCTTAGAATTTGCTTAATGCGCCCCTTCTTCCTCCCCTACCCCCCCAAAAAAGCATCTCTTTTCTAAGTGTTCTTCACTGGGCTAATACAACAATTGTGGTTTTCTGCTCATCCACAGCAAGGCCACATTGTTTGAAGTTGTGCTTTGGTGGGATCTTTTAAAGCATTTTTACTTCCTTCTGTGTTCCTGATTGACCTACTTAAACTTGCCATCCAGCAACCACTTGGGCGTCCTGCTGTCTGTCATCCATTATCCACATATGTTTAGCTGGTGAGCAGATCTGGGTTGCAATAAGCATTATTCCATACATGGTAAATTAGCTCTTCTTCTTAGCCTGCCTGTTGGTCTGTTTCATGTTCAGTCAGATTTGGAGGCAGATTTTAGAGAACTGCTCAAGAAGCTAGACTTGATATCAGTGCCAAGATGCAGGTCGCACTAAAATATGGTCCCCAGCAAGTTTACCATTCTGAATGCCTTCAGTACCGCTTGTCTGTACCCTTCTTTTGTCCCTGTTGAGGCTGCAGTCTTATTCTTCTGTTACTTGATCTTGAGGTTTTTACCCCTGTGTTTCCTCCTCCGTCTTGGTCAAATCATCCCCTTCTTTTGGCATCTCTGACCACAGTCTCCTAGTTTTCCTTCTACTGCTCTGTTTTCATCAGTTCCCTTTGTCCCCCTGCCCCCAACATTGGAATGGTTCAGGGGCTCGTTCTAGGCTTTCTCCTCACCCTACACTTTCTTTCTTTGCAAACCCATCCATTCTCTTCACCTCCACTTTCATCTAAAATTATTCCAGGGGCACCTTGGTAGCTCAGTTGATTAAGAATCTGACTCTTGATTTGGGTTCCAGTCATGATCTCAGGGTTGTGAGATCAAGTCGGGCTCCAATCTGGACTTGAAGCCTGCTTAAGAGTCTCTCTCTCCGTCCTCCCTCTGTCCCCTGCCCCCATTTCCCTCTAAAAAAAAAAAAAAAAAAAAAAAAAAAAAAAAAAAAAAAAAAGTAAAATTGTTCTAAAATCTCTATCTCTAGCCAGACTGTTTCTTAGAATTCCAGATTCAAATGCCTAGCTGTCAACTGGACCTCTCACAAGGGCTTGGTCAGAATGACATCCCCCGTCCTCATACTTGAAGCATTCCTACCCCAATTTAAGGTACTAGCACCCTTTCTATTGCCCAAACCTGAAACCACTCTCTCTCTCTCTCTCTCTCTCTTTGACCCTAGCACCTAATGACAAAAGCCCTACTAAATTTTACCCTGGATGTACCTTCATGTCTCGTCCTGTCTCTAGTCTTACCTGTCCTCAAAACCAAGTCTGATCATGTTAGGACTCCCTCCTAAATCTTCCCACCCAACTCAAGATTTCCCATTGCTCTCACGATATTGCTCAAACCTGTTCACTACTCTTTTTTTTTGAGAGAGAGAGCATGAGTGAGTGCACAAGGGGGGAGGGGCAGAGGGAGAAGAAGATAAAGAGTCTTAAGCAAGCTGCATGTCCAGCACAGAACCCCACTGACAAGATCCCCTGACACTGAGAACATGACCGGAGCCAAAATCAAGAGTCAGGCACTTAACCAACGGAGCCACCCAAGCGCCCCTAACTTCTCTTATAAGGCCTTCCAAGGTCTAGTCCCTGCCTCCTTATTCAGCCTTGTCTTATCTCCCTGTTTATACTCTACATTCCCACGAAGGGGACCAGACAGAATACGTCACTTTGGCATAAGGATTATTTTGACCTGAAATCAATGAGGAAGCAGCAAACACAAAAAGAGCTCTTTGCTTTCCCACTATCTGCCTAAAAGCAGGACGTAAATTTCCTTTTGTGAAGGTGCTTCCTCACCCTTCTCCTGTACCAGCAGGAGGAAAACAACCATTATCACTAGAGACAAGGAGTTGGCACTGATTTGGGTCTGCACAAACAAACTTGCCGAAATAACCCTTTTCTTCCATTAGTTTCCCCATATATTTACCTTTCCATAACTTACCACCCCAGAGGCCAAAACTTTTCCCCTCTATTTTGTCACTTCTCCACAAATTGATTGCTGTTTGCTAAGACAGCAGATAAGACCCAAGTCCTAACCACCTCTTGTTTTTAAACTCTTGTTTTTAAAATTCTGTTAATCTGTCTTTTGTCAGTTTAATTCACAGGGCCCAAGCTACAAACCTCAGAGGGTGGAAGGAAGGTCACATGAGGCAAATAGCAAGAAAGTGGCCATCTACAAGTTGTGAGGAAAGCTCTCACCAGAAACCGAAGTGGCTAGCACCTTGATCATGGACTTCTAGCCTCCAAAACTGTGAGAAAACACATTTCTGTTGTTTAATCCACCCAGACTGCAGTGTTTGGTCTAGGATCCTGAGCATTCCGATGTAATCAAGATGATTTATGTCTGATCTCCCTAAGGGAAGACCGTGTTATATTTCCCTATATCGCTCTTTGGAAAGCATTATATATTTAGTATATGCTTAAAAAATATTGACTGATTAAAGTGGAAGCCTTTACACATATTACTTCTTCTTCCTGAAATACTTTGCCCTTGCTCTTTGGCTAAATCGAACTCATCCTTCAGGCCTCAGCCTTGATATTATATCCTCAGAATATTCCGTGTCCATCTAAACCAAAATTATTAGCTCTGTCCTATGATTCTCTCTTACAGCATCTTTGTTCTTTCCCTTCGTAGTATGTATGGTAATTTTAATTACATTTGTTTAATAGAAATTCCATGAAGGCAGGGACTTTGGCTTACCTTGATGTCCCCATTATCTAGTAGAGTGCCCTGCACAAATATAAAGTCATTAAGATATTATAAATGTATCCGATGACGAAAAGACATGACCACTCAGTGTTTTCTCTTATTGGTCATAAGTTGATGCTCTTCTGGCTCTCCCTTTCTGGATCCAGAGAGCATGCTGGTTTTGTACATAAGGCCCGAAGGGATTTCAAATCAAAGCAGTCTGAAGTGTTGAGGCTAATCAGAAATGCATCCTGGTTGAGGTGCGCTCTGAGATGGGCTACTTGGCCTATGGCAGGGAGGGGTAGGCAGACTTCAAAAGCACAGAGAAGAAGATAAACAAATTGGCTTGCCTGGAGGGGAGTCCGCATAAGCTTGGTTGAAATGGTAGTGTAGGGAACAGTTGATAAGTTTTGGGTTCCAAACTGATGACTTTAGGTTGATAAAATAGACCTAGGGAGCTGCTGGTGGTGATTGAGCTGGGGAGTGACTTCACGAGAATGGAATTTGAGAATGATTATTCTAACAGCTGAGGATTATGTGAATTGGAGGAGAGAGAGAGAATAGGGGCCAGGAGTGCAGCAAAGAGGCTGCTAGGAATCGAGGTAACTCTTAAATTTCCATTATTCTTGGATCCTAGCTGGTTGGGTTACAGGATCCTTGAGCCTGGTGGGCAAGAACGAGTTCTTGAAACATTTTACGGTGCAAAAAGGTGTTTTTATTATAGCAGGGGGCCAGGACTGTAGGCAGAAAATGCTGCATTGTGATTGTGTGGAGTGACTGATCATAGAGGGTTTTCTGTCTGTCTTACAGAGGTGAAGGTGATACTAGGACTCCAGGAAATTGAGTCTATAGGTTCCTGGAGGTCTGGCTCTTAATAAGATTGTGTTCATGAAGACAGTTACAAACTATAGTGAAGTTTCATGTTCTACAGGACTGTGATCTTTATCAGTTGACCATTTGTTTTCCCCTGCCTTTGTTCTTCCTCCTGTTCCTGGTGCCTGAGGAATGTTATATGTATATCCCACCTTATGGGGCCTTGGAGGCGGGTGGCTTGCTGGATGTCAGCTCTTGTGTTTTGCCCTTAGCTTGCTCTCTCATCAGCTGAATCCGAAAAAAAGATGCAAAATGAAAATAGTTCCATGTTACTGTTTTACAGTGAGGAATATTTTTCTCCAGTTCCTTCTCTTTAGGACATTTAGATTCCAAGCAGAAGGCTGCTTACTGAGCACAGGCAGACCATACGAGTGAATCGAATGATCTTGCTGTCTATTACCTCCTTGCTGTCTATTACCTACCAGTCTATTACCTACCTCTATTACCTCCTGTCTATTACCTCCAAGGGACCTGAAGGGACATATATGACTGACTGCTAGATAAAAAATATTTTTCTTCTTTGGGAAGGATGTTCACCGAATAGTAGATTCTCTGTTTCTCTCCTTTTTAGGTCCTAGGCACGCTTTCATTTTTCTCTGCATAAATTGCACAGCAGTGAATTCAACGCAGATGTGATTATGTGCCAGTCTTGAGTCTACACTATAGCTGTCTCGAGTAGACCCTGTTGTTGCTGTTAGTTTGTTTTGTGTGTCACACGTGTATGATTTGGGAGGTAGGTGATGAACTAGGTTCAAAATATACTGAGTTTGAAGTGGCCTCTGGTGAGAAGAGAACGAATGTTAATTGAAAATATGAAGCTTGGGGCACCTGGGTGGCTCAGTGGGTTTAGCCTCTGCCTTCAGCTCAGGTCATGATCCCAGGGTCCTGGGATCGAGCCCTGCATCAGGCTCTCTGCTCGGCAGGTAGCCTGTTTCCTCCTCTCTCTCTGAGCCTGCCTCTCTGCCTACTTGTGATCTCTCTCTCTTTCTGTGAAATAAATAAATAAAATCTTAAAAAAAAAAGAAAATGTGAAGCTTGAACAATTTAAGAAAGAAGTTGGGGCTGGAGGTAGAGATTTTCCAGGGGCTCCTGGGTGGCTCAGTCAGTTAAATGTCTATCTTCAGCTCAGGTCATGATCTTATGGTCATGGGATCGAGCCCCAAGTCAGGCTCCTTGCTCAGCAGGGGTCTGCTTCTTCCTCTGTCCCTCCCCCTTGCTCGTGCTCTCTCTCTCTCATAAATAAATAAAATCTTAAAAAAAAAAAATCGAGATTTTCCAGGTAGAACGAAATGCATTCTATTTTGGTTATGTGATGCCCTATAAAACCTTTGTGAGAGTATTTATCATTACCTTCAAACTATTTATTTATCCGCATCCTCCAGACCAGACAGTAAGCTTCTTGGGGGTAGGATGGGCTCTAACTCATTTTAGTAAAAGCATGTACATACTGTAGGTGTCATAAGCGTTAGCTGAATGGATGAATGAATGAATGAATGATGAGAGTAATCTGGGTAAAGGAGATACAGGAGAGCAGGGTGAGTGACAGAATTCTGGTGTGATAAGTACAGCAGAGAAGGCCCAGAGACAAGAGCATTAGATCTAGCCAGAGAAGTCACTGGTGGGGGTGCTAGGGAGGAAGTCAGAATTTGAAAAGTAAAAGAAGAAGTTGGTGGAAAGGGAAACCAAGAAAAGAGAATTATTTTTAGCTCTAAAAACATGTCCCCAGATGCTGAGAAAAAGTGCTTGCTAAGGTGTTGTCTCTTTTTCCTTACTAAGAGCCATCCACGCTGTGGGTGACAAGGCTAGCTGTCATGGATGCTTTCTTGTTTCCTTGTCCTCTTTGGGGCCAGGACTCTCCATGAGGGAATTGCATCGGCTCTACCAGCTCCCACTGTCCCCTTAGTGTCCTGGGTTCTAGTCTCAGATCTGCCATGACTCATAGTGTGACCTTGGGCAAGTCGTCCCCTTCTGTTTGTGCCTCTAAAGTCCCTTGCAGCTGACAGGATGTCTGGGGGAATGCAGTTGGGATGACTGGTGAGGATTCTGACTTGCTCTCTGTTGCTTTTCAACTATAAATCACTTTGCCAGACACCAGCTGTCCTGCCCTCTGCTTTGGATTCTCTGGCGGGCTCCAAGACCCACCTGCTATTGGGGCGCTCCCAATGTCTTCCTCCCACGGGTCAGCTCTCAGATCCATCACTAGGCTGCACTGCCTTGATCACAGCACAGACATGAGTTTCAGCCATTTAGATGGATTGTTGAGTGATTGGGCCAAACGTGTAGCATTCACCACTTATGCTAAACAGCTGAGGAAATGAAGTTGGATGGGATGATTTAAAGTGCTCAGAGGGCCAGTGCTATCATGGCCCTTAAAATTTTGATTTTAGACCCTTCCACTCCTTCTCTGCCTTTACCTTTGGTTCTCTGAGTTTTCAGGGTCACTAAGATTTTAGGTTTTCATTGCTTTTTTCTTTTATCTTTGGTCATAAGGAATCTTCGCTACAGGAGACTGAGTTAATCATTCTCCTTGAATTATATAGCCTTCTTTCATCACTGGTCCATACCAAGCTTCTTGTTTAATTAGTTATTTATTCCTTTTTAACTCATTGCTCCATCCCATCCAAACAATATTCACCATAAGTGACCTTCAGATATTTTCAGTGTGTATTTTTTTTGGTGTATGTGTTCTTGAATAATGAGTGAGGCTTCTAGTATGTGTGTACTTAATAAAATTTAATGATATATCTTATTTTCCCAATATAGCCAATGTGTTATTTCAACATGTAAATAATATAAAAATTATTGAGATATGTATTATTCTTTTTTTTTTGTCCTAAGTCTTCAAAACCCAGTATGTGTTTTTTCTTATAGCATGTCTCAATTTGGATGCTATACTTCCATCACAAATACTTGATCTGTATTTAGATTTCATAATTGCACAGTTGAAGAAGTAGATTCACATACCTAAGTTTTCCAGGCATACTTGAAAATTTTCCAGTGACCAAATCAAGTATCAAAAAACCCCCATTTTCCTTTAACATTTGCATCCAAATGGACAAAATTGCTTCCTCTATTTTATTTTATTTTATTTTTTTAAAGATTTTATTTATTTATTTGACAGAGAGAGATCACAGTACACAGAGAGGCAGGCAGAGAGAGAGAGGGAAGCAGGCTCCCTGCTGAGCAGAGAGCCTGATGTGGGACTCGATCCCAGGACCCTGAGATCATGACCTGAGCCGAAGGCAGCGTCTTAACCCACTGAGCCACCCAGGTGCCCCCGCTTCCTCTATTTTAAAAGAATTATTTCAGTATCAAAAGTATGTCTGGGGTGTCTGGGTGGCTCAGTGGGTTAAACCCTCTGCCTCTGGTTCAGGTCATGATCTCAGGGTCCTGGAATCGAGTCCCATATCTGGCTCTCTGCTCAGCGGGGAGCCTGCTTCCACGCCACACCGCACCCCCCCCACCCCGCCCCGGCACCTGCCTCTCTGCCTACTTGTGATCTCTGTCTGTAAATAAATAAATAAAATCTTAAAAAAAAAAAAAAAAGTATGTCCAAGTCAAGTAAACTCACTAACTCTGTGTCAACTCAGTATTGCTAACACGAAATTCAAGGAGATACTACATAAATGGAAAAGCAACTAAATGTATTAATATCCACAAAACATGTTAACTTTTCTTGTCATTTTTGCAGCCGGTTTACATAATGCTGTTGATTGAAATTAGAAAAGTGTGTTCTAATTTGCATTGTGAGGGGCTTCAATTTTAGCATAAATTCTTGTACCTATCTAGCTAAGTGGCGAATAAGCATTTTCTTTCCTTGGACCTTCCATTTGAGCTCATTCATATGCAATATGATATCAGTGAGATTATATGCAGGTATTTTAAATTTATAGAACTGTAATTGTGGTTTATATCTTATTCAGCTTCTTACTCATCACTATTTCTTCTGGATATAGTAATGGAGACCCACATTGCTTCTGCCTCCAGCCACAAGTCATGCTGCAGCAAGAACGTCCTTATTCACGCCTCTTCTGAACTTGAGTGAGATTTCTGTCTGATGTATACTTAGCCTGATTGAGCTTCTAAGTCACAAAGCCCTTCAACTTCTATCCCCCCTATTTCTTAGCTCTTCTATTCCTTTACCTTTCTTTTTTTTTTCTTCTGGAAGATATTCTTTTTTTTTTTTTTTAAGATTTTATTTATTTATTTGACAGAGATCACAAGTAGGCAGAGAAGCAGGCAGAGAGAGGAGGAAGCAGGCTCCCTGCGGAGCAGAGAGACCGATGCGGGGCTCGATCCTAGGCCCCTGGGATCATGACCCAAGCCAAAGGCAGAGGCTTTTAATGCACTGAGCCACCCAAGGCGCCCCTGGAAGATATTCTTTCTTTTGCCTTTCAATACCCTACTATTTTTCCCAGCTGTGTCCATCATGGCTACTTTTCAAATCTATTGTGTTTTCTATTTTAATGATTAATTTTTTTAGAACTAACATATCATTTGTTTTATGAAAGTTTTTTTTTTCTTATTTCGACTATTATACTTCTCATATCTGATATTTCCGTTTGGTTCTTCTTTATGTCTTCTTGTTCTGTATCATTTTGGTAATATTTCCTTCCATCTCTTTTGGCCATGTTTACTAATCTTCATTTAAAATCTTGGCCTGTCTGTTGTCATATTTCTATTTCAGGTACCATCTGTAATCAAGTGGGCTGTATCCTTTTGGATTAGTTGTGCTCCTCATCTGTCTTGTCATTTTACCTAAGGGCACATAGGTTGGTTGTCCAACAGAGCAAGCCAGTGCCTCTGAGCTCAGGGGGTAAGGGTTGGAGGTGAATGAGCCCTGGTACTGAGAACAGTCCCCTTTACCCCCATCAGAGTGGAGCAGCTTTAGTAGGGGAGATGTTTTTATTAGTATTTATTAATACTGAATACTTTTAGTATAAATGCTTTTATTAGTACTTATTAATACTAAATATTAATATTTAATAGGGGAGATTTATTGCAATTCACCAGCCCTGAGAGGTTAGGGTAGGAGGGAGAAAACACTGTCCGATGTTCAGTTGCTCCCTACCTAATTTTTTACTAGCTCTTCACAAGCACAGTGCGTCTTCAGGGGCCCTGATGTTACCCTAACCAGCACCTGAATCACAGGCGATGGGGCATCGCTGTATGTTCAAGGGCAGTAGTGGAGAAAAAATCAGAACCCCAGCACTCCTTTTTTTTGGTGGTGGGGGGGGGTCATTCCACAGCCATGCCTGGCTACATCTTGCCCCAAACCAAAGCCACTCTTCCAACACACACACACACACACACACACACACACACCAGTTCAAAACAGGGCTACCCTTCATCCAAGGGGTTTCTCACAGTTCTTTTAATTTCTTGGTGTTTTCCCTGTATAATTCCTCCACTGTTGATCTTGGGAGAGGTAGCAGCCACCACACTATTTCAATCAGGACCCAGGTTCAGCTATTTTGGTACTTTCTCTGTCCAAGGCACTGTTCTAGGCATGTCACCCAACACCTTTTTGCACCATATAATGTCTCAAGAATTCTTTCTTGACTCTTGGGCTCAACAATCCCGTTATCCCAATCAGCTAGGATCCAAGAACAATGGAAATTTAGATTTGCCTCGACTTTCTAGCAGCCTCTTTGCTGTACTCCTGGCTCCTACTTTATCTCTCCTCTAATTCACATAATCCTCATGACGAAGCTATGAGGTTATATTAGTGGTCCCATTTTACGGATAAGAAAAGTGAGACGTAAAGAAGTTAACTCAAGGGGTGCCTGGGTGGCTCAGTCATTAAGCATCTGCCTTTGGCTCAGGTCATGATCTCAGGGTCCTGGGATCGAGCCCCACGTCAAGACTCTGCTCAGGGGGGAGTTGGCTTCTCCTTCTTTCTCTCTCTCTCTGCTCTCCCTCCCTCTCTCAAATAAATAAATAAAATTAAAAAAAAAAAAAAGTTAACTTGAGGGGTGCCTGAGTTGCTCAGTCATTTAATTGTCTGACTCTTGATTTCAACTCAGGGTCATGAGATCGAGGCTGTGAACTCAGCGGGGAATGGTCTGCTTGGGATTTTTTCCTTCTGCACCCCGCCTCCCCCCACAGCCCCAACTCACATGTGTGCTTTATCTCTCAAATAAATAAATCTTAAAAAAAAAAAAAAGTGAACTAGCTTGCCTAGCCCACTGAGTCAGGGCTCCAACCCGGACGGTCTGGCTCCTAAGTGGGCCTTTTTACCCCCTGACTTGCAGTAGAGCCCGATTTACCCAGTGCCCTCTCTGGGGACAGCTTCATGTTGGCCAGGGCATTGCCCCGTGGTGTCTAGCTTATGAGACTCTGGCCAGAGGAGAGGAGGGAGGGTGACAGAGACAAGGCATTAAGAGCCAGGCCTGCTGTCAGCAGCATTTGATCCCAGGCAGGAGACTCTGATGGATCTCTTTCAGGACAGGACACAGGATGCGCGTGTTTGGAGGGGAAGGTAGAAGAGTGAGCGAGTGTCAGCCCAGCCCAAACGAGGGCTGATGTCAGTTCTCTGTGTGTCTGTCCCTGGGTTTGACGTGGGCTGTAAATGGGTTGTGTGAAATTTCGTCCTGCATTTTCCATCTGCTGGGTCTGAAGTCCTTCCAGCCGGAGTGTTGCAGTGGGCTGGAGCCCCTCTGGCTCGGGAACCATGAGAGGCCTCAGAGACAAGGGTTAGGCTGCCAGTACTCGCTACTGTACTTGCCCTTTCACACTGTGCTTCGGTCCTTCCCTTTCTTTCCTTTACTCTGCTCGGTCAGCAAATGTTGGAGGAGGAGGCCTATGACAAAGACCTGGCACCAGCTACTCTAAAGGGACAAGAAGGTAAAAGTCAGTGCCCTTGAAGCAGAATGAGGGTCGTGGGAGTGAGAACTCTGACTTCAGTTCCTGAGCTCTTCTGACCTGTGAGCATCCTGACTTGTGGCAAGAGCAAGGCCAGAGACAGGGAGCTTGACTCTTGAGGCATGGATCTTTCTGGAAAACCACACTCCCCTCTAGTTGCTTCTGAAGTGCCAGAATCTTTTAGCTGATATTGATGAAAGAGAATCAGAAACCGATTTGAGTAGTGTCTCCTCCCCTGCCGGGGTGCTTGTCACCTAAGGTTTCAGGCAGGCTGGCTCCTTGTGTGAGTGTGGCTGATGGACAGGCTGCCTGGCCCCAGGGACCTGCTACATGCTTTCTGAGTCACAAATATGTCACACCATGGGTCCCCAGCCGCCGCCTCTCCTCCCCCACCCCTCTCCACCTCATTCTCACTCCTGAAGCCACAGCTCACAATCCCAGTAGCTGCTGCCACCTTACCTGTCCCTACCCCATGGGCTCCCTTCTCCTGGAGTTCCTTCCAGGAAGTTCGAGACACCCCAGCACACAACTGGCTTCATCTAGGAAAGCGAATGAAATTAACAGCTCTAAGTGTTTCTAATGTGGGGCTCTGCTTACGTCATCGTTTCATACAGATCTCACAATAAGGAAATGTTTACTGTTGAGGGTCCTTAAGGTACTGGGCCTGAGATTAGGAAATGGCAAATGCAGGAATCAGCCCTATGCCCCCCTGTCCCTGACGCCCACACCCTATCATGTCTGCAAATGCTCAACCAGCTCTCTAACCTCAGAGCTCTGTTCCTGAGCAGACTGGGTATTTTGATCCTCCTGAGAATTAAAACAGAAAGAAAGAAAAAAGGAAAAAAGAGAAAGATAAATGAAGGAAAAGGGAACTCCTGACTCTGCCTTTTGAGGATCGAACTTCTTACTAGAATGGTTAGAATAATTTGTTTCTTAACTGGAAGGGGATATACAAGAGCATCTCGTGAAATCGCAGACTCATTTCTTTGATGATTGTGGGATGCAGGTGTAGGAAAACACAGGAGTGGTGCTGATTGAAATGGAAAGGGGAGCTCCCAACCTGGCCTCTGTGCGTCCGTTATAGCCACAAGCAAGTTAAGGGAGCCTAGGGTGTCTGCTGAACCCTGAAAGCTCCTCATGATCTTTCATTTTAGAGATAAACAAGCTGAGGTCCAGAGAGGGGGAGTGGCTGGCAAGGTCATGACTGGTGTTTGGATCTTCCAGCTTCCGGCTTGCAGCTTTCCACCAAACACCAGTTTGTGTATCTTTGCAAACCCCACAGCACACCTAGTCCGGGAAGGGGGTGTGGTGGGGGAGAGGAGAGGAGAGGCTGGGCTTCCTTTTTCCTCCTTCCTCACCACCAGCAGTAACTTGAGTTCCCAACCCCTGGGGGGAATGAAGAAGTCAGGGAAGGGAAAGATAGGGAAACTGGAAGGGTGCAAGCCGAGGCCTCTAGAAGCAGGGGACACCAAGTCAGAAGGCACAGAGAAGGTGAGGAAGAAGAGGGGTGAAGTGGGGTGAGGTGAAGGGGCCAATGGCTGCTGTCCCAGCCAGGGCCAGTGCTGTCTGGTGTTCGGGTCTTGCTCTCTCTAGTATCTCCTCGGTCAAGTCCTGGCTTCTTTTCCTGCCTCAGTTTCCTTTGAAGGCCTCTCTGCTTACCAGTGGTGAGAGCACACCTAGGCTCTAGGAGCGGCAGGGCGGGGGCAGAGCTCCACACACCGCACAGGGAGCCAGAATTAGCCAGCTCAGCTCTGCCTCTAAATGGCTGAATGTCTCCAGGCCACTGTAAAGTCTCTCTCTGGACATTAGATTCCTCACCTAAAAAAGCAGGTAGAATGAGACCAACTCTAAAGGTCCTTTTAGCTCGGAAAGATGTGGGAAATGGAGCCTGGGGAAGAGCAGATGTGGGCCCCAGGCACCTGGAACTGGACTTAGGCACTAGCGGGGATCAGGTGTCCATCGCACAGCCATCTTGTTTCACAGGAAGGAAACTGGGCCCAGAGAGGCAGAATGACTTTTCGGCTTCTCTCAGCTTAGACTTTTTTCCTCTGAACTGGAGAGTCTTAAAGTTCAGCTCCAAGCAATTCTGTGCAGTGGATAAGCTTTTTTGTTGTTGTTTTCTGAACATTTTATAGGCTTTCAGCAGTTTTTACTGTTTAAAAGTTTTACTGTTTAAAAGTTACAGTTTTTACTGTTTAAAAACAGTATATGCTTGGCTCCGTAACTCAGGGGTTAGAGCACTGGTCTCGTAAAAACAATATATGCTTGTTTTTAAAATTTCCATTAATAGAGGAAGTGAAAAAAAGTACAAAATTACAAATTGCCGTGATCGCCCCTTCCTTACCGCCCCCAGGTCCCAGGGGTGTTTCTTTCTAGCCCTTTAGTATGTATTCGTCCTGACCTTTTGGATGAACACACAAACATACCATGTACGCACTACCCTCCCCCCCACCCCCATCAATGGAATTCTGATCTCAACGATTTAAGCAAAAACTTTAAAATCAGACACACCTGGGTTTTGATCCAGCTGATAGCTAATTAGCTGAGTGACCTTGTTACCTGACCACTTTTAGTTTCAATCTCTCCAAGTGTAAAATGGGAGTAATAATGATATCTACTTCATAGGATTGTGGTGAAGGTGTAATGAGACTTTATATTCTAGCACTTAACAGTGCCTGGTACACAGTGGGCCCTACACGTACACACACGCACTTATATACATGCACGCCCACGCCCACACACAGAGTCCAGGGGGCACAGAGTGAGTTAGAGGTATAGCGACGACAAGACCCAAGTTTTCTGACCTCCAGTCACACCGACTCTTAGCCACCTCTCCCTGCCTCTCACCCCAGCCCCCCAGGCACAGGTTCAGCGCCCAGTACTTGTTGAATGGATGATTGAGGTTGCTGGTGGCAGGGGGTCAGCGCAGGAATCTGAGGTCTGTGGCGCTCCTGGGATGCCGGCTCTGGAGGATGGAGGGCTTCCCCCTGTGGATTGGGAGGGTGTGGGGATGGTGTGGGTTGGCCGGACCAGCTGTTGCTTTGGGGCTCCAGGCCCGAGAGCTGAGCCTCAGGGCAGAGCGGAGGCCCCAGAGTGGCTCTCAGCTTAGAGGAGCCTGGCTTAAAAGGAATGTGCAGTGGGTTGCCTCTGCTCAGGAGGGGCTAAAAAAAGCCTTACCCTCCCCTGGGCTTTGTGTGAGGGTTATCAACTGCTCAAGTCAGCTCATCTCTCTGGCTGGACTCTCTGGCATTTTTTGAGAGGGTCTGTTTTCCTGGCCCCTCTGGGTTTCCAGCCGTTGGCAGGAAGAGGTCAGCCGGTCCCAGAGGTGGAGGCCAGGAGAAGTGTGAGGTGTGGAGGGAGGGGAGGCTTGTCGTCCCAAACCTGGTGACAATACACAGTTGTCAGCTGTACCCTGCTGGTGTTTCTTCCTTTTATAGTCAGACCAGTTGCTGTTGCTCTCACCCAGCCCCTCTGTGGGGGCTGCTGCCCAGGATAAAAGGGGAGGGAGGCAGCCCAGTCTCCTGTCTCATCTCCCAGGCGCCACATCTCGATTCCTTCCTAGCTCCCATCTCCACCGAAGATCCCAACGAGACGACATGCCTCCCAAGAAGCCTGAGCCTAAGAAGGAAGCGGCCAAGGCCGCCCCAGCCCCTGCCCCGGCCCCAGCTCCTGAGCCCCCCAAGGAACCTGCCTTTGACCCCAAGAGTGTCAAGGTGAGTGAAGCTTAGACACTGGGATGGAGGTGGGGATGACGTTCAGGATTCTGACTGTCCTGGACCGTAGAGTTCTGTTTCCTGGAGGTTGGACTGGGCTGACGGCTGTGGTGGTCCATGCCCCCCATCATGGTGCCGGAGGTGGTGGAGCTGGTGTTGGGGCTGGTGAGGGGTTTTGGGGGTTGTAGGCCTTTCCCCTCAGGAACGGGTTTCTGCTCTGAGGAAGCTCTGCTCTGTCACCCCAGATTGACCCAGCAGAGTCAGGGATGGCAGGGAGGTACAACCAACCAATTACTCAGCCTTAAATTTTAAGGCGCTGTGGGAGCCATCATAGTGAAGAGAAAGTGACTGACCCTTTCCTCAGAGGTAGTACGCTGTCTTTCTGGAGAAAAGACACATAACGATAGTCACCAGTGCAACTTGGAGTAAGTGACGTAAGGCAGCGAGGGAGGGGGAGGTCTGGGCGAGGCTTTGTTCGAGAAGACCCTTGCAGTGGGTAGGTCTTGGGGGCAGAGAGGCTCTGGATAAGGCGAGAGGAGCCTGCTTCCTTTTCTCCCCTACCAAAGTGGTTCCCTCCTTCTGTGGCCTCAGCCAGGGCTCCTGCCTGGGGTATGCAGTGGACAGGCCCATCCCAGGCTGAGACCCTGCCTCTAACCCGGGGAGGGAATGGGGTCTGGTTCTCTCTGCCGACCCTGCTCCCCTCACCCTGGAAAGTTCCTCTTCCTGCGGCTGGTCTAGGAGCCCTGCCTGCCAGCTGACTCAGTCACTTCAGGCCTCCCAGCTCTCTGGCCCAGCTGCTGAAGGAATGGAACTGGGAGGGGCCGGGAAGGAGGGGTCAGAAGCCTCTGGAGAGTGAAGCAGTTCTAAGCCTTGGCACCAGAATGTAAGAGGTCAAGTGCTACTGGTATGAGGAGCTATTAATAACAGGTTGGGAGTGGTGGGCCCCTGGGGATAGCCATGAGGGCAGGGCTGGGGGTGGTGAGGGATCAGATCAAAGTAAGAGCTCAGGACCTGGTTCTGTGACAAGAAGTTAGGGAAACCGAACCTCTGGGCTCCAATTTTTGGGTGACCCTCTGTAGCCCTCTCAGGATTCTTCCCTGCACCCACAGACCTAGGAGACTCTGCCCTTGTGCCGAGGACCCTGGGGTTGATCTATAGTAATCCCAACAAAGGCCAGGGTCAAGCATCACTGGCTTGGCCAAGAGATGGAGGCAGTTGCACGTCCCTGGGCTTGATTATGGTACACGTGGAGGCAATCGTGTAAGACCTTGAAAGTACCGGTTCACTTATTACTCCCACTATGGGTGGAGCCTCCCAAGAAAAACTGACTCTCCCCTGCCTCCATCAGGATGCCCTTATTCTGATTTGGTCTGATAATGCATTTCTCCTATGGGGCAGCCTGGCCCAGGGGACAGCTGCCTAGTGGTCTCAGATCAGAGCTTTCTCTTTGACCCATCACTTCCCTCTCTCTCCTGGCTGCAGTCTTCTTTCCCACATCTGGATCTCCCAATCCTGAGGGTTGTTAAATTGTTTTTACTTGTTTTAAACTAAACTAATGAAAAAAAAAAAAAAAAAAAGAAGTGTCCTTCATGATTGGAAGGATATGATTTCTTATTATTGTGCTTCTCTGGTTCCTTTGTTTTGAAAACTCTGCTCAAAAAGAACAAAAAAAGTAAACTTAAGCTCAATATGGGTGGTTACGACCAGGATTCTGATTTTATGTTTTTATATTCATTTCTCTTACACATTTACTCCTGGGGCTTACCACGTTACAAGGCAAGGCAACTGTACCGTTCCCTCAGAGAGTTCGTGCAAAGCATGCTTTACCCTATTTCAGGGGTATCTTTATGGCCAAGCCTGGTCCTGGTCACAGCTAGTTTCCTTCTCAACCCTGTGTAACCCCTCCACTCTCCTAGCTCCTTCTAGCTCATTCCAGCCACCCTGGAGGTCCTCATTAAGGGGGGAGGGTGTGTTTGCCTGAGGGGGAAGAGCACAAGCTGCAGAGTTAGGACTAGAAATGCCCCTTTGTGAAAAAGAGGCACCAGGGCTGGTTACCAACCCCCCAAGAGGGGATGCGGGGTGGGGGGGGAAGGTGGGTGGTGGCCGATTAAGGACAATGAAATAATACACAAAATCCCACATTACAATGATGACTCATGCTTGTTCATTGTCATTCATTTTCAGAACTTCCCACCTGCCTCTTCTGTACTCAGCAGTGAATTATTATGTCTTGTGGGGGCGAATCCAAAATTTATTCCTTCGCTCAACCAATATTTTTTGAGTGCTCTGTGCCAGGCATCCCTGTGAACAGTAACAAAATCCCCGCCCCGGTTCGGGGGAACCCTGGCTTTGGGAGGCCTGGGCACCCCTAGAGGCAGGACTGAGGAATAGTTAGGAAACTTTGAGGGTGCCCCCAAGTGAGGCTTGCTGTCTGGATGCCCAAGAGGGACATGTCCCGAGGAAAAGGGTGGGCAGATGGTGGAGTTGGACTGAATGTGAGGGCAGTTTCTGGCCAGTTAGCATGAGCAATTTCCATCTGACCGCAAGAGATCACCATGGGGAGTCAGCGTAGGTTCTAGAGTTCTCTGGAGTATTTCTCTCTCTTTCCCTCTCGTTCAGAGCCATCATTCATGCGTGGGAGGGAGCTCCGATGGCTGCATTATTTCAGGAGACTGGGGTTCTGCCCTTTGCCTCCCCCGCCCCCCACACTGGTGACCTGCAGGAGGTCCCTCCCCCGCACGGTGGTAGAAGCCACTTCTGCTTCCCTCTGGAAGCCTTTGGCGCTCTCAGGCCTCATTCCTGTGTTTCCTTCCCCACAGATAGACTTCACGGCCGACCAGATTGAAGGTGAGTACTAACAGCTGCGCCTTCCCCCAGGACACCCTCTGTCGCCCTTCCCTGGAGGAGGAGGACGGGGTCATAGTCAACCCCGTTCTCATCATCACGCACCCATACTTGCTCATTTTCACCCAGGATATGTGATGACTTAAGCCCTTTATGTGGATTAACTCACTTCATTCTCACCACACTCCCAGGAGGTAGGAACTATTGTTGCGCCCATTTTACTGCGAAAACCGGAGGCACAGACAAGTTTGGTAGCTTGCCCTTCTCACACAGCCAGCTGGTGGTAGAGCCAGGACTCAAACTCAGGCAAGCTGGTTGCAGACCTGGTGGTTCTCAACTATTCTGCCAGACTGCCTGGCACCTAGTAGATGCACAGCAAACAGGTCTTTATCCCCCGCCACCAGCAAAACCCGCTCTTCGAGATAATTAGAACCTTCATGTCTGTTCCTGTGATAGGAAAGCCCTCCTCAGGTCACTGGCATCCTCTCCCGTCATCCTGTAGCCTGCTGAGACTATCACCTGCTCATGGCGACAGGGCTAGTGGTGACTTTCGGGTGTCTAGTTCACCTGTAATCCCCATCACCAACCCATCCCCATCTTTGAGGAAGACAATTTGTTTTCGCAATGTTCTATGAAGTGCTGTTACGTGCAGCTTCAAGACAAGCCTCCAGATCTCCCACCTGATTGCTGCCCCTTTTCCAGCAGGAGTCTGGTGTTTTGAGAATAGAACGTTTCATCGTGTTCTGTGTGCTTTATAGCTGGGGCTCCTTACCATTGCAACTTCCCCCTCTCTTTTCTCCACCACATGCCTCTAGGGCATAAAATCATAGGAGTTAGAAGGGACCTTGAAAGGTCATCTGCTCCAACCCCTTGATTTTAAGCACATAACTGTATATTCGTTTGTTTAGTTCTTTTTTTAAAGATGTGCAATTTTATTATTTATTTATTAATAATAATGGCTTTCCTTTAGCCTTATGTTTTTTATAAAAAGGTATTATTTATTCATTTGACAGAGAAAGTGGCAGAGGGGAGCACGACAGGGGGAGAGGGAGAAGCAGGTTTGACAATCCCAGGACCCTGGAATCATGAGCTGAGCCAAAGACCCAGCCATGAACCACCCAGGCACTCTTACTTTTTATTTTTTTAATTAGTTTATTTGAAAGAGAAAGAGAGAGAGCATGAGAGAGAGAGAGCACAAGCAGGGAGGAGCAGAGGGAGAGGGAGAAGGAGACTCCCTGCTGAGCTGGATGTGGGGCTTAATTGGGGCTTGATCCCTGGGATCATGATATTCGCTGAAAGCAAATGCTTAACCAACTGAGCCACCCAGACACCCAGCACTTACTGTATTTTAAAAAGTATGGGATGCCTGGGTGGCTCAGTTGTTAAGCATCTGCCTTCAGCTCAGGTCCTGATCCCAGGATGCTGGGATCAAGCCCCACGTTGGGCTCCCTGCTCCGTGGGAAGCCTGCTTCTCCCTCTCCTACTCCCCCTGTTTGTGTTCCCTCTCTCACTCTGTCTCTCTCTGTCAAATAAATAAATAAAATCTTAAAAAAAAAAAGTAAGCCAATACCAGTGTGTGGTAAAACAAAAGCAAAAACTCATATACTATTTAAAAGTAAATAAAAAATAAAAATATTTTCCTCTCGCTTTCCTGTCATGTTGATCCCGCTTCCGAAGATAACCACTGTTAATAGGCCTATGTGTTCCTAAATATATAGTGGTATGCAAGTATGTATGTAGAAAATTTATACAAACTGAGTCATGTGATAGAGACTTTCCTGTATCTTTTATTTAATTATGTATGTATTCCTACTATGTGTAGGAATTATTGTATTTAGTATATATTATTTAACAAGATACCTTGGTATCATTTATTTATGTATTTATGTATTTATTTATTTTAAAGATTTTCTTAGAGAAAGAGAGAGAGCGAGAGTATGAGTGGGCTGAGGGGCTGAGGGAGAAGCAGACTCCCCACTGAGCAGGGAACCCGATGTGGGATTTGATTCTGGGACTCCGGGATCATGACCTGAGCCAAAGGCTTAATCTACTGAGCCACCCATGCATCCCAATATACCTTGGTGTTTTTTTATAGTTAACAAACAGTTCTACTTTATTTTTTAAAGAATTACATAGCTTCTCACAGGCAGATGTACCTTTTGATTGAATCAGGCTGATAATGATAGACCTTCATTCAGATTGTTTCCAGTTGGGAGCTACCAGCATGCCTTCCCCAGGGGAACTTTCTAGAAGTGGGTCAAAGGATACTTAAACTTTAAATTGTAATAGTTATTGTGAAATTGCCTTCCCCAAAAGTGATACCAGTTTATTCACAAATAGGGCATGAGAACTAGCAGATGCATTTTGAAACTAGTGAATTTAATCTGGCTTTTGCAATGCCCTGTGGACATTCACTTTCAGTCAATAGTTTGGTGTGCTGTAAAATACTTAAAGTTGATTTAAATGCATTTTAGTTAAATATACACTTGTTTGTAGATACAAGCATGGTGGTACCCGTGAGGACTAGAGAGTCAACTAATGATAAAAAATTTTTCATTTCCCAAATGGGAATCATGGTCAAAGCCAACTGGGGCAGCTGGTTGCCTCCTTTCTCCATGAAGATTTTCAGGGCTGTGGTCTAACTCATTTCAGTCTGTCATTATTCCTCTGATCTGGAAGATGTCCCTTTTTTTGGATCGGAGTAGTTTCTATTTGTATTTTACTCCTGCTGTCTCTTCATTTGCTCTTTGATGAAGCTGAAGATGTTATTCTCATTTTATGCTAGAAAGAATGTTACTTGGAATCAGGAGATTTTATTATTGGCCCCTAATTCTGCCACTATTGGCCACGAGACTTTGGCAAGTCACTTTTTTGAACCTTAATTTTCTTATCTGCAAAGTAAGAATATTTGGTTCGTTTCAATTCAGAAATTCTGTGACTCTATTCAGCTTCCTTTAGAATATCCTCTATTTATTTGTAGTTATCAAATCCAGTCTTAGCTTTATGGCCCCATTTTATTTCAATGCTTTTTTTTTCCTTATAGAAACTCGTTTTTAACTCTTGACTGACTTACTGGTTCCTCTCCAGATTTCCATATTCTCTCTCTCTCTCTCTTTTAAAGATTTATTTATTCACTTGAGAATGAGGGAACATCTGAGGGGAGCGGGGGGAGAGAGGGAAAGGGAGAAGGAGAGAAGCAGACTCCCCACTGAACACAGAGCTAGGAGGCAGGGCTTGATATCATGACAGTGAGATCATGACCTTCATGGAAACCAGGAGCTGGATGCTCAAATAGCTGAGCCACCCAGGCGCCCCGATTTCCATATTCTTATAGGCAGGGATTATCACCTTTGGTCATTGCTCTAGCAAGGACCCGACTACTACAGACTGTTGAGAAGAGGTTTCTTCTGAGCCCATGAATATCGCCTCTCATATACCCCAAGATCACACTGGCTTTGTCTTCAATCTAGTAGCAGCCCTAAGCTTGAGTGTTTGGGGTTTATGTGTATACCAGGTTTTGCAGAGGGCTGGAGCATTAGCGGGTACAGGAGGTCCCTCCCTCCACCTACTCCCTCCTCACTATTTTCTTGGTGTTCTGAATAGTTGACCAGAAGTCACGTGTGCATTGGTCTAGAAATGATGATAATTATACCTATAGCATAAGGTTTTTGAAAGATTAGACTACGTTTCGCGGGTGGGAGGGATACGGTGACTGGGTGGTGGACACTGGGGAGGGTATGTACTATGGTGAGTGCTGTGAATTGTGTAAGACTGATGAATCACAGACCTGAACCCCCGAAACGGATAATACATTATATGTTAATTAAAAAACACAAAATAAAATAAAAAGAAAAAAGATTTAGATGTTATCAGCTCAGAGCTTGGTCAAATCATAGGTCACAGTTCTTCTGCTTTCCTTCTCATGTTCCACTGTCCTGTTAAAGATCATTATATTCTTGGGGCGCCTGGGTGGCTCAGTGGGTTAAGCCGCTGCCTTCGGCTCAGGTCATGATATCGGGGTCCTGGGATCGAGTCCCGCACTGGGCTCTCTGCTCAGCAGGGAGCCTGCTTCCCTCTCTCTCTCTCTCTGGCTGCCTCTCTGTCTACTTGTGATTTCTCTCTGTCAAATAAATAAATCTTTAAAAAAAAAAAAAAGATCATTATATTCTTCTATGAGGACGCTTCTTCTCCTATTAAATCTGACCTCATTCTTCCGCATGAACTAGGAGATCAAAAAGTCTGAGTTCAGGGGTACCGGTGTGGCTCAGTTGGTTAAGTGTCTGCCTTTGGCTCAGGTCATGATCCCAGGGTCCTGGGATGGAGCCCTGCATTGGGCTCCTTGCTCAGTGGGAGACCTGCTTCTCCCTCTCCCTCTGCTCCTCCCTGCCACTCATGCTCTCTCTCTTTATTTAATAAGTAAATTTTTTTTTAAAGAAAAGTTCTGAGTTAGTTTCAACTCACATATTTATTGAGCAATGAATTTGTGCCAGAAGCCATGCTCATTTCGTTAAACGTTAAGAAAAAAATTAGATTCTTCTAACAAAACTGTGAGGAAGGGATTATTTCCTTTTGACAAAGGAGGAAATGAAGGTCAGTGAGGTTTAAGGTTTAAAGGTTAAGTGAGGTTTAACCTGGCCAGAATCACATAGTTAAGTGGTAAAATCGAGATTAATGCAATAAGATAAGACTAGCAGCATTGTCTGAACATTGACTATACACAGGACATTTTGTTAAGATTTTTAAATATACATTATTGTATCTGATTTGAATGTAATACAAGAATCCTATGAGGTAGGTGCTATTTATAGAGGAGAAGAGGTTTATGGAGGTTAAATATTCACTTGCCCAACGTCTCACAGCTAGTAAGCAATGGAAATGGAATTTGAACTTAATTATTCAGTAATTGAAAGACATGTGGTTTTGTAGCTTTTAAATTCTTACAAAGGCTAATAAAGGCTTGCAAATAAACATCTTGGGGAATGGCTTTGATATGTGGAATGATTTGTAAATAATCCGTAGGCAGCCTCTAAGGGATAAGTGTTTCTAGAGTACTTGGTGAGGATTAAAAGCAGCTTTTTTCCTAAGTGGTTCATACAGTCTTTGGTTTATACTGTTAATCCATTTAGTCAAACCATTTCTCTGCCAGTCCCAGTCCAAATTATCCCCAGTAATGAACTGGTTGAATCCACATTCATGAGAATTAAGGTTCTTTCCAAAGGGCCCAGAGGTGCCTTAATTTGACCTTGCTGCTTGGAGACCTGCCCTGGTAACTTCGGGGCATTGTAGCCCCTAGAGCTCTGAGCCGGCTTCAGAACTAGGGAAACAATAATAGCCACCCTTTGTTGATTTCCTTACCATGTGCTAGACAGCCGCTTGCACATTTCATAATCCCCCCGGCAACCCACTCTGGTGGACATGATGTCCGCACTTAGAGCTAAAACAAAGGGGGGCCCCCGCCGAGGTGAGCAGTTTGCTCAAGGCCGCATCCAGGTCAGTGGCAGAGCTGGGGTGGTCCGACTGGCCTGGAACAGGCAGCACCGATAGCCGACTCTTGAACAGGTCTTAACATTTTGGAAAGGGCCTCTGTGCACAACCACCTCCTTTGACCCGGTTAACGGGGAAGGGAGGGGAGGGTGAAGCCTTACTCTCTATGTTTGCACTTCGCTGAGAAGCTGGCAATCCAGACTTCTGAGCAGGGGCTGTTTTCACTTCCCTGCCATTTTGACAGTCGGGCCCCTCCCCTGCAGCAGGGCTGGGAGCGTGGGAGGTAGGAGCCCCGCTGGGGCAATATTCAGGTGACATGACAGAACTGAGAGAAGGCATCCCAGGTCCCAGCTGGAACAGATCGTGGAGGCTCCCGGATGCCCCTTTGGTTGTCAGAAGATGGCGTGGTGTGGCTTCCAGGGAGGGGCTGGAATGACGGCCAAGGGCAAACACTGAAATGTTTTATCAGCCGCACTGACCGGCTCTCAGCCTGGGTGGAGGCTGATGGCCCTTGGCCACGGTCCTCCCTCTGCCCCGGGGAGGCTGCAGTCAGATCTTCTCTCTGCAGAGTTCAAAGAGGCTTTCTCGTTGTTTGACCGGACGCCGACTGGAGAGATGAAGATCACCTACGGGCAGTGCGGGGACGTGCTGCGGGCCCTGGGCCAGAACCCCACCAACGCCGAGGTGCTGCGTGTCCTGGGCAAACCCAAGCCTGAAGGTCAGCGTGGGCCTGGGCCTCCACCTCCTGGTGTCTGCCCAAAGGTCCCTGGGGCTCCTTTTCTTCTCCCGTATTAGCCCTTCAAGACCAGACCCCCCTCTCCAGGTGACCCTTCTCCCCTTGCTAGAGTTATGGAAGTCTCCAACAGTGGATTCTTGAAGAATGTGGCCAGGGCTTGATCTTGTTTTCCCTGAGAGGTTGGAGCTCCTGGAGAGCAGGAAGGACCTGCTTCAGGGTGTTCCTCTGACACCCCAGGGTACAGGGAGGTGAGCTGGGGGTCTCACCACTCAACACCTGCCCGCGCCCCCACGCCCAGTATGCTAGTTGCAGTGTTAATGCACTGAAATGTCCTGTGGCCACTATGAATTGTATCACGAAGACTTTGTGACTTTGTTTCCTATGATGGTGAGAGCACTGAAGATGGCAAATGATTCATTTAAGTCAAAGCAGACTCAAGATGAGCTTCGTAACGATGCCTCTTTTGCTCATTTGCCTTCACTAGGTTTTGGTGAATGAGTTTCAAAAGGAATGCAGGGGAATGTGTCCCATTTGTGAATGTCATCTGTCATGCATAGTAGTAGAGTTAACAGCTGCTCCGACACATAATTCCTTCTAAGAGGTGTCACACCCGGTGGGGACAGGCAGACCTGGGGAGGAGCCCCCCAGGCTTCTCTACAGGCTTCCTGGGCCCCATATAGCTCCCTTCCCCTTTCCTTGGTTCTGGCCCCTCCCCTCCTCCTCTTGCTGGTGAAAACCCCAGGGTGGGGGAAGGATGTGGGGAGGAAAGGGCCAGAGGACCAGCAGGGCTTGTTAGAGGTCAAAGGTGTCTGGGTGCTTCCATATTTGAAAGTCCTTGTGCTGTTAGAGAAGACAGAATTGCCAACATCTGTGGTATTTAAAAATGAAAGCTTTCAACACACTATCGTGTGGGAGAGATGGGCTGGCTCATCAGGAAAGAATTGCAAATTTGTAAAAATGATTGATTCAGCCTTGCTCCATTTAATGTGGTCTAGGGATGAGACCCAAAGGAGAAATGATGCAAAATTCCCTTTTTGCAATCCTATCAGTTTACCTCTGGGACGTGTCCATCCCATGTCAAAAGTCTAAACTATGAATGTGAGGCCTGGTTCTGTGAGCCTTCGGGCCCCTCAAATCCTGCCACGGCTGCCCCGGCTCCCGGCACCTGGCTGGCCACGTGGGGCTTAGAGGTCTGGGTGGAGTCGCCGTGGCTTTCCCCTTCCGCCCTGGTCTGGCCTGGCAGAGCCGGGGCGAGGCCCCCTGAGGACCTGCTGCTCCCCTTGAGCCCCTCGTCACATCACATCCTCTCTCCTAACCGCCTGAAGAGATGAATGCCAAGATGCTGGACTTCGAGACGTTCCTGCCCATCCTGCAGCACATCTCCCGCAACAAGGAGCAGGGCACCTATGAGGACTTCGTGGAGGGGCTGCGTGTTTTCGACAAGGAGAGCAATGGCACGGTCATGGGTGCTGAGCTCCGCCATGTCCTCGCCACCCTGGGTACGCAGGCTCGTGGTGCCCGAGGGGGTGGAACGGAGGGGTGGGAGTGCCCAGGTGGCGTAGGTAGGGGGTAGACGGGGGTCCCTGCTTCCTGAGGATCATGTCCTGATTCAGGCCCTGTCTCCCCAGGCTCTGCAGGAACAACCTTCCCCCAACTGGGTCTGCTCAGCTGGGCTGGAAGGAGGAGACCTGGTTGGTGGGACCCAGGGCTCCCATCCTTATCATTGCCTCAATCACGGGGGCCCTGGTCCCCCACCCCCCTCAGTGCTGGCTGTAGGACAGAGGAAGAGGCCTTGGGGAGTAGGAAAGATCTAAAACCTTGGCTCTCCCTGCAGAGCTTGGATGTCCAGGTCCCAGATCCGGAGAGACTTGGGACTTGAGACTTAAGGGGCTGCTTGGGTTTGGCCTGTCCCTCCTTTGCTGTGTGTAATTCAGAGCCTCCTGCCCCCACCCCAGGAGAGAAGATGACCGAGGCTGAGGTGGAGCAGCTGTTGGCGGGGCAAGAGGATGCCAATGGCTGTATCAATTACGAAGGTATCCCATCATGCCTCACTTCCATGGACCTCTGGAGAGGGCGGGCACAGTTTGGGCCGGACCGGTCTGCAGAACAGGACAGATCCAGGAATTAGAGGCTAGATGGATGTTGGCGAGCTCCCGATGGATGTTCTCTTCCATCCTTGGACTGAACAGCATAGTGTGATGGAAAGAGCATGGCTTCTGGAGATAGCTCTGTGATAGACCAGCTCTGTGACCTGGATCAAATCACTTACCTTCTCTTAGTGTCCGTCTTCTCATCTGAGCAATGGGGTGATGCTGGCTCCTTTCTCAAGGTTGGGGGGATTAGCAGAGAAAATGTAGCTCCTTTCATCTCTGTCCAGGGTCAGCTGAGAAGACACAGAGCAGAGGTTGGGTCTCTTCTTCCTGCTTCTCCCCCATCAACCCCAAAGGAGAGAAAGAATCACCGCCAGTAGAAAGGCTGGTGGGAAGTTTAGAAGTCAGGGGCTGAGAGGGGCCAAGTGTGGTAACTGATTTCTGTCTCCCTTCCCAGCCTTTGTCAAACACATCATGTCTGGATAAAGCAGACCCCTCGCCGGTGAGTGCAGTGTCCCCCACCCCTAGTCCCTTCTGGGGCCTGCCAGGGGGCTCCCAAACACCAACACATGCCCTAGAGCTTTTCAGTCCTATTCAGACCCCGTAAGGGGAAACCAGAAGGGCCATCATGGGCGAGCAGCCTGGCCTTCCCACCATTCCCTGCTCTCTCTGCGCTCCTGCCTCCTGCCCTCGGTCCCTTCCAGCCTGGCCTTGCTCTCTCCCTGCTCTTTGTACCCTGTCTTGACCCTCATCAATGACACCTGACAGCCTTTCTATTAAGGTCTCTCAAGGCGAGACCATTCCCTCTGGACTGGAGCCTCCTGTACTGGCTCCTGCATGTGCAAAAGCTGGGTCCTGGGGGGAAGAGCGCCCTGGCCTGTGCCCTTGACTCTGTTCCTCACTCCCTTCCCTGGACTCCCCTTGGGCTGAGGGCCATCCCAGCTGGGGTATGGGGTTTGTAATAAGGGGCTGGGGTCCATCTAGCACTTTCTTTCAGGTGCCTGTTCTGGGCCTTAGCCTTTCTGGAGTGAATTAAGCCAGAGACCCAGAGAGACTGAGCTGGAGCTGGGGTCCTGGACTTACCCGACACAACATGACTCCTTGGGCCCCGAACCCTCCCTGTAAATAAACGGTTCTGGCAAGCCTGGGCCAAATACTCTGAGTCCAGCCAGTCTTTGAATTATTTTTAAAAAATGAATTAATTGAGAGAGTGTGTGTGTGTGTGTGTGTGTGTGTGTGTGTGTGTTTGTGTGTGTGATGTGAGGGTCCACACATATTCCTCAGGGAAATGAGTGGTATCTGGGAGCTGGGAGACAAGGGCTGAAGCCCAGGGATCTGGAAATAATGAGGTTAGACCCATGAGTGGAAAGCGCCACGGGGTAGGGGGCTGCAGTTCGTGGAGCTGTAATCCGGAGTTTCGTTTCCTTCCAAGGCTCACTCCCCACCTTGTCTCACCTCCAGGTGGTGAACAGGAAGGGGGTAAAGGAACACTGGGGCTGCCAGGGTCCCCTCAAATGGTTCTTCTTTGTTTGTAAAAAATTGTGGCAAAATAAATATAACATAAAATTTCCATCTTAACCATTTTTAGGGGACAGGACTATAGTGTTCGGTATATTCACATTGTTGGGCACCCCATCTCCAACCTTTTCGTTTTACGAAACTGAAACCCCATGTCCATTACATACTAACTCGCCAGCCCCCAGCAACCACCGTTCTACTTTCTGTCTTTGAATTTGACTCCTGTAGATATCTCATATAAGTGGAATCATACAGTATTTGTTTTTTTGGGTCTGGTTTTTTTCACTTAGTATATTGTCCTCAAGTTTCATCCACGTTGCAGCCTGGATCAGAATCTCCTTGTTTCTTAGCGATGAATAGTATTCCACTGTATGTAGGTATCACATTTTGGTTTTGGTCCTTGTTTCTTGATGTGGGCCCATTTAGGCACCTCTTACCCTGAGTACAAATTCCCTGGTGCCTGGTTCAGTCCTGCTCGTCCTGGACATCTCACTGACTCGCTGCTCAAACCCCAGGTCCACACCCAGGACTCCAACTCAGGGTTCTAGAAAGTGTCAGGGTCAGAGAGAGCACAGACCTCAGAACTGGGAGGGCAGGGGAGCCAGGAAAGGCAAGTGGGAAAATGGGAGGGATGAGAAGACCAGGATTGGGAAGAAGAAAATAGAAATGTGATGCAGGTTTTTTGTTTTAAGATTTTATTTATTTGAGAGAAAGCGAGCACGAATGGGGGGCGCGGGGCAGAGGGAAAAGCAGTCTCCATTCCAAGACTCTGGGATCATGTCTTGAGCAGAAAGCAGATGCTTATGGACTGAGGCACCCAGGTGGCCCAGAAATGTGGTGAAGTTCAAGACCCACTCCCTTGAGCAGACACATTTATATTGGAGTTCAGGGGCCCGGTTACCCCCATATGGGGGTCCCTCTATCCCTGGGAACTTGGCAGGGTGGAGCAGATTCTCCTTCTCATCACTGGTCTGCTGCCCTGTCGGGGTATCCAGCCACAGAGCTCTGTGGAACATCTATAAATCCAGCCATCGCTGAGATTCCACGAACCCAGAAGGGAAGCTTGTCATGGGAGGCTGAGAACCCACGAACCCAAATTCACCCTTCTCAGAAATTTACAGTCTGGCTGGGAAGATGAGACCAAGGCCCTTGTGTAGCCTTTCTTCTTTGAAGAGGGTTCCAGCTTTGGGAATCAACTGATTGAATCATAAAACCAGAGATCTTTATGTAGTTGTGGAAGGGGGTCATTGCCTCTAGTGGTTTTGAAACTGTTTTAGCTCCAAAGTCTTTGGCTCTTATGGGGGAGCCAATGCACGGAGCTGAAGGGAGTAGAGCTCTGGTGGGGGCCGTGGGCTGGATTCCAGCTTCTCAGGGTCTCTAACTTGTGTTGCTTGGAACACAACCAGAGGACCCATGATGGAGCCAGACCTAACTGTCAAAATGAAGAAATGGATTGTTAGCAATGAAGTGACTTATCCAAGGTCACAGCTAAAGGAAACCCAGCATCCCATATTTTTCTCATTTTTAACACAATAACCTGCCTTTGAAATTTTTTCCAAGTTAGGCTCTTTTTTGCTTCTTTCTGCTTAGGCTTCTTTCTGTTCTTTTTTGACCTTACTTTTTTCTCCTTTTTGAAAATCAACCTTCCCAACTTGAAATCTAGTGTTCTTCTTCAGTGTCGGAGCCTTTGTCAAGTTTTCCTCCCTCTCTTACTTTCTTCATGAAATGTTTATTGTCTACTATATGCATTTATGAGGATTTGGGATTAAGGCTCCCAATGATTAAAAAACTGAAAAAGTGGGCGCCTGGGTGGCTCAGTGGGTTAAGCCGCTGCCTTCGGCTCAGGTCATGATCTCAGGGTCCTGGGATCGAGTCCCGCATCGGGCTCTCTGCTCAGCAGGGAGCCTGCTTCCTCCTTCTCTCTGCCTGCCTCTCTCCCTACTTGTGATCTCTCCCTGTCAAATAAATAAATAAATC